>NC_081288.1:65785020-66419837 GCF_030490865.1 Poecile atricapillus
ATGTGAGATCATTTAGTTTTTTAACTACAGATGCATTTTTAAAGCTGTTCCTATACAGTTTTCATGGTTTTTACTCTTTTCCTTGTTGTGAAGTGCCTCAGGGAGGCAAAGAGTTTCAGATAAGCATTGTTAAAGGAGAGGAATGGCTGTAAGCCATGTGGGTGGATTTTGACCCCCTGTGCTGGGGGATGGGAAGTGTGAGCCCAAGATGAAGTTATCCCACCCCAAACCCCTTGTGAAGGGCGGCCCAGGAGTTCTGATTGGGTTTGAGTCCCTGGGGGTTTCTCTAGTGGTCCCTGACCCTGAACTCCACCCTCAAAGGTGGAGACCCTCAAGAGTTCTGTCCCTCAAAAAACCCTGCTTGGCTTCTGTTCGGGGCTTTCTGTTCTGGATCTGAGATGTTCCCATGCTGAATAAATGGTTTCATGAACAGAAGCCTGTCTCATTGGTGTTCCATGCTGGTCCCCAGAACCCTGCAGCTTCTCTGGACGTGATCCTGCAGTTGCAGACTGCAACATGTGCATGTGTCTATTGACACTTTTTCCTCTGCAATGTGGGCTTCTGCTCACACTGGAGAAAAAACGTGCAATGTCCTTGCCCATTGGAGGCAGGCTTTTGCTGTGCTGGGGATACCTTCTACTGTGAAAACCAATAATGGTCCTACTTACGCCTCACAGAAGGTGAGGCAGTTTATGCAGATGTGGGGTGTTTCACACAAATTCAGCATTCCGCATTCTCCAACTGGTCAAGCCATTGTTGAACATGCCCATGGTACTCTCAAGCAGGTTCTTCAAAAACAAAAATAGGGAATGCGGGGTGAAACCCCACAAAGTCTACTGGCAAAAGCTTTGTACATGGTAAATCAGCTTACGGTGCTGCCAAATTCAAATAACCCTGTTATCTTGAATCATCAACTTTCATTGCAGGATTCAGGCGAGACACATCAGCCCAGAGCGAAAGTTCGGGTGTGAAATTTAACCACCAAGCAGTGGGAAGGCTCGTTCGAACTTATCGCTCCGGATCGTGGTTATGCATGTCTATCCACAGATACTGGGGTGCATTAGGTACCTACAAAGTGTGTCCGTCCTGACCTGCAATCCCAAAGGCAGAATTGAGCCAACAGGCAAACCACAGGCTGTGACCAGAATGAAGGTCTTCAAGTGGAGGAATTTTCGAGTGATGACACAGATGCAGAAGATGCAAGTGATCACTCGGATGGTCCCTCTACGAGCGGGCGTTAAGCATCTTGTTCATTTTTCTTTTTTTTTTTCTTTTTTTGTAGAAAAAAAGGGTGAGATGTGGACCTGATTTCTGAACCTGAGAGAATTTCAAGCTCTCAGGTGCTGATTTTTCCCAAAGGAAAGACTTTTGAGAAATTTTCATCTCTCAAGGACTGTTTGTGTAAATAACATTTTACTTCCCCAAAACAAGGACACAGATGTTCTGAGAGTGTTTCTTGTCCCACCAATGGGATGAGGGAGGTGTTGTTCCTTCTACCAATCAGGATAACCTGGATCAGAACACCTTATAAATGGGTTGAGAAAACCTCAAAATAAAGGCTTTTTTGCCTCATGAAAACCTGTGGCTGTGTGTGTGATTCTTGGTACCCTTTGCTCTATACTTCATGTCCTCTAGCAACACAGGTGGTGCTACTTATATATTTGCCTATTATTGTATTTTAAGTTTACCATATTCCCTTTGTGTTCACAGCTTTAAACTCTTTCATTAGCAAATTTCAGTTGCAGTGTTTTCTGACCAGGTATTTTCCACCTGTCACTTCTGCTTACAATGTCTATAAAATAATTTTCAAGCTGAAAATCACAAACAACTACCTTTCATATCTTTTCATAGCTAAAACACTCATGCCAACTCCTGTTGAAATCAATAGCAGGTTTCTGAATATAGCAAGTCTGTCACTGCTATCTCTAAAATATTAATTTGTATGTTTTCTTACCTTTGAACCAAAATATGACCATGGCTTTTAATGTTGGGTTTTTGCAACTATGTATGCAGATACAATAATCACAGAAGTGAAGTAATTTGAGATTACAGAAAAGTTAAAAACTATACTGAGAAGGTATTAACAAGAACTTCTAATTAACAAAAATTGTTTCTCATACAGCTTTAAGGTTATGTACTTATACTTTTCCTGAAGGAAACATATTAATTGAAGATGCATGATGTGATAGACATTTAAGAAACAAAGAGAAACACCTAAGGAAGTTTAGGCTGCTGGAGGCTCATGAGAGTTTTCCTCCTGGCCAATAACTGGCTATTTCTGAGGATTGACAGTAGTTTTGACCACTGAAAAGTGAGATTAGCCTGTGAACATCACCTTAAGACCTAAGCCCAGGAACTTCTTTGTCTCTTTGTCTCTGGCTGTGAAAGGTAACAGAGCTCCAACTGGCCTCCCGTCCCCTGCCCGGGCCATGCGGCCCGGGCAGGGGCTGGGCTGGGTCTGCCGCGGCTCCCGGTCGGAAGATGGGGCCTGCAAAATTTCTCCCAGGCTCCGGCTGGCCCAGGTCGATCCCTGGCTTGGCTGTAGTTTTTGCCGCTGATGAGTTTCACCAGAGACTGCCGAGTAAGGAGAGAGAAAGCCATTGACCTGCGGTGGGCTGAGACAGTGACTACACTCTCCAGAGCAGCCATGAAGAATCTTCTATCGCAGACAGCTCCAGCTGCTGCTCTGGCAGAGATCACAAAATCATCTACAAAACCTGGGCAAGATTTTAACTCTTTCACTACCCAGATGAGACTTGCAGATTTAATCCTTTTTTTTTCCAGAGAGAAAGAGGAAAAGAGAGAATGATCAACAGGTAAAGAGACAACATAAACTATCAAAGACAGTGAAGAAAGGAATTAAGCTTAATATAGAGAGAGAAATAAGGAGATGCTTTAATAAGCTGAAATATTCTTTCGCTAAAACTACAGAGATGGTCAATAGTGTTCTGAAAGATTACTTTAATTCATGAAAGAGTATTTTGGGGGGGAAATAGAGTATTTCAAAGTGTATATTTAAGCAAATAGTGAAGTAGTTGTGATCTTATGTGATGCTGGAACAGAAGCGGAGAAGTGAGAGTTGTTGGAAATTTGTGGCCTTTAAGAGGCAAGGAGAAAACTTCTGTTTCCAGAGATACAGAGACAGATGAAGAGAACTTTTGCTTTTGAATAACTCATCCTTAAAATGACACCCCTTGACTCATGACCCATAACACACCTCAGAGTGATGTGAAATGGGAGGAGAGAACTGATGACAGAGTTTTCCGGGCGGCTGGCATCAGAGAAATAGAAAACCATAGGAAAATGGTCTTCTTGTGAAAAACTCCATAGATTAGCAGAAGACAACTTTTTCTCTACAAAGACGGATGAAGAGACTATAGCAAAATTAGGACAGTTTTTGTTAGCGTTCAGGAGCACACATAATCACGAATGATTATATGAAGGTGCTTTATTGAAGAGCTCTGGGTGTCAGGGGTACACATACCCAAATCTGACCCGATTTGGTTTTGAGTTGAACATGTTTTTATACTCTATCGTTATACAACTTACATATTAATTATTAAACTTACATTGTTCTATTGTATGCATTGTTTTTACCCAAGCATGGATTTCTTGTGATCCCCCCCAGCCCCCTAACATTGTTCCTCATGTTCTTTAAACAATAATTATATCTAATCACATTTAACAATTGTATCATTTATCATATACTGACTACACAGGTGCATTTTGACATGATCTTTAGCAAGTACAAGGCCTAACATTTCTCAGGGCCTACTTTTCCCAGGGCTTGGCAAACCTAACTTTCTAAGTAAGTCTCCAAATTTTCTAAGATTTTAGAACTTTTTACTATCATTTTAACCACCAAGTTTTTTTGTCTCTATGTTGTCATGTGAACAAGAGAATAGTTAAGTAGTGGGGAAAAAAGAGTTCTGGAAGTTTTATTCTAGTTTCTTATTATTGTAGCTTTGTCAATAAACTTTCTTTGTTCTTATTAAATTTTAAGCCTGTTTTGCTCTTGTTCTAATCCATATCTCACAGCAAGAAATAAGTAAGTTTTCTAGTGATTTTTTAACTAATGCTTTAAAACCACGACACATGATCATCCCAAAAAACACATTTAAATTAATTTGAATTGTTGATTACCCCATGTATACTGTAAATTAACACTTTCCTTTTTTTATTTTTGTTAAATAACTCTGACTTTTCATAGTAAACTGTTTCTGAAAACGACTCATACTGATACATACATGATAATATTCACCTGGACTTCATTACCTTACAGTGCTGATGCTTACAAATGCAAACACAGATGATGAAACCTGATATTTAACTGAACATAGCTGTCCTGGGTTGATTATGATGTTAAATTGTATCCCCATTCGTCCACCTAACCCAGACACAAGTTTTGTATTCTTAAAATTTCATCTAAGAGTAAAAGTGAGTGGAAAAGAAGCACCGAGTCTGTTATCAGAGACTGTACTTGCTCCCCCCGCATCGGGAGTTTTGACTACAGCACAGACAGACAACAAGACACAGATCGCCTCCAACTAGCCGGAGCAGAGAGGTCTTCCTAGACTGTTTTCTTTCCCTTTTTCTGAAACGAATCGAACCTGCTCTGGACTGAGGACTCGGGGGAGCACCAGGAACTTGCACCCGTGAACTACCGGGAGCCCAGCCTGGGCAGTGGCATTTTCCAGCGCCAGAGGGACTGATAACAGAGCTAACACCCACAGGAAAGAGACCCTCTGAAGTTTGTCATCTCTTCGGAGCGGCGAGAGGTTTTGTAATTTGATATCGTTCATTTTTGTGCTGGGTAGTGCTGTGCCTGTGAAATAAACAGTTTTTTTCCACTTCTCTCAGAGAAATCTCTTCCCGAACCAGTTGGGGGGTGGGAGAAAAGGGCCATGTGGGTTTGCTTCCCGGGGGGAGCCCCACTGGAGGTTTTCTCCCAAATTTGCCCTAAACCAGGACAATACCTTATAATAACTCCGAATAATTGCAATATCTTTGTTCATGAATTCGACCTTTTCTATTAAATTTATGCAATTTGTATAGTTATTATCCCTAAAATCTTGAAAAATTCTTAGTATTACAAAGTCATGAATCAGAGCATAAGATGATTACACAGGAAACAAAAAGTTGTTGAATTTTACTTTCTATCTGCATAACACAAATATTTGGCACAGAGGATCAAAATTCATTAGGAGTTTAAAATTACATGAAATTGAATTTATTACAGTCTTGGCATCTCTGGATTGCAGTGTCTGGAGTTTTAATAAGGAAGACACTAGCATGTTGCTTTAAAGGAGATTTTCTTGTCAAGAAATAAAGGTGATGCCTTTATTCCAACCATATTACTAATATTTCCCAGTTATGGATCTTCTATAAACAGTTATCCTGTGTTGCACAGGTACTGCCTGTTATTATAAATTTAATCTACCCTGTCAGTAACCTAATTAATTGCCCAATGAAAAGAGGTGGCATACATAGTATTGCCAATCTCTTTGTGACAGCCTCCTGTGTTACTGGATCTCGGTCTTGTCAGGGCCGAGTTCTTCTGGGATACTCCCTCACAGGAAGTTTTGCTTATCTTAGTTCTGTGTCAGGAAGGATACTCCAAAGGCTTGTTAGGCTCTTGTTTTTTGTGTTTATTAATATATTATCAAAAGACTTGGCAGGTTTTCCTCAGACTTTCTGCTCAAGTTCAACCCACCATCACCTGGCTCAAATTGGCTCGAATGGCACAAAATGGCCTTGAAATACACAGCTCTTTTATCTTCATACTTATTTTCAGCTAATTAACAATAGACATGTAAATTATTTTCCTTAGTGACCCAATGACCCAACACCTGTGTGCTGCACTGCAGCATTCTTTATCCAATCACTATTACCCAAAAACCTCTATAAGAAGATGAAGAAGGACAAGAGACAACACCCTAAACCCTCCATCTTGTCTTCTGTTCTCTAAACTAGCTTAAGCTCTTAACTTTAACTTTTTCACCCAGTGACTTAAGAAAACTCTCTAATTTACACACTCAAACTTTTAGTTTTTCTATTTAAATTTAACCGTTGTTTTCATGGTGTTATATGAAATTCAGTGTTTTCCTGGATGTCAGAGCCAGGTATCGGAGATAAGGGCATGTACTCTGTGCTTCAGAATCCAACATCTCCCTCTTCTCTTTGCCAAGTCAACTTTATCTTTCATAAGAATTCTCAGATCTCTGAACATCCCTCCCTCACATAGTTCCCAGTCCATTAACTTTTGCACATAGGTTGTCTGTTATTCACGATGTCAGATGCTGTCTTCATGTTGGATCATGTTTGTGTGCTTGCTTCTCGGTTTCTGGGGTCTCCATCTGCTTGTTTCTCGGCTCGATACGGTTTCATTTGCTTTGCTGGAACCCACTTTAGTCCTGCACCTGTGGAGAAACAAGCATACCCTTTTCCACAGGTGATTAGTTGAAATGGACCTTCAAACCATCCTGACTCTAAATTTCTGATCAAAACCAAAGGTTTCTCCTTTAGTTTCACCTGGGTACTATTTGAGAAATGCCTGATAATTGGTGGAATATGTTCTGTAAAGGAGTTGTTCAGCAAGTTTAAAACATACAAAGCTTTATTCAATTGCATCTGAGGTATAGCTTGTGCCTCTCCTCTTTTATGTTTATCTAAAATAGATTTTAAAGTATTATGTGCTCTTTCAATAATTGCCTGCCCTATGGAAGAATGTAGGATACCAGGAGTGTGGCGAACACCCCATTTTCTCGGGAATTTGTCAAGGGTGCGATTCTTGTAAGTTGGTGTTATGGTTTTAAACCAGTAACTAAAAAATTACTTATTTCTTGCTGTGAGATATGGATTAGAACAAGAGCAAAACAGGCTTAAAACTTAAAAAGGAATAAAGAAAGTTTATTAACAAACTACAAGAATAAGAACACCAGAATAAACTTCCAGAAAACCCTTTTATCCCCCACTACTTGACCATTCCTTTGTACACGTGTCAACATAGAGACAAAAAACTTTAGAACTTTGGTGGTTAAAAACAGTACAAATTCCTGCTACAGTCTTTTCATCCGTCCTTGTAGAGAAACAGAAGTCTCCTTCTGCTAATCTATGGAGTTTCTCACAAGAAAACTATTTCTGTTATAGTTTCCTATTTCCCTGATGTCAGCTGCCCGGAAATCTGTCATCGGTTCTTCTCCTCCCATTTCACATCACTCTGAGGTGTGTATGGGACATGAGTCTAGGGATGTCATTTTAAGGATGAGTTATTCAAAAGCAAAAGTCCTCTTCATCTGTCTCTGTGAGCTTCCCTGGAAACAGTTTTCTCATTGCCTCAAGCGGCCTCAAATCTTCGCTTCACTCAGTTCCAGCAACTCACTGTATCACAATTACTCTTTTTTGCTCAAAATCCACACTTTGAACACTCTATTCCTCCCAATATACTCTGTCATGAATTAAAGGAGTCTTTTTAAACGACTATTGTCTATCTCCATAGCTTTAACAGAAAGGTATTTCAGCTTGTAAAGCATCTCCTTATTCTCTCTTCCCCATTTAAAACTTAACTCTTTTCCTCACTGTTTTTGGTGGTTTTATGATGTCTTCTTCATGTTGATTGTCTCTCTTTCCCTGTCTTTCTGGGAAAAAGGAGTAATCTGTGCGTTTTATCCAGGTAGTAAAATAATTAAAGTCTTAGAAAAGCTGCAAGAGTTCATGGTGTCAGGTTTCAGTCCAGCAGCAGAAACTGAAAACTAAGCTAAGCTGGCCGGCTCCGTCTCCTTTCCTCCCCCCCCGCTTTGTCCTCTGCAGCCTTGTCCGGCCTGGGGGGGGGGGGGGGGGGGAAGAGGAGGAGGCCAAGACAGAGCTCTGTTACCTTCTCAGAAGCCGGAAACAAAAGAGGACAAGAGTGCTCTGACTTTACATCTTAAGGAGGTGTTCACAAGTTGATCTCACTTTTTAATGGTCGAAACTGCTGTCAATTCTTAGAAACGACTGATAATTGGTCAGGAGGAAAGACTCCCATCAGCCACCAGCACCTTCAACTTCTTTAGCTCTTAAAACCACTTTAAAGGTAAAGCCACCCCATGACAGTTGGCCAATTATCTGTTTTAATTTCCTTAGGTACACATAATGATGCAAATGCCTGCAAGAAAATGCTTACATGCAGGTTTTGCTGTTTCACCTGTGTGAAGAGAGGCAAAAAACTCACCTGAGAAAGTATCTACAGACACATGGACATTCTTGAATCTTCCAAAAGGTGGATATTTCGTGACATCCGCTTGCCATAACTGTAAACTCTCTAACCCTCTTGGGTTCACTGCCCCTGTAGATACAGAAGGCTGTGACAGGTGACAATCTGAGAAAGCACCTATGATGGCTTTTGCTTTCTCCTTTGAAATGTGAAAAGTGCGCATCAATGTTTGAGCATTCTGATAAAAGAATGCATGACCCAATTTTGCTTGTTTGAAAATGTTTGGCAAGTTGTCCTAAATAACCATGGTTAACTTATCTGCTCGGGCATTTCCTTCTGCCAAAAACCCTGGAAAGAGAAGAATGTGCTCTGATATGAGAAACAAAGCACTGATTTTCCCTTTGCTCTAATAATTTCTGCATACTCACAAGATAACTGTACAAATTCTTGTTATCAACTTCCTTCAAAAGACATCCTTCTATCCTTTTGACAATGTTTGCCACATAGGCTGAATCTGTGATCAAATTGAGAGGTTCTTGGAATAATTGAAATGTTCTGACCACTGCTGCTAACTCCACAATTTGAGGTGAATCTTGTACTATTTGAATATCTGATTCCCATTTTTTTGTGGTTGCATCCTGCCATGTTATGACTGATTTATACGTTTTTCCTGAACTGTCAGTAAATAGTGTTATTGCATCCAACAGTACCTCACTTATTTTTGGTTTCTCTCTGTAACTTAATTTTGACTGCAGCAGTTTTGGTTTGGGAAATGATTTGAACACCTAAAAAATTTAGCAATGCAATTTTTAAAATCATCACCATCATCATTTTTGCAATGCCCAATCTAAATAATTTTTCTTCAGAGACAGGTAGATCATAGCAAAATCTTTGCCTGCCATTGTTAGCAATCTGGTTCTGGCCGTGATAATTATCTGGGCTGCCATTTCCAATGGAGTATAAATCATCTTAGGAAATCTGTAGGGCAAGAATATCTATTTTATTATCAACAAAGGATCTCTTTCTGAATCATCCCATTGGAATATAAGACCATACAATTGAATCCCCTCCCCTAACACTCCCAAAGAAAAGGGGAGAGTCATTAAAAAATGTCGTCCTAATTAGGAACGGCAGGAAGAACGACACAGACTCTTAAGGGAGTCAAAACAGAAGAAATCTCTCAGTTTATTGCTCCAGGCCTGTTTTATAGACAGATACGTGGAAAGTACAGAAAGGAAAGTCTTATTGGTTAGTAAACTGCTACATCACCATCATTGGTCAGTGGGGCTCACCACCCCCCTGACTTTCTCCTGCAAGGAAAACAAGGAATACAAAACAACACCTGCAAGGCTGTTTTGTGTCCCTGAGGATTGTTTTAATTCCTTCTCATGTTTTTCCCAGGCTACTTTCTCAGGCAAGCCTGAGGAACTATGCAGCCTGTAATTTGTATAGGCACTCTGGTTCAGATTTAGCATCCATAGAAAAACTATGTGCTTGTCTTTGCTGAAGAGCTTCAGTGATCTTCTCAAGGGCATCCTGAGCTTCAGGCGTGAGAGTTCTGGGAGATCTAATATTACTGTCTCCTTTCAATAGATTGAAGAGCCATGAAAGTTCATAATTTGTGATTCCCAAACTTGATCTGATCCAGTTGATCTCACCCAAGAGTCGCTGTAAGTCATGCAAATTGTTGACCTGAGTCCTCACTTGTATTTTTTGTGGCCTTATGGCTTGTGCTGTGATCTTCCATCCCAAGTAACTCCATGGTGAGGTTTCCTGAATTTTTGAATTGGAAATTTCCAATCCTGCCTTCTGTATTTCTGTAAACATGCTGCTGCGAGTCTCCTCTAGTTCTTGCTGTGTCAAAGCTGCGATGAGCAGATCATCCATATAATGAATGATCAATGCCTTCGGATGTATTTTTCGCACTAGAGACAAGACTCGCACGATGAACTGTTGGCAAATTGTTGACGAATTGCGAAGACCTTGGGGTAGCACCACCCAATGGCATCTCTGCAGAGGTTTCATTCTGTTGATGTTTGGAACAGACAAGGCAAATTGAACAGCATCTTCCAGATAAAGCGGAATACTGAAGAAACAGTCCTTGAGATCAAAGATCATAATTGGCCAATGTCTTGGAATCATCAAAATAAATGGAAGTCCAAGCTGAAGGGGTCCCATCTCTTCAATGACCTCATTGATTTTCTGCAGATCATGAATCAATCTCCATGACCCCGAAGATTTTTTACGAATCGCGAAAACTGGAGAATTCCAGGGACTGGTTGTTGGCTTAATACGGCCTTTCTGCAACTGTTCTTTGACCAGCTTTTTGAGGGCACTCAATTTTCCTCTTCCCAGGGGCCACTGATCAACCCAAATAGGGTTGTCTGTTTTCCAAGTCAGTTTCACGGTGGTGAGTGCCTCAGTGACCCTTATTAAAAATCCATTTCTATTCTCATTACCCATTGGGATAAAACGTCTCTTCCCCATACTGTGAAAAGCCTCTGCAACACAAAAGGACGAGCAATGGCTGTCTTCTCTCTTGGCTCTGTAATGATGATGGGACATTCATTTTGCAGGCACAAAGTGTTCCTTCCAATGCTGGAAAGGGTACTCAAGGGAGTTTTTAACCGCCATTCCTGGAGCCAGAAGAGATGTGAGATGACTGTTGCTATAACTTCTAATGTCCCCTGCCTCTCTGTCACCGCTGTCCACACCGCAGCAGCCAGGGAGACAGGGGAGATAGTTTAGCTTATCAAAGAAGAACCTAAAAACGAGGCTCCTTCCCTTAGCTGAGATGGCAGTTTCAGCTTTATTTCTTGGGATCCTACAGAGTGAGGGAGCAGGAGGGAAAGAGGAAGAGGTATAGATAAGCCTCTCTTTTTGAAGGCAGGGGAAAGGGTGGGTTACACTTACACAGCCAATAAGGAGAACTGGAGAGAAAAAGATAAGGGAAAGAAACTTACAATTCTACATTTTTGGGGGTACATTCTTTGGGTCATACCATTTTTCCTAACTGCATTACAACATCTCACCCTTTCTTATTATATAAAATTTTTGAAGGGTTATGAGATCATTTTGATGCAGGTCACGAGTTTGTCCACCACCCATGATTGATGGGCCGGTTAAGTTGCTTCCGGTCCGCTAGCTCTATGTGGTTGATCTCTGAGGTAGTAGATACTAGTTTTTTGAGAGCTTTTAAAACTAAACAACGGACAATTCTGAAGGCTAGCATGGTTAGAAACAGAACAACAAAAAACAACAAGATTGTTCTGATTATCGAGGTGCTTTAGAGAGGATTCTTGGATGTGAACTGTGAGGATCGTCTGCTAAGAACTGACTTAGTGCACCACACCATTGTTTTGCTTTGTATTCTTTTCGATACTGGATTATGTGATTGTATAGTTTTGTGTCTGGCAGTGAGTTGTAAATGAAGTGAACACAAAAGGGTGCAGGGGAAGAGCCTAATAGCTCTAAATCTTGGGGCTCTTTATTAGCTCTGGGCAGTACTGGTAACCATTTTTCTATAGGATTTTTCACTGCCACAGCTCGCCGTATATGGTTTTCATGTGATTGGTCATTGTTTGTTTTAGGAATTGTATTAAACTTGGGATCACTAAAGCTGGCTGTAAATTCTTCAGCCTTCAGGGGGATTCCTACCAGACAGGTGGACATAGGGTCATTTGCTGCTGCAGTGGACAGGCAGATATTCTCTTGCTGGAGTGTTTGTGCCAGGGTCACCCAGATGTTCTGTCGTGGCTGAGGGACTATCCAGGCAGTTGTCAGGCTGCTCAGAGAGAGCAGGAGGACAGCTGAGGAAAGGCTCATCACAGGATTGAGTGTGAGGTAAGTCTCTTCTAAAAGAAAAGAAACAAACATTTTTAAAACATATTCACAATCAATGTGTGCAGGTCAGAGAGTAACCAGAGGTCAGGAAGGTTTCTTCTTGTTTTTCCCAGCGGTGTCTTCTTTTGGAAGTGACTGCCACTTGTCTCTCTTCTTCTTCTGCTGGGGCTGGGTTTTTAGGATCAAAAGGCTTTACCCATTTTTGAGGAATCCATCGGGGGCCTGTATTGCTGTGCAAAACACTTGCTCGCGGTGAGAGACTTCTCCTGGGTCAAACTGTTCAGGTATAAGCAATTTATTATAAGGGCAAAGAGAGGGAGAGACCCGTGTCCGCCGCCAACCTCGGCGTCTACGTGGTCAGGGGGAGGGGAGAGAGTATGGGGGGAACAGGAGAGGAGAGGTTAAAGAGGGGTACAGAAGAAACAAGAGCAACAGAGGGATAGTGGGGAAAACTAAGAGGGTAAGAGTAAGGGAAAAATAAGAGAGGAGTGCCATGGGGTGGCTTTACCTTTAAGATAGCTTTGGGAGCTAAGGAAGTTGAAGCTGCTGGTGGCTGATGGGAGTCTTTCCTCCTGACCAATTATCACTCATTTCTAAGAATTGACAGCAGTTTTGACCATTAGAAAGTTAAGTCAACCTGTGAACACCTCCTTAAGATGTAAAGTCAGAGCACTCTTGTTCTCTTTTTTTCCAGCTGTGAAAGGTAACAGAGCTCCAGCTGGCCTTCCGTTCCCTGCCCAGGCCATGTGGCCCGGGCGGGGGCTGGGCTGGGCCCAGCAGCTCCCGGCTGGGAGATGGGGGCCTGCGGGGCTTGCCCCGAGCTCTGGCCGGGCCAGGCCGGTCCCTGGCTCGGATGCAGCTTTTGCTGTGACTGAATTCACCAGAGACTGCCAAGGAAAGAAAGAAAAAAAGCTCTTGACCTGCGGCGTGCTGAGACAGGGACCACACTCTCCAGAGCAGCCATGAAGAATCTTCTATCACAGACAACTCCAGCTGCTTCTCCAGCAGAGGTCACAGAACAATCTACAAAGCCTGGGCAAGATTTTAACCTTTTCATTACCTATATAAGACTTGCAGATTAATCCTTTTATCCAGAGAGAGAAAAAGAGAGTAATCATCATGTAAAGAGACTTTATAAACTATCAGAGACAGTAAAAAAAAGAAGCTTCAGAAAAGGTAGAGAATAAGGAGATGCTTTATAAGCTGAAATATTTTTCTGTTAAAGCTATGGAGATGGACAATAAGGTCTTGAAAAAACTCCTTTAATTCATGATAGAGTATATAGGGAGGAATGGAGTGTTCAAAGTTAGGATTTTGAACAAAAGGTGGAGTAATTGTGATACAGTGAGGTGATGAAACAGAGTGAGGTGAAGATTTGAGGCCGCTTGAGGCAATGAGAAAACTGTTTCCAGGGAAGCTCACAGAGACAGATGAAGAAGACTTTTGCCTTTGAATAACTCATCCTTAAAATGACATCCCTAGACTCATGGCCCATACACACCTCAGAGTGATGTGAAATGGGAGGAGTGAGCTCTGATGACAGGATTTCTGGGCAGCTGGCATCAGGGAAATAGAAAACTATAACAGAAATAGTTTTCTTGTGAGAAACTCCATAGATTAACAGAAGGAGACTTCTGTTTCTCTACAAAGACTGATGAAAAGACTGTAGCAGGAATTGGGACTGTTTTAACCACCAAAGTTCTAAAGTATTTTCTGTCTCTATGTTGTCACGTGTACAAAAGAATGGTCAAGTAGTGGGGGATAAAAGAGTATTCTGGAAGTTTATTCTGGTGTTTTTATTCTTGTAGTTTTGTTAATAAACTTTCTTTATTCCTTTTAAGTTTTAAGCCTGTTTTGCTCTTGTTCTAATCCATATCTCACAGCAAGAAATAAGTAATTTTTTAGTTACTGGTTTAAAACCACGACAAGGGGTAAGAGCGGGGTAAGAGCAGGGAAGAGCTGAGAAAGGGGTAGGAACTAAGAGAGCGAAGTTCTTGTTACATCTTTTTCTATAGTGAATATTCTAATTCCCAGTAACCAATCACTACGAGATATACCCACTAATGAATGTACATACCGCCTATAAGAATCACCATATTAACATACAGTGTTGCATTTTAAACTCTAAAAGCTTTACAAATTCTTCCCTTGCTTCTTGACCTTTGGATTCTCTATCAGCAGAAGGACATTGTTTCATCAACTAGGAATTCTCCTTTAGCTGGCTAAGCTATTGTTCTTTGGTTATATAGTAACTAGTACTCAGCATCATGACTCAAAGCAGGCTTTCATTTCTACTTCGATTCTAGGCTTCATATTTTCAGAATCTTCTGCCAAACAATCACATTCATAAGGTTTCCCTGTTTCATCTTCCCCAACATCTCCCCTGTCTCGATGAACTATTTAAAATACTAGAAACTGTCTTGTTAGTTTTTGCACACACTGAAGTCTATAGGGTACTGCTGCTAAGACTACAATTATCACTATTAAAACAATTAAGGTTATTTTACAGAGTTCCTTTAGCCAAGGTGCAAAGCTTAAACCCTTAAACAAATTGTCCAGCTTCTCTAACTTTTGAAGGTCAGATTGATTCACTTTAGGATTATCAATATGAATTTGGTTGGTTAAATTTTTACAAATTTTGCAGCTGTTTATGTATAGGAACAGTATGATCTGATAAACAGATGGTATTAAAGCTTGCAGACTTTGGCTAAGGCAACCCAGGTATTTATGTTGGGCTGATTTACAGTTTAGGTTTTACTACAAAATTTTAAACTAAAGGGTATAAACAACATGCATTCATGTAAATAATGGGATTTCAGTTTTTTCTTGAGCTGCTTCTGGTAGATCACTTTCTCTCAAAGTCTTTCCAAGTTCCTTTGCTTGGATTGTCACTGTTTGTGCCACAGTATCTGCTTTTGAATTTTCTCTTTCCTCATTTCTCTCTTTTTCTCTCTCTTGTTCTCTCCCGTTTTTCGTGGCTGTTGGTGGTGATGCAAGGGAATTCAAGAGTCGCGCGGGCTGGTTCGTTATCGGCTGTGACAGTGGCCGCGTACACGAACTCGGAAGTGGCAGCACATCGGTGCACAGCGGCGGTGGCTGGTGCTGTTCCGCGTTGTCGGGGAGAGTTGCTGGCGCAACAGATGCAGACAGGATCTGTGCTGGTGTTAGCAGCGGGGCAGAGACAGATGGGAGCTGTGTGCTGGGGTCGGGTGGCTTCGGTGGTGGATGCAGCGGCGTGAAGACACGTGGCGGGAACTGGACAGTGGCTGGGCTAAGCGGTGGCAGAGGCGGCGCGGGTGGCAGCAGTTGTAGAACTGGGGTTCCGTGCCTGTTCTTTCTCTCCCCCTCCACGGCTTGAGAGGCTGGCACGGAGGGGTGGCACGGGGGACATGGGGGCGGGGCCAGGACCATCGGCATTAGGAGCTGTGACTGCGCATGCGTGGATGACGTCAGCACTACAGGGAAGCATGGGGGAGTGGTGTGCGACAGCGGGAGTTCTGAATCGGCCTGCGCCGCACCGCTCAGAATGGCATCACTGGACAGTGGTGGAGGTGGGGCTGCTGGCTCTACGGGTGCTGCGAAAGCAGTGCTTGTGGGGGACCAAGGCGGCACGGGTGGCTCAGGAGGGGTGCTAGGGAGCGGAGCCGTGGGGACGGTGGAATGGGACAGTACCGCGGTACAGGGGGGAGCTGGAACGACAGGAAGGGGGCAAAAGGGAGGGGGCTCTAGGGTGGGGAAAGTGGGGGGAGGGGTGGAAACGGAGGTTGTTGGAACTGGGGGAGAGGGAGCAGGGGTCGCGTGGTCGGGAGGTGGGGACATGCTGGTCCAGGCGTGCGGAAGGGGAACCACACCGGGTGGGGTGGGGGGAGCTGATGGGGCTGGGGTGGACCAGGCAGCGCAGGCTGGAACTTCGGCAGGCAGCGGCAAAACAGGAGGTGGAGGGAAATGAAACAGCAAGATAGGGGTTTTTTGGACTGGTGCAGGTTTTGGGAGTTGTGCAGCTTGAGTAGTGGCGTCGGGAGTTGCTGTGGAAAGAGAGATTACAGGCACAGCAGCTGCCGCCCGGGGCTGCGGGGACGCCATGGGTACAGCAGGCTTCGAGCCAGCAGCAGTCTGTGTCGGCGCAGGAGCCGAGGCAGGACCCGCTGTTGACGGCGGGGCAGACTCCGCGGTGACAGGAGGCAGCGGAGGGGTTAGGGAAGGGGGTGGAACATGGCTTTGTAATGCAGTTAAATTGTCGTGGGAGCCACCTCAACATCCATGGGCGTGTGTGCTGTGTCCCCAATAACAAAATACTTACTATCCAGTCCTGTCATGTGTGGAGGCTAGCTTTAGAGCAAGCTGCAGGCCCCATGGCCTGCCAGCCCTGCCTGAGAAGCTAGCCTGGGAATTTCATGGGAGGATTCAAAACAATCCTCAAAGACAGAAAACAGCCTGCAAGTGCTGTTTGTCTGTTCCCGTGTTTTCCTTGCAGGAGAGGGTCAGGGGGGTGGTGAACCCCACTGACCAATGATGGTAATGTAGCACTTTTCTAACCAATAAGAGTTTCCTTTCTGTATTTTCCACGAACTAGTCTATATAACATAGCTGTAGCAATAAACTAGAGATTCTCTCCTGTTCTGACTCCCTTGAGAGTCCGTGTCGTTCTTCCTGCCGTTCCCAATTAGAACGACAGTCATGTCTTGTGAATTGTCCTGCAGATCCACTCTAATGACTGTCCAATGGGTAGACCTGAGGCTGCTGATAACAGCCTGGTTTCCACTGTCCTTCCGCTGAAAACAGCTTGGTCCTCCCATTGTCTTGCCTGTTGGAGTTATCTTGCCTTGTCCAGATGAAACATATCCCTAACATTCAGAATTCCTTTCTAAGCCTATAACTTGCTAAGAGAGAGAAGAATATAGCAAAAAGCATATAGCATATAACATCTATCATAGTACTTGCGAAAAGCCAATATTTACAATATGAATTCACAACACAGAGAAGGGGGGAGTTTATATATAGCAAGGACTAGGGATAAAAACGAAGCTCTTTTCTGGAATCCCACCTTTAATCAGAAAATGTCCATGGCAGGAAAAGAGGAAAAGAGGAAGAATCATGTCCCTCATTGGCTTTTGAACCTAGGGAGAAGGGGGTAGGGAGAATGGGTTACAACCAATAGGAGAAAACTACAAGGGAGGAGTTGGGAAGGGGGAAGGAACTAACACGCTATAGTTCAGGGGAAGAGCCCCCAGGAATATACCATGTATCTTAAGACAATGCAACCTCACCCTTTTTAATTATGTAAAATTAAAAGCAGGGCTTTGGGCTTATCCTGATACAGAACACAAGTTTGTCCCCCACTCTTGATTGATGGGCTGGTTAGGTTGCTTTCAGTCCACTAGTTTCATGGGGTTGACTTCTGTGGTAGTAGGGATTAAACTGCTGAGGGCTTTTAAAATCAAGCAACAAATAATCCCGAATGCTAGAAGTATCAGGAACAGAACAACAGAAAACAACAGGATTGTTTCAACTATTGAAGTCCACCACCCCGTGAGTCCCCAGACTTTGAACAGTTCACTAAACCAGTCCTCGGATTCTTGCTTCACTTGTCCAATCAAGTTCTTCATCTCCTGGAGGGCTATGTGGATGTTGGTAGCTTTCGAGGTCAGGATTAGGCAGCAAAGTCCTTCAAATTCCTGGCATTCGTGTCCATGCAGCAGCAGAAGGAAACCTACGGCCGCCCGGTTCTGGAGCATAGCCTGCCTGGTGATCTCATCTTCTGGGAGGGAGCTGAGGGCAGTGGATGTTAAATTTGCCTGTTTGACTACCCAGCACTCTAGGTGCCCTAACTCACCTAGTGCTTTGGCAGCTGCAACCCATGGAAGAAATATTGATGCAGCAATTCTTTTTGATTTTGCCCAATTAAAAATTTCAGAATCATAGTTTGGGTCCAAAATATCTGCACTTTTTATGTGGACTTTTGTCGTTCTAATTAGGAACGGCAGAAAGAACGACATGGACTCTCAAGGGAGTCAGAACAGAAGAAGTTTTTTAGTTTATTGCTCCAGGCCTGTTTTATAGACAGATACGTGGAAAGTACAGAAAGGAAAGTCTTATTGGTTAGTAAACTGCTACATCACCATCATTGGTCAGTGGGGCTCACCACCCCCCTGACTTTCTCCTGCAAGGAAAACAAGGCATACAAAACACCTGAAAGGCTGTTTTGTATCCCTGAGGATTGTTTTAATTCCTTCTCGTGTTTTTCCCAGGCTACTTTCTCAGGCAAGCCTGAGGAGTTATGCGGCCTGTAGTTTGTACAGGCACTCTGGTTCAGATTTAGCATCCATAGAAAAACTTTGTGGGTTGCATTGTCTTTCTGAATCCATTTAGTAATTTGGTTTGGTTGGGTGCTAACAGAGACAACCACCCTATGGTACACGGTCCTCCTGGAAGCCGAGATGGGATTCCTGCCCATGCTCTATCCCTGCAAATCAGAAATAAACCTTTAGGGAGGTTTTTTAGATGTGAGCGGAGAGGATCGTCTGCTGTGACGTGACTTAGAATACTACACCATTTTTTTGCTGTGAATTCTTCTCAATACTCTATTATGTGGTGATATAGTTTAGTATCAGACAGCGAGTTGTAAGTGAACACAATAAGGTACTGGGGAGGAACCCAATAGCTCTAATTCTTAAGGTTCTTTATCTGCTTTGGGCAGTTTTGGTAACCACTCCTCCACAGGGTTCTTAACCACTACAGCCCACCACCTACGATTTTCATGTGGTCGAATGCTGTGTGATTTGGGAACTGTGTTAGGCCTGGGAGTGTCAAAGCTGTCTGGAAAGTCTCCAGCCTGCAGTGGGATCCCTACCAGGCAGGTGGACATAGGGTCCTTTGCTGCTGCAGTGGACAGGCAGATATTTTCTTTTTGGAGTGTGTGTGCCAGGGTCACTCAGATGTTCTTTCGTGGCTGAGGGACGATCCAGGCGGCTGTCAGACTGCTCAGCACGGGCAGGATGAAAGCTGGGGTAGAGCTCATCATGGGTTTGAGTGGGAGGAAGGTTTTCTCTAAAAGAAAAGAAACAAACATTTTTAAAGCATGTTCACAGTCAGGTTGTGCAGGTCAGAGAGTAACCAGAGGCTAGGAAGGTTTCCTCTTGCTCTTTCCGGAGGAGTCTTCTTTTGGAAGCAACGGCTACTTGTTTTCCATTTCCTTCTGCTGGGGCTGGGTTTTTGGGAACAAAAGGCTTTTACCCCCTTCTGAGGTATCCATCGGGGGCCTGTAGGGGTGGATACACATGCATAGCTGCGCCCCCAATTGACAAGTTCATAGGGGCCATTGGTCTGCCAGGTTTCTGTGACAACTTAAACTGATCACCGCTGTTAAAATGCCATGCCACCGGTGGACTCGTGTTTTCAAAAGAACAATTCAGAAACTTGGTGGTAAACATGGCTTTGCAAAGTTTTAGCTGTGGCAACATCCACACTGTCCCACTGGCCTGCCTGGCTAGGACTTGTTTGTCTGATGGGTGCGTTCAATCACGGCTTGACCTGTGGGGGAGTGGGGGATGCCAGTTTTTTGTTCCACTCCCCACTGCTGGACAAATTCCAGGAACTCCTTGGATTTATATGCTGGGCCATTATCAGTTTTAATTTCCCTAGGGATCCCCAGCACTGAAAAGGCCTGCACCATGTGTTGTTTGGCATGTATAGCTTTTTCTCCTGCATGAGCAGAGGCATACACTGCCCCTGAGTATGTGTCAATGCTCACATGTACTACTTAAGGCGACCAAAAGTGGGAATGTGTGTGATGTCTGTCTGCCACACTTCGCAGTTCCCAAGGCCTTGGGGGTTATCCCTGATACCCAGCGATGGCAAAGCCTGGAGCTGGCAACTGGGACAGGTGGCCACAATGGCTTTAACCTGACCCTGTGTCACATGGAACTGACGGATCAGTCCTGGTACATTTTGATGGTATTGCTGGTGGCTCAGCTTAGCCTGCTGGAATACATCTGGAAGACATAACTTTTTGGCTGGGGCCGCAAGGGAATCAGCTTTCCGGTTCCCCTCAGCGATTTCACCCAGTAATTCGGTGTGAGATTGAATATGCATCACAAAGAAAGGATGTTCTCAAGTTGAAACCAAATAAATAAGTTTTGAGAGCAACCTAAAGAGATGTTCGTTCTCGATGTCTTTGAGAACTGCCTGCTCTGCTCTGGACACCACTCCCGCTACGTAGGCCAAGTCAGTAACCAAATTTATCGGTTCTGAAAACCTCTCAAAGGCTCTCACGGCCCAGCCATTTCAGCTATCTCGAGAGACCCCCTCCACAAATTCAACATCAACTTCCCAATGCTGAGTCTGAGGATTTCTCCAAGTCATCACCGACTTATGGGATGCCCCAGATGCATCAGTGAACACTCTAAGAGCTTTGAGTGGCCTATGTCTCCTTTTCTCATGAGGAATGAGGTGGCGTTCCTCATGAAACAATTTGTGTGATGGTGCATGGACTGATATTTTTCCACCGTAGCTGTCCAGAGGTAACTGGAGGTTAGCATTGCTCTGCAGCAGGTGCTCAAACATCTCCTTGGTCAGTTTCTCAGGACAGTACATTCCCTCCTCAGAAAGTCTGACCAGGAGGTGAATACACACAAAGTCACAACCAGCCAGTTCTCGCAGCCTCACCCTGGCTCTTTGGATCAGCTGAGCCATCAGCTCTTGTGGCTTGGTGATGGTTTTGGGTCATTGATGGGAGAGGAAGACCCACTCTATGATTAAAAGTAAATCTCTCTGCCCCTCGGCCCATTGGAATATCAACCCATGTAAGTGTGGTAGTTTCCCCAGAATAATGAATTTGAAAGGCAGCTCAGGCTTATAGTGGTGAGCCTGTCTCCATATTAAAACCCTTTGTGCTTTTTCAATTGTGGTTTTTGCCTCTGGGGTCAGTTCCCTGGGAGAAAGCAGTTCTCTATCCCCCTTCAATAAATTGAGCAGGGGATCTAGGTCCTCATTATTGAGACCTAGCCAGGGTCTGACCCAGTTCAAAGACCCACACAGGGAATGGAGATCCACTAGGGTTTTGGGATTACTAATGATTTATAATTTTTGCAGGACAACAGTCCTTGCGGTGATCTCAAGGCCCAGGTATTTCCAAGTCGGCATCCTTTGAAATTTGTCCTCTTGCAGTTGGAATCCAGCAGAGGTTAAAACTTTAACCACTAGGTCAAGTTTGTGTTGGAGTATAGTGTCATTGGGGCAGCACACTAGCACATCATCCATGTAGTGTAAGATGATGGCTTCTCTTTTTCCAGTGTGTACAGGGGACAGTAATGAAGCTACATACCTCTGGCAGATAGAAGGACTGCATTTCATCTCCTGAGGCAGAACCCTCCAGTGTTACCGTCTCATTGGGGCGTCTCGGTTGACCATGGGGACCGAGAAAGCCAACCGTGGTGCATCTGCTGGGTGTTGGGGAATTTGGAAGAAACAGTCTTTGATGTCTAGGACCTCCAATTGCCAATTTTGTGGGAGCATTGTCAGAGAATGCATCCCAGGTTGGAGTGACCCCATGTCCTCAATTACTTTATCTCCCTCAAATCATGAAGGAGGCGCCACTTTTCTTTCCCTGGCTTCTTTATTACAAAGACGGGGGAATTCCAAGAGCTGGTTGTTTCCTCTATGTGGCCTTTGGCTGATTGTTCCTCCACAAGCTCTTTGAGCACCCTGAGCTTTTCTTTACTGAGTGAGCACTGATTTACCCAGACTGGATTATCATCCAGCCACGTTAACTTTTGAGTGAGATGCTCAACAGTGGCTGCATCTAAAAATCTTGGGGAGTGTCAGTTTTAGTTTGATTCCCCTCTGGGACATGGTATCTCTTTCCTACAGGGGCACTTGTAGTCAGTGACAAATGGAAGTATACTGTCCAATTTTCCATCCGGCCCCTCAATTTGAACAATGCTTTTAGAAACTTTTGCCAATTTCACTCCTGCTAAAGCTTGGATTTTTCCAGCCAAGGATTTCAAGTCCCAGTGTGAAGGCCACACCCTTTCAGGTATGTTCATCATATCTGCCCCGGTGTCAATCAACCCTTCCACATGACGATGATCTGATCCATAGGTTAGCTTGCATCCTGTTACGGGTTTATCCTCGCCAACCACTTCTGCCCAATAGACTCCTGGTGCTTCGTCATCTACTGGGACCTCTGCTGGAACAGGGATCACCTGGGCTATGATTTGCCCCTTGGCCAAATAGAAGGGTGGCTGTGGGCAATGTGCCAAGAGAGTGGGGTGTGTTAGGTCTCCCTTAATTGTCATGGGAGCCACCTCAACATCCATGGGTGTGTGTGCTGTGTCCCCAATAACAAAATACTTACTATCCAGTCCTGTCTTGTGAATTGTCCTGCAGATCCACTCTAATGACTGTCCAATGAGTAGACCTGAAAAGAAAAGCTTCAGCAGTTACAAGTCTGGATTGCTTTTGAGGCAGCCAGACTTTGTCAGGCATGCCTTCCCCAAAATTATTTCCTTTCAGTCCCACACCTGGCTTCCCTTTCTCCCTGTTTGCAATAAAAATAGAGGATTTTTTCATTCTAGAGCCCACTGCATCAAACTCAGAGGGGGTTAGGAGACACCAGAAGAGGTCTTTGAGATCAGGAGGAACTAACTCATGAGATTTTAATGTAGCCCTTACCATTCTTTTCAGTACTTCACTATCTCTACCAAATTCTCTTTGGGCTTTGTAAATTTCTTTTATATTTTGGTAAGAGAAGGGTTGGTAATGTCTATTAATTCTTCTTTTACCAATATATATTACAGGAGCAGCTGACAGCATATCTTTATCCTCCCCAGGGTCTGTATCTCCTGGGTTTCCCTGCCCACCCCCACTGTGGCTAGGGGACCCTGCCCCACCACCAGGTCTGGGGAGGGGCCTAGCTCCACTCCCATGGGAGCTGGGCAGGGACCCATTCCCACCCCCTGGGGGGGCAGGGCCGGGACACCCCTCCCCCTGTCCTCCCACGGGAGCAGGGGGCAGAGCCATCTCTCCCACCCCCTCCCCCCGTGGGGACAGGGGGAGGGGGCATGGGAACCAGGATTGCAACATCTGGAGGTGGGGTGGCAGAGTGACGTCATGCAGGGCAGGAACATGGTGGGGGGGAGGAATGTCCAAGGGAAGGAAGGAGCTGTGGGTGGGGACAGGTGGGCAGAAGGGGTTATGGGAAGGAGAAGGGGAGTCTGATGGGGGTCCCATCATGTGGCCTGCTGACACATGGCCAGAGCCATCTTGGACTCCAGCCACGTGGGGATAGGGGTGTCATTACCTTTAGAACATTGTAACTGAGGGGTAGCAACTGGGGTAAATAGGTGCAGGGAAAGATCTCTGCTAGCCTGTGCACCACTATCAGAGATGAGGGGCTGAAGAAGACACATGGAACCAGGAATAGCATTGTCAAGCTGTGTTTCCTGCATTTCTTGGGCTGTTCCATGTATCTTTTCCAGCTCAGGAGCACAGAGTTTGGAAGGAGGGTTAGGGGAAACTGATGGAAACTGCAGTGGCTGCCTCTTCACCTCCCTTTCCCTGTTAACCAGCTCTTTCCAAATTAAGAGGAACAACGGGAGATGTTTTGAAGCAGATTTGTCTCCCTGCTCTACTTTAAGGGTTAAAAAGTTTCCGATTCTGTCCCATGCTGGGACAGAATCTACATCTGCCAGATCAAGCTGTGGTAGGTGATGAGACAGCCACAAGACAAACTCTTTCAACTTATTTCTAGAAATTGTAACATTTGTAGTGCTTAAAAGATCCTGGAGTTTGGATTCAAGATCCCTGTGGGGTGCTGACAGCTGTGAGCCCATTTTTGGTGTTAAAAAGCTGTTAGCACAATTCATTTATCTTCTTTCACCGCAAAAAAGGAGGATAGCCAGCAGTGGAAGGCTTAACTGCCTGCTAGGAACCTGCTCCTCCCCCGCCTGGTTTCTCTTGAGGCGACTGCGGTCGCGCCAGGCAACCTGCAGTTCCCGGGGATGCCCACGCCACAGCTACCAGGTCCTGTGGTGCTTGCTGCCACCACTGCCACCACTGCCTGCATGCCCTGGGCACCCACCCATGGCCCGGCCGCTCTGCTGCTGCTGCTGGCACTTGTGCACTCACAGGCTCTGGCACTGCCCTGGCCATGCCGCTCACGTGCATACACTGTCGCTCACCGTTCCTTGTGTCCCCTGGTGTTTTTGGCAGTGCAAGAATATCCCTTTGTCCTGGAGTCAACTCTTCTGTGCTTAGAAGAGCTACTGGCACCTCCCTTGTGAGCTTTTTGGCTGTGTAGAAAACAGTGTGCTGCTCGCAAGGTAGTTGACTGGCCTAAAGACTTGCGAAACCAATGCGTCGGCTTCCATACATTCGTGGGGGGGCTCTGAAAGCCCCACCTTTCAGCACCAACTGCTATTTTTAAAATCCCCCTGCTCCCCTGAGACTGCGGTCCGCCCAGCCACTGTCCAGATGTGAAAAACAAAGTTCAATCCTGTAAAATTTTAAAAAGGTTTAATAAAGACAATAAGAGACATAAAATAAAGAAAAGAGTTACGGCTGGGTGCCTTGGCGCGCTGCCAAGTGCACACCTGGTATCTTGGGAACACCCTTTTTATCCCATCCTGCTGTGAAGGTTTAATGCATATTCAAACTTTTTCGAGAAGTATTTAGCATGTCCCCTCCCTGGTTCCGCCTTTTTAGAACATACTCTGTATGGTTTTCATTTTTGCTGATCATCATTATTTTTGAGTTTGATTTCCTTTCTTCCGCAAACGGTCAGTGTTGATAACAGTCCGGGCCCCTCCTTCTTCCACAGATGGCAGCTGGGCTTCATGTCCTTCCGCTTCCAACGGCCTGGTCCTGGCTGCTGATAACGACCTGGTCTCCATGTCCTGCTGCTGATAACAGCCTGGTTTCCACTGTCCTTCCGCTGAAAGCAGCTTGGTCCTCCCATTGTCTTGCCTGTTGGAGTTATCTTGCCTTGTCCAGATGAAACATATCCCTAACGTTCAGAATTCCTTTCTAAGCCTATAACTTGCTAAGAGAGAGAAGAATATAACAAAAAACATATAGCATATAACATCTATCATAATACTTGCAAAAAGCCAATATTTACAACATGAATCACAACAATTCCCCCTTTTGTGTTTTTTATAAATCATTTGGCTTGAGCAATGATTCTTGTTTTCTAGCTTCTAGCACTCGTTCATTCTTTTCACAAATCAATTTAGCTTCTTACAACGGGTCTTTCACGTTATTTTGTTTTCTTAATACCATGATTTTTTGTGCCGTTCCAGATGTAGCCAATTTTGGGTCTGTAGGCATCGCTACTATTTGCATGCCTTACACTACTTTGGTGATTAGTTGAACGAGACAGGGGATCAGACAAGGAAGGAATATTAAACCAGCTGTAGCATATAGGAGGAAGAAACCTAGCTTCTTCCACCATTCTTTCCCCAACATGTTATTCCACCAATTAGTGGTCATCATTGACTCCCATTTTTGGACTGGCACATGGGCTATTTTTCTGATATTCTTGGTGATATCTAGAAGGGCTTTTCCATTGTCATCAATTTGTAAACAACAATCTGATGTATTAAATTTCCTGCAAACACCCCCCTCTTCAGCCAATAGATAGTCCAGAGCCAGTCTATTCTGATATATTGCAGCTCAGGCTTGGCGTTGCTGACTGACTATTAATTCCATAGCCCCAGCTCTTTCATTGGTTATGATTTCTACTACAGCTTGGTGTCTTATAATGCGATTTATCATGTAAATTGGGATTCGATATCCCCAACTTTCATCTTGTGCCCAAGTAGCTGGCCCATATGTTTCCAGTATGCATCCATTTCTCATCTCCCCATTTTTGAGGTTTCCCAAACAATTCCCTTTGTTTCTTTTTAGGTCCTCATAAACCGGTACTCTCAATTCATCTCTGTATGGTCCTGGCAAAAGGAAGAATCTTGGTTGAATGATTCTCAGAGTACAACTCCCTTTCCATTGTGAAGGGAGCTTTGGGTATGCCCTTTCCCCACATATCTAAAATAAGCCATCTGGTGCTTTCCAATAGTCATTTTTCTGTTGATTTATATTTTCCCAAAATTTAAATATTTCTGGGATTCCAGAGTAAGGATTTTTCCCTTTACCATTACATCTGGAGAGTCTGGTTCTATTATCATACACACAATTCTTTTCTTTTACTTTTCTTTGAGTCCAATACAGAGTTGGTTCCTCTGGGATCCACCATGTAGAAGTTTCATTGCTAACCTTATACCTTTTACAGGGAGTATTTCCTACTTCTTTAAGAAATTTCTTCCCAGTCCACCATAAACATTCTTCCCCTATCACTGTTGAACTTAGAATCCACCCTTCTGGTGGAGTCCCCCCTCTTATATTGGTCCAGTTCCATTTAGGGAGTTCC
This sequence comes from Poecile atricapillus, assembly GCF_030490865.1. NCBI lineage: Eukaryota > Metazoa > Chordata > Aves > Passeriformes > Paridae > Poecile > Poecile atricapillus. Next base: position 65,811,477 of record NC_081288.1, read on the forward strand.
ACCGGGCCTATGCTACTACCTTTCCATGGCCATTCCTCTGTCATCAAAGCTCCTCCACAGACCCAACAGTTCGTTATAAGTTCTTTACTTATCCTCTCCCTTAAATCCACAAACAGGTTTTTCCCTAGTCTTGAGATATCTATTTCCCCTTTTAATTGCTGTTTGAGCCTTGCATGCAGATCCTGACGTGAGGTTAAGATAGGTTTATGTTGCTGTGTTGGTTTTGTGTTTTTTCTTATCACTTGCTCTTTTATCAAATCTTGGGTCTTTCCCTTGGCCGCCCCCGTGAAGCAAATCCATTTTTCCCCTTTTGGGCAAGTGCTTCCCAATCTAGTGCCACTGACTCCTAAGTTTTCTGTGATCCAATATTTTTCCTCTTTATGTATACAGGTACTTAACTTGGATGGGTTATAGCAGTGACTATTGATATTGGTGTGGGTAATGAGAAAGAAACCCCGGTGTCTTTCCATGTAAAGTTTTCGATAGCATTTGTAACATGATTTTGCTGGTGTTACGAAAGGAAAAAGGATAAGTGACAGAAGAAGGAATAATAGGGGTCCAGTATGGCTTACACCCCCACCCATCCTGCCTATGAGGTTGCAGCTCATAGCAGGTGTTTTTATGATCTTTTTGGTGGTGAGTTGTAGTGGCCAACCTGGTCTTGCCCCCTATTTCCTTGTCACTTCCTCTTTTGTAATTTCCAAGCAAATCTCTTTTGACACCTTTTAACAGTATTTTCCCACTGTTCCTCAGGTATTTCCCACTCAACAGGCACTAGTAATTCCCATCCACAGAGCAGAGTTATTATTTCGGTTGCCTGCAATTCTGTTTGGATAGAGGATCGATTATGTGCTCGACATTCCCTACAACAAGAATGCAGATTGTGTGAGCTGCAATGCCAATTTTTCCCACAAATTAAACACTTATATTTAACCCAGCTAACATGTCCCATTTTGGATTGATTTATACAAGGTATATGGTGTGGCACTGATGGAAGTTGTGATTCTCCCCCTTCTTTATACAGATCACAGGCCAAAGCAAAAATATGAGGATCTCCTGACCGAAACAGCCCCGATCCTCCTGTTTGGAGTGGGATTATTCCTCCCCAAGGTGGATATCAAAGGTGTCTCAGAACTTGTCCCAGGCAGGACTTGAAACCACTGATACAGGCTTGGTCTCACTTCCCAATTAGTCGTGATTCTTTGCTCATTCCTTGGATCCTGTGGATTGTCCCAGTTCATTACCACCCAGCCCCCGCTTTAGAGCCAATTTGGTATCACCCAGTTCAGAAGTTACAGTCCACTCCTTAGGTCTCTTCACAGGTCCCTTGATTCTACTGGTGTGGATCCAACCTCGCTCCCTGGTCCAGACTGCAGCCTCCGTTGTCAGCAATACCTGAAAAGGACCTTCCCATTGAGGAGTTAAAAATTGTTCCTTCCATGTCTTTACCAGTACCCATTCTCCTGGATGAATATTATGAATTTTGAACTCCAAAGGGGTGGTTTGCGGGATCATTCCTTTTAGCCTTAAGTTTTCAAGTGTTTTAGCAATTGTGGTGACATACTTTCTGACACCTATTTCCCCTACTTCATAAGTGGCAGTTTCATGTCGGGTGGTAAGGAAGGGTAGTCCAAACATCATTTCATAGGGTGACACTCCCAGGTCTGACCTGGGCTGTGTTTGGACCCTTAATAGAGCCAGAAGCAAACTTTTTACCCAGGACATCTGGGTTTCAATCATTAATTTTGTTAAGGTCTTCTTTAAAGTCTGATTCATTCTTTCTACCTGGCCTGAAATTTGTGGATGCCAGGGGGTATGTAATTCCCATTTTATTCCCAAGGTTTGGGTCATTTGCTGTAAGACTTTAGATGTAAAATGTGTTCCTCTATCTGAGTCTATTTTATTAATCATTCCATACCTGGGAATAATCTGTTCCAAAAGAGTTTTACACACCACATTAGCTGTAGCCCTGGCAGCGGGAATAGCTTCCAGCCAGTGAGTTAAATGGTCTACTACTACCAATAGGAACTTCCATTTTTGCACTTGGGGAAGTTCAGTGAAATCCACTTGAATACTTTGGAATGGCCGTAAGGCTAATTCATGGCCACCTAATGGTGTTTTTCTCATTATTTTTCTATTTACCTTTTGGCAAGTTATGCAGTTTTCAGTTATTTGTTTCGCTACCCCAAAAATTCCAATGCATCCAAAATCCCTTAGAAAGTGATCACACAAAGCCTGAGTACCCCAATGAGTTGTCTGATGCATATCTTCTAATATTTTCCTGGTGAGTGGTTTATTAAGTAACTGTCTCCCATCAGGGAGTTTCCACTTTCCAGACTGATCCCGTTCTCCCCCTATCTTAAGTAATTCTTTTTCTTCTTTCTCACTAAATTTAGGGATTTCCAATTCTTCCCTGTCTGGGGTTAAAATTAACATAACTCGTTTGGTCCCCATTTTCTGCTGCCTCTTTAGCCTCCTGATCCGCCAAGTTATTTATTCCCTCTTATTTCTGGGGTCATTCCCTTTTGGTGCCCTTTGATATGTACTACAGATATCTCCTCATGCAGTTTTAACGCTTCTAAAACTTCTAAAATAAGTCCTTCATGTACTAGTCCTTTCCCTTTTGAGTTTAGTAACCCCCTCTCTTCCCAAATTTTCCCAAAGGTATGGATTACTCCAAAGGCATACTTTGAGTCAGTCCCCTTTTTATGTGCTAAATGCTCCAGTGTTCTTTTTAGAGCATATAATTCACAAGATTGAGCAGACCAATTTGAAGGTAGACTTCCTTTTTCGATGGTCTGCATATTTTCCCCATCAACTACAGCATATCCTGACATTCTTTTTCCTTGCAAGCATATGGATGAACCATCAACATATATTTTTTTTCCCTCCAAAAGGGCTTGTTCTGCTAAATCTTCCCGAACTTTAGTTTGGCATTGTATAATTTCCAGACAATTATGTGCCAAATCATCTTTTGGTTCCCCATAGAGAAATTGGGCCGGATTGAGACTCCTGCTTGTTTCTATTGTCAAATCATTATTGTCAATCAAGATTGCTTCATATTTTAACATCCTGGATTCTGTTAACCATTTCTCAGCTTTTTGATTTAGCACATTTTGGACCGCATGGGGTGTGCATACAATTAATTTACTTCCAAAGGTGAGCTTACGGCTTTCCTCCACCAAAATAGCAGTAGCTGCTATTGCCTGAATACATACTGGCCAGCCATGGCTCACTGGATCCAATAATTTGGATAAATAGGCTATTGGTTTCTTCACACCCCCCCCCCCCCATTCTTGAACTAAAACCCCATGAGCTATTCCACTTTCCACATTCACATATAAATGAAAGGGTTTTTCTAAGGAGGGTAGACTCAGGGCTGGTACTGAGGCTAGTTTCAATTTCAATTTTTCTAATTTATCATCATCCTCTTTGGTCCATCTTATATTGTCCCCCTCTGTCAATTTCTCATACAAAAATTTTACTGCTTGTGTGTATCCTTCAATCTACAATCTGCAATATCCCAGCAGCCCTAGCAGTTTCCTAACCTCTTTCTTTGAAAAGGGAGGAAGAAGGGATAGGATCCCTGCAATTCTTTCAGGATTTAATTTCCTGCTACCTTTGCTTATCAGGTGACCAAGATATTTTACCTCTGATTCCACAAACTGTAACTTTCCTTTTGATACTCTGAGTCCCTTTTCCCCAAGAAAATTCAGAAGTTTTATAGTAACTTCTCTAACTTCAGCTTCTATTTCTCCTGATATTAGGAGATCATCCACATATTGGATGATTTCTATTCCTACAGGAGTGGGGAAAGTTTGTAGTATCTCTCCCAAGGCTTGCTCAAATAGATTTGGGGACTCTGTGAATCCTTGTGGTAATTTTGTCCATCTTAATTGTTGCTTTCTCCCGGTATTTGGATCTTCCCATTCAAAGGCAAAAATATCTCGGCTTTCTTCCGCTAGTGGGCAGGCCCAGAAAGCATCTGTAAGATCCACCACACTGAACCACTGATGTTGAGGTGGGACTTTGCTTAAAAGAGTACAAGGATTAGGAACCACAGGGTAACAGGCTCGTGTTCTTTTATTTAGCACCCTTAAATCCTACACTAATCTGTAATTTCCATCAGATTTCTTTACTGGGAGTATAGGGGTGTTGTGAGGAGATTTACAAGGTTCCAATGTTCCATCCTTTATCAATTCTTCTATTACTGGCTTTAAGCCTTCTCTCCCCTCTAAAGAAATAGGGTACTGACGTACACGTATGGGACATTCTTCCCTTTCAATAGTGACCCTTATGGGGTCAATATTCAATCCACCCCTATTTCCTTTTCCAGCCCAAACCTCTTTGTTAATTTTCTCTTCATCTTCTTGGCCAAGTTTTAACACTTTGGCTGTCATTTTCCCTTCTTCTGGTATAACCCCAATTCCTAATTGTATCTGTAAATCCCTTCCCAGTAAGTTGCTGCCCGCCCCAGGAACTAGTAAAACATCTCCTATTCCTATTTTTGTTTCTCCTTCTATGACCACATTTTTAATGACAGGCACTTTAAACCCTTCCCCTTTTGCCCCTGTTACTTTTACAGTATCATTACTTATATCACATCCCTTTGGAATATTAACAACACAAGTCCTTTCTGCCCCAGTATCAACTATAAATTCTAATGTCTCCTCTTGGGGGCCCACTTTTAAAGTTATCAAAGGCTCCAGATGGTATTTATCCCCCAGAAAATAGAGCCCATGACTTCCCTATTCTTCCTCTGGGGGTGTCTCTTGAAATATTTTTAGATCCCTTCTTAAGTGAGGGCATTCTCACTTAAAATGCCCTTCCTTTTTGCAATAAAAACAGGTATTCCTGGGTTGTCCCAGGAATTTTGATTGTTCTGGACTTTTATTTCTTCCCTTTTCCCCACTTCTAACCCCTGAGTGTTTAGGAGGAATTCCTGAGGGTTTTTGGTTCAGATTTTTTTGGAAAGTGCTTTCTCTCATAGTGGCTATCATGATTTTTGCTTCCACTTTAGCTTTTTCTTCATCTCTCCGTACATAAACCCTTTGAGCTTCTCTTAATAAGTCATTTAAGGGTTTGTCGTGCCAGTCCTCCAATTTTCTAGTTTTTTCCTAATATCTGGCCATGCCCGGGTGACAAAGTTGACCCTTAGCAGGGCTTGTCCTGCTAGGGACTCAGGGTCTATTCCAGAGTATTGTTTCATATTTTTCCGGAGCCTTTCCAGCCATTCAGTTGGAGTATCCTCTTTTCCCTGTTGTCCCTCAAAGGCTTTTCTAACATTTTGCCCTCGGGGCGCTCCCTCCTTTATCCCCTTGATTATCAAATTACGATAATCATTCATATTTCCCCTCCCAGCTTCATCATTCTGGTTCCAATTAGGAGGTGCAGTTGGCAATTTCTGTTCTCCTGGTGGGCCTTGTTGGTTTTCTCTTTCCCATATTTTTATCCCAGCAGTTCTAATCGTATCTCTTTCCTCTTGGGAAAATATTATTTTCATTATTGATTGCATTTCTTCCCAAGTGAAAATGTTGGGCCCTAGGAATCGATCCAGTTGTTCAGCCGTACCTATAGGGTCTTCTAATATCCCTTTAATCTCCTTTTTGAAATTCCTAACTTCTGTAGAAGTCAAAGGAGCATTCACAAATCCCATTCCCCCCTGGACTCCTCCCATAGGTACTTCTCATAATGGGAATAAATTGATTTCTTGGTTCCATGTAGAAGACACTTTCTGGGGATGGTCTGAGACACGGCAAAGACCTCTATAATCGAGTTAGGTGTTAGAAGTTTATTTCAGGGCGTGGGATAGAGAGAGAGAGAGAGGGAGCCTGCTATGAGCCAGCAGATAGAGCTCAAAGCGGGCTCAGAGAGAACAATGCAAAAGAGGGTAAAATATGAATACATGAGCTCAAGACTTAAGATTGCTAAGAGAGTAACAGAACAGAAGTGAGAGAGCCGGGGAAAAAGAGTATGTAGAAAGTGTGAGGCAAGAAGGCTAAGAGAGCTAAGAGAGCGTAGCAAGAGAGTAGCAAGAGAGAGACCAAGAGAGCGAACTCTCTTTTACAATTACTTATATAATCTATACATTTGAATATTCTATTCCTTTACTAACCAATCTTTCTAAGTATACTAATACAGTAACATTTGTGTGCGACCTATAGAAATCGCTGTTTTTGCATATTTTTAGTTATCTCAGGGTCCTTCAGACCTTTCCTTATAAGGCTGGGATGAGGGGTCTCAGCTTGGTTTTATTGCAGGAAAGAATGTGTTCTGGCATACCAGCCCGGTTTCTTTGAATTATTCAAACCGTGTCATTCTAATTAGGAACAGCGAGAAGAACGACAAGGACTCTCTGGGGAGTCAGAACAGGAAAATCTCTTAGTTTATTGCTTCAGCTATGTTTTATAGACTAGTTCATGGAAAGTACAGAAAGGAAACTTATTGGTTAGTAAACTGCTACATCACCATCATTGGTCAGTGGTGAATAACACCCTCTGACTTTCTCTTGCAAAGACAACAAGAGGACAGACAAACAGCACCTGGCAGTTGTTTTCTGTCTCTGAGGATTGTTTTGAAATCCTCCTATGAATTTCCCAGGCTAACTCTCAGGCAGGACTGAGAGGCCATGGGGCCTGCAGCTTGCTCCAAAGCTAGCATCCATAAAACCGTGCTTTCATTTGTATTTCTTCCTTAGCCTTTCTGGCTAAAGAGTCATATTTATAATTTCTTTCTAATTCTACCTTCCCAACAGTTCCACTCTCCTTGTCTATCTGTTTTTACAGCCCCCTTCCCTTGTTTTGTATTAGTGTTGGTAACGGAGAGATTATCGGGCTGCTTTTGAGCTTTAATTTCTCCCCTTGTATTCTGATATGGTGCCCCTTCATTAAGAAGAGATTTTATCTGGGCGGCAGGCGCTGAACCCTCCAAAGGAAAAAAGGCAGAAACAGAGTTCGGCAGGGAAGCTGGGATCCCTAGTGCAGAAGGAGTGAGGGCGGGGCCTGGCAGTGAAGCCAGGGCCGCCTGTGCAGGGCTGCTGATGGTTGGCAGTGAAGCCGGAGCTGCTGCAGTTGGAGTTCTGGTGTCCGGCAGTGAAGCCGGGGCTGCCAGGGCAGGGATGCTGAAGCCCGGCAGTGAAGCCGGGGCCGCCAGGGCGGGTGGAGCAGAAGCCAGAGTCGGGACACCCAGCACACTCCCCGGTTCGAAGGGGGGACAGGAGTTCCCGGGACGGTTGGAATTCCCAGCATCAGCGGGAGTGGGAGGATTCCCGGCGCCATTGGAGGCGGAGGAATTCCCGGAGGCTGGGGAACCCCTGCGGCTGGCTGCAGCGGGGGGGCTCCCTGTGCCAGCGGTGGAGGTAAGACATCCAGGGGATCCCATTTTTTTTTTGTTTTCTGTTTGCTCAACTTCTGGAGTTTTAGATACTTTAAAAACTCTGGCTCCCAGAGGTTCTGTGCTTCCTAACCAGCAAGAGGCATATTCTCTTTCTTCTGGATTAAATGGCTCTTTTGAATTCACAAATATATTCAGAGCCTGGCAGATCCAAGCCTCAGAGGACTTGTATTTTGGCCAGTAAACATGATCAGGTCTAATTTCCTTTTTTACCCACTCCTTCATGCAAAATTGGATCATTTTTACTTTGTCTTTCCCCTTTGTATCAGGATCTGTATCCCAGTTTGCTAGCTTGATCCCTAGGGGACTATCTTGAGGTATATCCTCTGGTATTTTGTTAATTCTTTTTTCTCTTAAGGCCAGCTTACTGGTTCTCTGTCCCATTTTTCCAAGTGTTCTCTGCTTCAACCTACTCCTTTAAGCACCACTATTGAGAACACCAATATTACTATTTTAGAATACCAATTCCACTCCTTTAAAACACCAGTTTACTTCTTTGAAATACCTATTTCAACTCCCTTAAAAAAACCCCACGAGTTCACTTCTTTAAAACACTAATCACCCTTCACAGCACCACCAACAAAGAAAACCCCCAAACCCTAAATCCCTCTCTCAGTGTTCTTGTTACAGTCCACCTTCCCCCCCCTCAGGATACAGTTATACACGATCTCTCATTCACACATGCATTCTCATTTCTTTAATAGGTTTTCCTCACTCATTTTCACTCACACCAAGACAATACAATAATAAGGTACCTTCAATGTTGCTGGCCAACCCCCCAGATTCTCTTGGGTACTGTATCCCACACTTCCCGTGGTTTGCACCCTCAACCTGGCAATATTCCCGGGGGGATTAATTATTTTTTCCCCTTTTTGTCCTGTCTCCTAGTACACTGAACTTAGGAGAACTCCCGGCTCCTTCCCTTCCAGGGGTCCAACCCCTCCCTGAGACCCCAGTCCCAGTAACCCCGGGGGGATTCTTTCACTCCTTTTTCTTTCGCTTCGTCCAATTCCCGCCCTATTTTCTCACGAAATATAGGAAACACGGTAGTATGGACTCCGCTCTCGCTCCGCAGGTCTGGGGTAACCAGCTTGCGTCTCATTCACACACATTCATCCCCCCATTTCCACCCCCTTGGTCAGTTACTTACCAATTCCTGTTCAGGTCCTGAAAGATTAGGGGGTTTTGAAGGAGCGCTTTATTTCTTTATTTTTTTATTTTTCTTTGCTTTACTTGTCTCTCTCTTGTCCTCTGGGTGTTGCCCTGCTACCACCGATGACACCAGAAGAGCCAAAGCGGATTACCAAAACTGGCAGGGAGGCGCCTTCCCCCGCCTGGAATCTCCTGGTTTCCCCGGAGTGAGGTGCTTCATCCCAGATGAGATCCCCAATTTCTGTGAAAAACGAAGTTCACTCCTGTAAAATTTTAAAACAGTTTAATAAAGACAATAAGAGACATAAAGTAAAGCAAAGAGTTACGGCCGGGTGCCTTGGCGCGCTGCCAAGAGCACACCTGGTATCTCAGGGACACTCTTTTTATCCCCCCCTGCTGTGAGGGGTTAATGCATATTCAAAGCGTATCCCCTCCCTGGTTCTGCCTTCTTAGTTCATGCTTTTGCACAACTTAATTTTCTGCTGGTCAGCACTATTTTTGCTGATGAGCATTATTTTGGAGTTTGGTTTCCTTTCCTCTGGAAATGGTCACTGATCGATAAGAGTCCAAGCCCCTCATCCTTCCTTTGAGGGTAGCTGGTCTTCCTGTCTTCCCCCCCTGCCAGCGTCCTGGTACCGGCTTCTTGATAACCATTTGCTCTCCATTTCCTGCTGTTGATAATAGCCTGTTTTCCACAGCTTGATCCTCCCATTGTCTTGCTTGTTTATCTTGCCTTGTCCAGATGAAACATATCCTTACCATTCAGAAATCCTATCTAAGCCTATAACTTGCTAAGAGAGAAAAGAATATAGTGAAAGCATATAATATATATATTTATCAGAATAATTGTGAAAAGCCAATATTTACAACATGAATTCACAACAAAACCAGCTTGAAGGCACTGGGTGGGGGAACTTTCAAGAACTGGGAGATTAATTTAGCAAAACCCACATGGTTGGTGAACACCCAAGGTTCCACTAACCGAGCAGGCCCTTCCCAATCTGAGCCCTTTAGAACGACAGATGGAGATAAGGTTCCAGTGGTACATATGAGAGGTATGCTGGGAAAAACTGCTTGGGTTTGTTATAAATGCAAAGGCAATTTTGGGATAAAATCAAAAAGAGAAATTTATTAATAAACAGCAAAGAATAACAATGAGAGAAAAAAACCACAATAAAAATGGTCAGCGCAGCGCTGGGTGGACAGGGTCTACACCGGAGGTGTAGGGTTCCCAAATCCACGTCTGAGCGCTCTCAGGCTTGGGGTTTTATAGGGATTTTAAGTCCTCAGGCTAAAATTCCAAGCAGGCTCCATTCACTAAGTGTTCTTGATTGTCCGGTGAATGGATTTCCTGGCTTGGAAAAATAGACCTAACCAGTGTCCGGACAGAGTCTCCTCATATGTAAAGAGACTCTGTATGTATTTTAATTTTGGGTTATCAAGGCAGAAGTGGTGTGATCCGGGATTGGTGCCGATGGAAATCTCGGCAGAGTCTTCCCTTTTGTTTCCAGTGATTGCATCTCCAACACTGGTCTGACAGGTGGGGCGTTCAGGACTAGCTACGGATACTTTTTCTGAGGCTTGTCTTTGTCGACCTTGATTGTTTCCCAACAGAGATCTGCAGGGACGTTGGTCAGGTCCGGGGGTGGGTTCCTCCTCCGAGCTAGTTCCTTTGTTTTCTTGATGGCTCTCGTCCTGTCTATTTTCCGAGGTAATGTTCGTTATCTGGGTGTTGGCTGCAATCCTTTGCCTTTGGAGGAAAACTCCCGGCCAGGCTTGGAAAAAGGGTTTATGTACATCTTTGGATTTTTTATTATTTTAACACATATACATCTTATTTATACTTTTACAAATTTTTATTTACAAATAATTTATTACAGGTTAATTCTGCCTCCAGCAAAGACAGTCCAATCCGTGGGCTTGTCTTTGCTCAGGGACCGGGTTGCACTTGGTGGGTGATGCAAAAGGATGGAGAGACCTGGTGCATATCTCAAGGGGACCTTGTTTTAGGGTGAACTACCCATGACACTGTGCTTGTATCTGTATCTGTATGTACATATGTATATAGTTAAAGTACTATGTGTTCGTGTATAATTTAAAGGTTTAATATTTGATGTAACATTTTGGTATGGGAAAAAATTCGGGCTGGATAGTGTTGAGGGTTAGGTGTCCTTCTTTTTGTTTTGTTTTGTCGTTCTGGCCTGCCCGTGGAATTTTTACCCATTAGCTGCGGAGACAACCTAACTGTGGGTATTTAGTGGGTGATTGATAAAGGACAAAGAGTGGCCGGGCCCAGGGAGGGGAAGGGGGCAGGAAAGGAGGGTGGGGACAGTTTTTGGCTGGCTTTCTTCGGCTTAGGGAAAAGACATTAGTTTTGCTGGGTCGCTGAGCTGCTGCGGTGGGGAGAAGGGAATTTTCACCATCACCCAGACGGAGCCGCTGCTTCTTCTCCTTCTTCCCTCTTCGTTGGTGGCCTCGCTCCCCCTGTCCTGCCAGGACGTGTGGCAGTGCCAGGCACCGCCACGGAGCTGCTGATACACCTCATCCACCAGCCCAAGATCTCAGCTCATCCCTGCTGTTCCAGCCGACAGTTCCTCGGAGCCCTGCAGGTGCACCGGGACTGCCCGTCCGAGGGGGTTTGTGAAACAAAGCCTCTCCTTCATCCCCTCTCAGCTGAGAAGGCTGTCCCGGAGCCCCTGGTTCTGTTTTCATGTTGATGCTGTAGTTATTGTTGTTTGTTTGCCTTGTTAGAAATACTAGTAAAGAACTGTTATTCCTATCCCCAGATGTCTGCCTGAAAGCCCCTTGATTTCAAAATTATAATAATTCGGAGGGAGGGGGGTTACATTCTTTCATCCCAAGGGAGGCTCCTGCTCTCCCTAGCAGACACCTGTCTTCTAGAACCGAGACAAATGTAAATCATATGTATTAACCAATAGTAGCTTGCTAAGCCCACGGACCCTGTCAAACCCTATAAAAAGTGTGCTAAAGATAGAAATAAAGGACGTTTGCTATACTGTGAAGATGGCTGAATAGTCTGGCGCTCCAACAGGAACTTTCTGCGGGCAGAAGGATTTGATGGTAGAGCTGGTGGAGCATATCCATGTGCGGGAAGACGCGGACGCGGATTGGTACTGGGTAGGAGAGCCTGCGCACGGGGAGATGTGGAACAGAGGCGGGCCGCTGGGGGAGATTGAGGGTGGAGGAGCTGGGGCAAAGACAGAGGGAGAGTGCGCATTGGCACCCAGGAGGAGGGGTCACTCCCCTCCCCCTGCCCGTGGCCGCAAAGAATGGATGGGTTTGTGGCAGTGCAAACTGCTTCTAAACATTATCGTTAAACAAAGCGAAGCAGTCAAGGATATGGACCTTGGAAAGCTCGTTTTATGGGCTAGAGATAATATGCGCATGCGCCCCCAGGACCCACTGCTGTCTTTTGCAGCGGAAGAATGGAAAGACATAGGAGATTTGTTGTAGAAAAAAGCGATCGTCCATCTGGGTGCTTTTCTCTGACGTTGAGCACGTTCTGCCTGTGAAGGGGATCACGGGGATGCAGTGTAGCTCGCTCTAGGACACTTTTAAAAGCTCAGGAGTGTACCAGGGCAGGCAGGACCGCAACAGCAGAGACCAAGCCAGAAGTTTCTCCACCAAATGCGAATGTAGAAATGACGTGTCTCCCGAAGGAGACGGCACCAGCCACAGGCGGGCAGAGCCTCACACGTCATCAGAAATTAGAGCCCCAGATTGCCAGCCACCATCTACTGTTCACTGGGGAAAGCTGCAGGATATCCCTCTCCCCCCCAGGCGTGTCGATGCATTCAGCAGACAGGCAACCACCAGCAGGAGAAGAATCAGTAAATTATAATGATGCATCGAAAAAAGTTCTATTAGGGTGGCAACAAGAAATAGAGAAACTTGTGCAACAACTACATGCTCATATTGAGCAGTCATTAAGAACAAATGGAGCTCAGCGTCATCAAGAGAAAGCGGCTCCACAGCAAACGCAGAAACAACAAACAGAATCTGTTCAGCAACGGCAGGATTGATACATCCTGAACTATTTGCTCCACCTTTGGAGACACTTTTAACACCACAATCTTATTTAAGTCCCAACTTTACTACCCTGGAAGAAGAGAAGCCAGATATAGATTGGTTTCCACCAGACCCAGGGGGGCATGGGGAAAACATTGGAGCGTGCGCAGAGAACAAAGGCACCCCCATGGCAGATGCAGTGCAGAAAAAGCTCCAAGGCCATGCAGGACAAATATCAGCAATTACAGAAACAGTTGAGCAGAAACAGGTAGTTCAGACAGCTTCAGAGAGACAAAATAGCCAAAAAATCGCTAACTATATGGTATCTAATTTGAAATTCATGACTGTAATTAAAAGTTAATAAGTTGCAATGATCACCATTGTTACCACCTGGCCCTGAGAGGCTTTTCGTGTAACGTGGCCTGTTTTTGTAAAATTGTGCCTGTTTCCCTCTATCTGCGAGAGAAATATTGAGAGAAAGAACTGCATTTGTTAAAGTTAACTTTGTGAGGTTTTTTTTGCTCTCCTTCTTTCCCCTCTGCGAGAGTATGTGGGGGATGTGAAGAAAGATAGCATCAGAGCAGCAGCAAAGTGGGCAGTTCACCACCCCCCCACCACCCCCCGCTCCCTCTCCAAGAAGAGGCACTGGGACAGTACCCAGTTTGTTAAAAAGTCATGATTCATTGGTTTTTTAAAATGTTTTTATATACCCTTTTAGAGTTAATTTTGTGTTTTAAGTAATTATGAGTTTATGTAGTTGCAGTTTTTTTGAGTTTTACAAGAGAATTTATTGTGATTCTTTGAAAGTTCAAAAAGCCCCTTTTTAAAAAGTGTTTAAGGTGAATATTAACAGAAGTTAGTTACCTTGCAATAATTAGATTTAAAACCTAATGTTAAAATATTGAATGATTTACAGCTACAAATAAAACAACCTTCCAATTAATGTTATCTACAAAAGATATTTATGGTTTAAAAAATAATTAGCTAGGAGAACTTTACTGTAAAAGACAAAGTTAAGTTAAAGCATATATTACCCATTTGCTTGTTTTCTCCACAATTTTAATAAGGTAATTTCAATGTGAGTCGTTTTGTTATAAAAAACATGTATAACAGCATATATACTGATTTGGACTTCAGATTTTAATTAAGAATTAGACTTGATGCTTCTGAAAAGTGCTACAAAAGCTGAATGGCAACTTGCCAAATCCTGTGCTGTTGTGTTTTTTTTCTAGTAAAACTGCACTTTAAAATCCTAACCAACTTAAGCATATACTAGGCAAATTCCTGTATGAATAAGTATTTTAGTAACAATTGTAATTATTGTGATTTATTTTTAAAGCCAAATGACATGGCACTGTGATGTATTTGCTACATTTTTATAATTTTTATATTGAATCCATGTTACTGTTATATTGTGTTTAAAAAGGATATATCAAACTTTCAGTTGCCTTTTTGTAATAATAGAATAAGATTAAGTTATGGTTTTATTTGATATAGATTGTGTTAATAGAATTAAGCAAAGTTAAGTTTTATTGTGTTTAGGTTTGAATGTTTTTAAGTTATGTTTTATAACTTTGATGTCCTTTTAAAGTTATGTTCTCTTATTTCCTTTTGTCATAATTAATTTTTATCAGGTTTAAATATTGTTTAATTTAAATTGATTTATGTTTTATTTGAGACACTTGTTTAAACTGCAAAGTATAGTTATTTTCCTAGAGATGAAGATGACTACGACTAAAACAGCTGTGATAGAACACTGATGAGCACCTGCTTGTGGATAGATGTGAACGCAGTCTGTGACACCCTTGATTTCATCAGGAGTTCTATTGTTTGTTGCAATCTCTGCAGTTTTTGTTCTTTATAGCTTTATTATTTTTCAGTGTTTCCAGAATTCCAAGAAAATGTATCATTGCTGAGGGTCGGCTGCCATGGGAGCAGCTTCAGATTAAACCAACTGCTGAATGGTTTAATTGGTCTGTTACCTAAGGCTTCTGATCATTTGCTTTGTACAAATGCATTTTAACAGTTTGCTGTGCTTTAAGCATCTCATAGCTGCTACTACTATTGAGAACCTTGTTTTGAAAATGAGTTAAGAGGCATCTTTCCAGTTTAAAGCCTAAGGCCTTGGCCAAACCTTGACTTTACCTGGATGGAATGTTTTTTGCACCAAATCAATATTTGAGTCACTTTTTGACTTGGCAATTTGACCCTATTTATATGACAGCTGGATCAATTTTGAAGTGGGCTTGGAGAATCATTTCCAGAGATGGTTGTCCAATCCTTCACTGATTTGAGGTTTATCAGCTGTTTGCAGACTCTGAGATGCTGGTGCAGTGTTTTAGTGAGTAATAATAATACTATATCACATATGTTATTAATAATGTTTATTATCTAATTAATTTCTAACTGCTATAAGTTTTTGTTCATTATGTGTATAGTTTTGTGTTGATATTCATATGCATGATAAAAGTACATCTCACTTTTAAAAGCAAACGGATTTGATGCCCTAAAAACATTTAATTAATGTAGTATGTGCATTAGAAATTTAGACCACAATTCATTTTGAATAATGAAATATTTACACCAAAAACTTAGAAAATATCATAAAATCTGAATTCACAATTATGTGTACCACAGATAAGCCTAAATGATTCATTAACATAAAGGGGAGAGATGCCTATGTTTTGTTGACAGGTTCTAAAGAGTCACCTATTCATCTGACCAGACACTGCCTCCAAAAACATGAGACCCATTAAAGAGAGGTCACCATACAGCCTCAGTACTCAGGAAAAGACCAGAAGTAGAACTGCAGAAGTTTTATGCTATCATCATAATATTGGGTCTTTACTAATTTTCTTCAGTTATTCCCTGTTTCAGGATTTGAAAGAACATTGAGTGATGTTAAGGATCAACATTTTCAGCTGATAGACTTCTGCCTGCTTAAACAGCACATCTGGAGTCTGAACTACTTGCACCATAAAAGAATAGTCATTTTTTCATTTGACATTGGATATTTTTTTTTTTCATTTACAAAGGTGTGAACCTTGGGTTTGATATCAATGTAAAGGGTGTAAAAAAACAGAGTATTGTAAAGTTCTTTTGGCAAAAGCATGGTAATAGCCCTTGCCTTCCTATTGAATAAGAATATAAGAAGGAATTTGCAAAAGAATCAGAAGATGTCAAAATTTTTTAAAAAAATTAATGTGTACAGAATAACTTTGTTTCTTATCCTTGGTTAGTTCATGAACAAGATGGGAAAAAAAATATGCTGAAAAATTTGCTTGAAAATTTAAAAAATTGATAAAAGAACCTTTTGCCAAAAGATAACCTTAGAGAAACATGAAGTTCAAGCAAATGTAAAGTTTTAATTTTGCTTTGTTTGCCTTTAGTAGTGTTGCTTTGCAAGTTAGCCTAGAAACAATATTTGGGTGACTTTAGCTAATGCTTCAGGTTTAGATATCATATGCTTATCCACTACCACTCCAGAAAATTCATTTTCAACCTGTTTAGTCAGTGTACCAGTAGAAATTTGGCCAATACCGGAAGAAATTGATAGGGCGATGTGAGGTGCTTCTTCTGGGACAAATGTGTCAAAATTTTGGACTCCAGTAAATACATGGGAATGGTGGACTCCCTGTCTTCCTGAAACAATCATTGAACCTCAAGAATTAAAACTCCTTGGCTCCACAAAGGTAAAATTTTATGTTAAGTTCAATTATACAGAGAAAAATCAATCAGTGGTGAAAGATGTTTCTCCACATCACCCTGTATATAAGAATCAGACCTTTTGGTGTAATGAAACTTCTGTAGTTCCATCTATATTCAGCTCTGTTTCTCTTCAATTGCCGAAAGGGATATTTTTTGTTTGTGGAGACAGAGTGTGGTTTTTTATTCCATCTAGCATCAAGGATGGTCCTTTTAGTTTAGGAAGGCTTACACTGTTAACTCCAAGTATGAAAACAATTGTCAACATGAGACGTAGAGGAAAAAGGTCATTAATTCATCAATATGGACCAGAGTGTAAAGATTATTTCAATCCTTGGGATTTTTAAAAAAGGCTTGCCACATCTCTTCTTTTGCCACCACTTGCATCAGCAAAAGCACTAAAGCAATTAGATCAAGGGGGATGTTGGCTGAGTAAACAATCTAATGCTATATCCCTTGCATTAAGAGGCTTCTTAGCAGGTGTCAAAAATGTTAGGCATGCAACTTTAGAAAATAAGGCATCAATAGATTTTTTCTTGTTAGGCTAGGGATCTAGAAGCTATAACAGAGGTGTGTGTATGAGTACATGACCTGTCAGCTTATTGGCTAAGAGACAGACACAGTGCAGCAAAATTAAGCAAAGGTGATAGGCTATTAAGTAGAAACAAGTTTTGTGCCAACTGTCTATTGGACCAAAATGTTATATATTGCTGTGTGAAGAAGAAACCCGTGACTACCTTGAGCTATGGCTGACCTGTTGCTCCTCTCTAAATCTCACACCTTTGAGACTGATATCTTATCAGGCTTACTTGAGCAATAAATCATCTTAAATAGTATGGTGGTTCCATCCCTCGTTTTTCATCTGAACAGCCAGGAAGACCTCCAGTTGCAGCAAGGCCCTTGGAAAGCCATTGAGCAAGGAATCCAGTGTCTGAGAGAACTAGCTGTGCTAGAGATCTGTAGTGGTTTTTGTCAGTTTCCTAGCCAATGCACCAATTATATAGCGGGTTTAGTGCTGGCCAAACACCAGTGTACCCACTAGATATTATTTACTCATTTCCTGTTGTGAGATATAGAGATATGTCCTGGGGTGACTTTATGATACTGGTATCCCAAATCACCTGGTTTATGTTATATATTAAGTTCTGCACCTTTAATACTGGCTCTGAGAGCAAAGGGGGGGAAGAAGAAGCACACAGTTTGTGTTGAGAGAAAACATCACTCCCTCGCATCCTGCTCCTGGACTGTGGTGTCTGCAGCATGGACAGACTGCAGGACAGCTTCTCTTTGGCTTTTAGTTAGTTTTAGCTAGCTGAGACAGAGGAGTTCCTGGACCTTTTTTTTCCTTTTTTCTTGGATCTGTGCAAACCTGCTCTGGACTGAAAAAACCCCAGCCAAACTCCGTGAGATCACGCCTGTGGCCTACCGGGGCCTGGGCCTAGGCACTATCCGGCGCCGGAGGGACTGATAAGAACCTGAGCGGGACGAGCTATACCACATGAAAAGGACTTTTTTCTTCCTGGATTTTCCATCCCGTCAAACAGTGAGAGGTTTTATAGTTTAATAGTATTCAATTTCTGTGAAATAAACACTTTTTTTCCACTTCTCTCCAAAGAAATCTCTTCTTTCGCGAACCAGTTGGGGGGAGGGGTCGTTTGGATTTTGCTTTCCTGGGGGACCCCCATATAGAGGTTTGTTGTGGTTTTAAAGCAGTAACTAAAAAATTACTAAAAAACTTGCTTATTTCTTGCTGTGAGATATGGATTAGAACAAGAGCAAAACAGGCTTAAAACTTAAAAGGAATAAAGTTTATTAAC
This sequence comes from Poecile atricapillus, assembly GCF_030490865.1. NCBI lineage: Eukaryota > Metazoa > Chordata > Aves > Passeriformes > Paridae > Poecile > Poecile atricapillus. The sequence continues at coordinate 65,829,572 of NC_081288.1, forward strand.
AAAACTACAAGAATAAGAACACCAGAATAAACTTCGAGAAAACTCCTTTATCCCTCACTACCCAACTATTTCCTTGTTCACATGACAATATAGAGACAAAAAACTTTGGAGCTTTGGTGTTTAAAACAGTCCCAATTCCTGCTAGAGTCTTTTCATCAGCCTTTATAGAGAAACAGAAGTCTTCTTCTGCTAATCTATGGAGTTTCTCACAAGAAAGCTATTTCTGTTATAGCTTTCTATTTTTCTAATGCCAGCTGCCCGGAAATCCTGTCATCAGTTCTCTCCTCCCATTTCACATCACTCTGAGCTGTGTATGGGTCAATGTGTCTAGGGATGTCATTTTTAAGGATGAGTTATTCAAAGGCAAAAGTTCTCTTCATTGGTCTCTGTGAGCTTCCCTGGAAAACAGAAGTTTTCTCTTTGCCTCTACAACGCCCCCAAATCTTCAACTATTACTTCTCCCTCCTCTGTTCCAGCACCTCACTGTATCACAATTACTCCACCTTTTGCTCAAAATCCTAACTTTGAACACTCCATTCCTCCCAATATACTCTGTCATGAATTAAAGGAGTTTTTTCAGGACACTATTGTCCATCTCCATAGCTTTAATAGAAAAATATTTCAGCTTAATTAAAGCATCTCCTTATTCTCTACCTCTTCTGAAGCTTAATTCTTTTCTTTACTGTCTCTGATAGTTTATAGTCTCTTTACATGTTGATTACTCTCTTTTTCTTTCTCTGGAAAAAAAGGATTAATCTGCAAGTCTCATCTGGGTAAGGAAAATTTTAAAATCTTGCCCAGGCTTTGTAGATGGTTCTGTGATCTCTGCCGGAGCAGCAGCTGGAGTTGTCTGCAATGGAAGATTCTTCATGGCTGCTCTGGAGAGTGTGGTCACTGTCTCAGCACGCCACAGGTCAAGAGCTTTTTTTCTTTCTTTCCTTGGCAGTCTCTGGTGAATTCAGTCACAGCAAAAACTGCATCCGAGCCAGGGACTGACCTGGCATGGCCAGAGCCCGGGGCAAGCCCCGCAGGCCCCATCTCCCGGCCAGGAGCCACGGCAGGCTCAGCCCAGCCCCTGCCCGGGCCGCATGGCCTGGGCAGGGGATGGGAAGCCAGCTAAAGCTCAGTTACCTGTCACAGCCAGGGAATAAAGAGACAACGAAATTCCCAGGCTTAGGTCTTAAGGTGGTGTTCACAGGTTGATCTCACTTTTCAATGGTTAAAACTGCTGTGAATTCTGAGGAATGGCCAGCTGTTGGCTAGGAGAAAAACTCCCATCAGCCTCCAGCAGTTTTAACTTCCTTAGGTGTTTCTCTTTGTTTTCTTAAATGCCAATCTGACACAATATCCACCCCTTCAACCTGTGAACACTTATTTAAAAAATTATTAGGGTTATATTCAACATACCACTTTACTTAAACAATAAAATTAGTAAATTGACAGAAAGAAAGAAACAAAAGTTCACTACTTTCCACCCCTAGACTTTTACTGTTACTGCTATATAAACTTAAGACAATCATGCTTTGCTCTTAGTTAATCTTTTATCTCACAGCTTCAGTTCAAAAACTGGGCGGAAACACCATTAATGTAGTGGTTTAGATTTGTCAATTCCGTTTCCCGGCCAACGCACCAAATAAATGTTGTGGTTTTAAAGCAGTAATTAAAGAATTACAAGAAAACTTATTTTTTACTGTGAGATATGGATTAGAACAAGTGCAAAAAAGGCTTAAAACTTAAAAGGAATAAAGAAAGTTTATTAACAAAACTACAAGAATAAGAAAACCAGAATAAACTTCGAGAAAACTCCTTTATCCCCCACTACCCACCATTCCCTTGTTCACATGACAACATAGAGACAAAAAACATTGGAACTTTGGTGTTTAAAACAGTCCCAATTCCTGCTAGAGTCTTTTCATCAGCCTTTGTAGAGAAACAGAAGTCTTCCTCTGCTAATCTATGGAGTTTCTTACAAGAAAACTATTTCTGTTACAGCATTCTATTTTTCTGATGCCAGCTGCCCAGAAATCCTGTCATCAGTTCACTCCTCCCATTTCACATCACTCTGAGGTGTGTTATGGGTCAGTGAGTCTAGGGATGTCATTTTTAAGGATGAGTTATTCAAAGGCAAAAGTTCTGTTTATCTGTCTCTGTGAGCTTCTCTGGAAACAGTTTTCTCATTGCCTCTCAAGGCCTCAAATCTTCAACTATTACTTCGCCTTACTCTGTTTCAGCACCTCACTGTATCACAATTACTCCACCTTTTGCTCAAAATCCACATTTTGAACACTCCATTCCTCCCAATATACTCTGTCATGAATTAAAGGAGTCTTTTCAGGACACTATTGTCCATCTCCATAGCATTAACAGAAAAATATTTCAGCTTATAAAGCATCTCCTTATTCTCTTATCTCCATCTAAAACTTAACTCTTTTCTTCACTGTCTTTGATAGTTTTATGATGTCTCTTTCATGTTATCTCTCTCTCATCCTTCTCTCTCTCTCAAAAAAGAACCAATCTGTAAATTTTATCCAGGTAGTAAAAGAGTTAAAGTCTTGGAAAAGGTGCAGATGTTCATGGTGTCAGGTTTCAGTTCAGCAGCAGAAACCAAGTCAAGCCGGCCGGCGCCGTTTCTAACCTCCCCCCCCCCCCCCACTCTCTGCGGCCTTGTCCGTCCTGGAGGGTGGGGGGCGGGAGGAAGCCGAGACAGAGCCTTGTTACACTGTCAGAAGCCAGAAACCAAAGAGATCAAGAGAACCCTGGCTTTACATATTAAGGTGGTGTTCACAAGTTGATCTCACTTTTCAACGGTCAAAACTGCTGTCAATTCTTAGAAATTACCAATAATTGGTCACAAGAAAAGACTCCTATCAGCCTTTCGCAGCTTCAACTTCCTCCCAGCTCCCAGAGCTATCTTAAAGGTAAAGCCACCCCATGACAGTGCTTCTTCTTCTTATCCTTCTTCCCTCTTTGTTGGTGGGACTCGCACCCCCTGTCCTGCTGGGATGTGTGGTAGTGCCAGGCAACGCTGTGGAGATGCTGATTCGCCTCAGCCAGCGGCCCGGGATCTCAGCTCATCCCTGCTGTTCCAGCTGACTGTTCCTCAGAGCCCTGCAGGAGCACCAGCACTGCCTGCCCAAGGGGGTTTGTGAAGCAAAGTCTCTCCTCCATCCCTTCCCGTCTTGGCCGAGAAGGCTGTCACGGGGTCCCCGTTTCTTTTTTCTTGCTAACGCTGTAGTTACTGTTGTTTGTTTGCCTTGTTAGAAATACTAGTAAAGAACTGTTATTCCTATCCCCAGATCTCTGCCTGAGAACCCCTTGATTTCAGAATTATAATAATTGGGAGGGAGGGGGTCTACATTCTCATTCCAGGGGAGGCTTCTGCCCTCCCTAGCAGACACCTGTCTTCCAAAACCAAGACACATTTTGGAGCCAAACGTGGGGCCTGAGGGCACTGAAAGAAAAAGAGCAAAAAAGGAATAACAGTTCTTAAATAACCTAACTTATGTGTGCTGGATTTAGAAACCTTGTTAGGTACAACCATGTTGTTTAGCTTACCCAGGTTCGGGTGGCATGTGGTCACGGCTATATTTCTCCCATTTGCTGCACCTTACCTAAATATGGGTCCTATAACAAAGGCTTCTGTAGCTATTATCCATTTTGTTTTGTGGGTTGATAAGGTGAGGAATTCATGGATGTTTAACGTCCTCTGGACAGCGGGCTCATGGATTCAGAGCTATCACACACTAACTGGATGGTTTTGGGGTTGCTTTAATAATGGTACCTACTGGGAGAAAAAGACAGCTGGATAAATTTTCTCCCAACCTTTCACCCAGTTCCTTGGGCCTACCCCACCAGTTTTCAAAGGGTTAAAATCTTCTCTGAATGCTAATGACATCATACAGTGGCTGGTGTTGCTGATAAGCCTGTTCTACTTAGCATTCAGAGACAAAGGGAAATTGATTGAGATAAGCACCCTGACACCTATCCCAGAGACTAGGGGTGCTGCCCCAGAACCTGACACAGCACCAGAGACTAGGGGTGCTGCCCCAGAGCCTGCCCCTGCCCCACAGCCCACTGTGGATGCTAGCTCTGGAGCAGGCAGCAAAGTGCCTGTGAAACTGCAGGCCTGAGAAGCTAGCCTGGGAAAAACATGAGAAAGAATTAAAACAATCCTCAGAGACAGAAAACAGCCTTGCAGGTGTTGTTTTCTGTGTCTTGTTTTCTTTGCAAGAGAAAGTCAGAGGGGTGTTGTGCCCCACTGACCAATGATGGTAATGTAGTAGTTTACTAACCAATAAGAGTTTCCTTTCTGTACTTTGCATGTATTGGTCCATAAAACAGACCTGAAGTAATAAACTAGAGAAATTCTCCTGTTCTGACTCCATGACAGTCTGTGTCGTTCTTCCCAGCCGTTCCTTAATAGAGCGACAGCCCACCTCAGAAATGAACCACCCACAGTGGGTGGGGGTTCTGGTAGGGAGATGCGTGAGATGGGCCAGAAGCTAGAGTGCATTTCCTCAGCTACTAGGAAACCCTCCCCCTGCCTCAAAGAGGGAGAGTCCGATGATGCAACTGTGGAACCCACAGGCGTTACAACCGTCCAGGTTCCAGCTGAACCACAAGGGCAGTCACAGCCAGCAGCACTTGCCCCTGTGGAAACGAAGAAGTCTAAGATGAAATCACAGCACGCTGTTGATAAAGATAAGAAAGGAAGGCCCTCACAACCCACAGGGGAGCAAGTGGTTGAAATCATTACAGAGTCCCTGACATATGACCGTCTCCGTAATTTGCAAAAAGACATTGTAAGGCGGGGGCGTAAAGCTTATACAAACTGATTACTTAGGGTCTGGGACCTTATGGGTACAGACGTGCAACTGGATGGTGGTGAGGCAAAGAATGTGAGACCCTTGACCCAGGACTCAGGTGTGAATCAGGTATTTGTAAGGGAGCCAGGGCCCTTTCCCTCTGGGAGCGGCTTTTGATGAGTGTAAAAGAAAGGTTTGTCCACAGAGAGAGAATGGAAGAGCACTATCATAACCATTGAGGAAGGGATCCAACAGCTGAGAGAAGTGGCAATATTAGAGGTCCTTTTTGGGAGGGGTGGACAGCATGATAATAACCCCGACAAAGGTCAGGTGCACTGGGCAGATGTTGTGGAGCCTGGGAAATCTAGGGCCACGTGAATACACCACCTATATTGCAATGATTAATGCTGATAACAACCGAGAGACATCGAGTTCTTTTGCTACCAAGCTTAGACATTTTGACAGTATGGTCCATGGCCCACTGCAGGCTCGGGTCTCTATTGTGATTAAAGAACTCAAAAAGGAGATGAGGGAAATGAGGGAAGAGATGAGGAAGAGCAGTTCCCATATGGCACCACTGCGAGTCACAAGCCCAAAACTCCAAGCCCTATGTCCCCCATCTAGAGAGAAAGAGGGTACACCCCACGAGCTGACCTGTGGTTCTTTCTACGTGACCATGGGGAAGACATGAGAAAGTGGGATGGGAAACCCACTTCTGCCCTGGCAGCATGAGTGCGTCAACTCAAGGAGGGAGCCATTAACCAGAAAGGTTCCACTAAAGTGAAGGTAGCCTCAACCTCCCGTGACCAAACTGCTAGATATTACAGAAAAGAGGATGATCCCCTTGAAGGAACCTCTAGCATGTATGCCCAGGGAGGAGAGTATGACAGTGCTAGAGGGGCCCTGCCTCTAGCCAGGAAGAGGCACGGGAAAACCGGGTCTTTTGGACGGTGTGGATCCGATGGCCTGGCACATCAGGGCCACAAAATATGAAGCTTTAGTTGATACTGGTGCACAGTGTACCCTAATGCCATCAGGACATGTGGGGGCAGAACCTGTTTCCATTGCTGGGGTGACGGGGGGATTGCTGCAATTGACTCTGTTGGAAGCCAAGATTAGCCTGACTGGGAAAGAGCTGCAGAAACATCCCATTTTGACTGGCCCAGAGGCCCCATGTATTCTGGGCATAGACTTCCTTCAAAATGGCTATTACAAAGACCCAAAAGGGACTCAGGTGGGCATTTAGAATAGCTGCTGTGGAGGCAGATGACATTAAGCAATTGAACACGTTGCCTGGACTATCAGAGAACCCATCTGCAGAAGGACTCCTGAAAGTAGAACAGCAGAGAGTACCAATTGCCAGTATTTCTCAGGTCATTCATGACTGTGAGACATGTGCCACGATCAAGCAGGCCAAGAAGTTGAAGCCACTATGGTACGGTGGGCGTTGTTCCAAATATAAATTTGGGGAGGCCTGGCAGATCGACTACATCACACTGCCCCAAACCCGCCATGACAAGCGCTACGTGCTCAGAATGGTTGAAGCCACCACTGGATGGTTGGAAACCTACCCTGTACCTCATGCCACTGCCTGTAACACCATCCTGGGACTTGAAAAGCAGGTCCTTTGGAGGCATGGCACCCCTGAGAGGATTGAGTCAGACAATGGGACTCATTTCAAGAACAGCCTTATAAACAGCTGGGCTAGGGAACATGGCACTGAGTGGGTGTACCATATCCCCTACCATGCACCCGCTGCTGGAAAAGTTGAACGGTGCAATGGCCTGCTTAAAACCAGCTTGAAGGCACTGGGTGGGGGGACTTTCAAGAACTGGGAGATTAATTTAGCAAAAGTCACATGGTTGGTGAATGTAATAAATTATGTGTAAATAAAAATTCGTAAGAGATATAAATAAGATGTATATGTTGAAATAATAAAAACCAAAGATGTGTATGTGAAAAAAAGAAAGAAACCTCTCTCCCAAGCCTGGCTGGGAGCTCTCCTCTGAAAGAAAAAGGATTGTAGCCAACACCCAGATAACAAACATTAACTCGGAAAATAGGCAGGATGGGAGCCATCAAGGATAACAAAAGGACTAGCTTGGAGGAGGAACCCAACTCCGGACCTGACCAACGTCTCTGCAGACCTCGATTGTGAAACAATCAAAGTCGACAAAGATGGGCCTCAGAAAAGTATCCGCCGCTAGTCTTGGATCGCCCACCTGCCAGACCAGTGTTGAAGATACAATCACTGGGAACAAAGGGGGAGACTCCGCCGAGATTCCCATCGGCACCAACCCCGGATCACATCACTTCATCCTTGATAACGCAAAATTAAAATACATACAGAGTCTCTTTGCATATGAGGAGACTCTGTCCGGACTCAAGTTAGGTCTATTCTTCCAAGCCAGGAAATCTATTCACCGAGCAATCAAGAACACTTGGTGAATGGAGCCTGCTTGGAATTTTTAGCCTGAGGACTCAAAAATCCTATAAAACTCCAATCCCGAGAGCGCTCAGACGTGGATTTGGGAACCCTACACCTCGGGTGTAGACCCTGTCCACCCAGCGCTGCGCTGACCATTTTTATTGTGGTTTTTCTCTCTGTTTTTTTCTATGTTGTTTATTAATAAATTTCTCTTTTGATTCTATCCCAAATTTGCCTTTGCATTTATAACAGATTGGTGCCGTGACTCGGATCGGGAAAACTGTGGGAGAACCTCGCTATCCAGGTCGGGTACCCCCGCTGATTTCGGCGGCCTGGGGAGCCGAGAGCCTCCGCAGTTCGCTCCGACATCCGAACCAAATTTAGGCTGGGGTAAAAACCACAATAAAAGAGAAAACGGATCCAGAGGAGCTCGGGAAGAAAAGCCGCGGCTTGGTAGCTCATAAAAAGTCAACCGTGCACGAAGACACCCTCGCAAGAAAATTGCTGTAAGTATTGTGAGGTTGAGCTGGTGATTGGGCAAGCGTGTGTGAGACGTGATCTGATCACGGAGCGAGAGCGGACTCCAAGGCCGCGTTTCCATCCTCCCGCGAGGGAATTGGCCGGCCACGGAGGAAGCGAGTCGGTGTGAAAGGACTCTCTCTTCACGTTTGTAAAGCCTGGGGCTAAAGGGAGCTCTGGGGGACCGATCACAAGGGGCTGGAAGGGGAAGAGGACGTCCAGTTGAGCTCGGGAATTAGTAAACTCTTCCAGCCACAAGGACCTAAGAGAAGGTCTGGAGGGAAATCGAGACAAAGGACCCCGGTGCAGCTAACCGAGAGGTGAGTATTGACAGTCTCTGATTTTCCTGAATAAAGAAAAGTAGAACGAACACAACGCAGGATAGGTAAGGTTTTTTTTAACATGGGACAGAGAAAAAGTAAAATGCAGAAGGAAGGTGAGGAAGGGAGCCCTTCTGAGAAGGCGAAGGAGTTGTTAGACATCCCACCAGAAAGTCCTTTAGGTTGGATGTTGAAGTATTGTGAAAATTGCCCTGAAAGGAAAAAGAAATCCAAAGCAAAAATGATCTACTATTGTGCCGAGGTTTGGGGTGGGCAGGAATTGAGACCCCATCTCACTTGGCCGATATTAGGAACATTTGAAAGGTGGACGTGTAGTGAATTACTCTCTCATGTAGAGAGTAAGGTCCCCTCGGACTCCGAGGAGAAGGAATATGCCAAGCTCTGGCTAACGGCCAGAGTAGGGCTATTCCCAATGAAACTAAAAGGTGGAACAAAAACAGAAACCTGGGAACCCCTTGATCATTTACCCCCTCCATACCACGGGCCGGCAGGGCCTCCTGCGGTGGATCAAGTGGTGCCATCAGCTCCCACGGGTTCACTGGGACAACCGGGTGAAGCACACACATCCCGAACAGGGGAACCGGAACCCGCAGTGGTTCCGGTGGCCCCCCCTTTGGCTCCTCCTGTGGGGACCGCAGCCGCCGCCGCTTCTCCAGAATCTATGGTGGTGCGAGGTCGGGGATCTCCTTATCCCCCATTGCCCGTCCGACTGCCACAGCCAGGCCCCTCGAATTTAGCAGAGGGAATCCCCCATGGTAACCTGGTGGCAACGGACTGTACATCAATAATAAAGGAGCAGACTCTCAAAAACCCCAATTCCCCCCCCGCAAGCAGGACTCGTTTTAAGTCTAAACAGATGAGTGAAGAGTGGGAAGAGAATGAGAATAGGCACAGAATGTTCCCTCTCAGGGAAGTGTCAACTGCCCCTGGAGTGATTGGGTTCGTGAATGTACCCCTTAACTCAGGGGATGTGCGAGCGTTTAAGAAAGAGATGGGACGATTGTTAGATGATCCGTTTGGAGTGGCTGAGAGATTGGATGAATTTTTAGGTAGTAGTATTTATACATATGAGGATCTCATGGCCATCCTGAGATCCCTGTTTAGTCAAGAAGAAAGGGAAATGATTAAACAAGCTGGTATCAGAGACTGGGAGCGGCGAAACCCGCAGGGAACGCCAGGCGATCAGAAATGGCCTAGCGTAAGTCCGAGCTGGAACGCCCAAACAGAGGATGGTAGGAGAAGTATGAATGATTTAAGAAATATCATTGTGCAAGGAATAAGGGAAGCGGTTCCCCGAGGTCAGAATATTAGTAAGGTATTTGGGGAATGCCAGGGAAAGGAAGAATCACCCACCGAATGGTTGGAGAGATTGCGACGAAGTCTGCAGATTTACTCTGGGACTGATCCTAGCTCTCCGGTGGGGGAAGTGTTACTCAAAACCCAATTTGTGGCAAAATCATGGGAGGATATTCGAAAGAAATTAGAAAAGATTGATGGGTGGCAGGAGAAAAGTCTCCAAGAGCTTCTAAGGGAAGCTCAAAAGATTTACATGAGGAGAGAGGATGAGAAACAGAAACTCCAGGCCAAAATACTAGTGGCCGCAGTAAAGGAGGCTCAAAAGCAGGAACAGGCACAAGGCAAATTTAAAACAGCGCCGAAAAAGCCGCAAGAGTCTCAAAAGGACGGCTCCGCCCCGCGAAAGGATCCTCCAGAGTGTTTTTACTGTAAGAAAGTAGGACACATTCAGCGGAACTGCCGTCAGAAATTAAAAGATGAACAAGTATTTCAAGAAGACTAGGGAAGTCTTGGGCTTTTTCAGATGGGGATGGTAACAGCAAAAGAGCCCTTGATAAAATTAAAAGTGGGTCCCCATCGCCAAGAAATAGAATTTTTGGTTGACACGGGAGCTGAGAGAAGCACCCTGCAGAAATTACCCAGGGGATGCGTGGCAAGTAAAGAAAAAGTAGTTGTAATTGGTGCTAAGGGAGATCCCTTCAAAGTTTCTGTAATAAAAGATGTGGAAATTGAGTCTCAAAATAAGATATGTTTAGGAAACTTATTGTTAGTAGAAGAAGCTGATTACAATTTATTGGGAAGAGATATGATTGTTGCATTAGGTATAAATATTGTTGTAAAGAATTCTGAATTAGTAATAAAGATATTCCATTTGACTCCAAAAGATGAAAGGGAAATTGATCCCAAAGTGTGGCATTCGAAAGGGGAGGTGGGGAAGTTAGATATTACCCCCATCAAAATTGAAATAGAAAACCCAGAGGATCCGATAAGGATCAAACAATATCCCATCCCGATAGAAGGGAGAAGGGGTTTGAAATCAGTAATTGATGACCTCCTCAGAGGGGGTACCCTCGAACCCTGCATGTCCCAACATAACACCCCCATCTTGGCAGTAAAGAAAGCGGATGGGAGCTTCCGACTGGTTCAGGATCTCAGAGCAGTAAATGCTAGAACCCGAACCAGGTTTCCGGTGGTGGCAAATCCTTATACTTTACTAAATAGACTCTCACCGGAGGATATATGGTATAGTGTAATCGATTTGAAAGATGCTTTCTGGACCTGCCCTTTAGATGAAAAGAGTAGAAACTTCTTTGCCTTCCAGTGGGAAGATCCGGACACCAACAGAAAGCAACAGCTAAGGTGGACTGTCCTCCCTCAGGGGTTGGTAGAATCTCCAAACCTGTTTGGGCAGGCTTTGGAGCAGCTACTCACCGAATTCATTCCAGAGGAGGGGACAAAATTATTACAATATGTGGATGACTTACTGATTGCTGGGGCATTGGAAGAAAAGGTGAAAAAGAGTACAATTTCTTTGTTGAATTTTCTGGGAAAAAAGGGTTTGAAGGTATCCAAATCCAAACTGCAATTCACAGAGCCCGAGGTAAAATATCTTGGACATTGGATATCTCAGGGGAAAAAGAGATTGGACCCTGACAGAGTGGCCGGGATCCTCATGCTCCCAGCCCCAAAAACAAAAAGACAAATCAGGCAATTTTTAGGGCTCCTGGGATATTGCAGACAGTGGATTGAAGGATTCAGTGAAAAAGTAAAATTTTTGTATGAAAGATTAAACACTGACAGATTGAAATGGACAATGCAAGATGAAACTAAATTTCAAGAATTAAAGAATGCCCTCATAACAGCTCCGGTACTAACCTTACCGGACACAAATAAAGAATTTCAGCTGTTTGTGGATGTAAGTGGACAAACAGCACAGGGAGTTCTGACCCAGGAATGGGCAGGAAAAAGAAAGCCTGTAGGATTTTTGTCAAAAATCCTAGATCCAGTCAGTCGAGGTTGGCCTACTTGCCTGCAGGCAATTGTGGCAGTAGCCTTACTGGTTGGAGAAGCCAAAAAGGTAACTTTTGGAGCTCCTGTGACAGTATTTACCCCACATGATGTAAGAAATATCTTACAACAAAAAGCAGAAAAATGGTTAACTGATTCAAGGCTTCTGAAGTATGAAACCATGTTAATCAGCTCACCAGACCTAGAACTAAAAACAACTGCTGCACAAAATCCAGCACAATTTTTGTTTGGGGAACCAACAGGAGAGTTGCTTCATAATTGCATTGAGACAGTAGAGCTGCAAACGAAGGTAAGGCCTGATCTAGAGGATCAGGAATTGGAAGGAGGAGAAAAATGGTTCATTGATGGCTCCTCGAGAATGGTGGAAGGGAAACGGAAATCAGGTTATGCTATTATAGATGGCATAACGGGACAAATTATAGAATCAGGCCCTCTGAAAGCAAACTGGTCGGCTCAGGCTTGCGAGCTGTTTGCTCTCTTAAGAGCACTTCAGGGCCTGAAAGGGAAAAGGGGGACCATTTTCACCGACTCAAGGTATGCATTTGGAGTAGTGCATACTTTTGGAAAAATATGGGAAGAGAGGGGGTTGATCAACACAAAAGGAAAAGATTTAATACATGAAGAAATAATCAGGCAAATTCTAGGAGCAGTCAGAGAGCCACAAGAGATATCGGTTGTTCATGTAAGGGGACACCAAACGGGGTGGCAGTTCCACACAAGGGGAAACAATTTAGCGGACAAAGAAGCTAAACGAGCTGCTTTGTTGATGGTAAGTATTCCTGAGATAACTCCGGGAAAACCACCAGAAGTCTCCTTGCTTCCATCCGAGAAGGAGCTGGAAGATTTCAAAAAGGTAGGAGGTTACCTAAAAGAAGGGAAATGGTGGTTACCCGACGGGAGGGAGCTAGTCCCGAAGGGGGTAGCAAAGGGAATACTTAAAAGGCTACACGAACAAAGGCATTGGGGAACCAGGGCATTGGCTGAACAATTTTTAAAATTTTTCGGGTGTGAGAGGAATGATAGGTTTGTCTTTACAAACAAGCTGTAGGTCAGTTGATAAGGTGTACTATCAGTGAGAGACGACAGAAACAATGGGATAGATTCCAGCAGAAGATCAAAGGGGCACTAAAAGAACACTATGAATTCTATAAAAGTTAAGAAGGGATTATGCATGGGGGGGGGGGGGGAAAGGTATCACCGCTGGTATCAGGCATTCCGGGAAGCCTGTACCTCTCAAGTACCTCAGCCTATGGGGAAAGAGAGAAGGGACAAGCGGCCGGGAATTAGGATAAAAAGGAGGCTGCGCCCTCCAAGAATTTGAGAGACCCCAGGGGAATGCCCCATGGCCTCTCCCTTTATTCGAATAAAGAAAAAGGACTCCTCTGTCTCCTTTTTGGACATAAACCTCTGGTGTTTGTGGATTAATTTTCCTGACAATTTTTGGGGGCTCGTCCAGGATATTTCCACCGTCCGGGGCGGCAGGCAGTGAGTGGAGCTGAAGGCGCGCCTCACCCAGTTTCGGTGATCAGCTCCCCTTGGTGGCGGCCAGCACCGGGCGATTGATTGGGTTCCCGAGACTGTCCAGGAGACAGACGAGTGGCGGACCAGGGGGGTCCGTGAAGAGTCCACAGGGAAGGACCACTGAAAATCTCACCGGTGAGTAAAATGGGATCTTCGGGGAGCAAGCCTGGGAGGGCACCCAGGGAGGGTAGCACAGGCAAGCCTGGGAGGGCACCCATGGAGGGTAGCACAGGCTAAACAGGGCACCCATGGAGGGTTGCAAGGGTACAGCCGGGAAGGGGTCTCGGCAAAAGGGATGACGATCCCACAATACCCCCGGAGAGTCCCTTGGGGAGAATGCTGAGATCTTGGGAAAGATTATGCATTCACACAGAAGTAACTATAGAGATGATAGTGAAATATTGTTATTATGTATGGCCAGAGTATAAGTTGCCAAATGAACTTATATGGCCACCTTAGAAAACAGAATTCATTTGTGTTGAGTTCTGTGAAGGTGTCTAGAGGAGAGCTGGAAAAGATGAATTGAAAGAGAATGTGAATTAATGTGGTTTGTACGGGCAGCAGGAGATGGATGGTGTTAGTGTGCTGGAACAGAATTGGTTAATGAAGAGTGTGGAGAGATGTGGTTGAAGCAGGAACCAGGAGTGGAGGAGCAGGACCAGGAGCACAGACTGGGGCTGCTGGGACTCAGCACTGGGCAGTGCCTGACCCCACCGGCCCCGGGCAGGGGCAGCAGCAGCTGCCGGCCCTTTGAAGCTGCGGGACGCCCTGGCCGCCTGTGGTGCTGCCGGCCGTGCCCACCGGGAACACTGGAGTGGGGAGGAGCTGTTTGGACAATGTGGCAGGACAGGAACTGGCTCTGGTATTTGGTGTGTGGTAAATAGAGTGAGCACAAGGAGGAAAGGCGAAGGTGATGGCCTTTTTCAGGCCAAAGAGGGAAAAACCGCAAGGTCCAAGGGGTCCCCCGGGACAGAGAGGACGGGATCAGGCACAAGGAAGTAGCAGAGGCTTTCTCTCCCCATCAGGGGAGACCCAAGCCAAACAGCGGCTGGGAAAAGATCAGTGTGCTGTCTTCAGGGCGTAAGACACTGAAAACGGCAATGTCTGCAAAAAAGCCAAAAACAGCTGGATTGTCGAGAAAGTCCAGAAGATAAGATAAATGGATTGTTAAGAGTGTCAAAGGCTCTCATTATATCCACCAACCTAGAGCCGTTGTCAACTTTTAAAGTGAGTCTGGATCGAGGAGAGGTGTGTGTCTTAGTAAAAACAAAGACCTCTCGATTCACCTTAATTTTTATCCCCGAGGGGGAAAATTGTCTAAAGAATTTTTTTGATCGTTCAAAAGAGTTGTGAGAATTGTGGTTTCTTCTGTGTGCTCAGAAGTTTGAACACATCTTTCTCTGAAAGAATTGTAAAAATTGTAGTAAATTAATTTGAAGATTTAATTAATTTGTCTACATGAAGTTTTGTGCGGAATGGCTCCAGTTTGGAGGGGACCACACCCCTCTGCTTTTTGTATGTTTTGTTGTAAAAAGCCAAAATTGGCAAATTTCAGTTATAAAGCCAATGCTGCAAGTCATACCTTGTGGAGAACACGCCCACCACTCTGTAGTTTGTTGTAGCCTTAAAGCAAATTCTGTAGCTACAACCTTGTGAAAATAGTGTCCTATGGAAGGCCTGGGTATTTGTCATGCACTTCCTCTGTGGAAGTTATGGGAAAACTTTAAAGGAAAGTATCTTGTTTCTTTCCTTAATAAAAGTTTTAAATGTTAAAGGTTATAAAATGTTATAAATATTAACGTTTCCTTAATAGAAGTTAATTTGTTAGTCACCTCCATACACCTAGGATGGACTTGATGCAAAAAATTGAGATGGAGAGTGGTTAGTTACTAAAAAATAGAGAAATGTAATGTAATTAGCTTGAAGCAGTAGCATTACTTGCTGCTGAACTAAATCATGTTTATACAAAATCACCTGTTTTGTTTAAGCAAACTTCACAAAAGAAAAATGTTAAGAGAGTTTGCTCCACCCTCAAAAGTTAAGTTGTTGCAGTATGTGCATGATTTGCTGTTATCAAGAGAACAGGAGGAGAAGTCATGCAAAAGAAATTTTAGTTCAAGAGCATGGGAGAACACAGAGACCTGTTGACTATTTTCCTAAAATGTTAGACCTGGTCGCCAGAGGCTGGCCCCATTGTTTGCAAAACTGTGCAGCCACAGCTCTGATGGTGGCTAGGGCTCGAAAGCTGACAAGGGGGGGTTACCTGATTGTTAAAGTTTCACACCAGATTAAAGCTTTGTTAACTGAGAGAGCCTCTAAGTAGATGACCAGCTCTCGGTTGTTACAATATGAGATGTGTCTATTAGAACAGGAAGATTTAGAATTTAAAAGCAAGGAAGGTTTTAACCCAGCCTCCTGTTTGAATGGCCCCGAGGAGGAGAGCCAAGGCAAAGTCCATGATTGTATTCAAGTAATAAATCTGCAGACTAGGGCAAAGAATGATTTGCGAGACATTCCATGGCCTGAAGGAGAAAACGTGTTTATTGATGAGTCTTCAAGAGTAATAGAAGGAAGATGGTTTACAGAGTACTCTGTTGTGAATGGAAAGCAATTAAAAGAAGGGGAGAGGTTACCGCCCACCTGGTCAGCTCAGACAGCCGAGCTCTATGCACTCGTGAGAGCCCGTGAGTTATACCGAGACAAGACAGTAAATGTTTTTACTGATTCTAAATATGCATATGGTGTGATACATGCATTTGAGAAACTGTGAGAAGAGAGAGGTTTATTAACCTGCAGAGGAAAAACGTTAGCTCATAAGAACTTAATTTCCCTCCTATTGGAGGTGGTGAATTTACCAAAAAAAGGTAGCAATAATACACATCAAAGAACACCAGGCAGGGTGCTCGGAAGAGGCAATAGGAAACAGACTAGATGATGAAGAAGTTCGAAAAGCTGCACTGTTGCCAGAAATCTCTAAGTTACTTCCCTTGCTCCCAGTAATTGCCCCCTTGCCAGAGAAACTGTCTTTTCCACCAGAAAAACTTTAGTTAAAAAGAGTGGGGCAGAAGAAAGAGGGGGTAATTGGTTTACAAGAGACGGTAAGCAGTGAATACCGAAAGCTTTAGCCTTACAACTGCTAAAACAGCTCCACGAAGGGAGTCATTGGGGCTCCCGAGGGATAGCAGAAACCTTCCTCAAGATGTATGTTGCTGTGGGTCTTTTTGTTCTAGCAAAACGAGCTGTTAATGGTTGTTTAATTTGTGCTAAGACAAATAACAAAGCTACAAAGAAACTGGCCAGGGGTGGAAGGCCTTGGGCCATACGTCCCTTCCAAAAATGCCAGGTAGATTTTACTGAGATGCCCCGGGTGGGGAAATTTAAATATCTTTTGGTAACAATATGTCAATTAACAGGATGGCCAGAAGCCTTTCCTGCTGTTTCAGCAACCACAGGGTCAGTTATTAAAGTATTCTTGGAACAAATAATTCCAAGATATGAGATGGAAGAAGCAATAGACTCAGATAGAGGAACTCATTTTACTGGAAAAATTCTTAAAGGAGTAATGACTGCTTTAGAGATACAATGGAACCTCCACACTCCCTGGCATCCCCAAAGCTCAGGCCAAGTTGAAAGGATGAATGGAGAGATAAAAAAAACATCTTCTGAAGCTAGTGATAGAAACCAAAATGCCATGGCTGCGGCTCTTACCACTGGCTTTAGCAAGAATAAGAGCCAGACCCAGGGAAGATATTCAACTATCTCCCTTTGAATTGATGTTTGAAATTCCTTATCCTTGTAATTCTCAGCCTGGGGCGAGAGTAGAGATAAGTGATGTATATCTAAAACAGTATGTAGCTCGGATACTGTCTCTTGTGAAATCTCTTCGACAGGAAGCTCAGCTGACACAGACCCTGCCTTTGAACTTTGCTGTGCATAATATCCAGCCAAGAGACTGGATCCTAGTTAAGGAGTGGAAAGAAGCACCCCTGGTGGCTCAGTGGCGTGGACCTTTCCAGGTGTTACTGACTACAGAAACAGCCGTCAAGACAGCTGAACACGGGTGGACACATCACACTCGGGTCAAAGTCTCTAAAGCTCCAGAGATTTGGACATCTCAGCTGGAGGAGAAGGATGGGAAGCCGCGACTGACACTCCGCAGGAGTGGACTGGAACAGTAGCTGGTGCGTCGACATCGGGGGAAGCCCTGAGTGCCTACCCACAGACTGACTGCTGAAATAGTCTGTATGGGCATCCCTACTCTCAAATCTCCAGACACTAGGAGCCAATCCAAGCTGTCACTGCTTTCTTTATGCTAAACTGTTTCTGTGCTTTCACTTGCCACAGGTGGTGTAGAAGACAACGTGAAATTGAAAATTAGAAATTAGATTGTAACACTATTAGAATGTTTCTCTTAATAATTTTACCTTTATATTTTCAGTTAAGTTGGAGTCTAAAGTAGGAAAATAATTTTTTTACTTTAGGAGAACAAGTAGCAAAGACCTTTAACCTTAAGAACTGTTGGGTCTGCGGGGGGCCGGGGGGATCTGAAAGCTGGCCATGGGTGGCCAGCCCAGTCGAGCCTAAATGGTGAGTTAGCACCCTGAGTGAAGTCCATAATGAAACAAGATTTTGGGACAAAGAAGGAAGTCCATGGCATCTTCATTCTTCTGAAAGAGGCATTTATTGCCTAAACAGAACAGGGAGCACATATGTGGGAAAGAGCGTTTGTGACCGGACTTTATCTTTGGGTTTAGATTGTTGGACCCCCAACTGCCCTCCTTATGACTGTTCCAGATATCAAGGCAGATGGAATCAAACACATGTTAAACTCACTAATAGTAGCTGGGTAAGGTGTTCCTTCCATAATTACCAAAAAGATTTTGAAGGCTGTAAAGCAGTGGGGAAAGATAAGTTTTTTAACCCTTTATTTTTAAGCTGCCCCCGGGATAATTCCACAAGTCCGACACATGTTGTCCGAGACTATCAGTGGAAATGGCAACACCGGAATGGAACTCGAACCCTTTTCAGTAAGTTCTGGTCCAGATCTAATAAAACAGATCTGGAATGTGATTGCAAGTGGAAGCCTCATGTAAGAGCTTAGAAATGTAAATATTGTGATTCTTATGGCGAGGCAACTATTGTTGATGGACCACTAGGCCCTGGAAGTAAGCTGTATTTTGACCCACCAGTTGATGATGAAAATTGGAAAGGTCCCTTCGCTAATGGGACCTGGGCTCTAAAGGGTCATTATTGGATTTGTGGCCAAAATGCTTACTGCAAGCTACCCCCAAACTAGTCAGGAATATGTTATGTAGGGTATATCAGACCATTGTTCTTTCTGCTACCACAAGTTCAGGGAAATCAGTTAGGAATCAAAGTATATGATGATCTAATTAAAGAAAAGCGGTCCATTGATACATCCCTGGTTGGAAAGAGCACCCAAAAGTGGAGAAAAGATGAATGGCCACCTGAACGAATCATACAACACTATGGACCAGCTACCTGGAACCCAAATGAATTAATATCAAGTGCCAGAGAACCCATTTATAATCTAAATCGGATAATTAGGTTACAAGCTGTCTTTGAAATAATAATCAACCAGACAGCTACAGCTCTTGACCTTCTTGCTGACCAGTCTACTCAGATGAGAAATGCAATATTTCAACATCGGATGGTATTAGACTACTTATTAGCAGAAGAAGGGGGGGTGTGTGGAAAATTTAATGACTCAAACTGCTGTTTGCAAATAGATGACAATGGAAAGGTAGTGAAACAAATAACAAAAGGAATAAGAAAGTTAGCCCATGTACCAGTCCAAACATGGAAAGGATGGGAATGAGACATGTTTTCATGGTTACCTGGTGGCCTATGGGTCAAACAAATGCTTTTTTTCCTCTTATGTGTTGTAGCAACTCTAATCTTTTTACCATGCATGATCCCTTGCTTCATACAACTCATTCAACATGTGATCAAAAGAATGCAGGTAGTAGCAGTGCCTACTGACCCAGAGATGGCTACAAAAGGGCACAGAGTGATGCCCCTGCAAATAATTGCAAAGCCAAAAAAGACCCAAGAACAAGAAATTAAGTCAATGATAACTAAAGTTTGTAAAGACAATTATTAACAAAAATTAAAAGAGGAGGGATTGAGAGGAATGATAGGTTTGTCTTTACAAACAAGCTGTAGGTCAGTTGATAAAGTGTACTATCAGTGAGAGACGACAGAAACAATGGGATAGATTCCAGCAGAAGATCAAAGGGGCACTAAAAGAACACTATGAATTCTATAAAAGTTAAGAAGGGATTATGCATGGGGGGGGGGGGGGGGGGGGGAAGGTATCACCGCCGGTATCAGGCATTCCAGGAAGCCTGTACCTCTCAAGTACCTCAGCCTATGGGGAAAGAGAGAAGGGACAAGCGGCCGGGAATTAGGATAAAAAGGAGGCTGCGCCCTCCAAGAATTTGAGAGACCCCAGGGGAATGCCCCATGGCCTCTCCCTTTATTCGAATAAAGAAAAAGGACTCCTCTGTCTCCTTTTTGGACATAAACCTCTGGTGTTTGTGGATTAATTTTCCTGACAGGTGTAAAGGAATTTTCGAACTCGCAAAACAAGAGGTGCAAGGCTGTGTGATATGCCAGAAAGTAAATCGATCAAATTTTAAACAATCAAATTGGGGAGGTCGGCCACTCTCGTACCGACCGTTTGAAAGAATTCAAGTAGACTTCACAGAATTGCCAAAAATTGGTAGGAATAAATTTTTATTAGTGATAGTGGATAAGCTGACACATTGGGTGGAAGCTTTTCCCAGAACAAAAGCAACGGCTCAAACAGTATCTAAGATTCTACTTGAAGAAATAATTCCAAGATATGGGATCGTAGACCATATCGACTCTGATCAAGGCACTCATTTTACCTCAAAAGTTATTAAACAATTATCAGAAGCATTAGGAATAAGGTGGCAATATCACACTCCCTGGCATCCTCAAAGCTCGGGACAGGTGGAAAGAATGAATCAGACTCTAAAAACACAACTATCAAAATTAATTATTGAAACAAAAATGCCCTGGACCAAATGTCTCCCCTTGGCACTGCTGAATATAAGAACGATGCCACATTCTGAAACAGGCTTGTCCCTGTTCGAGATGCTATATGGAATGCCATATAAGCACGGGATGCCGGTGGCACATCCCCGAATTGAGGATGTGCAACTGCAACCATATCTCATTTCTATAAATAAAAACTTACAGGAACTAAGGAAGAGAGGATTGATTCCTCAGAGCACCCCTCTCGATTCCCCATCCACAAAATTCAACCAGGAGATTGGGTCCTGATCAAAACGTGGAGAGAGATCCCCCTGAGCCCTCATTGGGAAGGCCCGTTCCTCGTCCTCCTAACCACAGACACAGCGGTTCGGACGGCTGAGAAAGGTTGGACTCACTCCTCCCGAGTGAAGAAAATCACAGATCACAGTTCATCAGAGTGGGAAGTTTCTACCCCCCCAGGAGATTTGAAGATCAAACTCCGGCGGCAACGCAAATGAGTGGAGATCAGATAAGTTGTGTCAATTTCGATTGTTATTGCTTTCCTTTCGTTCATTTCAAATGCGCTTATTGTAAACAAATTTGGGTTGCTCACTGTTTGATGGGACGTAAACCAAGAGGTTTATGTACAAAGTGTTTTGAAAAGGAATTGCAGCAGACAGATCGATTTTTAATACTCGCTACCCGGGCGGGCCTGCTGGAACTTGATTCTCCCGAGTGGTTTCTGTTTTACCGAAACGGTTTAAGGGGTCAGCTTGACTGCAAGGCAGAACCCTTAGTAGTCGAGTGCCGGCAAACAATAAAGGTTCCTTGCAGGTTCGACACGGTTAAAGCTTCTCGGTGGGCAATCTTTAAACGAAGATTTGCCATCAGAACATCAAGGGCCCCTGAAGATAGTCCTTGCTGCCGGGAAGATGGTTTACCCCGCCGTATGCTTATATACGGGCGAAGGGCGAGGCAGAGGGATGAAGTGGTGGGGAACCCTGATGTTCCTGAGCCTAGTCATGTGCTCGACCAAGGGGTTAGACCCCGAGGTGCCCCCGGGGATGGAGCCCATGGGGAAGTGTGAGCAGTGTCAAGCTGCCACAAGAACCGAGACACTAACCGTTTGTCCCCCAGAACTGCACCAAGGAATCTGCTGGTTAAATGATACCCGATTAAATTTGTGCAAATTAAGGGAGAAAATTTGGTGTTCCAATCCGGGAGCAAGTATTTCAGAAAATCAAATTCGGAACTGGGAGGAACAAAAAGGTCAAATCAATCACCTCCGAACAAAAAGAGAACTGAAGGGGGTTCCCCCAATCTCAGTCTGCAGGCAGTGTAATAAGACTGTCTGGATTGGGGGAGGGAAACAATCCATTTTTGTAGCATATCATCGAGTTAACCCTATTTGTTACAATAAAGCAACTGTAAAGCCGTGTTCCATGGGAGGGAAAATGTACTGGGAGGGAAGAAACTTGAAACATGAAACTAAAATGCCATTGAATAATGATCCTATAATTTTAGATTTGCTAGAAAACAATGATGATAGAGTGTGCTTGCAATTCGATCAAGTGTTCTGTTTCTCAAAAGATAGTGAAGGGTTAGATCCAGAGAGTAAAATAAAGCAACTAACCCTAGAACTAAAAAAACGAGAAATGGAGACCAGGAAAAGAAGGCTAGAACAGGAAAGGCTGAGTTCCCTCAGCGAGCAATATGAACAATTGGAAAAACAGTACAACAACTGGAATTTACCCAGCCCCAATCAGAACTTATTCATAGATCTAATGCAGGAAATCGCCACGGAATTAGGATTGTCTAACTGTTGGATATGTGGTGGTCTGAAATCAGCTGAAAGATGGCCATGGAAGGGAGAAGGACTGACCCCGGAGCAATTGCTAAAATGGACTGGATTAAAATTATCCAAAACAACACGGAGACCCGAGGGTTCGGTAATCGACGAAAGGATAATTGGGACATTTTGCATTAGCCGGGAGGGAAAGGAATTTACCGATTTAGTAGGATACACCCCGTGTGTAAACACACTAACGGTAAATTCAGACAAAAAAACAAAGGTTTGGCAACCTGAACCACCTGAGGGTTATTGGAGTTACTCTCGGGAGAGCAAATGTGAATGGGTAGACACAATTGGGCTTTGCTGGAATAAAGTCCAGGGGGCAAATCCCTTCCAGGCCTTTGTAGGTTTGAGGGACTATTGGGAGGATCCGGGAAAATCAAATAAAGGTTGGGAAGCACCGGACGGAATTTACTGGGTATGCGGGAAAAAAGCATACAGTGAATTGCCAAGAAAATGGAAAGGGTCATGCACTCTCGGAGTAATTCGGCCGTTTTTCTTCACATTACCTAAAGATGAAAGTAAGTCTTTAGGGGCCCCCCTCTTTGAAACATTGGCTCGGCAAAAGAGGGATTTGAGACGAGAACTACCGATGGCCGGTGGTAACCAAAAGTGGAAAGAGGAGGAGTGGCCTGCCGAACAAATCATACAATACTATGGGCCCACTACCTGGGCAAATGACGGCAGCTGGGGTTACCGAACCCCCATCTACCTCCTCAATCGACTCATTCGGTTACAGGCCGTGGTGGAAGTAGTCTCAAACCACACTTTGGAAGCCCTGGAATTGCTAGCAAAACAGCATTCACAAATGAGAGCTTTTGTCTACCAAAATAGATTGGCTCTCGACTATCTGCTAGCTGAGGAGGGAGGAGTGTGTGGGAGATACAATGAGTCCGAGTGCTGCATGGAGATTGACGATTATGGCGAGACTATAAAGGGACTAGCCGCCGAAATAAAAAAGGTGGCCCATGTGCCAGTCCAAAAATGGAATTCCATTTTACAGGCTTCCTGGTGGGATCAAATTTTTGGACAAGGGGCATGGTGGAAAAAGCTAGTCTTCTTTATAGGATGTTCGGTTGCTGGAGTTATTTTCCTACCTTGTCTGATTCCTTGTCTGATCAGGTTAATACACTCAGTGGTACAAGGAATGCAGACTGCCGCCCTCCCAATAGACCCAGAGAAAGCACAGGGACCAACCACAATTCTTTCTAAATTAATGAAATTAGAGGAAGAAAAAGAAAGCAAAAACGCGATCAAGGCATTAGAAGAATTTGAGACCAAGCACATGTTAGCACCAGAAAATAAAAGTGCGGAGGAATACTAGTATTCCTCTCCAAAATAATAATAGAATACGAATTTTTAATGGGATAAATTATTAGGTGGGGGAATGTAATAAATTATGTGTAAATAAAAATTCGTAAGAGATATAAATAAGATGTATATGTTGAAATAATAAAAACCAAAGATGTGTATGTGAAAAAAAGAAAGAAACCTCTCTCCCAAGCCTGGCTGGGAGCTCTCCTCTGAAAGAAAAAGGATTGTAGCCAACACCCAGATAACAAACATTAACTCGGAAAATAGGCAGGATGGGAGCCATCAAGGATAACAAAAGGACTAGCTCGGAGGAGGAACCCAACTCCGGACCTGACCAACGTCTCTGCAGACCTCGATTGTGAAACAATCAAAGTCGACAAAGATGGGCCTCAGAAAAGTATCCGCCGCTAGTCTTGGATCGCCCACCTGCCAGACCAGTGTTGAAGATACAATCACTGGGAACAAAGGGGGAGACTCCGCCGAGATTCCCATCGGCACCAACCCCGGATCACATCACTTCATCCTTGATAACGCAAAATTAAAATACATACAGAGTCTCTTTGCATATGAGGAGACTCTGTCCGGACTCAAGTTAGGTCTATTCTTCCAAGCCAGGAAATCTATTCACCGAGCAATCAAGAACACTTGGTGAATGGAGCCTGCTTGGAATTTTTAGCCTGAGGACTCAAAAATCCTATAAAACTCCAATCCCGAGAGCGCTCAGACGTGGATTTGGGAACCCTACACCTCGGGTGTAGACCCTGTCCACCCAGCGCTGCGCTGACCATTTTTATTGTGGTTTTTCTCTCTGTTTTTTTCTATGTTGTTTATTAATAAATTTCTCTTTTGATTCTATCCCAAATTTGCCTTTGCATTTATAACATGAACACCCGAGGTTCCACTAACCAAGCCGGCCCTTCCCAATCTGAGCCTTTTAGAACGACAGACGGAGATAAGGTTCCAGTGGTACATATGAGAGGTATGCTAAGAAAAACTGTTTGGGTTAATTCTGCCTCCAGCAAAAAGAATCCCATCTGTGGGGTTGTCTTTGCTCAGGGACCAGGTTGCACTTGGTGGGTGATGCAAAAGGATGGAGAGACCTGGTGCGTATCTCAAGGGGACCTTGTTTTAGGGTGAACTGCCCATGACACTGTGCTTGTATCTGTATCTGTATGTACATATGTATATAGCTTGTGTTTGTGTATAATTTAAAAGTTTAATATTTGATGTAACATTTTGGTATGGGTAAAAATTCAGGGTGGATAATGTTGGGGGTTATGTGTCTTTTTTTTAGTTCTTTTAGTTACCTGTGGAATTTTTACCCATTAGTTGTGGGAACAACCTAACTGTGGGTACTTGGTGGATACTTGAAGAACAAAAAGGGTTCGGCTGGGCCCAGGGAGGGGAAGGGGGCAGGAAAAAGGGAGGGTGGGGACAGTTTGGTGGGCTTCTTCAGCTTTGGAGAAAGGCACTTTGGGCACGCAGAGCTGTTGCAGTGGAGAAAAGGAAATTTCACCATCACCCAGACGGAGCTGCTTCTCCTTCTTCTCCTTCTTACCTCTTTGTTGGTGGGACTCACACCCTCTGTCCTGCCAGGACGTGTGGCAGTGCCAGGCACCGCCGTGGAGCTGCTGATACACCTCAGCCAGCGGCCTGGGATCTCAGCTCATCCCTGCTGTTCCAGCCGAGGGTTGAAACACAGCCCCACCATTTGCCATAGACTGATCCAGGTTGCATTAGAAAAAGGTGAGGCTCCAGAACATCTGCAATACATTAATAACGTCATTGGGTAAAGAAAGAAATATGGCTGCAGAGTTCTTTAATAAAAAAGAAAAATCATACAGATTCTCCTGAAAGCCAGTTTCACCATCAAGAAAAACAAAGTTAAGAGACCTGCTCGAGAAATCCAGTTCCTGAGAGTAAAGTAGCAAGATAAACAGTGTCAGATTTCTACTGACATCAAGATCATAGCAATGTCTCCACCAACCAGCAAGAAAGAAATGCAAGCTTTCCTAAGTGCCATAATTTTTTAGAAATTGCACATTCCTGAGTACAATCAGATCGTGAGCCCTCTCTACCTAATCACCCGCAAAAAGAACACTTTTCAGTGATGCCCTAAACAACAACAAGCATTTGCCCAGATCAAACAAGAGATCGCTCATAAAGTAGCCCTTAGCAAAAAGAGCCTACAAAAACTCAAAACTGACCACTGAAATTCTAGAGCTGAAGCTACAGAAAGTCCGAAACCAACTACACTCTCACAGAGAAAGAAATTTTAGGAACCTATGAAGAAGTTCAAGCTACCTCAGAAGTAATTAGCACAGAAGCACAGCTCCTCCTAGCACCCCGACTACCAGTGCTAGAGTAGATGTTCAAAAGACTATCGTAGTTTAAATAAAGTAACTCCACTGCTGAGCGCTGCCGTGCCGGACATGCTAGAAATCCAGTACGAGCTGAAGTCCAAAGCAATCAAGTAATATGCCACTATTAACCTTGCCAACACATTTTTCTCCATTCCTCTGGCAGCAGAATGCAAGCCTCAGTTTGTCTTAACATAGAGGGGAGTGCAGTACACCTAGAACCGATTACCCCAAGGATGTGGGGGAGTGATGTTTTCTTTTAACACAAACTGTGCACTTCTTCTTCCCCCCCTTCACTCTCAGAGCCAGTCTTAAAAGTGAAGAACTTAATATATTACATAAACCAGGCAATTTGGGATACTAGTATCATAAAGTCACCCCAGGACACCAATCACCACAAACTCTGTGCCTACAGGATTTAACTTTACATCCAGAATCTGAACTTCATCCTTAAATGTTGGGATGCGACACTGGTGGCTGGGTTCTTTTCTTTAGGACTGAGATTGATGAGAGAAGGCAGTTTTCTCTTGTTTGGACTTGATTGTTTATTCTTCTCTTATCTACATTACATGTATACAGGGTACAAGGAGCTATATACACTAAGATAGAAAGGTGCGAAATGGATAACAAAGAACTTCTTCAAGGCTTTTTATATATCTATTAATCCAATTAGCAAATGCCAAGTAAATTATTTTTATAAGTGACCCAATGACCTGATATGTGTTCTGCACTGTAGCATCTTCTATCCAATCACTTATTATTACCCAAAAATCCTTAAAAGAAGAAAAAGAAGAAGAAAGGGACAATGCCTTAAGTCCTCCATCTTGCTTCTTATTTTCTAAACTAGCTTAAGCCTTTAACTTTCTCACCCAGTGACTTAAGAAAACTCTATCCAACCTACACACTCACATTCCCAGCTTTTCTACTTAACAGCTGTCGCCATGGTGTTATATGAAACGCAGTGCTTTCTTGGGTGTCAGAGTCAGGCATCACAGACAAAGGCATATATCTTGCATCTCTGACCCCAACACTTAAACAAGGTATGATTTAAAAATACCACTTGTATAAAGAATTTTAAAAATAAAAATGTGTCTCACTGATATACTTATCAAAAACTGTCTTTACTTTTGTCTTGGTTCTAGAAGACAGGTGTCTGCTAGGGAGAGCAGGAGCCTCCCTTGGGATGAAAGAATGTAGACCCCCTCCCTCCGAATTATTATAAATTTGAAATCAAGGGGCTTTCAGGCAGAGATCTAGGGATAGGAATAACAGTTCTTTACTAGTATAACCAGGCAAACAAACAAACAGTAATTACAGCAATAACAAGAACACAGAACCAGGGACCCCGGGACAGCCTTCTCGGCTGAGATGGGATGGAGGAGAGGCTTTGTTTTCACAAACCCCCTCTGGCGGGCAGTCCCGGTGCTTCTGCAGGGCTTCAAGGAACACTCAGCTGCAACAGCAGGGACGAGCTGAGTTCCGGGCCGGTGGCTGAGGTGTATCAGCAGCTCCGCGGCAGTGCCTGGCACTGCCACACGTCCCGGCAGGACAGGGGGAGCGAGGCCACCAACGAAGAGGGAAGAAGGAGAAGAAGCAGCAGCTCCGTCTGGGTGATGGCGAAATTTCTCTTCTTTCCACCGCAGCAGCTCCTCGACCCAGCCAACGAAGGTCATTCCCCGAAACCGAAGAAAACCAGCCAAAAAAAAACTGTCCCCACCCTCCTTTTCTGCCCCTTTCTCCCCCTGGGCCCGGCCACTATTTGTCCTTTGTCGAGCACCCCTAAGTACCGGTAGTTAGGTTGTCCCAGCACATAATGGGTAAAAATTCCACGGGCAGGCCAGAACACAAAACAAAACAAAACAAAACAAAAAAGACACCTAACCCTCAACAACTTTATAGGCCATCATGTGTGAAACAGTCAGAACATTACAGTGCCATAATGTTGCTATCTGGTATGGTGATAGGAGACCGAGAACACAGCATAATGTAGAAAATGTCTGAAAAATTTCACTATCATTTGCTTGCTTTAAAATAAATGAAAGTCCCAGTCACTTAAATCTATAGTATGCGCTTTTCTATTTATGTATATCCTTGTCTAGGTTTGGAAGACAGGTGTCTGCTAGGGAGGGCAGGAGCCTCCCTTGGAATGAAAATGTAGACCCCCTCCCTCCGAATTATTATAATTTTGAAATCAAGCGGGTCTCAGGCAGAGATCTGGGGATAGGAATAATAGTTCTTTACTAGTATGTATTGATGTGCAGAATAAAGGGACTCTATATTTAGCAGAGTAGTTATAAGAGCAGGTATGAATTTATTCAGCGCTGAGGTGCATGGGGATATCTCCTCCAAAAAGCATGCACACCTTTTTGATTGGGTTTTCCCTTTTTATCCTTTACAGACTAGGTTTACACGATACGCTTAATACATATTAATTTCCTAACCCCGCCTGTCTTCACTTCATATTACAATTAGCCCCGTGCCCCTTTCAGTCCTTTGGCTGCTTTTTGGGACTTCAAATCCGTTTCTTCCGGCTTAGGGTCCGAGGAATCTCCTTTATCCTGTGGTGCCTTTGTCTTTGCATCTTGTTTGTGTATTCCAGCTCCTTATCTCATCTTGCAGTCTGACTCTTTTTCCTGTTCTTGTGGATTAGGGTGTCAGGGTCTGGTTTTTGTCAGACACCCCTTTTAGTCAAGCATTTCTTTCTAATTCTTAATTTCTCTGTTTCAGTATAATGAGGCAAACAAACAACAATAACAACAACATTAATGTAATAAATTATTGTTTGTATTAAAAATTCGAAGGTTATAACTAAGACAAATGTGTTTGCAATGACATAAAAATATGAAATGTAAAAAGCCTCTCCTTGCTGGGGGGGGGGGAAACGGGATTCTCTCCGGAAAACCACTGATTGCCACCAACACCCAGATAACGAACTCAGGCAGGCCCATCAACTCGGACAAACAGACAGGACACGGATCATCAAGACGACAATGGAGCTGGCTCGGGGGAAATTACCTGCCTCCGGACCCGAGCAATGCCCTGCAGATTCCTGTAGGGAACAATCTGATCGACGAAAGAAAGACAAGCTCCAAAAGATAGGCCTTGCCAGACCTGAACATCCCGGTGTTGCAAAAGCAATCATTGGAAACAAAGGGGAAGACTCCGCCGAGATTTCCATCGGCACCAACCCCGGATCACATCACTTCATCCTTGATAACTCAGAATTAAAATACATACAGAGTCTCTTTGCATATGAGGAGACTCTGTCCGGACACAAGTTAGGTCTATTCTTCCAAGCCAGGAAATCTATTCACCAAACAATCAGAAACACTTGGTGAATGGAGCCTGCTCGAAATTTTAGCCTGAGGACTTAAAAATCCTATAAAACCCCAAGCCTGAGAGCGCTCAGACGTGGATTTGGGAAATCTACACCTCGGGTGTAGGCCCTGTCCACCCAGCGCTGCGCTGACCATTTTTATTGTGGTTTTTCTCTCTGTTTTTTCCTATGTTGTTTATTAATAAATTTTTCTTTGATTTTATCCCAAATTTGCCTTTGCATTTATAACAGATTGGTGCCGTGACTCGGATCGGAAAAACTGTGGGAGAACCTCGCTATCCAGGACTGGTACCCCCGCTGATTTTAGCGGCCTGGGGAGCTGAGAGCCTCCGCAGTTCACTCCGACATCCGAACCAAATTTAGGCTGAGGTAAAAACCACAATAAAAGAGAACACGGATCCAGAGGAGCTCGGGAAGAAAAGCCGCGGCTTGGTAGCTCATAAAAAGTCAATCGTGCACGAAGACATCCTCGCAAGAAAATTGCTGTAAGTACTGTGAGGTTGAGCTGGTGATTGGGCAAGCGTGTGTGAGACGTGATCTGATCACGGAGCGAGTGCGGACTCCAAGGCCGCGTTTCCATCCTCCCGCGAGGGAATTGGCCGGCCACGGAGGAAGCGAGTCGGTGTGAGAGGACTCTCTCTTCACGTTTGTAAAGCCTGGGGCTAAAGGGAGCTCTGGGGGACCGATCACAAGGGGCTGGAAGGGGAAGAGGACGTCCAGTTGAGCTCGGGAATTAGTAAACTCTTCCAGCCACAAGGACCTAAGAGAAGGTCCGGAGGACTGATCGAAGCGCTAAGAAAAACCCCGGTACAGCAAACCGCGAAGGTGAGTATTAGCAGAGTTTTGACTCTCCAAATATAGTCAGACGAACACAACGCAGAAAAACAGGTAAGACTCCCTCTTCACCATGGGACAGAGAAAGAGTAAAGTGCAAAAGCCAGTTGATGAGAAAAACCCTTCCAAGACAACGAAGGGATTGTTAGACATCTCACCAGAAAGTCCTCTGGGATGGATGTTGAGGAATTGGGAAAATTGTCCCGAAAGGAAAGGAAAATCCAAAGCTAAAATGATTTATTACTGTGCCGAAGTTTGGGGAGGTCAGGAACTGAGAAACCATCTCATTTGGCCAGTACTAAGGACATTTGAAAGGTGGACGTGTGGTGAATTAATCTCTCACGTGGAGCATAAGGTTTCCTCGGACTCCGAGGAGAAAGAATATGCCAGGCTCTGGTTAACTACCAGAGTCGGGTTGTTCCTGGTAAAACAGAAAGGTGAAACAAAGACAGAAAACTGGGAACCCCTGGATTACTTACCCCCACCATACCACAGGCCGGCAGAACCTTCTGCAGCAGATCAGGTGGTGCCGTCAGCACCCGCAGGTTCCCCAGGGCAACCAGCCGAAGCACACACATCGCAAACAAGGGAATCGGCACCGGCAGTAGTTCCGGCAGCCCTCCCTGTGTCCCCGCCTGCAGGAACCCCGGCCGCCACAACCTCCTCAGAGTCCAGGTTGATGCAAGGCTGGGGAACACCCTATCCCCCGTTGCCAGTCCGGCCACCACTGCCAGGACCCTCGAACGTAACAGAGGAGGTCTCGTTTGGTAATTTAGTTGCAGCGGAGTTTCCGCAAACAATAAAAGAACAGATTTTCAAAAACCCCAATTCCCCCCCTGCGAGCAGGACTCGTTTTAAGGCGAAATTAATGAATGAGAAGTGGGAAAAGAATGAGAGTAGACACAGAATGTTCCTTCTCAGGGAAGTGCCAACTGCCCCTGGAGTAATTGGGTTCGTGAATGTACCCCTTAACTCAGGGGATGTGCGAGCGTTCAAGAAAGAGATGGGGCGATTGTTAGATGATTCGTTTGAAGTAGCTGAGAGATTGGATGAGTTTTTAGGTAGCAGTATTTATACATATGAGGATCTCATGGCTATCCTGAGATCATTGTTTAGTCAAGAGGATGAGAAACAAAAACTCCAGGCCAAAATATTAGTGGCCGCAGTAAAAGAGGCTCAAAAACAAGAACAGGCACAAGGCAAATTTAAAACAGCGCCGAAAAAGCCGCAAGAGTCTCAAAAGGATGTCTCCGCCCCACGGAAGGATCCCCCAGAATGTTTTTACTGTAAGAAAGTAGGACACGTTCAGCGGAACTGCCGTCAGAAATTAAAAGATGAACAAGTATTTCAAGAAGATTAAGGAAGTCTTGGGCTCTTTCAGATGGAGATGGTAACAGCAAAAGAGCCCTTGATAAAATTAAAAGTAGGTCCCCATCGCCAAGAAATAGAATTTTTGGTTGACACGGGAGCTGAGAGAAGCACCCTGCAGAAATTACCCAGGGGATGCGTGGCAAGTAAAGAAAAAGTAGTTGTAATTGGTGCTAAGGGAGATCCTTTCAAGGTTTCTGTAATAAAAGATGTAGAAATTGAGTCTCAAAATAAGATATGTCTATGAAATTTATTATTAGCAGAGGAAGCTGATTACAATTTATTGGGAAGAGATATGATTGTTGCATTAGGTATAAACATTGTTGTAAAGAATTCTGAATTAGTAATAAAGATATTCCATTTGACTCCAAAAGATGAAAGGGAAATTGATCCCAAAGTATGGCATTCGAAAGGGGAGGTGGGGAAATTAGATATTACCCCCATCAAAATTGAAATAGAAAACCCACAGGATCCGATAAGGATCAAACAATATCCCATCCCGACAGAAGGGAGAAGGGGTTTGAAATTAGTAATTGATGACCTCCTCAGAGGGGGTACCCTCGAACCCTGCATGTCCCAACATAACACCCCCATCCTGGCAGTAAAGAAAGCGGATGGGAGCTTCCGACTGGTTCAGGATCTCAGAGCAGTAAATGCTAGAACCCGAACCAGGTTTCCGGTGGTGGCAAATCCTTATACTTTACTAAATAGACTCTCACCGGAGGATATATGGTATAGTGTAATCGATTTGAAAGATGCTTTCTGGACCTGCCCTTTAGATGAAAAGAGTAGAAACTTCTTTGCCTTCCAGTGGGAAGATCCGGACACCAACAGAAAGCAACAGCTAAGGTGGACTGTCCTCCCACAGGGGTTTGTAGAATCTCCAAACCTGTTTGGACAGGCTCTGGAGCAGCTACTCACCGAATTCATTCCAGAGGAGGGGACAAAATTATTACAATATGTGGATGACTTACTGATTGCTGGGGCATTGGAAGAAAAGGTAAAAAAGAGTACAGTTTCGTTGTTGAATTTTCTAGGAAAAAGGGTTTGAAGGTATCCAAATCCAAACTGCAATTCACAGAGCCCGAGGTAAAATATCTTGGACATTGGATATCTCAGGGGAAAAAGAGATTGGACCCCGACAGAGTGGCCGGGATCCTCGTGCTCCCGGCCCCAAAAACAAAAAGACAAATCAGGCAATTTTTAGGGCTCCTGGGATATTGCAGACAGTGGATTGAAGGATTCAGTGAAAAAGTAAAATTTTTGTATGAAAGATTAAACACTGACAGATTGAAATGGACAATGCAAGATGAAACTAAATTTCAAGAATTAAAGAATGCCCTCATAACAGCTCCGGTATTAACCTTACCGGACACAAATAAAGAATTTCAGCTGTTTGTGGATGTAAGCGGACAAACAGCACAGGGAGTCCTGACCCAGGAATGGGCAGGGAAAAGAAAGCCTGTAGGATTTTTGTCAAAAATCCTAGATCCAGTCAGTCGAGGCTGGCCTACTTGCCTGCAAGCAATTGTGGCAGTAGCCTTACTGGTTGGTGAAGCCAAAAAGGTAACTTTTGGAGCCCCTGTGACAGTATTTACCCCACATGATGTAAGAAATATCTTACAACAAAAAGCAGAAAAATGGTTAACTGATTCAAGGCTTCTGAAGTATGAAGCCATGTTAATCAGCTCACCAGACCTAGAACTAAAAACAACTGCTGCACAGAATCCAGCACAATTTCTGTTTGGGGAACCCACAGGAGAGTTACTTCATAATTGCATTGAGACAGTAGAGCTGCAAACGAAGGTAAGGCCTGATCTAGAGGATCAGGAATTGGAAGGAGGGGAAAAATGTTTCATTGATGGCTCCTCAAGAATGGTGGAAGGGAAACGAAAATCAGGTTATGCTATTATAGATGGCATAACGGGACAAATTATAGAATTAGGCCCTCTGAAAGCAAACTGGTCGGCTCAGGCCTGCGAGCTCTCTTAAGAGCACTTCAGGGCCTGAAAGGGAGAAGGGGGACCATTTTCACAGACTCAAGGTATGCATTTGGAGTAGTGCATACCTTTAGAAAAATATAGGAAGAGAGGGGGTTGATCAACACAAAAGGAAAAGATTTAATACATGAAGAAATAATCAGGCAAATTTTAGAAGCAGTCAGAGAGCAAAAAGAGATATCAGTTGTTCATGTAAGGGGACACCAAACGGGGTGGCAGTTCCATACAAGGGGAAACAATTTAGCGGACAAAGAAGCTAAACGAGCTGCTTTGTTGATGGTAAGTATTCCTGAGATAACTCCGGGAAAACCACCAGAAGTCTCCCTGCTTCCGTCTGAGAAGGAGCTGGAAGATTTCAAAAAGGTAGGAGGTTACCAAAGAGAAGGGAAATGGTGGTTACCCGACGGGAGGGAGCCAGTCCCGAAGGAGGTAGCGAAGGGAATACTTAAAAGGCTACACGAACAAACGCATTGGGGAACCTGGGCATTGGCGGAACAATTTTTAAAATTTTTCGGGTGTAAAGGAATTTTCGAACTCGCAAAACAAGAGGTGCAGGGCTGTGTGATATGCCAGAAAGTAAATCGATCAAATTTTAAACAATCAAATTGGGGAGGTCGGCCACTCTCGTACCGACCGTTTGAAAGAATTCAAGTAGACTTCACGGAATTGCCAAAAATTGGTAGGAATAAATTCTTATTAGTGATAGTGGATAAGCTGACACATTGGGTGGAAGCTTTTCCCAGGACAAAAGCAACGGCTCAAACAGTATCTAAGATTCTACTTGAAGAAATAATTCCAAGATATGGGATCGTAGACCATATCGACTCGGATCAAGGCACTCATTTTACCTCAAAAATTATTAAACAATTATCGGAAGTATTAGGAATTAGGTGGCAATATCACACTCCCTGGCATCCTCAAAGTTCGGGACAGGTGGAAAGAATGAATCAGACTCTAAAACCAGAACTATCAAAATTAATTATTGAAACAAAAATGCCCTGGACCAAATGTCTCCCCTTGGCTCTGCTGAATATCAGAACGATACCACATTCTGAAACAGGCTTGTCCCCGTTCGAGATGCTATATGGAATGCCATATAAGCACGGGATGCCGGTGGCACATCCCCGAATTGAGGATGTGCAACTGCAACCCTATCTCATTTCTATAAATAAAGACTTACAGGAATTAAGGAAAAGAGGACTGATTCCTCAGAGCACCCCTCTCGGATTCCCCATCCACAGAATTCAACCAGGAGATCGGGTCGTGATCAAGACGTGGAGGGAGATCCCCCTGAGCCCTCATTGGGAAGGCCCGTTCCTCGTCCTCCTGACAACAGACACCGCTGTGCGAACGGCCGAGAAAGGTTGGACTCACTTTTCTCGGGCAAAAAAGGTTCCGGATTGCAACGACACTGAGTGGAAAGTCACCACCCCGCCGGGAGAGTTGAAAATCAAGCTCCGGAGACAACACAAATGAATAGTGACGAAAGGATAAGTTGTAATATCCATGATTGTTACTGTTTTCCGTTTGTGCATTTTAAGTGTGCTTATTGTAAGCAGATCTGGGTGGCTCATTGTATAAGGGGGTATAAACCAAAGGGATTGTGCACTAGGTGCTACGAAAAGGAATTAGATCAGACCAACAGGTTCCTAATACTTGCAACCCGGGCGGGCCTTTTGGAACTTGACTCTCCGGAGTGGTTCCTGTTTTTTCAAAAAGGATTAGGGGGTCAGCTTGATTGCAAAGCGGAACCCTTGGAAATTGAGTGTCGTAGAACCGTAAAAGTACCGTGCAGGTTCGACCCGGTCAAAGCGTCTCGGTGGGCAACCTTTAAACGAAGGATTGCCATCAGGACTTCAAGGGCCCCTGAAGACAGTCCTTGCTGCCGAGAAGATGGTTATCCCCACCGTATACTTTTATACGGGCGAAGGGAATGGCAGAGGGATGCAATTGTGGGGAATCCTGATGTTCCTGAACCTATTCATGTGCTCGATCAAGGGAATGGAGCCCGAGGCGCCCCCAGGGGAGGGTCCCCTGGGGAAGTGTGAGCAGTATCAGACTGCCGCAGAAATCGAGCATTTGACCGTGTGTCCTCCAGAATTACACACAGGGGTATGTTGGTTGAACGATACTCGGTTCAAATTGTGTAAATTAAAAGAAAAAAATCTGGTGCTCAAGCCCAGGGGCAAGTATTAAGGAAAAACCCATTCGGACCTCGGAAGAATTACGGGTTACAATGGCCCACTTCCGGAATAAAAGAGAAATAAGGGGAATTTCCTCAATCTCGGTCTGTGAACAGTGTAATAAAACTGTCTGGATTGGGGGAATGAAACAATCAACATTTTTGGCTTATCACCGAGTCAACCCGGTATGCTACAATAAGGCAAACTTAAAACCGTGTGTGATGGGTGGGAATGTACTGGGAAGAAAAAACTTGAAACATGAGACGAAACCGCCCTTCTCTCTAAATTAATAATATTAGAGGAAGAGAAAGAAAGTGAAAATGCATTAAAAGCCTTAGAGGAATTTGAAAGCAAACACATGTTGTCAACAGAAATTAATGATTGGGTGACAGATAAAGAAAAAGGTGAAAAAAGATAAGAAGAAATACTCTTCTTCCAAAAAGAAATTGGTTTTAAAATAACGAATTTTTAAATGTGATAAATTATTAGGTGGGGGACTGTAATAAATTATTGTTTGTATTAAAAATTCGAAGGTTATAACTAAGACAAATGTGTTTGCAATGACATAAAAATATGAAATGTAAAAAGCCTCTCCTTGCTGGGGGGGGGGGAAACGGGATTCTCTCCGGAAAACCACTGATTGCCACCAACACCCAGATAACGAACTCAGGCAGGCCCATCAACTCGGACAAACAGACAGGACACGGATCATCAAGACGACAATGGAGCTGGCTCGGGGGAAATTACCTGCCTCCGGACCCGAGCAATGCCCTGCAGATTCCTGTAGGGAACAATCTGATCGACGAAAGAAAGACAAGCTCCAAAAGATAGGCCTTGCCAGACCTGAACATCCCGGTGTTGCAAAAGCAATCATTGGAAACAAAGGGGAAGACTCCGCCGAGATTTCCATCGGCACCAACCCCGGATCACATCACTTCATCCTTGATAACTCAGAATTAAAATACATACAGAGTCTCTTTGCATATGAGGAGACTCTGTCCGGACACAAGTTAGGTCTATTCTTCCAAGCCAGGAAATCTATTCACCAAACAATCAGAAACACTTGGTGAATGGAGCCTGCTCGGAATTTTAGCCTGAGGACTTAAAAATCCTAAAAAACCCAAGCCTGAGAGCGCTCAGACGTGGATTTGGGAAACCTACACCTCGGGTGTAGGCCCGGTCCACCCAGCGCTGCGCTGACCATTTTTATTGTGGTTTTTCTCTCTGTTTTTTCCTATGTTGTTTATTAATAAATTTCTCTTTGATTTTATCCCAAATTTGCCTTTGCATTTATAACAATTAATAACAAAACAGAACTGTGGGAACCCCGTGACAGCCTTCTTGGCCGAGATGGGAAAGGATGGAGGAGTGGCTTTGCTTTACAAATCCCCTCTGGCAGTCAGTCCAGGAACTCCTGCAGGACTCAGCAGAACAGCCAGCTGGAATGGCAGGAATGAGCAGAGATCCTGGGCCAGTGGATCATGTGTATCAGCAGTTCCGCGGTGGTGGCTTGAGCTGCCTCACGTCCCGGCAGGACAGGGGGTGGGAGGCCCACAAATGAAGAAGGAAGAAGAAGAAGCAGCAGCTCCGTCTGGGTGGTGGCGAATTCCCTTCCCTCCTCTGCAACAGTTCACAGCAAAGGTGTCCTTCTCTCAAGCCGAAGAAATCTGCCAAAACTGCCCTGGCCCTCCCTTTTTCTTGCCCCCCCTTCCCCCCTGGGCCCAGCCAAACTCTTTGTGTTTCTCAAGCACCCACCAAGTACCAGCGGTTTTCCCTGCAACTAATAGGTAAAAATTCCACAGGTGAGCCAGAACTAAAGTAAAGACACCTAACCCCCAACAATTCTAAATAACAATATTACTATAACTGGATATATAGCATTTGGCAAAATATGTCTTTAATGCAAGTGTAGACATCACTGGTAGACTTGTATGTTAAAAACCCAGTTAATTTTGAAGTAATTAGAAGAATATTGCAAACAATATTGTATAAATGTGATGTTTAAAGGGAAAATATTACTTCACTGGAAAATTAAGTCCTGCAGAATGAGTTTGGCACTAGTTTATCACTATGTCATTTTTGCTGATTGACGACAACTCCTCCTGAATCTCACTGAATTTTGGCCGGTTTTCAGGTTTGTAGATTCAGCAGCTCTGCATTATTTTATATATTTCTTCAGGATGTTTTTGCGGTGCTGACATTCGGTTTCCTGGTACAAAAAAAAGGCAAAGATATATAGCATTGAAAAATAATACATATTGACAACTTTAAAAAGAAATTAGCAAAGATCAATGTCATTGTATTAAAAAAAATATTGAGGGTAAATTTTATATAACTTGTAATATCTTTCTCAATGGGTTAATACAGTATTGCAATACTTGGGTAGTAAGACTTGTTTTTATAAACACTCCTCTGCTCTGAAAAACATCAAATTTTTCCTTTGGCTTTTTAAGGACAAATTTCCAGAGTCATCTACAGTGATTATAATTAACAATAACATTCTATATAATTCAGCAAACTAGCTTTTTAATCATTTGGTAGTTTTACTAGCTAAGAACCTGTTTATGAATTACATAGTAGAAATATGTAGAGGAGAAAGATTCCTGAAATGCCACTAAAGATGATGGAATCAAAGCCCTGAAACCCTGCTCACAGTTATTTGTTTATTTTAAATAAAAGGCTTTTGATTCTTTTATAAAAGAGAAAAAAACCCCATGGCATTCACTGTTCAACCAGCTTTCCAATCTCCACAGTAACTTAAAATTTTGTCTGAAATACTTTGAGAAGACAGAATGATATAAGTTGGGTTTTTTTCCTAGAAGTTTGGGATATTTCCACTTGCATTACTTTAACTAATTCATCCTGGTCAAGCCTCTATTTGCACGGCAATCAATCCTTCCTCTCCATTTCACCTTTTCATTGTGTAGCCATCAAAGCTAACATGCTATAACTCTGTCCTCCTTTAAGTCACTAGGTTTTGTTTTTCAAGAAGCCTATAAATCATACTACTTCTCCGAGAAAACTAAACAGAAATTAAATAATCTCATATTTTGGCTAAAGTTGTTAGATAACCCACATGTTATTTCTTTGCTATTTTTTATACTGTACATACCTACATCCTTATGGCTCTACACAGCACCTCTGCTCCCTACAAGTAACTACCTTTCTCCACTTGTTCCTGTGATTGTTGGTTTGTATGGGCATAGACCTAAACTGAAGGTCTCCCACAAAAGGATTCCAAAGCTCTATACATCACTCTCAAATGTGTATCTCTCTAAGGGAAGGAAAGAAAACGAGTGGCGTAATGTTACGTTACAGTCGTAGGTTGGAGACAGGTCAGGGTCTCAGCACTGCCCAGCTCCCTGGCCAATGATATGTCTACATTCAGGATTGAATTGGATCAGCTGGGGTCCCCTGTTTGAGTTCAAATCCATTCTAACATTGCTCACCCAGGGACTTGTTTACTTCTTTTCTATAACAAAGTAGGCTAGCCAGAGTTGGTTTCGTATTATGGCCAACCTCAGACCAGCTGAGGCTGTGACAATTCCTCCTTTCTGTTTTAAAAAAATGAAAAGTGTTCTTTGTTATCCTTCCTGCAAGGGCCCTTTGCAGACAGGATGACAAAGACAGCATGAGTCTAGTTCTAATGAGGCTTTCCACCCAACTCGACAAATCTAGCTCCCCACACCCAGCAATGTATCCCATGTATCATTGAAGTCAGAACATTCCCATTCAGGAGCTGTTAAATGAGATCACCAGTAATGCAATCTTTCAGGCTAGCATGCCGCAGGTTCATTACTCAGAAGTTACAAATTACAACTTAACACTACAAACAAGAAACAATTCAACTCAAAACCATCTCAATTAAAACACACATTCTTCTGCCACTAATGTGTCCCAAATGTTTGAGTCCTGGGACCCAAGTAGGATGATGGGTAGATTGTCTTACCATTGTTGATAATTTTTTGCCTCTGACAAGCTGTTGGCTTGCTAGGTCATGATGTGACTTGATTGAAAAACATGAGAACACTCAGGACTTTTGAGGGGGGTATACACCCACTTCACTTCCCCTTTGTTTTATCAACTATAAGAGGAACGTTATCCAATGCCAACAAAACACGCACTTTTGAATGAAATTAACAAGATGAAACTTACAACTGCTTATATGCTTTGCTATCACCCAGTGTCTGCCATCGCTGAGGAGCCTTCCTTTCACACTGAGGACTTGGAGAGACTTTTCCGGATAAGGCTCTAATGTCTACCTCAAAGTAAAATGATCCAGCTTCTGCAAGGCCAAATCAGTTAGTCAAAGTGACCTGCTTTCATTTTTTTGTACAGAAAACCCCGGGTTTGATAGCATACCTTCCCTTAGCAGTCAAGGCCATAGCTTGGCCAGAGCTAAGACCCAGGCTGGGAAGGCTTCCCTATCATATCCTTAAAAGAAATCTTGCAGTATTAACTCATAGAACAGCCGGATTTATCAACTATCCTTAGCTAAATAACCAATGATATTATAAATAACCTGTAAATAACAATAACTATAACTATGCACATGTGTTGCATTGTGTTAAGATATGTAGTATATTCCTGGGGGCTCTTCCCCTGAACTATAGCGTGTTAGTTCCTTCCCCCTCCCCAACTCCTCCCTTGTACTTTTTTCCTATTGGTTGCAACTCGTTCTCCCTACCCTCTACACCCTGGGTTCAAAAGCCAACACAGGACATGATTCTTCCTCTTTTCTTCTTTTTCTGCCTGGACATCTTCTAATTAAAGCTGGGATTCCAGAAAAGAGCCTCATATTTATCCTTAGTCCTTGCTATATATAAACTCCCCCCTTCTCTGTGTTGTGAATTCATATTGTAAATATTGGCTTTTCGCAAGTATTATGATAGATGTTATATGCTATATGCTTTTTGTTATATTCTTCTCTCTCTTAGCAAGTTATAGGCTTAGAAAGGAATTCTGAACGTTAGGGATGTTTCATCTGGACAAGGCAAGATAACTCCAACAGGCAAGACAATGGGAGGACCAAGCTGCTTTCAGCGGAAGGACAGTGGAAACCAGGCTGTTATCAGCAGCAGGACATGGAGACCAGGTCGTTATCAGCTGTTGGAGTCTGAGATACAGACTGTGTGCCCTTGCTTTTAATATTTAGTTCCAGGATTCAAAGAAACACTGAATTTCATATAATATGAAATTCATGTGCATGTTTTCATGGTGATACATGAAAACAAATGTTAAAGTTAGATAGGAAATGTGTAAATGTGTAGATTAGAAAGTTTCTTAAATCACTGGGTGAAAAAGTAGTTTAGAGAACAGGAGACAAGATGGAGGATTTAGGGTGTTGTCTCTTGTCCTTCTTCTTCCTTCTTCATGTTCTTCTCCTAGGGGTTTTTGGGTAGTAGTAAGTGATTGGGTAGAGGATGCCGCAGTGCAGCACACAGGTGTTGGGTCATTGGGTCAATAAGAAAAATAATTTAGTTGGCATCTGTTAATTGGGTAAATGGACATATAAAAGACCTTGAAGAAGATCTTTGTTAGCCATTTTACCTCTTTTCTATCATAGTGCACATAGCTCCTTGTACCTTGTAATGCTGATAAGAAAAAATAAACAACTGAGACCGAACGAGAGAAAA
Organism: Poecile atricapillus; assembly: GCF_030490865.1. Lineage (NCBI taxonomy): Eukaryota > Metazoa > Chordata > Aves > Passeriformes > Paridae > Poecile > Poecile atricapillus. The sequence continues at coordinate 65,870,417 of NC_081288.1, forward strand.
AACCTGCCTCCCTCTCATCAATCTTCAGTTCAAAGGGAAAAAGAACCCAAATCTAAAAGTCCCTAAACGGACAAATGGCTCCCAAACTTGGGGCTCTTTGAACTGAAGGCTCCAGTAAAAAAAAAAAAGAAAAAAAAAAGAGAGAGAAGAAGAGAAGACAGCGAAAAGCTGGAAAAAAGGAGAAGACAGCGGAAAGCTGGAAAACCCCCTGGAAAGGGGAAAAAGAAGATCTCGGTAATCCCGGTGCTGGTGAGAGCGGACAAGCCAAGCCAGACGTCTGTGAGCTGTGGAACGGATCACGGATAGAGGAGCTGAGACAAAGCTGACCCTGAGGTCAGGTAAGCCGTCAAAAGGGAGCAAAAATATGAGAAACATGTCCAAACCTGAGGGGGAGGTTTTGGCTACCTTGGAAGCTATGGTAAAGGAGCACCCACTCTCTGTATCCACGGATGAGTTTAAAAGCCTTATATCCTGGGTACGAGTAGAATTCCCTAATGTGAATTCAGAGAATATTTTTACCCCAAGCCTGTGGGAGAAGATAAACGTAACAGTATATGAAAAAACCACTCTTGGAGACAAGGTAGCAGCTGAACTTCTAACAGCTTCTGCAGTGACTTATGAAGTCATCGCCTGTAAATGGGAGTTTGAAACTCAGGCAAAGGACACTATGGGTCCAGAAAAACAGAAGGGTTTGTTTCAGCCAGATGCGGAATGCTTATTACCGCACGCTGTAAAGTCTGTATTAGACTTCCTGAAATCTACCTCAGGAATGTCTAAGCCTGTTGAAAGCCCAGAGAAACAACTATACAGAGATGAGGAGGCGATTCAAAAATGCGGGCAGAATTTGCAAAAAGGGGTCTTAGAGCTTTCGCAAGAGTGTCTGGGTTCTCTTGGAGCTGTTCCAGCAGCCGGTATGCTGGTGCCGGCAGAAGAGGGAGGGGAAACTTCCTTGGCCACCTGCGTGCCGGCAGCCGAGTCCCTTTCCGGCCCTAGGGGGGTGGAGGGGACAGCCCTGTCCCCCCTGGGAGGGTACGGGAGGGTTCAGCCCGACCCAGAGCGGTCCGGGACCTCCACGGGCTCGGCGGCCCTTGCGCCCCGCCTTCCAGGGGTGGGCTTGGAGCCACAGCTGTCAGTCAACGTGACGTCAGCAGTGACGCAACCACAGCCGGAGCTCTATACCCCGCCTGCAGCACCGCCCCCAGGCCAGCCGTCATCAGGGGCGCCCATGACGTCACAGGGAGGCGTGGTCCCGTCCCTCCATGCCCAGCCCGGAGCCAGGGGACAGGCGGGGGGAGAAACCGAGCCTTGGCCTGCACCGAGCGCTGCAGCGGCACTTTTAAAATTGAATCCGCTTTACAATAAAGCTGCAGCAGAGCAACAACAGCTGGAAAAAACAACAGCTTCACCACAGCAGATTGATTCGCTGGACACCACACAAAGCCAAGAGTCTTTTGAGCATAGCCGTGGTAATGCACAGTTCTGTCAATCTACAAATCCTCCCACAGACATGGACACAGGGTTACAGGACATGTCAATACAAAGTCCAGCATCTCTGGAATGGTTTCAGAAAAATAGCCGAAAAACAAAAATCAAAAGCATTGTAAGATGCATTGCTAGCTGATCTGCAAATTATAGCAGTCACAAGCTTCAGAAAGAAGCCCTTATTGAAGTGCCTTCAAAAATGGATCAAAAAGTTTAAAAATGTTGCATAATAGAATGCATATAGATGTTGTATTTCTAATGATATCTGTTGATTTTGTTTTTACAGAATAACGTAGAAAAACATGATGTTTATGCATCCCAAGAAATTTAAAAGATTTTTCTTCAGTTTTAGTATTCTCAATACATGAAAGCTTTGAAAATGTTATCTTCTCTATATATCTACTGATAATGTAGTATTGTATGATATAGAGTGATCAAGTATTATTACTGAAATTACAGTTAATTTCTGCAAGATGCATTTCTTTAAAATTAAGTTGAAAAATCATATGATTAATCCTACAGAAAAAAGATTTAATGACAGGTTTCTTTCATTTTTAACCTTTCATTTGAATAAGTGTATTGTAGATTTAGTTCAATACAGTTTTCAGTAATCTCAAAGTTATATTAACCATATATTACCCATTTGCTTGGTATTTTTTTACAATTTTAATAAAGAAATTTTAATGTGAGTCTTTTTGTTATAATAAAAAATCTGTATAACAGCATATATACCAATTTAGATTTTAGTTAAAAAAGTTAAACTTAATGTTTCTGAAAAGTACTACAAAAGCTGAATAGTAAATTACCAAATCTGTGGTGTTGTATTTTTTCCCTAGTAAAACTGCATTCTAAAAATCCTAACAAATTTAAGCATATACCAAGCAAATTCTTGTTACGAATGGTATTTTTAATAACATGTGCAGTTATTATAAGTCATTCTCAAAACCAGATAGCATAGAATGGTGATAAATTTGTTACATCCCTATAATCTCTATAGTGAATCAATATTCCTGTTATATTGTGTTCAAAGAAGTGTATACCAAACTTTTAATTGCCTTTTTTTATAATAATAGAGTAAGATTAAGTTGTGTTGTCATCTGATACAGATTAAGTGTTAATAGACTTAATCAAAGTTAAATTTCACTATGTTTAAGTTTGAGTGTTTTTTTATTTAAGTTATAACTTTAGTACTTTTTGATTTTAAGTTTTGTTACTTTCTTTTATCATAATTAACTTTTAACAAGTTTAAATTTAAATTGCTTCATGTCTTATTGAAGACATTTGTTTAAAATGCATAGTTATTTTCCTATAGAGATGAAGATAATTACAAATATTTTCAATTTATTATCCTGATTTCCTCAGACACTCACTGATGACATATTCATTCTATAATGTAAATTTATAGATTTCTATGATGAGCATTATCTATGGAGTGTCACTGTGTTTGCAGCCGGCTTTGTGCATATTTTAATATATCTTTGTGTAATTACCTTTTAGACACGTGTCATTTAAGTTTTTTTATCTTCTAACTACAGATGCATCTTGGTAAATAAGTTATGCAGCTGCTCTATACAGAGTTTTTTTGTCTTGGTTTTTACTCTTTTCCTTGTTTAAAAAGATTTGCATTTGTCTAATCCAATGTATCTTTATTATTTTAGTTTCCAAAATTCTAAGAAGATGTGTCATGGTTGAAAGTCAAGGGTTATGAAAGAAACTTCAGATTGAATTGACTACTGAATGGTTTGATTGGTCGATTGCCTAGGACATCTGATCATTGCTTTATACAAATGCCTTTTAAAAGTTTGCTGTGTTTTAAGCATCTTATAACTGCTATTTTTAAACCCCTTGCTTTGAAAATGAGTTAAGAGACATCTTTCCAGATGAAGCCTAAGGCTCTGGCCAAGCCTTGACTTTACCTGGATGGAGAATTTACCAATAAACCCAGAAGTTTTCTGCATCAAAACAATATTCAGGTCAATTTGACTTGGCAATTAGTGAATTAATATAGCAGCTGGATTTTACATTGGGCTTGGAAAATTGTTATCCGGACATGATTTTCCAATCTTCCATTGATTTATCAGCTGTGGCAGACTCTGGGATGGGAGTATATATTTAGTACATTTATCAACTCATATTACAGATTATTCAGATAAGTTTAATATCGCATAATATTAATTATGCATCTTCTTAATAAGTTTTGATTTCTGTAAAAGTGTTATTTCCTATGTGTATACATGTGCAAGTGTTTTAATTTGATAGTTTTTCATTGTCATAACAAAAAAACCAAATACCTTAATTACAAAAAAAAAAAAAAAGGGGGGGAACCAAGGCTATGCCTCGGAAGTATAAAAACCTAATATATCTTAAATTTTTGGAAAAAGCATAAAGATCTTATATCTATTGCAAACAATTCTTGAACAGTCCTTTTTAAACAAGTCTTTTACGAAGCCAGTTCCATCAATTATTAGGTATTGTTCTAACAGTACTCAAGCAAATTTGAGAGAGATCTCTTAGGTTCTGGTCAAAAGTTCAGAAGCAAGAAGATTAAAAAATTCATTTCAATTAATAATTTGGAGGAAAGTGTATGCTTGGGTATTCACAGGTTCAAAGCAAAAGTAACTTCCTAGCAAAGAACATGAAAACTCATCAGCTGCAGAGACAAGCAGACAGCCCAATGTTGAAGGACCCCCGAGCAATTCACCAGTCTTCACAGAAGTAATCGTGAACGCCAGTTTATTTCTATTTTCAGCACACTTTTATAGGGTTCTACAGGGTTTGCGGGCAGAGTGAGCTACTATTGGTTAACACACACAAGTTTACATTCTTTCTCTTACACACAGGGATATTGTTTTGCTTTACTCTCTCTTCTGCATGAAGGTTTCAAGGACTTTAGCCCTTAATATCACGACTTATTTCAAAGGCTGGTTTGTGCATACAGGCCTTTACTAATATATAAAATATAGCAACAAATCCCCCTTTCTCTTTTTGCACAAACCAGGCTTTGGATAAGATAACATACAACTTAGACTGTCATTCCAATTAACATTATAAGTAAAGTCCGTCCCCCCTCTAGCATAAGAGACTTCAACCATCCAGTGATGCCCCAGCTGGCGAACCAACTTCCAATGGGATCACTATCTTCTTTCAGGGCATGTAACCCATCCTGTAGCTGTTGTAGTTGCTCATGGATGGAAGCTGAATGATCAGTAAGATCCAAGCAGCACATGCCTTCAAACTCTCCACAACCATGTCCTTGTGCTAAGAGCAAAAAGTCAATTGCAACTTGATTTCATAGTACTGCATGATATACACTACTCACATCGGCTGAAAGCTCACTTAACATTGTGGATGTTAAGTTTAATTCTTCCTTAGTCTAACAAGCGAGCCTTTTTAGAGTTGCTAGGCCTTAATTCATTCAGGCTTCGCTTTGACTGTTTGATGTTCTTCATTTTGCTAGCTATATTCAACAATAGATGTAAGCTTGGGTGGAACAAAGTGAGTTTCCCAAGATAACAGGGTCTTCTATGTGGATTAGCAGGAATCTAATTCCATGCTCTATCTCCACAGATTAGGAATATGGAACTAGGTAATCGTTTTGGTAATTGTCCTGTGAGATTGCACCACGAATAAAGGCTTTACTTACAGTGGTAGTAACGAGATCAGCTATAGGGTTGACTGCAGCTCAGTGCCGCATTACTTTGTTAGAATGACTTTTTGTCGGGGGTTCAAACATTATCCATCCACCTGAGGTATTGGTGGAACATAACAAATCTAATTCTTCTGAGGGTTGTAACATTAAGAACTTTGGTAATTTTTGCTTGCTAACAGGCTTCAAGTTGTCTTAATGTGAAGCCAACAGTGCGACTGCACTCTTGCAACATTGACAATTAATTCAGTCGAGTCTCATTACTAATTAAACCTTTAAATGCCAGAGGATCCCATTCAGGGACTCCTACGAGACAGGTGCGAAAGGATCTCCAGGGGTGGCTAGGCTCAGACACATTGACCTTTGGCCAGTTCAATGTGCCAGAGTGACCCATATATTCTGTCACTTTTGGATGTTAGTTAGCAGACAGTTGGTCAGGACTATACACAACACAATTACCATAAGCATTTTACCATGTAAATGACACCATATTTGCAAACTCATAGCTAGAACTTCAATCGTTAAATGAACTTTCAAAGATGCTTACACTACCTCTTGAAGAGGGAATACTTATACTTTATACTAACATAACAATTACTACACAAGCTAAACACTTAAACTATTGTCTAACTACTTTTAACACACGTGCTCTGGTATATATGTAGTCTAAGCGTGAAAGCAATTTGCTGAAAGGGTAAACACACAACTACAATTTGCTTTATATACCATTAAATGGAGTCTCTACACTTCTTAGATCTTCTACAGAATTTCTCCAGCACGATTCAGTCCTGGAACGTTCACTGCTCCCATGATGTCAGCTGGCAGTTGATCGGTGACTGAGGGCTTTGATGTTCAAGTCGTTCTTCAGATCCTTCTAAATCTTAAAACAAAGGATACCTGAAAAATTGGTAGAGACACAACATCATAATAACAACATAAAATCTCTGTTGGCAACTGTCTATATAGTGTTCAGACACAACTGTGTCCTGACAGGTCCACTTCTGATCCATGTCTGGAGTACCAAGGCTGTGTGATGACATCTCTGTTCACTGGATCTCGTGTGTTCAGAGGCACACAGTCTGGTCAGATGGACAGGTGACCTTTTTGAACCTGCCAACAAAACACAGACACTTCTCTCCTTGAAGTTAATGAATTACACTAATTAAATGCTTGTGGGGCATCCATTTTCCCCCGTTTTTCTTAAAAAAAAATAAAAATGAGATGTACTTCTGTTATAAGCAACAACATCAACACAAAACCATATACACAATTAATAAGAACTTATACTAGTTAAAAATCAATTAAATCTTAAACATTATTAATAACATATATAATATAAAACTGCTATTAATTACTAAAACACTGCACTAGCATCCCATAGTTAGCAAACAAACAGAAACAAAAAATCAGTGAAGGATTGGATCATCACCTCCGGAAATGACTCTCCAAGCCCACTTCAAAATTGATCCAGCTGTCATATTAATAGGGTCAAATTGTTGAGTCAAAAAGTGACTCAAATACTGGTTTGGGACAGAAAATATCTGGATCTGTTGGCAAACATTCTGTCCAGGTAAAGTCAAGGCTTGGCCAGGGCCTGGCTTTAAACTGGAAAGATGCCTCTTAACTCATTTCTAAAACAAGGTTCTCAATAGTAGCAGCTATGAGATGCTTACAGCACAGCAAACTGTTAAAATGCATTTGTACAAAGCAAATGATCAGAAGCCTTAGGTACCAGACCAATTAAACCATGCAGCAGTTGGTTTAATCTGAAGCCTCTCCCTATGGCATTTGATCCTCAGCAATGGCACATCTTCTTAAAATTCTGGAAACACTGTAAAATAAGAAAACTATAACAAACAAAAACTGCAGAGATTGCAACAACCAGTAGAACTCCTGATGGAGTCAAGGGTGTCACAAACTGCATTCACTTCTATTCACAAGCAGGTGTTCATCAGTGTTCCATCACAGCTGTCTCAGCTGTGGCCGTCCTCTTTACTCTAGGAAAACAACTATACTTTGCAGTTTAAACAAGTGTCTCCAAGAAAACATAAAACAATTTCAATCAAACAATATCTAAACCAAACAATAATTACATATGACAAAAGGAAATAACAAACTTAACCTTAAAAGAATATCTAAGTTAGAAAACTTAACGTAAAAACATTCAAGACTAAACATTATAAAACTTGACTATCCTTAATTCTATTAGCACTTAATCTATATTAAATAAAAACATAACTTAATCTTATTCTGTTACTACAAAAAAGCAACTAAAAGTTTAATATATACCTTTTAAACACAATATAACAATAACATGGATACCTTATTAAAATTGTGGAAAAAATGAGCAAATGGATAATATATACTTTAACTTAACTTTGTTTTATACAGTAAAATTCTCTTGACTAATTATTTTTTAAACCACAAATCTCTTCTGTAGATAACATTAATTGGAAGAAGGTTTTCCTAAAAGCTATAAATCACACCATATTTTAACCTTGGGTTCTAAAACCAATTATTGCAAGGCAACTTCTGTTAAACACTTTTTTTCCTTTTTTTTTCTTTTTTTTTTTTTCTTTTCTTTTTTTTTTTTTCAAACCTTCAAAGAACCACAATAACTTCTCTAATAAAACTCTAAAAACTGCAATTGCATAAACTCATAATTACTTAAAACACAAAATTAACTCCAAAAGGGTATACAAAAACACTCCGAAAACCCAATAAATCACGACCCTGCAACAAACCAGGCACCATCCCAGTGCCCCCCCCGAGAGAGGGAGCGGGGGGGTGGACCACCCGCCCCGCCGCTGCTGCAGCTCTGCTCTTATCTTTCTTCACATTCTCCACATACTCTTGCAGCGAGGAAAAACGGAGAGAAAGAAAAAAAAGCCTCACAAAGTTAACTTTAACAAATGCAGTTTTTTCTCTCAATCTCTCTTGTTGTTCGCCGATAGAGGAAAAAAGGGCAGGTTTTGCAAAAGCAGGCGATTTTACACGAAAAGTCTCTCACGGCCAGGTGCTAACAACGGTGATCATTGCGGTTTATCAGCTTCTAATTACAAGGATGAATTTTGAACTAGATACCATATAGTTTGAGATTTTTTGACTAGTTTGTCTCTCTTTGAAGCTGTCTGAGCCACCTGTTTCTGCTCAGTTGTTTCTGTAATTGTTCAGTGTGGCCTTGGAACTTTTCTTGCGCTGCTTGTACCCCCAGGGTGCCTTTGTTCTCTGCGCTCACCTCGCTCCCTCATATCTTCCTGGTTCGGGTGGAAACCAATTTAAATTTGGCTTCTTTTCTTCCAGGGTGGTAAAGATGGAACTTAAATAAGGTTGTAGTGCTAAAAGTGACTCCAAAAATGAAGCAAATAGTTCTGGATGTATCACATCCTGCCATAACTGAACAGATTCTGTTCGTTGTTTCAGCGTTCCCTGTGGAACTTTTTTCTCATTATTTTCTTCTCCCTAACTCTCCCTCCCTCTCTCCATGGGCAATATAGATAGGAGAGCTTGCCCAGCAGTGGGAGGTAAAGGCATCTGCCGCTGTGACGCAGGTAGAACCACGGAGCTCACAGCTTCAGCATATCTCACTTTTCTGTTTTTTAGGGTATTAATTACAATCTGCCAAGTTCGACCAAGAAACACAGTGTCCTTGCTCTTTTCCGTAATTGCCGTTTCCCATATATCAGAGCTGACATATCAGTCCGTTCTTGTACCGCAAAAAGCAGTGTGAGCACTGCAAATGCCCAAGACAATTAGCCCATATAATGAGCATATCCAGGTCCCTTTCCTGGGCTGCTTCGCCTCGTTTAACGAGGATGCAGAGAAGCAGTTTATCTGCCGCCGCAAATTCTGTCTCCATGCCGACGGCACCCCGCAAGTCGGAAGGTCGCGATCCCTCTCACACGCACTTGCCTTTGGGCCCCCCCCAGCAGCCCTACTTCCACGTCTAACCGCTCCGCGTCTCATCGCGCTCAGGCTGCCTATCTGGTGCCGATCCGAGCCCGCGACGATTAATGCCCAGATCCACTCCGCTGACTCCAAAGCCCCTCTGCCCACAGGGGTGTCTCTGGTCGGAGCGCCAAATATTGAAGGACCCCCGAGCAATTCACCAGTCTTCACAGAAGTAATCGTGAACGCCAGTTTATTTCTATTTTCAGCACACTTTTATAGGGTTCTACAGGGTTTGCGGGCAGAGTGAGCTACTATTGGTTAACACACACAAGTTTACATTCTTTCTCTTACACACAGGGATATTGTTTTGCTTTACTCTCTCTTCTGCATGAAGGTTTCAAGAACTTTAGCCCTTAATATCACGACTTATTTCAAAGTTTGTGCATACAGGCCTTTACTAATATATTAAATATAGCAACAGCCCAAAGAGCAGAAGAGCGAGCATGCAGATGTGAACTGTATCAAGACCACAGCTGACAGCAGAACAGCTTGGATCCAACATGGAAGAACAATGAACTTTGGGTTTCATGGGAAACAGTGGGAAAGTCAATATTTTAAAGCCTCATTTGTTAAAGCATGGTGTGAACAGTGTCAAGATTCAGAATCTTGCACGAGAGATAAAGTCCTTGAATATGAAAGTGAATCAGGTATCACCCTTGAGCTGTATCATTTTGTTGATCACTTTGTGATGCAATTTCACCTGCATCACTTCTTTTAGTTAACTCAAAAGAAAGTGTACCTTATCTCAGTGAAAATAGATTTTAGTATAATATCCAATTTTTCTGTGTTAAAACAGAACGAAGGTAAGATAATGAATGTTACTTCAAATCATGCTCTATACAAAGAGGCAACATCTTAGTGTAATCTTATATCAATCTTAGTCACACCTGATTGTGAAGAGTTTAACTTTTGAAATTTTAGATAGAGATTTATAACAACTTAGCTTTCAATTTAAGTAGCTTCAGCAGAAACTTTAGAGCAATTAGACAAATTAAGCTACTGGTCAAGTAAGCAACCTAGATCTATTTCTCTAGTTTTGAGTAGTTAGTTAACTAATGTTCAAAACTGGAGGTAGAGTGCTCTGTGGAACAGAGCAGCAGTTCTGTTGTTGGTGCATAAGGCATGAGTGAAGGAAAAATAACCCTTCTTGAAAAGTAGTCAAAGAAAAGCTTTGGGTTGATTTTTTTTTTTTTTTTTTTTTAAAGAGAGGGGCAGATGTTGGAGTCTGAAATGCAGACTGTGTGCCCTTGTTTTTAATTTTTAGTTCTAAGATTCAAGAGAACACTGAATTTCATATAATATGAAATTCATGAGCATGTTTTCATAGTGATACATGAAAACAAATGCTAAAGTTAGATAAGAAAGGTAGGTGTGTAGATTAGAAAGTTTCTTAAATCACTGGGTGAAAAAAAAATAGTTTAGAGAACAGGAGACAATATGGAGGATTTAGGGTGTTGTCTCTTGTCCTTCTTCTTTCTTCTTCATGTTCTTCTCCTGGAGGTTTTTGGGTAATAGTTAGTGACTGGATAGAAAATGCCGCAGTGCATCACAGAGGTGATGGGTCATTGGGTCATTAAGAAAAATAATATACGTGTCTATTGTTAATTGGATAAAAATAGGTATAAAAATAAAAGAACTACGTAGTTCGGGGCCATTTTGTGTATCAAACATGAAGTGTGCCACAAGGCCTTGTTTGTACCATCAGAAGAAAGAAATGTACCAAATTGCAAAGATTAACCTTGTAACCAGCCTAGAGAGACCTGTTAAGTTTTGTAAGGATCCTTCAATAAACACGAGAAACAAAATTCTAACGAGCTCGAGAGTTTACTTCAAATAATAAAGAATTGAGATAAGTGGAACTCCCCATGAGGGAGGATCCCAGAAGAATTCAGCCCAGAGGAGGCTGGGAAACTAGAGAAAAGTTGTATCCACAGAGAATTGAGCCCAAAGGAGGCAAAGAAGAGACAGAGGTAACATAAATGAAAGGGTTTTTCTAAGGAGGGCAGGCTCAGGGCTGGTACTGAGGCTAGTTTCAATTTCAATTTTTCTAATTTATCATCATCATCTTTAGTCCATCTTATATTGTCTCCCCCTGTCAATTTCTCATACAAAAATTTTACTGCTTGTGTGTATCCTTCAATCCACAATCTGCAATATCCCAGCAGTCCTAGTAGTTTCCTAACCTCTTTCTTTGAAGAGGGAGGAGGAAGGGATAGGATCCCTGCAATTCTTTCGGGATTTAATTTCCTGCTATCCTTGCTTATCAGGTGACCAAGATATTTTACCTCTGATTCCACAAACTGTAATTTTCCTTTTGATACTCTGAGTCCCTTTTCCCCAAGAAAATTCAGAAGTTTTATAGTAGCTTCTCTAACTTCAGCTTCTATTTCTCCTGATATTAGGAGATCATCCACATATTGGATGATTTCTATTCCTACAGGAGTGGGGAAAGTTTGTAGTATCTCTTCTAAGGCTTGCCCGAATAGATTTGGGGACTCTGTGAATCCTTTTGGTAATTTTGTCCATCTTAATTGTTGTTTTCTCCCGGTATTTGGATCTTCCCATTCAAAGGCAAAAATATCTCGGCTTTCTTCCGCTAGTGGGCAGGCCCAGAAAGCATCTTTAAGGTCCACCACACTGAACCACTGATGTTGAGGTGGGACTTTACTTAAAAGAGTATAAGGATTAGGAACCACAGGGTAACGGGCTCGTGTTCTTTTATTTACCTCCCTTAAATCCTGCACTAATCTGTAATTGCCATCAGGTTTCTTTACTGGGAGTATAGGGGTGTTATGAGGAGATTTACACGGTTCCAATGTCCCATCCTTTATCAATTCTTCTATTACTGGCTTTAAGCCTTCTCTCCCCTCTAAAGAAATAGGGTACTGACGTACACGTATGGGACATTCTTCCCTTTCAATAGTGACCCTTATGGGGTCAATATTCAATCCACCCCTATTTCCTTTTCCAGCCCAAACCTCTTTGTTAATTTTCTCTTCATCTTCTTGGCCAAGTTTTAACACTTTGGCTGTCATTTTCCCTTCTTCTGGTATAACCCCAATTCCTAATTGTATCTGTAAATCCCTTCCCAGTAAGTTGCTGCCCGCCCCAGGAACTAGTAAAACATCTCCTATTCCTATTTTTGTTTCTCCTTCTATGACCACATTTTTAATGACAGGCACTTTAAACCCTTCCCCTTTTGCCCCTGTTACTTTTACAGTATCATTACTTATATCTCATCCCTTTGGAATATTAACAACACAAGTCCTTTCTGCCCCAGTATCAACTATAAATTCTAATGTCTCCTCTTGGGGGCCCACTTTTAAAGTTATCAAAGGCTCCAGATGGTATTTGTCCCCCAGAAAATAGAGCCCGTGACTTCCCTATTCTTCCTCTGGAGGTGTTTCTTGAAATATCTTTAGATCCCTCCTTAAGTGAGGGCATTCTCGTTTAAAATGCCCTTCCTTTTTGCAGTCAAAACAGGTATTCCTGGGTTGTCCCGGGAATTTTGATTGTGCTGGATTTTTATTTCTTCCCTTTTCCCCACTTCTAACCCCTGAGTGTTTAGGAGGAATTTCTGAGGGTTTTTGATTCATATTTTTTTGGAAAGTGTTTTCCCTCATAGTGGCTATCATGATTTTTGCTTCCACTTTAGCTTTTTCTTCATCTCTCCGTACATAAACCCTTTGAGCTTCTCTTAATAAGTCATTTAAGGGTTTGTCGTGCCAGTCCTCCAATTTTTCTAGTTTTTTCCTAATATCTGGCCATGCCCGGGTGACAAAGTTGACCCTTAGCAGGGCTTGTCCTGCTAGGGACTCAGGGTCTATTCCAGAGTATTGTTTCATATTTTTCCGGAGCCTTTCCAGCCATTCAGTTGGAGTATCCTCTTTTCCCTGTTGTCCCTCAAAGGCTTTTCTAACATTTTGCCCTCGGGGCGCTCCCTCCTTTATCCCCTTGATTATCAAATTACGATAATCATTCATATTTCCCCTCCCAGCTTCATCATTCTGGTTCCAATTAGGAGGTGCAGTTGGCAATTTCTGTTCTCCTGGTGGGCCTTGTTGGTTTTCTCTTTCCCATATTTTTATCCCAGCAGTTCTAATCGTATCTCTTTCCTCTTGGGAAAATATTATTTTCATTATTGATTGCATTTCTTCCCAAGTGAAAATGTTGGGCCCTAGGAATCGATCCAGTTGTTCAGCCGTACCTATAGGGTCTTCTAATATCCCTTTAATCTCCTTTTTGAAATTCCTAACTTCTGTAGAAGTCAAAGGAGCATTCACAAATCCCATTCCCCCCTGGACTCCTCCCATAGGTACTTCTCATAATGGGAATAAATTGATTTCTTGGTTCCATGTAGAAGACACTTTCTGGGGACGGTCTGAGACACGGCAAAGACCTCTATAATCGAGTTAGGTGATAGAAGTTTATTTCAGGGCGTGGGATAGAGAGAGAGAGAGAGGGAGCCTGCTATGAGCCAGCAGATAGAGCTCAAAGCGGGCTCAGAGAGAACAATGCAAAAGAGGGTAAAATATGAATACATGAGCTCAAGACTTAAGATTGCTAAGAGAGTAACAGAACAGAAGTGAGAGAGCCGGGGAAAAAGAGTATGTAGAAAGTGTGAGGCAAGAAGGCTAAGAGAGCTAAGAGAGCGTAGCAAGAGAGTAGCAAGAGAGAGACCAAGAGAGCGAACTCTCTTTTACAATTACTTATATAATCTATACATTTGAATATTCTATTCCTTTACTAACCAATCTTTCTAAGTATACTAATACAGTAACATTTGTGTGCGACCTATAGAAATCGCTGTTTTTGCATATTTTTAGTTATCTCAGGGTCCTTCAGACCTTTCCTTATAAGGCTGGGATGAGGGGTCTCAGCTTGGTTTTATTGCAGGAAAGAATGTGTTCTGGCATACCAGCCCGGTTTCTTTGAATTATTCAAACCGTGTCATTCTAATTAGGAACAGCGAGAAGAACGACAAGGACTCTCTGGGGAGTCAGAACAGGAAAATCTCTTAGTTTATTGCTTCAGCTATGTTTTATAGACTAGTTCATGGAAAGTACAGAAAGAAAACTTATTGGTTAGTAAACTGCTACATCACCATCATTGGTCAGTGGTGAATAACACCCTCTGGCTTTCTCTTGCAAAGACAACAAGAGGACAGACAAACAGCACCTGGCAGTTGTTTTCTGTCTCTGAGGATTGTTTTGAAATCCTCCTATGAATTTCCCAGGCTAACTCTCAGGCAGGACTGAGAGGCCATGGGGCCTGCAGCTTGCTCCAAAGCTAGCATCCATAAAACCGTGCTTTCATTTGTATTTCTTCCTTAGCCTTTCTGGCTAAAGAGTCATATTTATAATTTCTTTCTAATTCTACCTTCCCAACAGTTCCACTCTCCTCGTCTATCTGTTTTTACAGCCCCCTTCCCTTGTTTTGTATTAGTGTTGGTAACGGAGAGATTATCGGGCTGCTTTTGAGCTTTAATTTCTCCCCTTGTATTCTGATATGGTGCCCCTTCATTAAGAAGAGATTTTATCTGGGCGGCAGGCGCTGAACCCTCCAAAGGAAAAAAGGCAGAAACAGAGTTCGGCAGGGAAGCTGGGATCCCTAGTGCAGAAGGAGTGAGGGCGGGGCCTGGCAGTGAAGCCAGGGCCACCTGAGCAGGGCTGCTGATGGTTGGCAGTGAAGCCGGAGCTGCTGCAGCGGGAGTGCTAAAATCCGGCAGTGAAGCCGGGGCTGCCAGGGCGGGTGGAGCAGAAGCCAGAGTCGGGACACCCAGCACACTCCCCGGGTCGAATGGGGGGGCAGGAGTTCCCGGGACGGTTGGAATTCCCAGCATCAGCGGGGGTGGGAGGATTCCCAGCAGAGTTTTTACTCTTTTCCTTGTTTAAAAAGATTTGCATTTGTCTAATCCAATGTATCTTTATTATTTTAGTTTCCAAAATTCTAAGAAGATGTGTCATGGTTGAAAGTCAAGGGTTATGAAAGAAACTTCAGATTGAATTGACTACTGAATGGTTTGATTGGTCGATTGCCTAGGACATCTGATCATTGCTTTATACAAATGCCTTTTAAAAGTTTGCTGTGTTTTAAGCATCTTATAACTGCTATTTTTAAACCCCTTGCTTTGAAAATGAGTTAAGAGACATCTTTCCAGATGAAGCCTAAGGCTCTGGCCAAGCCTTGACTTTACCTGGATGGAGAATTTACCAATAAACCCAGAAGTTTTCTGCATCAAAACAATATTCAGGTCAATTTGACTTGGCAATTAGTGAATTAATATAGCAGCTGGATTTTACAGTGAGCTTGGAGAATTGTTATCCGGACATGATTTTCCAATCTTCCACTGATTTATCAGCTGTGGCAGACTCTGGGATGAGAGTATATATTTAGTACATTCAGCAATTCATATTATAGATTATTTAGATAAGTTTAATATCGCATAATATTAATTATGCATCTTCTTAATAAGTTTTGATTTCTGTAAAAGCGTTATTTCCTATGTGTATACATGTGCAAGTGTTTTAATTTGATGGTTTTTCATTTTTATAACAAAAAAAACAAATACCTTACTTAATTATATAAAGAAAAAGGGGGGGACCAAGGCTATGCCTCGGAAGTATAAAAACCTTATATATCTTAAATTTTTGAAAAAAGCATAAAGATCTTATATCTATTGCAAACAATTCTTGAACAGTCCTTTTTAGACAAGTCTTTTACAAAGCCAATTCCATCAATTACCAAGTATTGTTCTAACAAGTACTCAAGCAAAGTTAAGAGAGAATTCTTTGCGTCTAGTCAAAGGTTCAGAAACAAGATTAAAAAATCCATTTCAATTAATAATTTGGAGGAAAGTCTATGTTTGTGTATTCACAGGTTCAAAGCAGAAGTAACTTCCTAGAGAAGAACGTGGAAACTCATCAGCTGCAGAGACAAGCAGACAGCCCAGAGAGCAGAAGAGCGAGCATGCTGATGTGAACTGTATCAAGACCACAGTTGACAGCAGAACAGCTTGGATCCCACATGCAAGAACAATGGACTTTGGGTTTCAAGTGAAAAAGTGGGAAAATTAATATTGTAAAGCCTCATTTGTTAAAACATGAGTGAAAGAAAAATAACCTTTCTTGAAAAGTAATCCAAGAAAAGATTTAGGTTGATTTTTTTTTAATTTTTTTTTAAAAAAGAGAGGGGCAGATGTTGGAGTCTGAGATACAGACTGTGTGCCCTTGCTTTTAATATTTAGTTCCAGGATTCAAAGAAACACTGAATTTCATATAATATGAAATTCATGTGCATGTTTTCATGGTGATACATGAAAACAAATGTTAAAGTTAGATAGGAAATGTGTAAATGTGTAGATTAGAAAGTTTCTTAAATCACTGGGTGAAAAAGTAGTTTAGAGAACAGGAGACAAGATGGAGGATTTAGGGTGTTGTCTCTTGTCCTTCTTCTTCCTTCTTCATGTTCTTCTCCTAGGGGTTTTTGGGTAGTAGTAAGTGATTGGGTAGAGGATGCCGCAGTGCAGCACACAGGTGTTGGGTCATTGGGTCAATAAGAAAAATAATTTAGTTGGCATCTGTTAATTGGGTAAATGGACATATAAAAGACCTTGAAGAAGATCTTTGTTAGCCATTTTACCTCTTTTCTATCATAGTGCACATAGCTCCTTGTACCTTGTAATGCTGATAAGAAAAAATAAACAACTGAGACCGAACGAGAGAAAAAACCTGCCTCCCTCTCATCAATCTTCAGTTCAAAGGGAAAAAGAACCCAAATCTAAAAGTCCCTAAACGGACAATCAGCAGCCAGGACCAGGCCGTTGGAAGCGGAAGGACATGAAGCCCAGCTGCCATCAGTGGAAGAAGGAGGGGCCCGGACTGTTATCAACACTGACTGTTTGCGGAAGAAAGGAAATCAAACTCAAAAATAATGATGATCAGCAAAAATAATGATGATCAGCAAAAATGAAAACCATACAGAGTATGTTCTAAAAAGGCGGAACCAGGGAGGGGACATGCTAAATACTTCTCAAAAAAGTTTGAATATGCATTAAACCTTCACAGCAGGATGGGATAAAAAGGGTGTTCCCAAGATACCAGGTGTGCACTTGGCAGCACGCCAAGGCACCCGGCCGTAACTCTTTGCTTTATTTTATGTCTCTTATTGTCTTTATTAAACCTTTTTAAAATTTTACAGGAGTGAACTTCGTTTTTCACAATAATTTGTGGGCTCATCCGGGATGAAGCACGTCGCCCCGGGGGAACCAGGAGATCCCAAGCGGGGGAAGGCACCTCCCTGCCAGCTTTGGTAATCCGCTTTGGCTCTTCTGGTGTCATCGGTGGTAGCAGAGCAACACCCGGAGGACAAGAGAGAGACAAGTAAAGTGAAGGAAAAACAAAAATAAAAAATAAAGAAATAAAAGCGCTCCTTCAAAACCCTATAATCTTTCGGGACCTGAACAGGAATTGGTAAGTACTGATCAGGGGGGTGGAAACGGGGGGATTAAAGTGTGTGAATGAGATGCAAGCTGGTTACCTCAGACCTGCAAAGCAAGAGCAGTAGTCCATAGTACCGCGGTTCCTATCTTTTGAAAGAAAATAGGCCGTGAATTGGACGAATCGAAAGAAAAAGTAGTAAAAGAATCCCCCTGGGGTTACTGGGACTGGGTTCTCAGGGAGGGGTTGGACCCCTTGAAGGGAAGGAGCTGGGAGTTCTCCTAGTTCAGTGTACTAGGAGACGGGACAAAAAAGGGGGTAAAAAAATAATAAATCCCCGGGAATATTTCCAGGTTGAGGGTGCAAACCACTGGAAGTGTGGGATACAATACCCAAGAAAATCTGGGGGGTTGGCCAGCAACATTAAAGGTACCTTATTATTGTACTGTCTTGGTGTGAGTGAAAATGAGTGAGGAAAACCTATTAAAGAAATGAAAATGAGTGTGTGAATGAGAGATCGTGTATAACTGTATCCTGGGGGGGAAGGTGGACTGTAACAAGAACACTGAAAGAGGGATTTGGGGGTGGTTGTTTTTTTGTTGGTGGTGCTGTGAAGGGTGATTGGTGTTTTAAAGAAGTGAACTCGTGTTTTTAAAGGAGTTAAAATAGGTATTTTAAAGAAGTGAACTGGTGTTTTAAAGGAGTGGAATTGGTATTCTAAAATAGTACAATTGGTGTTCTAAATAGTGGTGCTTAAAGGAGTAGGTTGAAACAGAGAACACTTGGAAAAATGGGACAGAGAACCAGTAAGCTGGCCTTAAGAGAAAAAAGAATTAATAAAATACCCGAGGATATACCTCAAGATAGTCCCCTAGGGATCAAGCTAGCAAACTGGGATACAGATCCTGATACAAAGGGGAAAGACAAAGTAAAAATGATCCAATTTTGCATGAAGGAGTGGGTAAAAAAGGAAATTAGACCTGATCATGTTTACTGGCCAAAATACGAGTCCTCTGAGGCTTGGATCTGCCAGGCTCTGAATATATCTGTGAATTCAAAAGAGCCATTTAATCCAGAAGAGAGAGAATATGCCTCTTGCTGGATAGGAGACACAGGACCTCTGGGAGCCAGAGGTTTTAAAGTATCTAAAACCCCAGAGGTTGAGCAAACAGAAAATAAAAAAAAAATGGGACCCTCTGGATGCTTTACCTCCGCCGCTGGCACAGGGAGCCCTCCCGCTCCAGCCAGCCACAGAAGTCCCCCTGCCTCCGGGAATTCCTCCACCTCCAATGGTGCTGGGAATCCTCCCACCCCCGCTGATGCTGGGAATTCCAACCGTCCCGGGAACTCCTGCCCCCCCATTCGACCCGGGGAGTGTGCTGGGTGTCCCGACTCTGGCTTCTGCTCCACCCGCCCTGGCAGCCCCGGCTTCACTGCCGGATTTTAGCACTCCCGCTGCAGCAGCTCCGGCTTCACTGCCAACCATCAGCAGCCCTGCTCAGGTGGCCCTGGCTTCACTGCCAGGCCCCGCCCTCACTCCTTCTGCACTAGGGATCCCAGCTTCCCTGCCGAACTCTGTTTCTGCCTTTTTTCCTTTGGAGGGTTCAGCGCCTGCCGCCCAGATAAAATCTCTTCTTAATGAAGGGGCACCATATCAGAATACAAGGGGAGAAATTAAAGCTCAAAAGCAGCCCGATAATCTCTCCGTTACCAACACTAATACAAAACAAGGGAAGGGGGCTGTAAAAACAGATAGACGAGGAGAGTGGAACTGTTGGGAAGGTAGAATTAGAAAGAAATTATAAATATGACTCTTTAGCCAGAAAGGCTAAGGAAGAAATACAAATGAAAGCACGGTTTTATGGATGCTAGCTTTGGAGCAAGCTGCAGGCCCCATGGCCTCTCAGTCCTGCCTGAGAGTTAGCCTGGGAAATTCATAGGAGGATTTCAAAACAATCCTCAGAGACAGAAAACAACTGCCAGGTGCTGTTTGTCTGTCCTCTTGTTGTCTTTGCAAGAGAAAGCCAGAGGGTGTTATTCACCACTGACCAATGATGGTGATGTAGCAGTTTACTAACCAATAAGTTTTCTTTCTGTACTTTCCATGAACTAGTCTATAAAACATAGCTGAAGCAATAAACTAAGAGATTTTCCTGTTCTGACTCCCCAGAGAGTCCTTGTCGTTCTTCTCGCTGTTCCTAATTAGAATGACACGGTTTGAATAATTCAAAGAAACCGGGCTGGTATGCCAGAACACATTCTTTCCTGCAATAAAACCAAGCTGAGACCCCTCATCCCAGCCTTATAAGGAAAGGTCTGAAGGACCCTGAGATAACTAAAAATATGCAAAAACAGCGATTTCTATAGGTCGCACACAAATGTTACTGTATTAGTATACTTAGAAAGATTGGTTAGTAAAGGAATAGAATATTCAAATGTATAGATTATATAAGTAATTGTAAAAGAGAGTTCGCTCTCTTGGTCTCTCTCTTGCTACTCTCTTGCTACGCTCTCTTAGCTCTCTTAGCCTTCTTGCCTCACACTTTCTACATACTCTTTTTCCCCGGCTCTCTCACTTCTGTTCTGTTACTCTCTTAGCAATCTTAAGTCTTGAGCTCATGTATTCATATTTTACCCTCTTTTGCATTGTTCTCTCTGAGCCCGCTTTGAGCTCTATCTGCTGGCTCATAGCAGGCTCCCTCTCTCTCTCTCTCTATCCCACGCCCTGAAATAAACTTCTATCACCTAACTCGATTATAGAGGTCTTTGCCGTGTCTCAGACCGTCCCCAGAAAGTGTCTTCTACATGGAACCAAGAAATCAATTTATTCCCATTATGAGAAGTACCTATGGGAGGAGTCCAGGGGGGAATGGGATTTGTGAATGCTCCTTTGACTTCTACAGAAGTTAGGAATTTCAAAAAGGAGATTAAAGGGATATTAGAAGACCCTATAGGTACGGCTGAACAACTGGATCGATTCCTAGGGCCCAACATTTTCACTTGGGAAGAAATGCAATCAATAATGAAAATAATATTTTCCCAAGAGGAAAGAGATACGATTAGAACTGCTGGGATAAAAATATGGGAAAGAGAAAACCAACAAGGCCCACCAGGAGAACAGAAATTGCCAACTGCACCTCCTAATTGGAACCAGAATGATGAAGCTGGGAGGGGAAATATGAATGATTATCGTAATTTGATAATCAAGGGGATAAAGGAGGGAGCGCCCCGAGGGCAAAATGTTAGAAAAGCCTTTGAGGGACAACAGGGAAAAGAGGATACTCCAACTGAATGGCTGGAAAGGCTCCGGAAAAATATGAAACAATACTCTGGAATAGACCCTGAGTCCCTAGCAGGACAAGCCCTGCTAAGGGTCAACTTTGTCACCCGGGCATGGCCAGATATTAGGAAAAAACTAGAAAAATTGGAGGACTGGCACGACAAACCCTTAAATGACTTATTAAGAGAAGCTCAAAGGGTTTATGTACGGAGAGATGAAGAAAAAGCTAAAGTGGAAGCAAAAATCATGATAGCCACTATGAGGGAAAACACTTTCCAAAAAAATATGAATCAAAAACCCTCAGAAATTCCTCCTAAACACTCAGGGGTTAGAAGTGGGGAAAAGGGAAGAAATAAAAATCCAGCACAATCAAAATTCCCGGGACAACCCAGGAATACCTGTTTTGACTGCAAAAAGGAAGGGCATTTTAAACGAGAATGCCCTCACTTAAGGAGGGATCTAAAGATATTTCAAGAAACACCTCCAGAGGAAGAATAGGGAAGTCACGGGCTCTATTTTCTGGGGGACAAATACCATCTGGAGCCTTTGATAACTTTAAAAGTGGGCCCCCAAGAGGAGACATTAGAATTTATAGTTGATACTGGGGCAGAAAGGACTTGTGTTGTTAATATTCCAAAGGGATGAGATATAAGTAATGATACTGTAAAAGTAACAGGGGCAAAAGGGGAAGGGTTTAAAGTGCCTGTCATTAAAAATGTGGTCATAGAAGGAGAAACAAAAATAGGAATAGGAGATGTTTTACTAGTTCCTGGGGCGGGCAGCAACTTACTGGGAAGGGATTTACAGATACAATTAGGAATTGGGGTTATACCAGAAGAAGGGAAAATGACAGCCAAAGTGTTAAAACTTGGCCAAGAAGATGAAGAGAAAATTAACAAAGAGGTTTGGGCTGGAAAAGGAAATAGGGGTGGATTGAATATTGACCCCATAAGGGTCACTATTGAAAGGGAAGAATGTCCCATACGTGTACGTCAGTACCCTATTTCTTTAGAGGGGAGAGAAGGCTTAAAGCCAGTAATAGAAGAATTGATAAAGGATGGGACATTGGAACCGTGTAAATCTCCTCATAACACCCCTATACTCCCAGTAAAGAAACCTGATGGCAATTACAGATTAGTGCAGGATTTAAGGGAGGTAAATAAAAGAACACGAGCCCGTTACCCTGTGGTTCCTAATCCTTATACTCTTTTAAGTAAAGTCCCACCTCAACATCAGTGGTTCAGTGTGGTGGACCTTAAAGATGCTTTCTGGGCCTGCCCACTAGCGGAAGAAAGCCGAGATATTTTTGCCTTTGAATGGGAAGATCCAAATACCGGGAGAAAACAACAATTAAGATGGACAAAATTACCAAAAGGATTCACAGAGTCCCCAAATCTATTCGGGCAAGCCTTAGAAGAGATACTACAAACTTTCCCCACTCCTGTAGGAATAGAAATCATCCAATATGTGGATGATCTCCTAATATCAGGAGAAATAGAAGCTGAAGTTAGAGAAGCTACTATAAAACTTCTGAATTTTCTTGGGGAAAAGGGACTCAGAGTATCAAAAGGAAAATTACAGTTTGTGGAATCAGAGGTAAAATATCTTGGTCACCTGATAAGCAAGGATAGCAGGAAATTAAATCCCGAAAGAATTGCAGGGATCCTATCCCTTCCTCCTCCCTCTTCAAAGAAAGAGGTTAGGAAACTACTAGGACTGCTGGGATATTGCAGATTGTGGATTGAAGGATACACACAAGCAGTAAAATTTTTGTATGAGAAATTGACAGGGGGAGACAATATAAGATGGACTAAAGATGATGATGATAAATTAGAAAAATTGAAATTGAAACTAGCCTCAGTACCAGCCCTGAGCCTGCCCTCCTTAGAAAAACCCTTTCATTTATGTTACCTCTGTCTCTTCTTTGCCTCCTTTGGGCTCAATTCTCTGTGGATACAACTTTTCTCTAGTTTCCCAGCCTCCTCTGGGCTGAATTCTTCTGGGATCCTCCCTCGTGGGGAGTTCCACTTATCTCAATTCTTTATTATTTGAAGTAAACTCTCGAGCTCGTTAGAATTTTGTTTCTCGTGTTTATTGAAGGATCCTTACAAAACTTAACAGGTCTCTCTAGGCTGGTTACAAGGTTAATCTTTGCAATTTGGTACATTTCTTTCTTCTGATGGTACAAACAAGGCCTTGTGGCACACTTCATGTTTGATACACAAAATGGCCCCGAACTACGTAGTTCTTTTATTTTTATACCTATTTTTATCCAATTAACAATAGACACGTATATTATTTTTCTTAATGACCCAATGACCCATCACCTCTGTGATGCACTGCGGCATTTTCTATCCAGTCACTAACTATTACCCAAAAACCTCCAGGAGAAGAACATGAAGAAGAAAGAAGAAGGACAAGAGACAACACCCTAAATCCTCCATATTGTCTCCTGTTCTCTAAACTATTTTTTTTTCACCCAGTGATTTAAGAAACTTTCTAATCTACACACCTACCTTTCTTATCTAACTTTAGCATTTGTTTTCATGTATCACTATGAAAACATGCTCATGAATTTCATATTATATGAAATTCAGTGTTCTCTTGAATCTTAGAACTAAAAATTAAAAACAAGGGCACACAGTCTGCATTTCAGACTCCAACATCTGCCCCTCTCTTTAAAAAAAAAAAAAAAAAAAAATCAACCCAAAGCTTTTCTTTGACTACTTTTCAAGAAGGGTTATTTTTCCTTCACTCATGCCTTATGCACCAACAACAGAACTGCTGCTCTGTTCCACAGAGCACTCTACCTCCAGTTTTGAACATTAGTTAACTAACTACTCAAAACTAGAGAAATAGATCTAGGTTGCTTACTTGACCAGTAGCTTAATTTGTCTAATTGCTCTAAAGTTTCTGCTGAAGCTACTTAAATTGAAAGCTAAGTTGTTATAAATCTCTATCTAAAATTTCAAAAGTTAAACTCTTCACAATCAGGTGTGACTAAGATTGATATAAGATTACACTAAGATGTTGCCTCTTTGTATAGAGCATGATTTGAAGTAACATTCATTATCTTACCTTCGTTCTGTTTTAACACAGAAAAATTGGATATTATACTAAAATCTATTTTCACTGAGATAAGGTACACTTTCTTTTGAGTTAACTAAAAGAAGTGATGCAGGTGAAATTGCATCACAAAGTGATCAACAAAATGATACAGCTCAAGGGTGATACCTGATTCACTTTCATATTCAAGGACTTTATCTCTCGTGCAAGATTCTGAATCTTGACACTGTTCACACCATGCTTTAACAAATGAGGCTTTAAAATATTGACTTTCCCACTGTTTCCCATGAAACCCAAAGTTCATTGTTCTTCCATGTTGGATCCAAGCTGTTCTGCTGTCAGCTGTGGTCTTGATACAGTTCACATCTGCATGCTCGCTCTTCTGCTCTTTGGGCTGTTGCTATATTTAATATATTAGTAAAGGCCTGTATGCACAAACTTTGAAATAAGTCGTGATATTAAGGGCTAAAGTTCTTGAAACCTTCATGCAGAAGAGAGAGTAAAGCAAAACAATATCCCTGTGTGTAAGAGAAAGAATGTAAACTTGTGTGTGTTAACCAATAGTAGCTCACTCTGCCCGCAAACCCTGTAGAACCCTATAAAAGTGTGCTGAAAATAGAAATAAACTGGCGTTCACGATTACTTCTGTGAAGACTGGTGAATTGCTCGGGGGTCCTTCAATATTTGGCGCTCCGACCAGAGACACCCCTGTGGGCAGAGGGGCTTTGGAGTCAGCGGAGTGGATCTGGGCATTAATCGTCGCGGGCTCGGATCGGCACCAGATAGGCAGCCTGAGCGCGATGAGACGCGGAGCGGTTAGACGTGGAAGTAGGGCTGCTGGGGGGGGCCCAAAGGCAAGTGCGTGTGAGAGGGATCGCGACCTTCCGACTTGCGGGGTGCCGTCGGCATGGAGACAGAATTTGCGGCGGCAGATAAACTGCTTCTCTGCATCCTCGTTAAACGAGGCGAAGCAGCCCAGGAAAGGGACCTGGATATGCTCATTATATGGGCTAATTGTCTTGGGCATTTGCAGTGCTCACACTGCTTTTTGCGGTACAAGAACGGACTGATATGTCAGCTCTGATATATGGGAAACGGCAATTACGGAAAAGAGCAAGGACACTGTGTTTCTTGGTCGAACTTGGCAGATTGTAATTAATACCCTAAAAAACAGAAAAGTGAGATATGCTGAAGCTGTGAGCTCCGTGGTTCTACCTGCGTCACAGCGGCAGATGCCTTTACCTCCCACTGCTGGGCAAGCTCTCCTATCTATATTGCCCATGGAGAGAGGGAGGGAGAGTTAGGGAGAAGAAAATAATGAGAAAAAAGTTCCACAGGGAACGCTGAAACAACGAACAGAATCTGTTCAGTTATGGCAGGATGTGATACATCCAGAACTATTTGCTTCATTTTTGGAGTCACTTTTAGCACTACAACCTTATTTAAGTTCCATCTTTACCACCCTGGAAGAAAAGAAGCCAAATTTAAATTGGTTTCCACCCGAACCAGGAAGATATGAGGGAGCGAGGTGAGCGCAGAGAACAAAGGCACCCTGGGGGTACAAGCAGCGCAAGAAAAGTTCCAAGGCCACACTGAACAATTACAGAAACAACTGAGCAGAAACAGGTGGCTCAGACAGCTTCAAAGAGAGACAAACTAGTCAAAAAATCTCAAACTATATGGTATCTAGTTCAAAATTCATCCTTGTAATTAGAAGCTGATAAACCGCAATGATCACCGTTGTTAGCACCTGGCCGTGAGAGACTTTTCGTGTAAAATCGCCTGCTTTTGCAAAACCTGCCCTTTTTTCCTCTATCGGCGAACAACAAGAGAGATTGAGAGAAAAAACTGCATTTGTTAAAGTTAACTTTGTGAGGCTTTTTTTTCTTTCTCTCCGTTTTTCCTCGCTGCAAGAGTATGTGGAGAATGTGAAGAAAGATAAGAGCAGAGCTGCAGCAGCGGCGGGGCGGGTGGTCCACCCCCCCGCTCCCTCTCTCGGGGGGGGCACTGGGATGGTGCCTGGTTTGTTGCAGGGTCGTGATTTATTGGGTTTTCGGAGTGTTTTTGTATACCCTTTTGGAGTTAATTTTGTGTTTTAAGTAATTATGAGTTTATGCAATTGCAGTTTTTAGAGTTTTATTAGAGAAGTTATTGTGGTTCTTTGAAGGTTTGAAAAAAAAAAAAGAAAAGAAAAAAAAAAAAGAAAAAAAAAGGAAAAAAAGTGTTTAACAGAAGTTGCCTTGCAATAATTGGTTTTAGAACCCAAGGTTAAAATATGGTGTGATTTATAGCTTTTAGGAAAACCTTCTTCCAATTAATGTTATCTACAGAAGAGATTTGTGGTTTAAAAAATAATTAGTCAAGAGAATTTTACTGTATAAAACAAAGTTAAGTTAAAGTATATATTATCCATTTGCTCATTTTTTCCACAATTTTAATAAGGTATCCATGTTATTGTTATATTGTGTTTAAAAGGTATATATTAAACTTTTAGTTGCTTTTTTGTAGTAACAGAATAAGATTAAGTTATGTTTTTATTTAATATAGATTAAGTGCTAATAGAATTAAGGATAGTCAAGTTTTATAATGTTTAGTCTTGAATGTTTTTACGTTAAGTTTTCTAACTTAGATATTCTTTTAAGGTTAAGTTTGTTATTTCCTTTTGTCATATGTAATTATTGTTTGGTTTAGATATTGTTTGATTGAAATTGTTTTATGTTTTCTTGGAGACACTTGTTTAAACTGCAAAGTATAGTTGTTTTCCTAGAGTAAAGAGGACGGCCACAGCTGAGACAGCTGTGATGGAACACTGATGAACACCTGCTTGTGAATAGAAGTGAATGCAGTTTGTGACACCCTTGACTCCATCAGGAGTTCTACTGGTTGTTGCAATCTCTGCAGTTTTTGTTTGTTATAGTTTTCTTATTTTACAGTGTTTCCAGAATTTTAAGAAGATGTGCCATTGCTGAGGATCAAATGCCATAGGGAGAGGCTTCAGATTAAACCAACTGCTGCATGGTTTAATTGGTCTGGTACCTAAGGCTTCTGATCATTTGCTTTGTACAAATGCATTTTAACAGTTTGCTGTGCTGTAAGCATCTCATAGCTGCTACTATTGAGAACCTTGTTTTAGAAATGAGTTAAGAGGCATCTTTCCAGTTTAAAGCCAGGCCCTGGCCAAGCCTTGACTTTACCTGGACAGAATGTTTGCCAACAGATCCAGATATTTTCTGTCCCAAACCAGTATTTGAGTCACTTTTTGACTCAACAATTTGACCCTATTAATATGACAGCTGGATCAATTTTGAAGTGGGCTTGGAGAGTCATTTCCGGAGGTGATGATCCAATCCTTCACTGATTTTTTGTTTCTGTTTGTTTGCTAACTATGGGATGCTAGTGCAGTGTTTTAGTAATTAATAGCAGTTTTATATTATATATGTTATTAATAATGTTTAAGATTTAATTGATTTTTAACTAGTATAAGTTCTTATTAATTGTGTATATGGTTTTGTGTTGATGTTGTTGCTTATAACAGAAGTACATCTCATTTTTATTTTTTTTTAAGAAAAACGGGGGAAAATGGATGCCCCACAAGCATTTAATTAGTGTAATTCATTAACTTCAAGGAGAGAAGTGTCTGTGTTTTGTTGGCAGGTTCAAAAAGGTCACCTGTCCATCTGACCAGACTGTGTGCCTCTGAACACACGAGATCCAGTGAACAGAGATGTCATCACACAGCCTTGGTACTCCAGACATGGATCAGAAGTGGACCTGTCAGGACACAGTTGTGTCTGAACACTATATAGACAGTTGCCAACAGAGATTTTATGTTGTTATTATGATGTTGTGTCTCTACCAATTTTTCAGGTATCCTTTGTTTTAAGATTTAGAAGGATCTGAAGAACGACTTGAACATCAAAGCCCTCAGTCACCGATCAACTGCCAGCTGACATCATGGGAGCAGTGAACGTTCCAGGACTGAATCGTGCTGGAGAAATTCTGTAGAAGATCTAAGAAGTGTAGAGACTCCATTTAATGGTATATAAAGCAAATTGTAGTTGTGTGTTTACCCTTTCAGCAAATTGCTTTCACGCTTAGACTACATATATACCAGAGCACGTGTGTTAAAAGTAGTTAGACAATAGTTTAAGTGTTTAGCTTGTGTAGTAATTGTTATGTTAGTATAAAGTATAAGTATTCCCTCTTCAAGAGGTAGTGTAAGCATCTTTGAAAGTTCATTTAACGATTGAAGTTCTAGCTATGAGTTTGCAAATATGGTGTCATTTACATGGTAAAATGCTTATGGTAATTGTGTTGTGTATAGTCCTGACCAACTGTCTGCTAACTAACATCCAAAAGTGACAGAATATATGGGTCACTCTGGCACATTGAACTGGCCAAAGGTCAATGTGTCTGAGCCTAGCCACCCCTGGAGATCCTTTCGCACCTGTCTCGTAGGAGTCCCTGAATGGGATCCTCTGGCATTTAAAGGTTTAATTAGTAATGAGACTCGACTGAATTAATTGTCAATGTTGCAAGAGTGCAGTCGCACTGTTGGCTTCACATTAAGACAACTTGAAGCCTGTTAGCAAGCAAAAATTACCAAAGTTCTTAATGTTACAACCCTCAGAAGAATTAGATTTGTTATGTTCCACCAATACCTCAGGTGGATGGATAATGTTTGAACCCCCGACAAAAAGTCATTCTAACAAAGTAATGCGGCACTGAGCTGCAGTCAACCCTATAGCTGATCTCGTTACTACCACTGTAAGTAAAGCCTTTATTCGTGGTGCAATCTCACAGGACAATTACCAAAGCGATTACCTAGTTCCATATTCCTAATCTGTGGAGATAGAGCATGGAATTAGATTCCTGCTAATCCACATAGAAGACCCTGTTATCTTGGGAAACTCACTTTGTTCCACCCAAGCTTACATCTATTGTTGAATATAGCTAGCAAAATGAAGAACATCAAACAGTCAAAGCGAAGCCTGAATGAATTAAGGCCTAGCAACTCTAAAAAGGCTCGCTTGTTAGACTAAGGAAGAATTAAACTTAACATCCACAATGTTAAGTGAGCTTTCAGCCGATGTGAGTAGTGTATATCATGCAGTACTATGAAATCAAGTTGCAATTGACTTTTTGCTCTTAGCACAAGGACATGGTTGTGGAGAGTTTGAAGGCATGTGCTGCTTGGATCTTACTGATCATTCAGCTTCCATCCATGAGCAACTACAACAGCTACAGGATGGGTTACATGCCCTGAAAGAAGATAGTGATCCCATTGGAAGTTGGTTCGCCAGCTGGGGCATCACTGGATGGTTGAAGTCTCTTATGCTAGAGGGGGGACGGACTTTACTTATAATGTTAATTGGAATGACAGTCTAAGTTGTATGTTATCTTATCCAAAGCCTGGTTTGTGCAAAAAGAGAAAGGGGGATTTGTTGCTATATTTTATATATTAGTAAAGGCCTGTATGCACAAACCAGCCTTTGAAATAAGTCGTGATATTAAGGGCTAAAGTCCTTGAAACCTTCATGCAGAAGAGAGAGTAAAGCAAAACAATATCCCTGTGTGTAAGAGAAAGAATGTAAACTTGTGTGTGTTAACCAATAGTAGCTCACTCTGCCCGCAAACCCTGTAGAACCCTATAAAAGTGTGCTGAAAATAGAAATAAACTGGCGTTCACGATTACTTCTGTGAAGACTGGTGAATTGCTCGGGGGTCCTTCAACATTGGGCTGTCTGCTTGTCTCTGCAGCTGATGAGTTTTCATGTTCTTTGCTAGGAAGTTACTTTTGCTTTGAACCTGTGAATACCCAAGCATACACTTTCCTCCAAATTATTAATTGAAATGAATTTTTTAATCTTCTTGCTTCTGAACTTTTGACCAGAACCTAAGAGATCTCTCTCAAATTTGCTTGAGTACTGTTAGAACAATACCTAATAATTGATGGAACTGGCTTCGTAAAAGACTTGTTTAAAAAGGACTGTTCAAGAATTGTTTGCAATAGATATAAGATCTTTATGCTTTTTCCAAAAATTTAAGATATATTAGGTTTTTATACTTCCGAGGCATAGCCTTGGTTCCCCCCCTTTTTTTTTTTTTTTGTAATTAAGGTATTTGGTTTTTTTGTTATGACAATGAAAAACTATCAAATTAAAACACTTGCACATGTATACACATAGGAAATAACACTTTTACAGAAATCAAAACTTATTAAGAAGATGCATAATTAATATTATGCGATATTAAACTTATCTGAATAATCTGTAATATGAGTTGATAAATGTACTAAATATATACTCCCATCCCAGAGTCTGCCACAGCTGATAAATCAATGGAAGATTGGAAAATCATGTCCGGATAACAATTTTCCAAGCCCAATGTAAAATCCAGCTGCTATATTAATTCACTAATTGCCAAGTCAAATTGACCTGAATATTGTTTTGATGCAGAAAACTTCTGGGTTTATTGGTAAATTCTCCATCCAGGTAAAGTCAAGGCTTGGCCAGAGCCTTAGGCTTCATCTGGAAAGATGTCTCCTAACTCATTTTCAAAGCAAGGGGTTTAAAAATAACAGCTATAAGATGGTTAAAACACAGCAAACTTTTAAAAAGCATTTGTATAAAACAAATGATCAGATGTCTTAGGTACTAGATCAATTAAACCATGCAGCAGTTGGTTTAATCTGAAGCTTCTCTCATGGCAGCTGACCCTTAGCAATGGTACATCTTCTTAAAATTCTGAAAACACTGAAAAATAGGAAAGCTATAACAATAGCAATAACAATATATCAACAATATAACAATATAACAATAATAATATAACAACAAACAATAGAACTCCCAATGAAGTCAAAGGTGTCACAGACTGCATTCACTTCTGTCTACAAGCAGGTGTTCATCTTCATCTCTTTAGGAAAATAACTATACTTTGCAATTTAAGCAAACATCTTCAATAAAACATAAAGCAATTTAAATTTAAACTTGTTAGAAATTAATTATGATAAAAGGAAGTAACAAAACTTAACATTAAAAAATACCAAAGTTATAACTTAACTTAGAAACACTTAAACTTAAACATAGTGAAATTTAACTTTGATTAATCTTATTAACACTTAATCTATATCAGATGAAAATATGACTTAATCTTACTCTATTATTATAAAAAAAAGGCAACTAAAAGTTTGGTATACACTTCTTTGAACACAATATAATAGGAACATTGATTCACTATAGAGATTATAGGGATGTAACAAATTTATCATCATTTTGTGTTATCTGGTTTTGAGAATAACTCATAATAACTGTAGATGTTATTAAAAATACCAATTCATAACAAGAATTTGCTTGGTATATGTTTACATTTGTAAGGATTTTTAGAATGCAGTTTCACTAGAAAAAAAAATACAACACCACAGATTTGGTAATTTGTCATTCAGTTTTTGTAGTACTTTTCAGAAACATTAAGTCTAACTTTTTAACTAAAATTCAAAATCCAAATTGATATATATGCTGTTATACATGTTTTTTATAACAAAAGGACTCACATTAAAATTGCCTAATTATAAAAAAAAATACCAAGCAAATGGGTAATATATGGTTAACATAATTTTGAAATTACTGAAAACTGTATTGAACTAACTCCACAATACACATACTCAAATGAAAGGAAAGGTTAAAAATAAAAAAAACTTGTCATTCAATCCTTTTTCTGTAGGGTTAATCATATGATCTTTCAGCTCAATTTTAAAGAAATGCTTTTTGCAGAAAATGACTGTAACTACAGTAATAATGCTTGATGATCACTCCATATGATACAGTATTACATTATCAGTAGATGTATAGAGAAGATAACATTTTCAAAACCTTCATGTATTAGGAATACTGAAACAGAAGAAAAATCTTTTCAATTTCTTGGGATGTATAAATATCATTTTCCATGCTATTTTGTAAGAACAAAACCAGCAGATATTATTAGAAATACATCTATATATATTTCACTATAAAATATCTATAAACTTTTTTATCTATTTTTGAAGGCACTTCATTCAATAGAGACTTCTTTTTAAATGTCAATTATTATTACAACAATTCGCTGATTTACCAACAATACAATTTGCAAAGTTTCTAATTTTTTAATTGTCCAATTAAAACACTCTTTTTTTTGTCCCTCTCTGAGATGTCCAGCTTTCTGTTGTTTCTCTTTTGTTTTGTTGCTTTCTGTAGCTTCATCGAAGTTGCTTGAGTTGTTTCACTGGTGGTTGCTATGGCGACAGCGTTTCTGGCTGCTGTGTGCTGCCATGTGCTGCTTTTGAATCTGAGAAAAAACTTTAAAAACTTATATTTAGGGAGAAACTCCTTTTCAGGAGATAAATCCCTTTTTGGGTGACTGCTGTTTGTCCCAAAACAGAAAGAAAACGGACCCACGACCCTGAGATTAAGAGTCTCAAGCTCTGCCATCTGAGCCAGCCGGGCTGACTTCCGGAACTTCGCCGGCTCGGCTTCAGTGCCGAAACGCGCATGCGCGGCTTGACAGGGGCCCTGCCAATCTCCCCTCCGGAGGGCCGGGTCCTCCTCTTCATGGATCACGGCAGTGCTCTCCCTGCGGGGTGTGCATTTATAACTTTGGCCAGCCCCTTTTCTTTCGCTGTCTGTCTATGGCAGGGTTCTAATATTTTTTTTTCTAATCTCTCCCCCCTTTGCTCGGGGTCACTCCGCGGCACGGCCATCCCGCCGTCTCCCGCCGCTCTTTGAAGCCTCCCCTCTTGGGCAGCCTCTAACTCCGCCTGATGGGCGGGTATTTTCGGGGTCGCCTGCTGAGCGAATACCCCCGTGTCCCCTCTTGGGCGGACACACCTTTACCAGCCTTTTCTAACATCTCTGTATTATTAAATTCGTCAGAGGGCGGGGTAAACTCCTTCCCTTGCTCTGGCTCCTCTGACGTGCATGGAGGGTGCAGGGTAGGGGGCTGTTCTAAAGGCGTGGTTTCAGAAACAGCATGGAACTTTTCTAACTTTTTTTTTTTTCTCCATTCCCCCCTCGCGATTTCTTCCAACTGCAATAATTCCAAAAAGACTCTATATAAACCATCATATCTCTCCATGCAATTTTTTTAACCTCTAACAATATAACAAACTGCTCACTCTGCTTTCTGAAGTAACACAAGCTTCCCGGTGTTCAGTTTTCCCTCGCATTCCTCCCTCGTCCCCCCACGTTCTCTGAAGGGACAGGGGCAGGGGAACCACGCCGCTGGGGAATTATCTGGGTTTCCCGCGCTTTCAGAAAGGGCAGTTCATCTCCCCATATTCCCGGGGCTCCTATCTCTTTAAACATCATATTTATATTTTCCCCCGTATCCTGGGTTTAAACAATCTCTCTTTATAAATACTCAATCCCATTATCTAGACTGTATACAGCTTACCAGACCGGGCTATCTTCAGATTACTGACCAGCAGAATCCAATGTTCCGAGTCCAGGGCCCTTGGAAATTCGGAATGTGATAGCAGATGTTTTTCTCCAGACGGATTTCTTTCAGGAACTGGTTGCTGTGATCCTGCAGGTGTTGATTGAAGCTTCTGTGAGTTTGTCCTCACACGGGGCACCACTTGTTACCTCTGTCTCTCTTTTCTTTGCCTCCTTTGGGCTCAATTCTCTGTGGATACAACTTTTCTCTAGTTTCCCAGCCTCCTCTGGGCTGAATTCTTCTGGGATCCTCCCTCGTGGGGAGTTCCACTTATCTCAATTCTTTATTATTTGAAGTAAACTCTCGAGCTCGTTAGAATTTTGTTTCTCGTGTTTATTGAAGGATCCTTACAAAACTTAACAGGTCTCTCTAGGCTGGTTACAAGGTTAATCTTTGCAATTTGGTACATTTCTTTCTTCTGATGGTACAAACAAGGCCTTGTGGCACACTTCATGTTTGATACACAAAATGGCCCCGAACTACGTAGTTCTTTTATTTTTATACCTATTTTTATCCAATTAACAATAGACACGTATATTATTTTTCTTAATGACCCAATGACCCATCACCTCTGTGATGCACTGCAGCATTTTCTATCCAATCACTAACTATTACTCAAAAACCTCCAGGAGAAGAACATGAAGAAGAAAGAAGGACAAGAGACAACACCCTAAATCCTCCATATTGTCTCCTGTTCTCTAAACTATTTTTTTTTCACCCAGTGATTTAAGAAACTTTCTAATCTACACACCTACCTTTTTTATCTAACTTTAGCATTTGTTTTCATGTATCACTATGAAAACATGCTCATGAATTTCATATTATATGAAATTCAGTGTTCTCTTGAATCTTAGAACTAAAAATTAAAAACAAGGGCACACAGTCTGCATTTCAGACTCCAACAATTTATATGTGAATGTGGAAAATGGAGTAGCTCACGGGGTTTTAGTTCAAGAATGGGGGGGGTGAAGAAACAAATAGTCTTTTTATCCAAATTATTAGATCCGGTGAGCCATGGCTGGCCAGTATGTATTCAGGCAATAGCAGCTACTGCTATTTTAGTGGAGGAAAGCCGTAAGCTCACCTTTGGAAGTAAATTAATTCTATGCACACCCCATGCGGTCCAAAATGTGCTAAATCAAAAAGCTGAGAAATGGTTAACAGACTCCAGGATGTTAAAATATGAAGCAATCTTAATTGACAATAATGATTTGACAATAGAAACAAGCAGGAGTCTCAATCCGGCCCAATTTCTGTATGGGGAACCAAAAGATGATTTGGCACATAATTGTCTGGAAATCATACAATGCCAAACTAAAGTTCGGGAAGATTTAGCAGAACAAGCCATTTTGGAGGGGAAAAAATATACGTTGATGGTTCATCCAGATGCTCGCAAGGAAAAAGAATGTCAGGATATGCTGTAGTTGATGGGGAAAATATGCAGACCATTGAGAAAGGAAGTCTACCTTCAAACTGGTCTGCTCAATCTTGTGAATTATATGCTCTAAAAAGAGCACTGGAGCATCTAGCACATAAAAAGGGGACCATCTATACTGACTCAAAGTATGCCTTTGGAGTAATTCATACCTTTGGGAAAATTTGGGAAGAGAGGGGGTTACTAAACTCAAAAGGGAAAGGACTAGTGCATGAGGGACTTATTTTAGAAGTTTTAGAAGCGTTAAAACTACCTGAGGAGATAGCTGTAGTACATATCAAAGGACACCAAAAGGGAATGACACCCGAAATAAGAGGGAATAACTTGGCGGATCAGGAGGCTAAAGAGGCGGCAGAAAATGGGGACAAACGAGTAATGTTAATTTTAACCCCAGACAGGGAAGAATTGGAAATCCCTAAATTTAGTGAGAAAGAAGAAAAAGAATTACTTAAGATAGGGGGAGAACGGGATCAATCTGGAAAGTGGAAACTCCCTGATGGGAGACAGTTACTTAATAAGCCACTCACCAGGAAAATATTAGAAGATATGCATCAGACAACTCATTGGGGTACTCAGGCTTTGTGTGATCACTTTCTAAGGGATTTTGGATGCATTGGAATTTTTGGGGTAGCGAAACAAATAACTGAAAACTGCATAACTTGCCAAAAGGTAAATAGAAAAATAATGAGAAAAACACCATTAGGTGGCCGTGAATTAGCCTTACGGCCATTCCAAAGTATTCAAGTGGATTTCACTGAACTTCCCCAAGTGCAAAAATGAAAGTTCCTATTGGTAATAGTAGACCACTTAACTCACTGGGTGGAAGCTATTCCCGCTGCCAGGGCCACAGCTAATGTGGTGTGTAAAACTCTTTTGGAACAGATTATTCCCAGGTATGGAATGGTTAATAAAATAGACTCAGATAGAGGAACACATTTTACATCTAAAGTCTTACAGCAAATAACCTAAGCCTTGGGAATAAAATGGGAATTGCATACCCCCTGGCACCCACAAATTTCAGGCCGGGTGGAAAGAATGAATCAAACTTTAAAGAAGACCTTAACAAAATTAATGATTGAAACCCAGATGTCCTGGGTAAAATGTTTACCTCTGGCTCTATTAAGGGTCCAAACACAATCCAGGTCAGACCTGGGAGTGTCACCCTATGAAATGATGTTTGGACTACCCGTCCTTACCACCCGACATGAAACTGCCACTTATGAAGTAGGGGAAATAAGTGTCAGAAAGTATGTCACCACAATTGCTAAAACACTTGAAAACTTAAGGCTAAAAGGAATGATCTCCCAAACCACCCCTTTAGAGTTCAAAATTCATAGTATTCATCCAGGAGAATGGGTACTGGTAAAGACATGGAAGGAACAATTTTTAACTCCTCAATGGGAAGGTCCTTTTCAGGTATTGCTGACAACGGAGGCTGCAATCCAGACCAGGGAGCGAGGTTGGATCCACGCCAGCAGAATCAAGGGACCTGTGAAAAGACCTGAGGAGTGGACTGTAACTTCTGAACCGGGTGATACTAAATTGACTCTAAAGCGGGGGCTGGGTGGTAATGAACTGGGACAATCCACAGGATCCAAGGAATGAGCAAAGAATCACGACTAATTGGGAAGTGAGACCAAGCCTGTATCAGTGGTTTCAAGTCCTGCCTGGACAAGTTCTGAGACACCTTTGATATCCACCTTGGGGAGGAATACTCCCACTCCAAACAGGAGGATCGGGGCTGTTTCGGTCGGGAAATCCTCATATTTTTGCTTTGGCCTGTGATCTGTATAAAGAAGGGGGAGAATCACAACTTCCATCAGTGCCACACCATATACCTTGTATAAACCATCCCAATACAGGACATGCTAGCTGGGTTAAATATAAGTGTTTAATTTGTGGGAAAAGTTGGTATTGCAGCTCACACAACCGGCGTTCTTGTTGTAGGGAGTGTCGAGCACATAATCGATCTTCTATCCAAACAGAATTGCAGGCAACCGAAATAATAACTCTGCTCTGTGGATGGGAATTGCTAGTGCCTGTTGAGTGGGAAATACCTGAAGAACGGTGGGATACTACTATTAAAAGGTGTCAAAAGAGATTTGCTTGGAAATTACAAAAGAGGAAGTGACAAGGAAATAGGGGGCAAGACCAGATTGGCCTCTATAACTCGCCACCAAGAATATAAAACACCTGCTGTGAGCTGCAACCTCATAGGCAGGATGGGTGGGGGTGTAAGCCATACTGGACCCCTATTATTCCTTCTTCTGTCACTTATCCTTTTTCCTTTCGTAACACCAGCAAAATCATGTTACAAATGCTATCGAAAACTTTACATGGAAAGACACCGGGGTTTCTTTCTCATTACCCACACCAATATCAATAGTCACTGCTATAACCCATCCAAGTTAAGTACCTGTATACATAAAGAGGAAAAATATTGGATCACAGAAAACTTAGGAGTCAGTGGCACTAGATTGGGAAGCACTTGCCCAAAAGGGGAAAAATGGATTTGCTTCACGGGGGCGGCCAAGGGAAAGACCCAAGATTTGATAAAAGAGCAAGTGATAAGAAAAAACACAAAACCAACACAGCAACATAAACCTATCTTAACCTCACGTCAGGATCTGCATGCAAGGCTCAAACAGCAATTAAAAGGGGAAATAGATATCTCAAGACTAGGGAAAAACCTGTTTGTGGATTTAAGGGAGAGGATAAGTAAAGAACTTATAACGAACTGTTGGGTCTGTGGAGGAGCTTTGATGACAGAGGAATGGCCATGGAAAGGTAGTAGCATAGGCCCGGTGGAACTCCTTAAGTGGAACCGGACCAATATAAGAGGGGGGACTCCACCAGAAGGGTGGATTCTAAGTTCAACAGTGATAGGGGAAGAATGTTTATGGTGGACTGGGAAGAAATTTCTTAAAGAAGTAGGAAATACTCCCTGTAAAAGGTATAAGGTTAGCAATGAAACTTCTACATGGTGGATCCCAGAGGAACCAACTCTGTATTGGACTCAAAGAAAAGTAAAAGAAAAGAATTGTGTGTATGATAATAGAACCAGACTCTCCAGATGTAATGGTAAAGGGAAAAATCCTTACTCTGGAATCCCAGAAATATCTAAATTTTGGGAAAATATAAATCAGCAGAAAAATGTCTATTGGCAGGCACCAGATGGCTTATTTTGGATATGTGGGAAAAGGGCATACCCAAAGCTCCCTTCACAATGGAAAGGGAGTTGTACTCTGGGAATCATTCAACCAGGATTCTTCCTTTTGCCAGGACCAGATGGAGATCAATTGGGAGTGCCGGTTTATGAGAACCTAAAAAGAAACAAAAGGGAATTGTTTGGAGGACCTCAAAAATGGGGAGATGAGGAATGGCCCCCTGAACGCATACTGGAAACATATGGGCCAGCTACTTGGGCACAAGATGGAAGTTGGGGATATCGAACCCCAATTTACATGCTAAATCGTATTATAAGACTCCAGGCTGTAGTAGAAATCATAACCAATGAAACAGCTGGGGCTATGGAATTAATAGTCAGTCAGCAACACCAAGCCAGAGCTGCAATATATCAGAATAGACTGGCTTTGGACTATCTATTGGCTGAAGAAGGGGGTGTTTGCGGGAAATTTAATACATCAGATTGTTGTTTACAAATTGATGACAATGGAAATGCTGTTCTAGATATCGCCAAGTACATCAGAAAAATAGCCCACGTACCAGTCCAAAAATGGGAGTCAATGATGACCACTACTTGGTGGAATAACTTGTTGTGGACAGAATGGTGGAAGAAGCTAGGTTTCTTCCTCCTATGTGCTACAGCTGGTTTAATATTCCTTCCTTGTCTAATCTTCTGTTTCATCCAACTAATCACCAAAGTGGTGCAGGGCATGCAAATAGTAGCAATGCTTCAGACCCAAAATTGGCT
The DNA here is from genome assembly GCF_030490865.1 of Poecile atricapillus. Taxonomy (NCBI): domain Eukaryota; kingdom Metazoa; phylum Chordata; class Aves; order Passeriformes; family Paridae; genus Poecile; species Poecile atricapillus. The sequence goes on from NC_081288.1 coordinate 65,909,117, forward strand.
ACATCTGGAACGGCACAAAAAATCATGGTATTAAGAAAACAAAATAATGTGAAAGATCCGTTGGAAGAAGCTAAATTGATTTGTGAAAAAAATGAACGAGTGCTAAAAGCTAGAAAACAAGAATTATTGCTCAAGCCAAATGATTTATAAAAAAGATAAAAGGAGGTATTGTTGTGAATTCATGTTGTAAATTTTGGCTTTTCACAATTATTCTGATAAATATATATATTATATGTTTTCACTATTTTCTTTTCTCTCTTAGCAAGTTATAGGCTTAGATAGGAATTCTGAATGGTAAGGATATGTTTCATCTGGACAAGGCAAGATAAACAAGCAAGACAATGGGAGGATCAAGCTGTGGAAAACAGGCTATTATCAACAGCAGGAAATGGAGAGCAAATGGTTATCAAGAAGCCGGTACCAGGACGCTGGCAGGGGGGGAAGACAGGAAGACCAGCTACCCTCAAAGGAAGGATGAGGGGCTTGGACTCTTATTGATAAGTGACCATTTCCAGAGGAAAGGAAACCAAACTCCAAAATAATGCTCATCAGCAAAAATAGTGCTGACCAGCAGAAAATTAAGTTGTGCAAAAGCATGATCTAAGAAGGCAGAACCAGGGAGGGGACATGCTTTGAATATGCATTAACCCCTCACAGCAGGGGGGGATAAAAAGAGTGTCCCTGAGATACCAGGTGTGCTCTTGGCAGCGCGCCAAGGCACCCGGCCGTAACTCTTTGCTTTACTTTATGTCTCTTATTGTCTTTATTAAACTGTTTTAAAATTTTACAGGAGTGAACTTCGTTTTTCACAGTTTTAAGCAGGCCATTGCACCGTTCAACTTTTCCAGCAGCGGGTGCATGGTAGGGGATATGGTACACCCACTCAATGCCATGTTCCTAGCCCAGGTGTTTATAAGGCTGTTCTTGAAATGAGTCCCATTGTCTGACTCAATCCTCTCAGGGGTGCCATGCCTCCAAAGGACCTGCTTTTCAAGTCCCAGGATGGTGTTACGGGCAGTGGCATGAGGCACAGGGTAGGTTTCCAACCATCCTGTGGTGGTTTCTACCATCCTGAGCACGTAGTGCTTGCCTTGGCGGGTTTGGGGCAGTGTGATGTAGTCGATCTGCCAGGCTTCCCCATACCTATATTTGGACCAACGCCCACCGTACCATAGCGGCTTAAACCGCTTGGCCTGCTTGATCGTGGCACACGTCTCACAGTCATGGATAACCTGGGAAATACTGTCCATGGTCAGATCCACCCCTCGGTCTCGTGCCCACTTATAGGTGGCATCTCTACCCTGATGACCTGAGGCATCATGGGCCCATCGAGCTAGGAACAACTCTCCCTTGTGTTGCCAATCTAAGTCTGTCTTTGACACCTCTATCTTTGCAGCCGGATCCACCTGCTCATTGTTTCGGTACTCTTCATTAGCCCTACTCTTGGGGACATGGGCATCTACATGACAGACCCTCACAGACAGTTTCTCTACCCTGGTGGAGATGTCTTTCCACTCATCAGCAACCCAGATGGGCTTTCCTCTGCGTTGCCAGTTGGCCCTTTTCCACCTTTCCAGCCACCCCCACAGAGCATTGCCTACCATCCATGAATCAGTGTAGAGGTAGAGCTTTGGCCACTTCTCTCTTTCAGCAATGTCCAGGGCCAGTTGAACAGCTTTGAGTTCCGCAAGTTGGCTTGATCCACCTTCTCCTTCAGTGGCCTCTGCGACCTGTCAGCAGGAACTTTTCCTTTAAACAGCCACCCCAGCACTGGTAGTCGGAGTGCCAGGAGGAGTTGTGCTTCTGTGCCAATCGCTTCTGAGGCGGCTTGAACTCCTTCATAGGCAGCTAAGATTTCCTTCTCTGTGGGAGTGTAGTTGGCTTCGGACCCTCTGTAGCTTCGGCTCCAGAATCCCAGTGGTCGGCCTCAAGTCTCCCCAGGCACTTTCTGCCAAAGGCTCCAGGACAAGCCATTGTTCCCGGCTGCAGAGTAGAGCACGTTCTTCACGTCTGGTCCTGTTCTGACTGGGCCAAGGGCTACTGCATGAGCAATCTCCTGTTTGATCTGAGCAAAGGCTTGCTGCTGTTCAGGGCCCCAGTGGAAATCATTCTTTTTCAGGGTAACCAGGTAGAGAGGGCTCACGATCTGGCTGTACTCAGGAATGTGCATCCTCCAAAAACCTATGGCACCTAGGAAAGCTTGCGTTTCCTTCCTGCTGGTGGGTGGAGACATTGCAGTGATCTTATTGACGACCTCAGTGGGAATTTAATGCCATCCATCTTGCCACTTTACTCCCAGGAACTGGATCTCTCCAGCAGGTCCTTTGACTTTGTTCTTCTTGATGGCAAAGCCGGCTTCTAGCAGAAAATGGATGATCTTTTCTCCTTTCTCAAATACTTCCATTGCCGTGTTCCCCCACACAATGATGTCATCAATGTGCTGCTGATGTTCTGGAGCCTCACCCTTTTCCAGGGGAGCCTGGACCATGGCAGATGGTGGGGCTGTGCTTCCACCCCTGGGGCAGTTGGTTCCAGGTGTACTGCACTCCCCTCCACATGAAGGCAAACTGAGGCCTGCATTCTGCTGCCAGGGGAATGGAGAAAAATGCAATGGCAATGTCAATAGTGGCATACCACTTCGCTGCCTTGGACTCCAGCTCGTACTGGAGCTCCAGCATGTCTGGCACGGCAGCGCTCAGAGGTGGAGTCACTTCATTCAATGCACGATAGTCCACAGTCAATCTCCATTCTCTGTCAGACTTGCGCACAGGCCAGATGGGGCTGTTGAAGGGTGAGTGGGTTTTGCTGACCACCCCTTGGCTCTCCAGCTCTCGGATCATCTTGTGGATGGGGATCACAGCATCTCGATTTGTCCTATACTGCCGGTGGTGCACTGTCAAGGTGGCAATTGGTACTCGCTGTTCTTCCACTTTCAGGAGTCCTACTGCAGATGGGTTCTCTGATAGTCCAGGCAACATGTTCAATTGCTTAATGTCATCTGCCTCCAAAGCAGCTATTCCAAATGCCCACCTGAGTCCCTTTGGGTCTTTGTAATAGCCATTTTGAAGGAAGTCTATGCCCAGAATACACGGGGCTTCTGGGCCAGTCACAATGGGATGTTTCTGCCACTCCTTCCCCGTCAAGGTCAGCTCAGCTTCCAACAGAGTCAACTGCTGCGATCCCCCCGTCACCCCAGCAATGGAAACAGGTTATGCCCCGACATGTCCTGATGGCATTAGGGTACACTGTGCACCAGTATCAACTAAAGCTTCGTATTTTTGTGGCTCTGATGTGCCACGCCATCGGATCCACACTGTCCAAAAGACCCGGTTTTCCCGTGCCTCTTCCTGGCTAGAGGCAGGGCCCCTCTAGCACTGGTCATCCTCTCCTCCCTGGGCATACATGCTAGAGGTTCCTTCAAGGGGATCATCCTCTTTTCTGTAATATCTGGCAGTTTGGTCACGGGAGGTTGAGGCTACTTTCACTTTAGTGGAACCTTTCTGGTTAATGGTTCCCTCCCTGAGTTGACGCACTCGTGCTGCCAGGGCAGAAGTAGGTTTCCCATCCCACTTTCCCATGTCTTCCCCATGGTCATGTAGAAAGAACCACAGCTCAGTTCGTGAAGTGTACTCTCTCTCTCTAGCTGGGGGACGCTGTGCTTGGAGTTTTGGGCTTGTGACTCGCAGTGGTGCCATATGGGAACTGCTCTTCCTCATCTCTTCCCTCATTTCCCTCATCTCCTCTTTGATTTCCTTAATCACAGCGGAAATCTCAGCCTGCTGCGGGCCATGGACCATACTGTCGAAATGTCTAAGCCTGGTGGCAACAGAACCCACCGTCTCTCGGCTGTTATCGGCATTAAACGTTGCAATATAGGTGGTGTATTCACGTGGCCCTAGATTTGCCAGACTCCACAACATCTGCCCAGTGCACCTGACTTTGTCGGGGTTATTATCATGCTGTCCACCCCTCCCAAAAAGGACCTCTAATATTGCCACTTCTCTCAGCTTTTGGATCCCTTCTTTAATGGTTTTCTAGTATTTTCTACGATAGTGGTCTTCCATTCTCTCTCTGTGGACAAACCTCTCTCTAACACTCATCAAAAGATGCTCCCAGAGGGAAAGGGGCCCTGGCTCCCTGACGAATACCTGATTCACACCTGAGTCCTGGGTCAAGGGTCCCACATTCCTTGCCTCTCCACCATCCAGCTGCAGGCCTGTACCCATAAGGTCCCAGACCCGAAGTAACCAGTATAAGCCTCACGTCCCCGCCTCACAATGTCTTTTTGCAAGTTGCGGAGACTGTCAAATGCCAGAGAGTCAGTAATGATTTCAACTTCTGGCTCCCCTGTGGGTTGTGAGGGCCCTCCTTTCTTATCCTTATCAACAGGGTTCTGTGATTTCATCTTAGACTTCCTCGTTTCCACAGGGGCAACAGCTGCTGGCTGTGACTGTCCTTGTCGTTCAGCTGGAACCTGGATGGTTGTAACATCTGTGGGTTCCACTGCAGCACGATCAGACTCTCCCTCTTCGAGGCGGGGGAGGGTTTCCCAGCAGCTGAGGAAATGCATTCTATCTTCTGGCTCATTTCACGTGTCTCCTTCACCAGAATCCCCACCCACTGTGGGTGGTTCATTTCTGAGGTGGGCTGTGGGGCAGGGGCAGGCTCTGGAGTAGCACCCCCTGTCTCTGGGGTTGTGCCAGGTTCTGGAGCAGCACCCCCTGTCTCTGGGGCTGTGCCAGGCTCTGGGGCAGCACCCCCTGTCTCTGGGGCTGTGCCAGGTTCTGGAGTAGCATCTCCCATCTCTTTCCCTTTGTCTCTGAAGGCTAAGTAGAACAGGCCTATCAGCAGCACCAGCCACTATATGATGTCATTAGCATTCAGAGAAGATTTTAACCCTTCGAAAACTGGTGGGGTAGGCCCAAGGAACTGGGTGAAAGGTTGGGAGAAAATTTACCCAGCTGTCTTTTTCTCCCATTAGGTACCATTATTAAAGCAACCTTAAAACCATCCAGTTAGTGTGTGATAGCTCTGAATCCATGAGGCTGCCATCCAGAGGATGTTAAACATTCATGAATTCTTCACCTTGATGTGTGGAATAAAAGGAACCCTATAACTCGCAGAGTAGTTATAAGAGCAGGTATGAATTTATTCAGCGCTGAGGTGCATGGGGGATATGTCCTCCAAAAAGCATGCACACCTTTTTGATTGGGTTTTCCCTTTTTATCCTTTACAGACCAGGTTTACACGATACGCTTAATACATATTAATTTCCTAACCCCGCCTGTCTTCACTTCATATTACAATTAGCCCTGTGCCCCTTTCAGTCCTTTGGCCACTTTTTGGGACTTCAAATCCGTTTCTTCCGGCTTAGGGTCCAGGAATCTCCTTTATCCTGTGGTGCCTTTGTCTTTGCATCTTGTTTGTGTATTCCAGCTCCTTATCTCATCTTGCAGTCTGACTCTTTTTCCTGTTCTTGTGGATTAGGGTGTCAGGGTCTGGTTTTTGTCAGACACCCCTTTCAAGCATTTCTTCCTAATTCTTAATTTCTTTGTTTCAATCCCCCCTTTTCTAGAAAATCAGTAAATTCTTTTACTTAGCAATACTGATGCCTTTTATTTTTCAGTCTACTTTTACAGCTTGCTCTCCTCGGTATGTATCCCTCATTGCATTACCATATGCTGCTGCTAGGGAAGTCAGTACTGCTATCCGTTTTAACATCCTCCAGTTCCAAACAAGCATTGCAATCGATAGCACCAGACTTACACTTACTAATGCCATTATTATAATGATAGGGTGGCAAAGTGTATTCAAAATTCCAGTTGCAGTTGGTGACCATCCAAAGAGTGCATCCCACCAGTGATGATTTGTGTCTTGGTTTACTCTTTGTAATACTTTGCTTATTTCCTTGGTATCACGATAGACAGTAATCAGAGTCTTTTGCCCGTTTTCCTGGATCTCTTTCAGGATTTTTGCCAAATCTTGGTGGTTCATTAGCTGTTTTACTAATGTCAGGTTCATTCCAATGGGTGTAGGTGATAATTTATGGTATTTTGTATAGTTAGATCTTATCAACTGGTGGGATGTAACCGGTGCTGAATATAAAATATCACACCCTATAATTTTAGCAAAATTACAAATACAAAAGTTAGAATGGTTCTTAATAGGCAAATTTACATTGTTATCATCTATTTCTACAGAAACACACATAGTTCTTAGACATACACAGCCTAGGCCAATATATACAAGCACACTCTTCTGACTAGTATCAGGATGAATCTCAAAGTGGCAGATGCTTTGCTCAGTGTCTAAACATATGTCTTGTGCATCTGTCGCCCTGAAAACTCAGCTTCTGAGCTTGCTAACATAGTTTTCTAAAGAATTTCCCAGGACAGTAACTGTAAACATAGATATGTGTACATTCTTTCTGTTGCACGTCTTGTGATGGACATCTCTCATGACCAGTGCAGTGAGAAAGTGTTATCCTGACCATCCAATCCCTGGCTGTGGTCAGGAGCCTATAAATCCTGGGGGAAAAAATAAACTCTCTCTTCTCTTCACCACACCTTGACCTGTGTCCGTGTGATCTATTCATCTTCAGCGGTAACATGCATCAATTGTGTTAGCCTCACAGATAAACCCTTGTTGTTCCCGGGTAACACAAGATTCCAAATTCACAGTTTGCCACCCCCCATTCATCAACCGGGCCCATGCTCTATGCTCCGAGGGGTAGAGAACTGCCCCTTCATGATTCAGTCCTAATGCAATAATAGGGTGGATATTGTAAATTGTGTCATTACGTATAGTCAGCACAAAGGCAGTAGCTATTTCGGTGGTAGGGTCATAAGTAAAATTTACCAGAGTCCACCAAGGCTGAAGTTTTCTTTCTAAATTATTTGCATTGTCCCAGACAATTTTCCTAATTTCAATTGGAAAAGCACCTTCACTTCCTTCTCTTATTACTGAAGCAACTATTGATTGCATCCATAATTGTGCCTGTATGCAGCTAAGGGCTAATGACACATTATTTTGGGCAATATTTAGTGCTTTTATTATTAGCTTGTGGTCTTGGTCCCCAGCCTCTTTCCACCTTGGTAATATTTTAGAAACTTCCCATTGGTTAGCTCCTAGTGCTAATAAAGAGGATTGTAGGGGCTGTTTTAGTTTCGTCAAATCACTTGTTGCAGCTGCTAATTTATTCATTAATATTTCTGAATCAATTCCATTTAATACTCTTAACCCTCTTCCTAATATTCCAGTTAAGTCTCTTCTCATTCTGCTCCTGAAGTGTATCTGCTTTTGTAACCATGTTGCCCAGCCCTCAGATGATGTCTTTAGGAAAGAGGAGCAGGCTGGCTGAATCTCAGAGATGTTAGTTTGCATTAGTAATTCAATACGCTTGAGAGACCACTCTGGATTAAATAACAGTTGTTGCTGTCCTGTATTCCTTATTACATATGGACCAACTTCATAAATTTTAGGTTCAATCTTAGGTTTAACTTTAGATGGTGTGGTCTGAGCTTGGGTTACCGTTGATTTGGTTGTTGCAATAGGCACGGCTTTCATTCTAAATTTGAATGTTAGCCCTTTATCCCCACGACCCCAGAGGCAGACCACATCCACTGTTTGTACTAATGTAAAATTATACCAACAATCCAATTTACTTAAACGGTCACAAACTTCCCAGTGCTTGTCCGTAGGAGAAGCTGAAACACTAATTTGGACTGCCTTTTCATAGTTAGTCCCATTAATCATCCGGCATCCTACCCTGATTACTTCTCCGATAGTCCCATGAAGGGTCCATAACCTTTGTTTTTGCTATTCTCGCTTTTTATATGTCTGGTTTTCATGCATAACTACAGTTGATAGGTTTAAATCTCTTATATCAGAGTGTTTTCCCATGAATCCAGTGGATTGAATGAAAGCTTGGGACAAAGGCCATTCAGCATTTTTCTGGCTAGAGGTGCTTTCCAATTCTTGAATTACACTTGTGGTTACAAGTAAAACAAAAAGACTGACTTTATTGACTAGGTTTTTGCAAGCTAAATCATGGAATGCTCCCAACTGCAATGCACTCATTTTGCTCAAGTAAGTTTTAGTTTCAGTTCATTGTGTTATAAATGCAAAGGCAAATTTGGGATAAAATCAAAAAGAGAAATTTATTAATAAACAGCAAAGAATAGCAATGAGAGAAAAAAAAAAAAAACACAATAAAAATGGTCAGCGCAGCTCTGGGTGGACAGGGTCTACACCGAAGGTGTACGGTTCCCAAATCCACGTCTGAGCGCTCTCAGGCTTGGGGTTTTATAGGGATTTTAAGTCCTCAGGCTAAAATTCCAAGCAGACTCCATTCACCAAGTGTTCTTGATTGTTCGGTGAATGGATTTCCTGGCTTGGAAAAATAGACCTAACCAGTGTCCGGACAGAGTCTCCTCATATGTAAAGAGACTCTGTATGTATTTTAATTTTGGGTTATCAAGGCAGAAGTGGTGTGATCCGGGGTTGGTGCTGATGGAAATCTCGGCAGAGTCTTCCCTTTTGTTTCCAGTGATTGCATCTCCAACACTGGTCTGACAGGTGGGGCGTTCAGGACTAGCGACGGATACTTTTTCTGAGGCTTGTCTTTGTCGACCTTGATTGTTTCCCAACAGAGATCTGCAGGGACGTTGGTCAGGTCCGGGGGTGGGTTCCTCCTCCGAGCTAGTCCTTTTGTTTTCTTGATGGCTCTCGTCCTGTCTATTTTCTGAGCTAATGTTCGTTATCTGGGTGTTGGCTGCAATCCTTTGCCTTTGGAGAAAAACTCCCGGCCAGGCTTGGAAAAAGGGTTTATGTACATCTTTGGATTTTTTATTATTTTAACACATATACATCTTATTTATACTTTTACGAATTTTTATTTAGAAATAATTTATTACAGTCCCCCGCTTAATAATTCATCTTATTAAAAATTCGTATTCAATTGTTATTTGGAGAGGAATACTAGTATTCCTCTTATTTACTCTCATCTTTCTTCTCAGTTTGTTGGTTTCCATTTCTTGTTTCTTTAATTCTAGGGTTAATTGTTTTATTTTACTTTCCGGGTCTAACCCTTTACTGTCTTTTGAGAAACAGAACACTTGATCAAATTGCAGACACACTCGATCATCATTATTCTTTAGTAAGTCTAAAATTATAGGTTCGTTATTAAATGACATTTTAGTTTCGTGTTTTAAGTTTCTCCCCTCTCAATACATTTTTCCACCCATGGTGCACGGCTTTAAGGTTGCTTTATTGTAGCAAATAGGGTTGACTCGGTAATATGCTATAAAAGTGGATTGTCTCCTTCCCCCAATCCAGACAGTCTTATTACACTGTCCGCAGACCGAAATTGGGGGAACCCCCTTCAATTCTCTTTTGGTTCGGAGGTGATTTATTTGACTCTTTTGTTCCCCCGAGTTCCGAATTTGTTTTTCCGTAATACTTGCTCCTGGGTTGGAACACTAAATCTTTCTCCTTAATTTGCACAAATTTAGTTGGGTATTATTTAACTAGCATACCCCTGCGTGCAGTTCTGGAGGACAAACGGTTAACGGCTCGGTTTTTGTGGCAGCTTGACACTGCTCACACTTCCCCATGGGGTTCACCCCCGGGGGCACCTCGGGGTTCATCCCCTTGGTCGAGCACATGGCTAGGCTCAGGAACATCAGGATTCCCCACCACTTCATCCCTCTGCCTTGCCCTTCACCCGTATATAAGCATACGGCGGGGTAAGCCATCTTCTCGGCAGCAGGGATCGTCTTCAGGGGCCCTTGAAGTCCTGATGGCAAACCTCCGCTTAAAGGTCGCCCACCGAGACGCCTTAACCGTGTCAAATCTGCACGGTACCTTTATTGTTCGCCGGCACTCGACTACCAAGGGTTCTGCCTTGCAGTCAAGCTGACCCCTCAATCCCTTTCGATAAAACAGGAACCACTCAGGAGAGTCAAGTTCCAGCAGGCCCGCCCGGGTAGCAAGTATTAGGAATCGATTGGTCTGTTCTAATTCTTTTTCAAAACATTTAGTACATAAACCCCTTGGTTTACGCTCTCTTAAACAGTGAGTCACCCAAATTTGCTTACAATAAGCACATTTGAAGTGAATAAAAGGAAAGCAATAACAATCAAAATTTATACAACTTATCCGATCTTCACTCATTTGTGTTGCCGCCGAAGTTTGATTTTCAACTCTCCCGGAGGGGTAGTAACTTTCCACTTTGATGAATCGTAGTTTGTAACTTTCTTCACTCGAGAGGAGTGTGTCCAGCCTTTCTCTGCAGTTCGAACCGCTGTATCTGAGGTCAGGAGGACGAGGAACGGGCCTTCCCAGTGAGGGCTCAGGGGAAGCTCTTTCCACACTTTGATCAGGACTTTATCTCCTGGTCGAATTTGATGAATGGGAAATCCAAGAGGGGTACTTTGAGGAATCAATCCTCTTCTCCTCAGTTCCTGCAAGTTTTTATTTATAGAAATGAGATATGGTTGCAGTTGCACATCCTCAATTTGGGGATGTGCCACCGGCATTCCATGCTTATATGGCATTCCATATAGCATTTCAAATGGGGACAAGCCAGTTTCAGAATGTGGCATGGTTCTAATATTCAACAGTGCCAAGGGGAGACATTTGGTCCAGGACATTTTTGTTTCAATTATTAGTTTGGACAGTTGCGATTTTAAAGTCTGATTCATCCTTTCCACTTGTCCCGAGCTCTGAGGATGCCAGGGAGTGTGATATTGCCATCTTATTCCTAATGCTTCCGATAATTGTCTAATAATTTTTGAAGTGAAATGAGTGCCTTGATCCGAATCAATATGATCTACTATCCCATATCTTGGAATTATTTCCTCAAGTAGAATTTTAGATACTGTTTGGGCTGTCGCTTTTGCTCTGGGAAAAGCTTCTACTCAATGTGTCAGTTTATCCACTATTACTAATAAAAATTTATTTCTACCAATTTTTGGTAATTCTGTGAAATCTACTTGAATTCTTTCAAACGGTTGGTACGAGAGGGGCTGACCTCCCCAGTTTGATTGTTTAAAATTTGATCGATTCACCTTTTGGCATATCACACATCCTTGCACCTCTTGTTTTGCAAGCTCGAAGATTCCTTTACACCCAAAGAACTTTAAAAATTGTTCAGCCAATGCCCTGGTTCCCCAATGCGTCTGTTCATGTAACCTTTTGAGTATTCCCTTTGCTATTCCCTTTGGGACTAGCTCCCTCCCGTCTGGTAACCACCATTTTCCTTTTTTCAGGTAGCCTCCTACCTTTTTTAAACCTTCCAGCTCCTTCTCCGACGGAAGCAAGGAGACTTCTGGTGGTTCCCTCGGGACTATCTCAGGAATACTTACCGTCAACAAAGCCGCTCGTTTAGCTTCTTTGTCTGCTAGATTGTTCCCCCTTGTGTGGAATTGCCACCCTGTTTGGTGTCCTTTTACATGAACAACCGATATCTCTTGTGGCTCTCTGACTGCTTCTAAAATTTGCCTGATTATTTCTTCGTGTATTAAATCTTTTCCTTTCGTGTTAATCAACCCCCTCTCTTCCCATATTTTTCCAAAAGTATGCACTACTCCAAATGCATACCTTGAGTCGGTGTAAATGGTTCCCCTTTTCCCTTTCAAACCCTGAAGTACCCTTAGGAGAGCAAACAGCTCGCAAGCCTGGGCCGACTAACTTGCTTTCAGGGGACCCGATTCTATGGTTTGTCCTGTCATGCCATTTATAATGGCATATCCTGATTTTCGCTTCCCTTCCACCATTCTCGAGGAGCCATCAATGAACCATTTTTCTCCTCCTTCTAATTCCTGATCTTCCAGGTCAGGCCTCACCTTCGTTTGCAGTTCTACTGTCTCAATGCAATTATGAAGCAGCTCACCTGTTGGTTCTCCAAACAAAAATTGCGCTGGATTTTGCGCAGCAGTTGTTGTTAGTTCCAAGTCTGGTGAGCTGATTAGCATGGCCTCGTACTTCAGAAGCCTTGAATCAGTTAACCATTTTTCTGCTTTTTGTTGTAAGATATTCCTTACATCGTGTGGGGTGAAAACTATCAAAGGAGCTCCAAAAGTTACCTTTTTAGCTTCTCCGACCAGCAAGGCTACTGCCACAATTGCCTGGAGGCAAGTAGGCCAGCCTCGACTGACTGGATCTAGAATTTTTGAAAAAAATCCTATAGGCTTTTTCTTTCCTGCCCATTCCTGGGTCAGAACTCCCTGTGCTGTTTGTCCGCTTACGTCCACAAACAGCTGAAACTCTTTATTTGTGTCCGGTAAGGTTAGTACCCGAGCGGTTATGAGGGCATTCTTTAATTCTTGAAATTTAGTTTCATCTTGCATTGTCCATTTCAATCTGTCAGTGTTTAATCTTTCATACAGAAATTTTACCTTCTCACTGAATCCTTCAATTCACTGTCTGCAATATCCCAGGAGCCCTAAAAATTGTCTAATTTGTCTTTTTGTTTTTGGGGCAGGGAGCACTAGAATTCCCGCCACTCTTTCAGGGTCTAATTTCTTTTTCCCCTGAGATATCCAATGTCCAAGATATTTTACCTCAGGCTCTGTGAATTGCAGCTTGGATTTTGATACCTTCAATGCTTTCTGTCTCAGAAAATTCAATAAAGAAATCGTACTCTTTTTCACCTTCTCTTCCAATGCCCCAGCAATCAATAAATCATCTACATATTGCAGTAATTTTGTCCCCTCCTCTGGAATAAATTCGGTGAGTAGCTGCTCCAGAGCCTGTCCAAACAGGTTTGGAGATTCTACAAACCCCTGTGGGAGGACAGTCCACCTTAGCTGTTGCTTTCTGTTGGTGTCCGGATCTTCCCACTGGAAGGCAAAGAAGTTCCTGCTCTTTTCATCTAAAGGGCAGGTCCAGAAAGCATCTTTCAAATCGATTACACTATACCATACATCCTCCGGTGAGAGTCTATTTAGTAAAGTATAAGGATTTGCCACCACCGGAAACCTGGTTCGGGTTCTAGCATTTACTGCTCTAAGATCCTGAACCAGCCGGAAGCTCCCATCCGCTTTTTTTACTGCCAGGATGGGGGGTGTTATGTTGGGACATGCAGGGTTCGAGGGTACCCCCTCTGAGGAGGTCATCGATTACTAATTTCAAACCCCTTCTCCCTTCTATAGGGATGGGATATTGCTTGATCCTTATTGGATCCTCTGGGTTCTCTATTTCAATTTTGATGGGAGTAATATTTAACTTCCCCACCTCCCCTTTCGAATGCCACACTCTGGGATCAATTTCCCTTTCATCTTTTGGAGTCAAATGGAATATCTTTATTACCAATTCGGAATTCTTCACAACAATATTTATACCTAATGCAACAATCATATCTCTTCTCAATAAATTGTAATCAGCTTCTTCTACTAACAATAAATTTCCTAAGCATATTTTATTTTGAGATTCAATTTCCACATCTTTGATTACAGAGACCTTGAAGCGATCTCCCTTAGCACCAATTACAACTACTTTTTCTTTACTTGCCACGCATCCCCTGGGTAATTTCTGCAGGGTGCTTCTTTCAGCTCCCGTGTCAACCAAGAATTCTATTTCCTGGCGATGGGGACCCACTTTTAACTTTATCAAGGGCTCTTTTGCTGTTACCGTCCCCACCTGAAAAAGCCCAAGACTCCCCTAGTCTTCTTGAAATACCTTTTCATCTTTTAATTTTTGTCGACAGTTCCGTTGAATGTGTCCTACTTTCTTACAGTAAAAACACTCTGGAGGATCCTTTCGTGGAGCAGAACCGTCTTTTTGAGACTCTTGTTGCTTTTTCGGCGCTGTTTTAAACTTGCCTTGTGCCTGTTCTTGTTTTTGGGCCTCCTTCACTGCAGCCACTAATATTTTGGCCTGGAGTTTCTGTTTCTCATCCTCTCTCCTCATGTAAATCTTTTGAGCTTCCCTCAGAAGCTCTTGGAGACTTTTCTCCTGCCACCCATCAATCTTTTCTAATTTCCTTCGGATATCTTCCCATGATTTTGCCACAAATTGGGTTTTGAGCAAGACTTCCCTCACCGGAGAGCTAGGATCAGTCCCAGAGTAAATCTGCAGACTTCGTCGCAATCTCTCCAACCATTCGGTGGGTGATTCTTCCTTTCCCTGGCATTCCCCAAATACCTTACTGATATTTTGACCTCGGGGAACCGCCTCCCTTATTCCTTGCACAATGATATTTCTTAAATCAATCATACTTCTCCTACCCTCCTCCGTTTGGGCGTTCCAGCTCGGGCTTACGCTAGGCCATTTCTGATCGCCTGGCGTCCCCTGTGGGTTTCGCCGCTCCCAGTCTCTGATACCAGCTTGTTTAATCATTTCTCTCTCCTCTTGACTAAACAGGGATCTCAGGATGGCCATGAGATCCTCATATGTATAAATACTACTACCTAAAAACTCATCCAATCTCTCAGCCACTCCAAACGGATAGTCTAGCAATCACCCCATCTCTTTCTTAAACGCTCGCACATCCCCTGAGTTAAGGGGTACATTCACGAACTCAATTACTCCAGGGGCAGTTGGCACTTCCCTGAGAGGGAACATTCGGTGTCTATTCTCATTCTCTTCCCACTCTTCACTCATCAGCTTAGATTTAAAACGAGTCCAACTCACAGGAGGGGAACTGGGGTTTTTGAGGGTCTGTTCTTTTATTATTGATGTACAGTCCGTTGCCACCAGGTTACCGTGAGGGATTCCCTCTGCTAAATTAGAGGGACCTGGCTGCGGCAGTCGGACGGGCAATTGTGGATAGGGTGATCCCCGACCTTGCACCACCATAGACTCTGGAGAGGCGGCGGCGGCTGCAGTTCCCACAGGAGGGGACAAAGGGGAGGCCACTGGAACCACTGCTGGTGCCGGCTCCCCTGTTCGCGATGTGTGTGCTTCACCCGGTTGCCCTGGGGAACCCGAGGGTGCTGACGGCACCACTTGATCCACCGCAGAAGGTTCTGCCGGCCCGTGGTATGGAGGGGGTAAATGATCAAGGGGTTCCCAGGTTTCTGTCTTTGGTCTACCTTTTAGTTTCATTGGGAATAGCCCTACTCTGGCCGTTAGCCAGAGCTTGGCATATTCCTTCTCCTCGGAGTCCGAGGGAACCTTACTCTCCACATAAGAGAGTAATTCGTTACATGTCCACCTTTCAAATGTTCCTAATATCGGCCAAGTGAGATGGGTTCTCAGTTCCTGCCCACCCCAGACCTCGGCACAATAATAGATCATTTTTGCTTTGGATTTCTTTTTCCTCTCGGGACAATTTTCCCAATATTTCAACATCCATCCCAAGGGACTTTCTGGTGGGATGTCTAGCACTTCCTTCACTTTCTCGGAAGGACTCTTTTCATTATCTTTCTTTTGTAGTTTACTTTTTCTTTGCTCTATATTTAAACAAGAAATCTTACCTGTCCTGCGTTGTGTTCGTTCCGCTTTTTCCAGGAAAATCAAAGTCTGCTAATACTCACCTCTTGGTTAGCTGCACCAGGGTCTTTTGTAGTTAGCGTTTCGATTTTCCTCTGGACCTTCTCCTAGGTCCGGTGGCTGAAAGAGTTTACTCATTCCCGAGCTCAACAGGACGTCCTCTTCCCCTTTCAGCCCCTTGTGATCGGTCCCCCAGGACTCCCTTTAGTCCCGGGCTTTACAAACGTGAAGAGAGAGTCTTTCTCACACCGACTCGCTTCCTCCGTGGCCGGCCAATTCCCTCGCGGGAGGATGGAAACGCGGCCTTGGAGTCCGCTTTCACTCCGTGATCAGATCACGTCTCACACATGCTTACCCAATCACCCGCTCAACCTTACAGTACTTACAGCAATTTTCTTGCGAGGGTGTCTTCGTGCACTGTCGACTTTTTATGAGCTATCAAACCACGGTTTTCTCGAAGGCTCCGTGCCTTCCTGAGCTCTCTGGATCCGTCTCTTTTATTGTGGTTTTTGTCTCAGCCTAAATTTGGTTCGGATGTCGGAGCGAACTGCGGAGGCTCTCGGCTCCCCAGGCCGCTGAAATCAGCGGGGGTACCCGACCTGGATAGCGAGGTTCTCCCACAGTTTTTCCGATCCGAGTCACGGCACCAATGTGTTATAAATGCAAAGGGAAATTTGGGATAAAATCAAAAAGAGAAATTTATTAATAAACAGCAAAGAATAACAATGAGAGAAAAAAAAAAACACAATAAAAATGGTCAGCGCAGCGCTGGGTGGACAGGGTCTACACCGAAGGTGTAGGGTTCCCAAATCCACGTCTGAGCGCTCTCAGGCTTGGGGTTTTATAGGGATTTTAAGTCCTCAGGCTAAAATTCCAAGCAGACTCCATTCACCAAGTGTTCTTGATTGTTCGGTGAATGGATTTCCTGGCTTGGAAAAATAGACCTAACCAGTGTCCGGACAGAGTCTCCTCATATGTAAAGAGACTCTGTATGTATTTTAATTTTGGGTTATCAAGGCAGAAGTGGTGTGATCCGGGGTTGGTGCTGATGGAAATCTCGGCAGAGTCTTCCCTTTTGTTTCCAGTGATTGCATCTCCAACACTGGTCTGACAGGTGGGGCGTTCAGGACTAGCGATGGATACTTTTTCTGAGGCTCGTCTTTGTCGACCTTGATTGTTTCCCAACAGAGATCTGCAGGGACGTTGGTCAGGTCCGGGGGTGGGTTCCTCCTCCGAGCTAGTCCTTTTGTTTTCTTGATGGCTCTCGTCCTGTCTATTTTCCGAGCTAATGTTCGTTATCTGGGTGTTGGCTGCAATCCTTTGCCTTTGGAGAAAAACTCCCGGCCAGGCTTGGAAAAAGGGTTTATGTACATCTTTGGATTTTTATTATTTTAACACATATACATCTTATTTACACCTTTACGAATTTTTATTTACAAATAATTTATTACAATTGTCACCCAGTGTTACTTTCCAAGGGGCTTCTGGAGCTTTCTTCACTCGAGAATGGTGAATCCAGGCGCTCTGTTCCTTGATCTTAACTGCAGTGAAGGTGGTGAGGATCACCTGGAATGGTCCTTCCCACTGTGGTTCTAAAGTTTTTTCTGTAAGAGACTTAACATACACATAATCTCTCCAGGCTGTATGTCATGCACTGGCCCATCCAGCCCTCTGCTCCGGGTTCCAGCCACATGTTTCTCAATTGCTTTGAGCTGTTTGCCTAGGGCTATCATATAGGCAGTCAACATCTCCTCCCCCACTTGGGTGGACAATCCCTTTTGCACACCATATGGTCTCCCATAAAGCATTTCAAAGGGACTTAGTTTTTCTTTGGCTCTGGGCTTGGTTCGGAACCGCATCAATGCCAGTGGGAGAGATTGGGGCCAACGTAAATTAGCTTCTTGTCCCAGCCTCACAATTTGCTGTTTAATTAAATGATTCATCTTTTCTACTTGGCCACTTGACTGGGGGCGATAAGGGGTATGGAGCTCCCAATCTATCCCCAGATGTCGACTGATATGTTGTACTATTTTTGAGATAAAATGTGGTCCCCTATCTGAAGATATTGTGGCTGGAACCCCGAAGCGTGGTGTTACCTCTTGTAACAATACCCTGGTTACCTCCTGGGCTTTGGCAGTCCTGGTGGGAAAAGCCTCTGGCCACCCTGAAAAGGTATCTGTTAAAACCAGCAAATATCGATACCCCCCTTTTCTTGGGAGTTCTGAGAAGTCAATTTGCCATTGTTGTCCAGGCCCATGGCCTTTTCCAATTAGACTGAGTTTTTGTTTGGGGGTATTCTTAGGTTTAGTCTGGAGGCAAATGTCACACTGCCGGGTTACCTGAATGACAGTAGAGTATAAATTTCTGGCAGTAATCTTTTCAATTAGATAGCTATACAGGGCATCTATTCCCCAGTGTGTTTTCTGGTGCTCTTTTCTTACTAGTGACCATAACAAATGAGAAGGGATGACTATTGTCCCTTCTGCAGTAATAGCTCATCCCTCTTGGTTATATTTTCCCCCTTGATCTTGAATTAGTTTTCTATCTTTTCTAGTATATACTGGCTTACCTTCAAGGGAGATCTGTCCATCAGGAATTAAGGCTCCCTCAATTGTTATCTCACCTTTTGCTGCTTCTTTTGCCTCTCTGTCCGCCAGCTCGTTCCCTTCTTCCAATTCTGAGCTCACTTTCTGGTGTGCCTTAATGTGCATAATTGCTACCTGCTCAGGTAGCTGGACTGCTTCCAGTAGTCGCAATATCTCTTGCGCATGTTTGATGTTTTTCCCTTGTGAGTTTAACAGTCCTCTTTCTTTCCAGATGGCCCCATGTGCATGTACAACCCCAAATGCATATCTCGAGTCTGTATAGATGTTTATTTTCCTTCCCTTTGCAATCTCCAGGGCCCGGGTTAGAGCGATGATCTCTGCCTTTTGTGCAGAGGTATCTGTTAGCAAGGGTCCAGATTCTATTACCTCTTTGCAGGTGGTGACTGCATACTCAGCATGTCGCTTTCCACGGATGATGTAGCTGCTCCCATCAGTGAACCAGGTTTCTGCATCATCCAGCGGGGTGTCTTTCAGATCTGGGCGGCTGGAGTAGGAAGCTTCAATGGTCTCCAGGCAGTCGTGGTGCACCGGCTCCCTTTGATTCCCACTGAGAAAAGAAGCTGGGTTGATAATGTTAGTTACAACTATCTCTACATCATCTTGTTCTACCATGATGGCTTGGTATTTCAGGAACCTTTGTGGGGAAAGCCAGTGCCCGCCCTTTATTTCTAGGACTGCAGACACTGTGTGAGACACCAATACAGTCATTTTCTGGCCCAGGGTGAATTTGCGTGCTTCCTGAATATTCAGCACCACTGCAGCAACAGCTCTAAGGCATCCTGGCCATCCCTTCGCTGTTGCATCTAGTTGTTTGGAGAAGTAAGCAACTGCTCTTCGGTACGGACCCAAGTCCTGGGCCAGTATTCCCAGCGCAATTCCTTGCTTCTCATGGGAAAACAGGAAGAATGGTTTACTTACATCCGGGAGTCCAAGTGCTGGAGCCGACATTAGAGCATTCTTCAGCTGGTGGAAGGCTTGTGTGGCCTCTTTTGTCCACTGGAGTTCTCTGTTCCCGCTTGTAATGAGCGCATACAGAGGTTTCACGAGCAACCCATAGCTGTGTATCCATAGTCTGCACCATCCTGTCATTCCTAAGAATGTTCGCAGCTCCTTCACTGTTTGAGGTTTTGGGGTTTGGCATATCGCTTCTTTGCGATCTTGCCCTAGAGTCCGCTGTCCAGCACTGATCTCATAACCCAGATAAATTACTTTTGGCTTCACTACCTGGGCCTTTTTCTTTGATACCCTGTATCCCTGAAGTCCCAGAAAGTTTAGCAGGCTTACAGTCCAGGCTATGCATGCCTCTTTCTTCCGGGTGGCTATGAGAATGTCATCCACGTACTGTACTATCTTTCCTTCTTCTGGGGGAGCCTCCCAGGATTCCAGATCCTTGGCAAGTTGCTCTCCAAACAGAGTAGGAGTTTTTAAATCCTTGAGGCAACACAGTCCAGGTGAGCTGGGATTTGCGCCCACTTTTGGGGTTTTCCCATTCAAATGCAAAAGTTTTCTGGCTGTCCTCATGGATAGGGAGGCAAAAGAAGGCATCTTTCAAGTCTAAAACAGTAAACCAAGTTAGCTCGGGTGTCAGGCACGTTAGTAGAGTGTATGGATTTGCGACTACAGGGTAGAGATCCTCAGTTATTTTGTTGACAGCCCTCAGATCTTGTACAATCTCATATGACCCATCAGGTTTTCGGACTGGCAAAATGGGAGTATTGAACTCAGATGGGCACTCTTTTAACAAGCCTAACTGCAAAAAGTCTTCAATTATGGGACTAATTCCTTCCCTATCTTCTCTTTTCAGGGGATACTGTTTAATTCTAACTGGTTGTCTTCCTTCCTTGAGTTTGATTAATATTGGGAGTGCATTTTTCGCTCTCCCTGGTACATTGGAGGCCCACACTCCAGGAAATACTTGATTTATTATTTCTTCACTAATTTCTCCCTCTGTGTGGACAGCTGTCAACATTAAACTCAATGCCTCTATGTACTGTTCATCATTTACCTCCAGAATAACCTCTCCATTTTTAAATTTAATAGTTACTTGTAATTGTTCTAACAAGTCTCTACCCAACAGATGTCTCAGGGAGCTGGGCAGGTATAGGAATTTATGAATACCCCATTGCTTTCCAAGCTTATACTTTAATGGCTTGCAAAAATATGCTTTTTCAGGTTGACCAGTTGCTCCTATTACTGTTACATAATCCTTCCCCACAGGTGCCAAAGTCTTATTCAAGGCTGAATATGTTGCCCCAGTGTCAACCAGAAATTCCACCTCTTTCCCCCTTTCCCCCAGTTTCAATTTTATAACCAGTGGATCTTCTGGGGTGAGATCTACTGGTCCTCTTCAATCTTCATATGCAATCATTTTCCCTTTTTCCCGGTCTCCCTTTTCCCGGAAGCCACCCCGTCTCTGCTCTGGGCACTGATTTTTCCAGAGACCATATTTCTTACAGATGGCACACTGGTCTCTGCCCAGTCGGGACGGGCCTTGTCTATATGATCCCTGTCCACGTTTTCCTCTCTCTCCCTCACTTACAACAGCTACAAACTCCCTCATTCCTTGTTTATATCCTTCTTCCCGGTTACTAAAAACTCTCCACGCCTCATCTAACAAAGTCTCTTAGTTCCTCCCATCTGCCCCCCAAAGCTTTTGGAGTTTACGCCTTATGTCACCCATAGACTGCCCCAGGAATAAATTAACTAACTGCTGTATCCCTACTTCAGACCCAGGGTCCAGTGATGTGTGACGGCGCATGGCATCTCTTAATTTTTCGAGGAATTCAGATGGTGACTAAGTGGCCCCCTGCCTGATTGCATATAAGGCTGACCAATTTATAGTTTTGGGGATGGCTCTTTCCATCCCCTTTGCGATCCACTCTTGGTAGCTTTCTAGTTTTTTTAATTCTGCTAATCTGTTTGGATCCCACTGTGGGTTTTGGAGTGGGAAATAATCTTTCACATCCAATTGTTGGGTTTTATAATAATCTTCTGCCAGATCCCCTGCCGTTTTTATAATTAATTGTTTTTCTGTCTCGGTCAGTGCATCCAATAATAATTGCATATCACTCCAGTCTGGATTGTGTTGTTTTATTATATATCGCAGACGTTTAGCTGTGTTAACTGGATCATTGCGGTAATTTTTAGCAGCCTTCTCCCATGCCTCCAAATCGATTGTGGAGAAGGGAACCTTAACCAAACCAATACCACTCCTCCCTCAGGTGCCACTGCCTCTCGCAGCGGTGCCTGTAATATGTGTGTTTGTTGTCTAGTGCGGTGTGCAACCGGAGGGGTGTCTATGTCCCCTGAGTCCACATCCTCATCCTCTTCCTTTTCTGGTCTTATGTGGGGAGGCTTAAGCAAATCGTCTGCCAGATCTTGTTCTTGGGCCACAGTCTGGTAAACTTTATCTGATTTTGTGCATCTTTGCCCTATGTTACATGTTGAACAACACCGCTTAAGCCTTCCCCTCTTAGTCTTATTCTCCTTCTCCAGGGCCAATACCAGAGGGTCAGAGGGAGCCCTGATCCCACAATCCCTCTGCCGTTCGGGGTGATTTCGAAGGGAGAAAAACATATCAGCATATGTTACCTCTGCCCATTTCCCTTCCCTCCTGAGAAAGAGCATGAGTTGGAATAGCGTGGTATAGTCCAAAGTTCCACTAGGTGGCCGCTTCGCTCCCTCATCCAATTTATATAGCGGCCACCAGTCCTTACAGAATTTGATTAATTCCTTCTTGTTCTCAGTTCCTCCACGTCCAGCAATATTTTTCCAATGTGCAAGAATACAACCTAGCGGACTTGCTTTAGGGATTTCTTTACTTTGTCCAGTGCCCATTGTTTCCCTTTTTTGTCCTGTCCCGTTTCCACCCAAACTTTTCCTCACACACAATTGCAATTAGTGGGCACCCAATGTGACTTTTCACACACAAACTTCAAAGTTTTCACTTTGCACGTGAAGCATATGCCCTGATGGTTATCAAAGCAATAATACCAGTGTCTACCCACGGTTAAAACAAATATTAATCACTTCGCACTCAAGCACAACACTCCTCATTTACATTTGGGTTTGCCCCACACTGACTCCAGTCACTTCGCCTTTCTCCGGCCGCCTCAGTCGCCCGAGGTCGGAACCACGGATAGAGCTCCACACTCGCTCCGCACCTCTGGTGCATCCCACTTGCTCATTCACACACCAAACACACTCAGTGACTCAACGTGTCCAGACTTAGCATTCACACAAAACAAGGATTCGCTCGACTCACTCCCAGAGTCGCTAGCGGTCTGCTCTATCAGCTCAGCGAGAACCCCTCCGTCGGCCCCTCTATCGGCCAGGATCGACCCCTTTCCCTCTGTCCCCGGCCCCTCCTGGCCGGGTGCTTGCAAGCCCACTGGGACTGTGCTGTACGACAGACGTCTCTGGTCGCTTTACCAGCAGCTCTCCCCTTGATATTTAATTCATACCTTTATCCGCAGGCCGGCAGGTTGTTGTCTGTCCCCGCGGTGAGCGAACCGAGGCTCGGTGTCCCTCCCGGAAAGTCCTGGGGGCGCGCCAGGGAATCCGTTCCTCGGCCGCTCCCGCAGCCAGACAGAGACCTTCCTGGCTGGCTCGCCAAAATGATGTGCGGAATAAAAGGAACCCTATAACTCGCAGAGTAGTTATAAGAGCAGGTATGAATTTATTCAGCGCTGAGGTGCATGGGGGATATCTCCTCCAAAAAGCATGCATACATTTTGATTGGGTTTTCCCTTTTTATCCTTTACAGAGCAGGATTACACGATACACCTAATACATATTAATTTCCTAACCCCGCCTGTCTTCACTTCATATTACAATTAGCTCCATGCCCCTTTCAGTCCTTTGACCACTTTTTGGGACTTCAAATCCGTTTCTTTCGGCTTAGGGTCCAGGAATCTCCTTTATCCTGTGGTGCCTTTGTCTTTGCATCTTGTTTGTGTATTCCAGCTCCTTTTCCTGTCTTGCAGTCTGACTCTTTTTCCTGTTCTTGTGGATTAGGGTGTCAGGGTCTGGTTTTTGTCAGACACCCCTTTCAAGCATTTCTTCCTAATTCTTAATTTCTTTGTTTCAACCTTATCAACCCACAAAACAAACTGGATAATAGCCACAGTAGCCTTTGTTATAAGACCCATATTTAGGTAAGGTGCAGCAAATGGGGGAAATATAGCCATGACCACATGCCACCTGATCCTGGGTAAGCTAAACAACATGGTTCTACTTAATAAGGTTTCTATATCTAGCACATAAAAGTTAGGTTATTTAAGAACTGTTATTCCTTTTTTGCCCTTTTTCTCTCAGTGCGTCACGTTGGGCGCCAAAATCTGTCTTGGTTTTAGAAGACAGGTGTCTGCCAGGGAGGGCAGGAGCCTCTCTTGGAATGAAAAAATGTAGACCCCCTCCCTCTGAATTATTATAATTCTGAAATCAAGGGGCTTTCAGGCAGAGATCTGGGGATAGGAATAACAGTTCTTTACTAGTATTTATAACAAGGCAAACAAACAACAATAACTACAGCGTTAGCAACAAAACAGAACCGGGACCCCGTGTCAGCTTTCTCGGCTGAGACAAGAAGGAATGGACGAGCGGCTTTGCTTCACAAACCCCCTCGGGCGGGCAGTCCCGGTGCTCCTGTAGGGCTCTGAGGAACAGTCGGCTGGAACAGCAGGGATGAGCTGAGATCCCAGGCCGCTGGCTGAGGTGTATCAGCAGCTCCGCAGCGGTGCCTGGCACTGCCACACGTCCCGGCAGGACAGGGGGTGTGAGTCCCACCAACGAAGAGGGAAGAAGGAGAAGGAGAAGAAGCAGCTCCATCTGGGTGATGGCGAAATTTCCTTCTCTCCACCGCAACAGCTCTGCATGCCCCAAGTGTCTTACTCCAAAGCTGAAGAAAGCCCGCTAAACTGTCTCCAGTCCCCTTTTTTCCTGCCCCCTTCCCCCCATGGGCTTGGCCGAACTCTTTGTCTTTTCTCAAGCACCCACCAAGTACCCACAGTTAGGTTGTTCCCACAACTAATGGGTAAAAATTCCACATGCAAGCTAGAATTAAATAAAATAAAAAAAAAAATAAAAGGACACCTAACCCCCAACACCCTCCTTTGCCAGCAGGGGTAAACCCCAGAGGTTTAAAGGCCTTGGAGATTTGGCAAACTGATGTCACCCATATTGCTGAATTTGGCAGGCTCAATTTTGTGTATGTGTCTATTGACACTTTCTCCTCTGCCATGTAGGCTTCTGCTCATACTGGAGAAAAAACGTGCGATGTCATTGCCCATTGGAGGCAGGCTTTTGCCATGTTAGGGAAACCTTCTACTGTGAAGACAGATACTGGCCCTGCTTATGCCTAGAAAAAGTGAGGCAATTCATGCAGATGTGGGGTGTTTCACACAAATTCGGCATTCCACATTCTCCAACTGGTCAAGCCATTGTTGAAGGTGCTCATGGTACTCTGAAACAGGTTCTTCAAAAACAAAAATAGGGAATGCAGGGTGAAACCCCGCACAGTCAATTGGCAAAAGCTATGTATACGGTCAATCACCTTATGGTGCCACAGAACTCAAATAACCTGGTTATCTTGAGCCATCGCCTTTCATTGCAGGCTTCGGGTGAGGCGCATCAGCCCCGAGCGAAAGTTTGGGTGCGAAATTTGACCACTGAGCTGTGGGAAGGCTCGTTCGAACTTATCGCTTCGGGTCGTGGGTATGCATGTGTATCCACAGATACTGGGGTGCAATGGATACCTACAAAGTGTGTCCGTCCTGACCTGCAATTGCAAAGGCAGAACCGAGCCAACAGGCAAACCACAGGCTGTGACCAGAATGAAGGTCCTCAAGTGGAGGAACCTTCAACTGATGACACAAATGCAGATGATGCAAGTGATCACTTGGATGGTCCCTCTACGAGCAGGCATTAAGCATCTTGTTCATTTTCTTTTTTTTTTTTTATAGAAAAAAAGGGTGAGATGTGGACATGATTTTCTGAAACTGAGAGAGCATTTAGGCTCTCAGTGGTTGATCTGTTTCCATGGGAAAGTCTTTTGGGAAACTGTTTATCTTTCAAGAACTGTTGTGTAAATAAGATTTTGGTTCCCAAAACAAGGACACAGATGTTCTGAGAGTGTTTTTCTCTGGTCCCACCAATGGGAGGAGGGAGGTGTTGCTCCTTATACCAGTCAGGTTAACCTGTATTGGAACACCTTATAAAAAGGGTTGAAACCCCTGAAAGAAAGGCTTTAGCCTCCTGAAAATAAAATCTTGGCTGTTTGTGATTGAACCCTTGCTTCATACTGCGTGTCCACTAGCGACAATGGGCTGAGCCCACAGGATAGAGTGTTGAAGGCAGTTTATGTTATGAATCATCTACGGTTAGTAAGTAATCGGAGTGAACCACCAGCAATTACACATTACTTAGGCTTGTAGCAAGATTCGGAATTGGTAGAGCAGCAATCAAAGGTTCGCTTTAAGAATCCTATGGGAAGGACCTGCAGAGTTATTAATGTGGGGGAGGGGTTATGTTTCTATCTTACATATAGATGTATAAAGACACGCTCACGATGAGAGACTTCTCCAGGGTCAAGCTGTTCAGGTATAAGCAGTTTATTATTTGGGTAGAGGGAGGAAGGAATCCGTTTCCACTGTCAGCCACAGCATACACGTCATCAGGGAAGGAGAGAGAGAGGAGAGGGGTGTTGGGGAGCATGGGGAAAGAAGGTAGGAGAGAGTAAGAGAGGAAAGGGTAATGGAGTGTAAGAAGCTAAGTAAGAGAGAGAGGAGAGCAAGAGCAGGGATTAAGGGAGCAGGTTAAGAGAGGGGGGAGAAGTTAAGAGAGCATAAAAGTAAGAGTTAAAAGAGGGTAAAAGTAAGGACAAGTAAGGGCTGGTAAGAGTAAGAGAGAGGGGAGAGAGAGAGTAGGAGAAGGGAATCAGAGTTAAGAGAGGTGCGGGTAAAAGAGGTGCAGAAGTTAAGAGAGGGTAAAAGTGAGAGCTAAGTTCTTGTTACAATACATTATATCTTTTTCTATAGTGAATATTCTAATTCCCGGTAACCAACCACTACATGACACACATTCTATAGAATTTACATACAGCCTATAAGAACTATTACATTACCATACAGTGTTACATTTTAAACTCTAAAATCTACGTTTCAAATTCTTCTCTTGCTGCTTGACCTTTGGATTCTCTATCAGCAGAAGGGTATTTTTCTATCAACAGGGATTCTCCTTTAGCTGGCTAGGCTATTGTTCTTTGGTTATATAGTAACTAGCACTCAGTGTCCTATGGCTCAAAGCTAGCTTTCATTTCTATTTCAATTCTAGGTTTCATATTTTCAGAATCTTTTGCTAAACAATCATATTCATAAGGTTTCCCTGTTTCATCCTCCCCAGCAATTACAGACAAAGGACCCCGATGAATACCAGTGAAATGGGTTCATCGCTGGCTTGAGAAGGATACCAGAACCCTGATACTACCATTGTGTGAGTGCGGAGGAGCCCGCTGAGCCTGAGATCCTGGCTCTGCCCTGGAGACAAGATACTTCTCTGTAAGAGAGACACAATGTATCGCTCCCAGGGATCTTTGAGTTAGATATGTTAAACTGTTGTGCCCCATTGGTGTTCCCCCCTGCTGTCCCACCCTGATACATGTATCTCAGGCTCCCCCTGCCCCTCTCCTCCCCTATAAATATCCCGGGTTTTCCCCTGTTCGGCAGATTAGCTGTTGCTGGCTCCCTTCGCCAAAGCTCTGCCTGAATAAAGGTTTGTGCTTAGTGGAATGCTGGACCAGCTTTCTTGTCCCTGCTTCCCGTGTCACCTGCCCACTGCTGCTAAGCTGAGCTGGAATCACTCGACTGCCCGAAGCTGCTCACATGCGCTTCGGCCCAGCCCTTTTCAGGGCTGCTTCTCTAGAGAAGTCGCGGTGCTCCGGGCTTTCCGTCGCCGCAGCAACTGGCGCCCAACATGGGGCATTCAAAGGAGCCCTGAAGAAGCGTCCGCCTGCAGTTTTAGCTGCGAGGCATGCTGCCGTTCGAGCCACCACCCCTCGAGGAAGCTTGCTTGCGTTTTAGCAAGAGGCTATCCAAGAGGCTGCGACTGGGACCCTTGCTGACCATCCGGGGCAAGGAAAAGCCCCTGAGGATCGGCTGCCCAGGTGATCACTCACCCAGCAGCTTTTTGTTAGCCCGCCTGCATCTGCCAAAGAGAAATTGTAAGTCGATCCCGTGAAGGGTTTTTTCGGACTTTTTTCTTTTTCTTTGCTGTTTTACTGCTGGGCGGGGAGTGAAAAAGGATGGGGAACCAGTTCTCCGCATGGAGGCTGACCCCACCTGAGAGGGACTTCTCTATCCAAGTTGTAAGCACCCTAAAAGCGGGAAATTTTAAGTTTTCTAAAGGGGATTTAGAGAGATTTATTCATTGGATTTTTAAACATTTTAAGATTAATTCGGATTCTGCTAAATCAAGAATTTTTTGGGATAATGTGGGAAGAAAGTTATATACAGTTCAAGCTAAGGGAGATTTTTCTGTTGCAAAATTTTTTCCTGTGTTTCAAAATATTATTTTCTCATTGGAAAAAGAAGGAAAAAAAGAAGAGGGAGTTTTGGGTCCCCAGTTGAACCCCCCAACCCCGTCAACCTCTCCAAGTGTCCCCAAGCCCTCTTTCCTATCTGAGAGCCAGTTGGTGGGTGGACATTGCCCCCAGGCACAGGGCTGATGCCATCTCCCTGACACCCCCCTACCGTCTCTCTACCCTTACCAGGGCGGCAATGGCCATGCCGCTCTGGGTCTTTCCTCTAACCTCTCCCCTATGTCCTCACACCCAGTTGTGTCACCCCCAGTTCCTAGCGTTAGCACAGATGGTGCTGGCAGTGTGGCCAGCCCTGCCATTTTGTCCCACTCCTACCCCTGTTTTCCCACCCTCGATGCCCAAAATGGACACTTTCCCACCTTCACCCCTTCTCTTCCTGCTGCGTCCTGTTCCTCCTCCCCCCCCCACTGCATCGTTGGGTGTAACCGCATCAGGCCCTGCCCCATCCATCGGGAAACCCCTCCCCATCGCGGACCCCAGTCCTGCCCCTTCGTGCCGGGGCTTCGCCCCCAACGGCGCGGCCGCTCCAGGGTCCCAGTGCCCAGGAGGTCGGGACGGCTCTGGCCGGAGCGGGGCCATCTTGGCTTCCCCACCCGGCCACAAAAGGGCCAACTCTAGGCACCCAAGCCGGCCCCGCGCTGCCACCAAGCGCACTAAGACAGCCCCCCATCTCTACTAGGAGATGAGAGCAGTGAATCTTCTTATTCAGATTCTGACTATGAAGACCACTGGGCTGAGGTGCAGAGGAAAGCCACACGAGCGGGGAACTTAGCTCTGTCCCGGAAAATACTTGCCTTTCCTGTAATAATGAGGAGAGACAGGGCAGGGGCACAAGTTGCCGCATGGGAGTCCCTCCACTATAGGGAACTGCAGGAACTTTGTAAAGCTGCCGAGGAACATGGCAGGGGTTCACATTTTTTTAAACACTTGCTGGAAGCCTCCTTCCCTGCCCACGTCATGGTCCCGCATGACATCAAGAATATTATGAACTGCCTTCTCTCCCCAGCAGAGTACATGTTATGGGAGAGGCAGTGGAAAAAACATTTAAAACAATTGGCAGATGTTTATGCTAAAGATGCTAACAGACCTAATTTTACTTTAGAGCAATTAGCAGGAGAAGGAGATTTCCAAAAGCCCCGAGATCAGGCCTGGGATCTGCCTGAAGCAGCCTTACAGGATATAGCTAATGCTGCTAAGATATTTATTTTTACCACCCCTGATGATAAAGTGCTAATGCAGTGCTTCACCAATATTAAGCAAGGGGCAACTGAGTCTTTTATTAAGTATATTGATAAGTTAAAAGTGGCCATTGAAAAGCAGATAGAGAGCCCTCAGGCGCAAAAGGAATTATTAGTAAAAATAGCAATGGCCAATGCTAATCCGGAGTGCAAAGCAGTTTTGCGAGCCCTCTCACTGGACCCCGAACCAACCATAGATCAGATGGTTGAAGCCTGTGCCAAGCACTCCTCTGCCTCAAGTGAGAATACAGTGGCACTTGCAGTGGCTAAAGGAGTGGCAGAGGGGATATCTGGAGCTTATGCTGCAGACCCCAATACAAGTCGTTGTTTTAATTGTGGCGAGCCTGGACATTTTTTTAAAGACTGTCCAGAGAGACATTCTATACAACCACCAGCCCACCAACGGTTACCCAGACAAAACTGGCATTCGGGAAACTTCAAGCAGAGCGCGGAACAGCCCCGCGCTTCGACATCAAATCAAATGCCGCACCACTCCACCCCTCCTGCCAAACCCACCATCCTGCATCCACGGGGACCCCGATATCAAGCCCAGCAGGTGGAGCGCTTCAGATGTGAACCCAGCGTCAACTGGTAACTAGACTCTCTTTACATATGGAAGGTGACTGTATTTACAAAGTCCCCACAGGGAAACGTGGACCACCAGGCGGTCCCTCCAAC
This sequence comes from Poecile atricapillus, assembly GCF_030490865.1. Classification (NCBI taxonomy): domain Eukaryota; kingdom Metazoa; phylum Chordata; class Aves; order Passeriformes; family Paridae; genus Poecile; species Poecile atricapillus. Next base: position 65,938,669 of record NC_081288.1, read on the forward strand.
ATCTTAGTACTTGGGGATCCAACCAACTCTCCAGGACAAATTCATACTGTTCCTGAGGTTCAGACTATATACCCTGGAGATGAAATTTCCATCTCCCTGACCTGCATAGACCCTCCTTATTATTTAAAGGAACAGACTCCTGTGGCACAGGCCTTTTTACTTCCTAGTGACTGCCCAAATCAGGTTCCCCTCAAGCCCAGCGCTATGTGGACTCGGGTTGTGGGCTCCTGCAAACCCATCGTGGACTGCAGCCTGTTTTGTTATGGAGAAAGGATTCAGCGCCCAGGAATGCTAGACACTGGAGCAGATGTTGCCATCATCGCCCGTTCCGAGTGCTCAGACAATTGGGAATTACAACCTGTGGCAAGCATGATTTCAGGAATTGGAGGGATGACAACTTCCATGAGGAACAAACGGAATATTGTCATTGAAGGACCTGAGGGACAAATGGCAACCATCAGGCCATTTGTGGTGAAAGCACCAATCACCCTCTGGGAATGGGATCTCCTGTCCCAATGGGGAGCTTCTCTGCGAATTCCCAGCAGGGATTTTTAGTGGGGGTCACTGAGAAGTGCGCCATGTCTACCATCCCCCAACTCACCTGGAAACAGCACCATCCAGTGTGGGTTGATCAGTGGCCCCTATCTGAGACCAAACTGCGTGCACTGGAAGCCCTCGTGGAAGAGCAGCTTGCCAAGGGCCACATCACTGAGTCCAACAGCCCTTGGAACTCCCCTGTCTTTGTCCTACACAAACCAGGCAAGGACAGGTGGAAACTCCTTCATGACCTCTGGAAGATCAACGATGTCATTGAAGACATGGGATCCCTTCAGCCTGACATGCCCTCCCCTTCAATGCTCCCTCGGGATTGGAAGCTGGCTGTCATTGACATAAAGGACTGTTTTTTCAACATACCCCTCCACCCTCGGGATGCCCCCAGATTTGCATTCTCCGTTCCCTCTCCAAAATGACAAGCACCTTTAAAAAGATACCATTGGCTAGTCCTTCCCCAAGGGATGAAAAATTCTCCTACCATCTGCCAATGGTACGTGGCCCACATTCTGTCACCTGTGAGGACCCTGTTCCCAGATGCCGTCATCCTCCACTACATGGATGACATTCTGGTTTGTGCTGCTGCTGATGACTATCTGCACCGGACTTTACAAAAAACTATACAGACAATTGAGGACGCTGGATTTGAGATACGTGAGGACAAGATCCAGCACACCTGCCCTTGGACCTACCTAGGACTCCGGATCTGCGAGCGGACCATTGTGCCCCAGCAGCTGACCATCAGAGATGACCCCAAGACCCTGCGGGACTTGCATCAGCTCTCCGGGTCCATCAACTGGGTACGCCCTCTGCTTGGGGTAACAACAGAAGTCCTTGCGCCCCTCTTCAACCTGCTCCGTGGCAGCGAGGCTCTCGATTTACCACACTCCTTCACGCCGGAGGCCCAGGAATCCATCACCAAAGTACAGGAGGCCCTGTCTTCGTGGCAAGCCCACCGCTATGAGCCCAGCCTGCCCTTCCAACTGGTTCTCCTGGGTAAGGCCCCGTGCTTACACGTGCTCATTTTTCAATGGGACATGGCATTGAAGGATCCACTCCTTATCATTGAGTAGATCTTTACACATAACCAGCCCACTAAGACTATTACCACTCCACAGGAAATCATGGCTGAACTCATTAAAAGAGCTAGAGTCCATCTCCGCACTCTTGCAGCCTGTGAGTTCACATGCATCTTCCTCCCATTGGCAACTGGAAGTTTGGACCCTTTGCCCCAAACCAATGAGAGCCTTCAGTTCACTCTTGATAGCTATTCAGGCCAAATTTCTATACACCCACCTGGCCACAGACTTTTCAAAACCACATTTAATTTGGTCCCCAAATCATTACAGAGCAAAACACCGCTCAAGGCTCAGACGGTTTTCAAAGATGGCTCAGGGAAATCCCACAAGTCAGTCATGACTTGGAAGGACCCCAAGACACAGAAATGGGAGTCTGATGTCCAAGTGGTCGAGGGATCACCACAGATTGCTGAATTAGCAGCCGTCATCAGAGCTTTTGAGAAATTCCAAGAACCTTTCAATCTGGTGACTGATTCGGCTTATGTGGCTGGAATAGCTATGAGAGCAGAACATGCATTTCTAAAAGAGGTCTTTAACCCAAATTTATACAAATTGCTTTCTGAATTAGTATATCTTATCTCCCACAGAAAGGAACCTTATTATGTCATGCATGTGAGGGCACATACTGACCTCCCAGGTACCATTGCCAAAGGAAACAGGAGGGCAGACGCCTTAGCCATGCCTGCTGGAGCAGCCAATGTCCCTGACATTTTCGCACAAGCAAAATTGTCCCACCAGTTCTTTCACCAAAACTTGCCTGCACTGATGAGAATGTTCAGACTACCCAGAGACCAAGCTAGAGCAATAGTTGCCACCTGTCCCAATTGCCAATCTTTCCAAATACCTGTTGTTAACTCCGGGGTTAACCCCCGAGGACTTAACGGCTGCCAGATATGGCAAACCGATGTCACTCACATCCCGTCCTTCGGGAGAGTCAAATACGTACATGTCTCCATAGACACCTTCTCTGGTGCAGTGTTTGCCTCAGCCCATGCAGGAGGAAATGCCAAGCACACCATCCGACATTTTCTCCTTGCTTTTGCTACCCTGGGAGTCCCAGAACAAATTAAAACAGACAGTGGACCTGCTTACACCTCTCACAAATTAAGAGACTTTTTCAATGAGTGGGGAGTGAAACACACCACGGGCATTCCTCATTCCCCTACAGGGCAATCAATAGTAGAAAGGACCCACCAAAACCTGAAAAGAGTCCTTGATCACCAGTGGGGAGGAACAGAGATCATTCCTCCCATTGAGAGGCTCTGTAAGGCTCTGTATGTCATGAACTTTCTAAATTGCTCATCTACAGAGCCTGACCCCCCTGTAATTCAGCACTTCTCTAATTCAACTCATGCCAAACTCACGGAGAAGCCTCCGGTGCTGATCAAGGATCCTGAATCACAACGGACATCAGGACCTTTCCCATTGATTACCTGGGGGAGAGGGTATGCGTGTGTGTCCACACCATCAGGACCTAAGTGGCTCCCAGGGAAAAATGTAAAACCTTATTTAGGCCCTACAAACCCTGCACTAGACTCAGAACTTTCAAAGTCTCCTGAGACCCACACAGGTCCAGAAAAACAGCAGTCTACTGCAGCCTGGAAACGGAGACGTCGTCGGAGTCCACCTAACCAACCTACCACCAGACCAACAAACAGACAGAGGCCAAACCGTCCTGCTACCAGGGCCGCAACGAGACGACTGCCAACATCACGCCTGACACCGTGACAGTACACAAGTCTTCTTAACTCCCTCCCCCTTCCCCTTCTCGCCCTCGTTGCCTAGCCCAAATTGCTAGTTTACACCAAAATGCACCTCTGTGCTGCTGCTGGTGTCGGGTCATGTGTCCCCAATACACAGAATAACCTTGCTTATAATTGTTTTTTTTTAAAGAGGGGGGAGACGGGAGAGGAAGGGGAAAAAGAAAATAGCTCCCCCCCCTCCAAAAATCAGAGCTAATCTTTTATGTCCTGTTATAGAAAATGGAGAGCAAAACCATCCTTGAGTTCCTGATGTTCCTGATTATCTGGATGCTCCTGAAAACATCAGCTGTAGAGGCCTGGCTAGTAGCACAGCCCCAGGAGAACGTGTGGATCACCCTCGCAAAGACGTTCCAACAAGAACACATGTGCTTGTCCATGGGCAGCGCCGCCAACCCTCTGTCATCCTGCCTGGTAGGGATTCTTTTAAAGCCCCATGAATATCCTTTCACAGGGAAAGAACCCAACCCGGTAGACATTTGGGATGAGTGGACAAAGATCTTGCCCCATGCAGCAGAGGAACTCCAGGAATTGGAGCTTTTGGGATCCTCCAAAGCTACCTATTGCATAAATTTTAATTATCACCCAGTAGCCAATACATGGCCTGCCTCAAAATACCAAAGGGCAATTAAATCAAGGAAAAATGTGACTCCCAACAGTAAAATTTACAATCACTCCAAATGGTGCAATTACACCAGCAGCACACGATCTGCCTCCTCTCAGTATCCCAGAGTGCTGCCCCGGGGAGTGTTCTTCATCTGTGGGGATAGAGTGTGGGCAGGAATCCCTTCCCGACTCCAGGGAGGCCCTTGCACACTTGGACAGCTTACCATCTTCACTCCAAATTCAACTCTAATACATGATTGGCTGAAAAAGAATGAATTGACCCACCAAAAGAAAGATCTCACCCAATTAGATGAAAATTGCGATAGCCAAATTAAAGATTGGTCCTACACAAAGAGGGTGGTGATGTCAGCATTTTTGCTGTGGGCAGCTGCTGCTAAAGCCCTTGGTGAGCCTTCTCACCTGGAGTGTTGGCTTGGTAAGCAGGCCAACTGGACCTCCTCTGTCCTGAGTGACCTCCTGACAGATGAAGAGACTGTTAGGCATGCCACGCTACAAAACCGAGCTGCCATAGACTTTCTACTCCTGGCCCATGGACATGGCTGCGAAGAATCAGACGGTTTGTGCTGCTTGAACCTCTCCAGCCCCTGTGAAGGCATCCACGCCCGCATCCAGAGACTCCAACATGCAGTCCAAAAACTCCAGACTGAAAAAGAGCCCCAGTGACTTGAAGACCTTTTTGTGAGCTGGGGACTCGAGAGATGGGTTGCCTCCCTCCTCAAAAACATTTTTTGGGTTTTCCTAATTGTTATTATCTTCCTAAGTATGTTTTCATGTTTTAAGAAGCTATTAGCTAACTCTCTAGGAGATGCCTTTTTAATAAGTAAAGAAGGGGGAGTTGTGGGTGCGGAGGAGCCTGCTGAGCCAGAGATCCTGGCTCTCCCCTGGAGACAAGATACTTCTCTATAAGAGAGACACAATGTATCGCTCCCAGGGATCTTTGAGTTAGATATGTTAAACTGTTGTGCCCCATTGTTGTTCCCCCCTGCTGTCCCACCCTGATACAGGTATCTCGGGCTCCACCCCGCCCCTCTCCTCCCCTATAAATATCCCGGGTTTTCCCCTGTTCGGGAGATTAGCTGTTGCTAGCTCCCTTCACCAAAGCTCTGCCTGAATAAAGGTTTGTGCTTAGTGGAATGCTGGACCAGCTTTCTCGTCCCTGCTTCCTGTGTCACCTGCCCGCCGCTGCTGAGCTGAGCTGGAATCACTCGACTGCCCGAAGCTGCTCACATGCGCTTCGGCCCAGCCCTTTTCAGGGCTGCTTCTCTAGAGAAGTCGCAGTGCTCTGGGCTTTCCGTCACCATTGAGCCAACAACCAGCACTACTTGAAAGCATCCATTGCCCTCAGAACTGTGAATGCTTTTGTTATCCTTGGGTGAGATTAGAATGTGTGGGATATGCATTAGATAGGTGGTGTGAGTTTAGAGGAAGAAGTTTCCCAAGGTGTAGAGAGTGCAGACATCGGCACACCCAAGAGTTCAATACCTGCGTGGTGTTGTCCCAAGTGACAGGAATAACAGTTAATTCCCTTGAAACCTGTAGAGAAGCCCTGAGTTTGTTTGAGATTCGAGAGCAATTGGGACAGGCTATTCAGTGGCATCATAATGAACATAGTAAGCTCGAGTGAAAAGAGAGGGAGAATAAGATCAAGGATATTGAGCGTGGGAAAGGAATATTTATCCCTGGGACTTGGGGAGTTAGACCTGATCAGTGGGAACAAATGAAGCGAGGGTGGAAACAGAAGAACCAAAGAAGATGGAGTAGAAGAAGGGCTCAAAGAGTAAGAGGCACAATCAGTTTGGATTTTATCTCTGATCTCATAGGGGAAGATTTTTTTACCAATGATTAAGATGAAGAATAGTCCGAAATTAGAAATGCAGGTTTTTGCGAGTCTTGCGCTGTTACTAGTGTTATGTGGCAACATCTGTAGTGCAGAGGAAATTAACCTGCCAGGATGGCCTCGACAGAATATGTGGCTTACTTGGGCCAATGCTACTGGGATGGATTCTTTTTGTTTGTCTTTAGCCATGCCAGGAGATCCTTTTCGCACATGTTTAATTGGTATCCCAATAAGTAACTTTACTGGCTTTGCAAAGTGGGTAGGTGTCGCCCTGAAAACTCAGCTTCTGAGCTTGCTGACATGGTTTTCTAAGGACTTTCCCAGGACAGTAACTATAAACATAGATATGTGTACATTCTTTCTGCTACACGTCTTGTGATGGGCATCTCTCATGGCCAGTACAGTGACAAAGTGTTATCCTGACCATCCAATCCCTGGCCGTGGTCAGAAGCCTATAAATCCTGGGAGGAAAAATAAACTCTCTCTTCTTTTCACCACACCTCGACCTGTATCCGTGTGATCTATTCATCTTCAGCGGCAACAGGTAGGAGTTACAGGAAAGCCATATGTGGAAGCAAATCGATCGAGCGTCGAGAATCACTGGTGTAACATGACCAGAGGTGGTACAAAATTAGATACATGCAAAAGGCTGGGAATTAGGCCAAACGGCAAGGGCTTTCAAGCACATATGATAGCACAATCACTGACTCAAAGTGGACCAGAGCATCAAGAACTAGACCTGTTAGGATAAGTGCCTGGAAATTACTGCTTGTTTTTTAACTACTATCTGAATCTAAAATCAACTGATATGAGCAATGTTTCAGTCCCATGTCCTAAAAATAATAGCATCATTCTTAATCCAAACTCTCCGTGGTATAAGAATGAAATTAAGTATTACCACAATTGGACGTACCCTGGAAGTGCTGGTTCAAATGCTACCATAAGAAAGCTTCCACCAGGTGTCTTTCTAATCTGTGGGGATAGGGCATCGCCCTCAATTCCAAGTAACTCATTTGGTAGGCCTTGTTATTTGGGAAAATTAACTATGTTTACCCCTAGCATGCGCGAGATGTTGAATCAGGCTATTTGGAGAGCAGGACATAGGAAGAGAACTAAGAGAGCAACCACAGGCTTGGGACCTAACTATAAAGATAATGTACAGTTTTGGGGCACTCCAGCAAGAATAATAGCATCATTCCTTACCCCAGGTGTTGCTGCTGCTCAAGCTCTGACTATGCTTAACAAGTTGGGATGTTGGACATCCAAGCAATTAAACATAACTTTATAGATAAAATGCTTGCAGATGTAGATAGTATTAGACACGGCACACTGCAAAATAGAGCTGCTATATATTTTTTGCTGTTACCACACAGTCACGGGTGTGAGGATTTTGAAGGAATGTGTTGCATGAATCTCTGATCATTCTACCTCAATCCACAGGAAACTCAGACAACAACAAGACAACATGAAGAAATTTACTGTGAATTGTCACTCTGAAAACTCAGCTTCTGAGCTTGCTGACATGGTTTTCTAAGGACTTTCCCAGGACAGTAACTGTAAACATAGATATGTGTACATTCTTTCTGTTACACGTCTTGTGACAGGCATCTCTCATGGCCAGTGCAGTCAGAAAGTGTTATCCTGACCATCCAATCCCTGGCCATGGTCAGAAGCTTATAAATCCTGGGAGGAAAAATAAACTCTCTCTTCCTTTCACCACACCTCGACTTGTGTCCGTGTGATCTATTCATCTTCAGTGGCAACAGTGAATGATTGGGGTTTAAATGAATGGTTTAAGGGATGAGGAATAACTGTAGGGTTAAAAGATATTGGAAAGGGAGTTTTGTTATTATTACTAGTTATTACGTTGTTGGTTTGTGTTATTCCATGCATCATAAAACTTGTGACCTGTTTGGTAGAAAACACAGTAAAGAGAATTTGGCTGGTGCAAGAAGAAAAATGGGGAGTTGTAGCAATGCATCTGAACAGCTTGGGCCATGATGTGCTCCAGCCAAACTGTATTTAGAGTTTATTATCAGACCCTCTGGAATTTCTCAAAGTTGCTGAGACATAAGCTATTCTAAAAATAAGAAAGAAGAGCCTGAAAAACAAGAAAACAGGACCATAAGAGCCAGATAACAGAGGGCGGTGGAACACCTGGACTGTAACCAATCCTGTGCCCTGAGGGATACGGGAACAGCACGTGGACAGGATGGGGCACCAATGAAAAGATGCGTGCTTGCATAAACGGTAGTTTTAGAATGTATAAATAAGTGTGTAATGTAAACAATAAATGTCTTCTGCAAAATCATACTGGTTTGTTGTCCAGAGGTCCTGAGCTCTGGCACCTACTGTTAACACACACAAAGTATTAATACCCCTCATCAATAAGAAAGAGAAGGCAAAAAATGCAGCAGTTAGGTAAACAGTTGTTGCGGGTTAGGTGTCCTTCTTTTTGTTGTAGCTCACCTATGGAATTTTTACCCATTATTCGCAGGGAAACCTGATTGCTGGTACTTAGTGGGTGCTTGAGAAACGCAAAGAGTTCGGCTGGGCCCAGGGGGGAAGTGGTCCAGGAAAAAGGGAGAGTAGGGGCAGCTGGGAGCTGGCTGGTTTCTTCAGCTTCCAAGCAGGACACTCGCTGGGAGCTGTTGTGGCGGAGAGAAGGGAATTTGGCATCACCCAGACAGACCTGCTGCTTCTTCTCCTTCCTTCTTCGTTGGTGGGCCTCACATCCCCTGTCCTGCCGGGACATGCCAGTGCCAGCCATTGCCGCGGAGCTGCTGATACACCTCAGCCACCAGCCCAGGATCTCTGCTCATTCCTGACATTCCAGCTGACTTCCACAGAGTCCTGCAGTGTTGTGAGGTGCCTCAGGGAGGCAAAGATTTAGTTTCAGATAAGCATTGTTAAAGTGAGAGGCATGGCTGTAATCCTGGCTAGTGTGAATTTTGACCCCCTGTGTTGGGGGATGGGCAGTGTGAGCCCTGGATGAAGTTGTCCCACCCCAAACCCCTTGTGAGGGGCAGCCCAGGAGTTCTGATTGGGTTTGAGTCCCTGGGGGTTTCTCCCTTGTTGTGTTTCTAGTGGTTCCTGACCCTGAATTCCACCCTAGTTCTGTACCTCAAAACCCCTCATCCTGCCTTTGCTCGGGGCTCTCTGTCTCTTAATGAGTTTGTTCCCATGCTGAATAAATGGTTTCATGAACAGAAGCCAATCTCGTTCCTGTCCCATGCTGGTTCCCAGTAACTGTAGCTTCCCTGGACATGATCCTGCGGTAGCAGACTGCAACACTGCAGGAGCACGAGAACTGACTGCCCAAGGGGGTTTATGAAGCAAAGCCTCTCCTCCATCCTTTCCCATTTCAGCCAAGAAGGCTGTCACGGGGTCCCTGGTTCTTTGTTGTTAATGCTGTAGTTATTGTTGTTTGTTTGCCTTGTTATACATCCTAGTAAATAACTATTATTCCTATCCCCAGATCTCTGCCTGAGAGCCTCTTGATTTCAAAATTATAATTCGGAGGGAGGGGGTCTACATTTTCTTTCCAAGGGAGGCTCCTGCCCTCCCTAGCAGACACCTGTCTTCCAAAACCAAGACAACACTTTAGGAAAAATCTTTCACAAGGAAACTTGATGAGAGATAGGCCATGTAACAAAAAAGTTTACTGAGAGGAGAATGACTTCAGAAAAGTCTAATTCCTACAGGGACAGCATATTTATAAAAAATGTAGGCAACTCTGTAAAAACACCACCCTCTATAGTATATATTAAAAGAGTAAAAGAATAGCTAAGTAGATTTATACCTAGTTCCTCCAAAACCTTATTCCATGTCTTTGAACCATGAGTTTGGGCTTACCAGCAGACATTAGAAAAACCCTGCTGAACTATATTTTTTTCAAAAACAAGAGACTTCTGTTTCAGAAGCAGTGAAAACAAGAAAGTCTAAACCAAACTTATATGTGTTGGAACTGGGAATGCAGCCTGACCTCATTCAAGAATATATTTGTACATACTCAGGGCAGTTAAAATCAAGGTCTTTGTCTATTCCTTTATCTTTCTGATACAGTATTCCAAGCATCAATTAATGCAATCTTGGTGTGCAAATAATTCCATTATATACAAGGAATTATCCATCACTAGGACATTCAAATATACTGTTTAAAAAAGAGATGCACTAAAGGCTCCTAGCTCTAAATTAGCAAAAACAAACAGCATATAAAATTTTTATTTTTAATGTTCAAGAAGGTAGACAATAAGTTTTGAAACGTACAACCCTGGCTCACCCTAAGTTGTACTGTCTCTTGTAAAAACACGTACAGACAGATTGGGCCACAGGAACATTCAGAGTTGGAAGGTTTTTGCCAGAGGCGAGTACCTTTGCAAAATTCTTACTGTTTTTATACTTTGGAAAGCAGAGACCTTAAAATACCTTAGTGTCTTTAATTCAAAATAGAAACAATTCTTCAATAGTTGCTTTATTTAAAGTGCATGCAGACAGCTTACCACGTGCCATAACTACAGTGCTGACTACTTTTAAAAGTGCAGACTGTCTGTGGGTTTGCTTTTATGTTAGAAGAGATTCTACCTTTTAACTGCCGGCTCATATTAATTATCTTTTTCACTAATGATATGAATAAGGAAACCCTACTTATTATTTCAGGTTACATTTTTTAAGCTCTGGAATTGTATTTAATTAAGATTTCACATTGATGCAGTAAATTTTCATGGCAAGTTAGAATTTTTTTCTACCCTCTTGTGCTGTAGAGGATAGCAAGAATATGCAGTATGTGAGGACTGAGGATGCTATAGCATCACTGAGGTAAACAGGTCCCTCTTAGCTGGTCAAAGTGGGTTACAAAGACAGATGTTGGCCAAAAGGAAGTTGAATATCTGCTGAATATTGGTTTACAAAAAAAGGAATTAGTTTCTTTTTAGCAAATATCTGATAATATCCATGGGAGCATCCTCCATATCTTGCAGTTCTTCTTTCATGTCAGATACTTTGCTGAACATCCATGAAGGGAAATACTTATATCTACTTGATTAAATTTAAGCCTTGAGAAGCTAGCTAGCTGTCCTGAATGCTCCCAACCTCCTCCTCAGTTCCTTAAACCTTAATAGAAGTGGTAGCCTGTATGGCCAAAATCTCCATGTGGTCAGAATTCCAAGATACAGATAATGTAACTTGGAGAAACAATGGGATAGTGAAGTTCTGGAAACAGATCACACAAAAGATATGACAGTGGTTCCTCTGGGAACCATTGCAAGCTAAAGAGGCATAACCATGCTGTCAGTCAGATGACATAGGCATGTGATACAGCCATGCTTCTGAGTCATGCATAGCTAAAGAGCTATATATCAGTAATGTATATCACGCAGGGTACTATAAAGGAAGTTTTACAGGATTCAAAAATCTCCTGGTTTCAAAACTGGATAACATTAGCAAAACCAAATACACACTGACTTTTTTTTTTTTTCTTGCTATTGCTAAAATACTGCAAGAAAACAGGTTTGTCAGAGACTGAAATAGTTCATGCCTCAAACACTGATATAAAGTTTTGCTCATTATAGAAAAACTATTAAGGCGCCATCAAAGCCCATCCCTGCCTAAAGAATGCCTGACTAGAACTTTGGACTGAAAGTCAAACTGCTGAGATTAGATAAAGGGAAACATTATTCAGTCATCTCAGGCCCGGGGAGAAGTAAACAAGGAAAAGAATGTGAGCCAAACCCAGCAGCCCTGCTAAGAATCATCTCTGCCTTGCTTTGGGGTGGGGGATGCTGTAGCCCACAGATCCATTTTACTAGGAGCAGATTTGCACAAATTTCTCCCCCAACCGAGGTGGGGGGAGGAAGTTTCGGTGTGTCGTAATGTCTGCTCAGAGGCAGTGAACCCATCCTCCTTTACACAAGTTGGTTATGGAACCCCCAACCCTGGGAAGGCCACATTCACAGGACATTCATTTGAGGGGCAACTGAGGGGCTGCCTTAATCCATCAAAGGTGTGGGGGCCGGGAAACCAGCTGATTCGGAGATTCTGGCCCTCCCTTGGAGGCAAGGTACTTTTCTCTAAGAGAGAGAAAAGTATCACTCCCAGAAATCTTTGAGTTAGTTATGTTAAACTGTTACACTCCATTTGCGTTCTCCCCTGCCATCCCACCCCGATACATGTATCCCAGTTTCCCCCTGCCCCTCTCCTCCCCTATAAATACCCCTGTCCCGGTTTAGGGCAAATTTGAGAGAAAACCTCCAATGCCCCCCCCCCCCCCCGGGAAGCAAACCCACGTGGCCCCTTTCTCCTACCCCCCAACCGGTTCGGGAAGAGATTTCTCTGAGAGAAGTGGAAAAAACCTGTTTATTTCACAGGCACAGCACTACCCAGCACAAGAATGAACGATATCAAATTACAAAACCTCTCGCCCTTCAGAAGAGATGACAAACTTCAGAGGGTCTCTTTCCTGTGGGTGTTCGCTCTGTTATCAGTCCTACTGGCGCTGGAAAATGCCGCTGCCCAGGCTGGGCTCCCGGTAGTCCACAGGTGCAAGCTCCCGGTGCTCCCCCGAGTCCCCAGTTCAGAGCAGGTTCGATTCGTTTCAGAAAAGGGAAAGAAAACAGTCCAGGAAGACCTCTCTGCTTCGGCTAGCTGGAAAAGCCAAGGCGATCTGTCCCGTGTTGTCTGTCTGTGCTGTAGTCAAAACTCCCGATGCGGGGGGAGCAAGTACAGTCTCTGATAACAGACTCGGTGCTTCTTTTCAACTCACTTTTACTCTTAGATGAAATTTTAAGAATACAAAACCTGTGTCTGGGTTAGGTGGACGAATGGGGATACAATTTAACATCATAATCAACCCAGGACAACCCCAGTTTTTCCCCTATTCGAGAGAGCTGCTGTCACTGGCTCCCTTCGCCGAGGGCTCGGCTGTAATAAAGGCTAGTTCTCTGCGGAACGCCATACAGCGCTCTGGTCTCTCCCTCCGTGTCGCCTGCACGCTGCTGCTGAGCTGAGCTGAGCTGAGCTGAGCTGGAATCACTCGCCGAGCAGAGGACGTGTCTGTGCCCCGGCCAGTCCAACCGCAGACCGCTTCTCTGGGAGTCGCAGCATTCCTGCCACCTCTGTCGCCACGGCAAAAGACCCCCCCAAGGTTCTCCCCAGAGTCATTACTGAGGCCTTGCACCACAGAACTGCAAGTGATGCAACAAACCCAGAGTCTGTTCTAAGAGACAATGGCAAATATCCTCCCCAGGGAGGTGCCTGGGTGCTCCTACCTAGCCTGAGTTACATTAACCCATCAGATTCTATGCTTTTCGGGGGGACCATCACCACCAAGAAGACCAGCTGGAGAGGATAGACAGAACATTGTTGGGATCCACAGATGGTGATATTTTCTTTATTCTGTCTGTCACTCTTTTTGTTCCTCCCACCTATTTTCTATTTTTTAATTTCTCTCTCTCTCTCTCTCTCTCTCATATTTACTATCAAATAAAACCCATATTATTCACTTTGGCATATGGTCTCATTTGCACCTTAATTCAGGCAGAGGCAGTTCTAACAACTTTAATAACTGGATCATGACAAGGCTCAAGAGCCAGAGTTGCTTCGAACCGCACAGATACAAAGCTTTGTATCTCTGCAACACAGTAGGGACAGAAAGAAATTGAAAGAGCAGGACAATAAAACTGATAAAGTACAAAACTAATACCTTCTCATTAGCTGATTCTTCATGAAAAATGTATCAATTGGATCTATCACTTTGCATTAATAGCAAAGAAAAATATATTTAAAAAAGAATTTGTGTGCTTGCTAAAATGCCTTATAATTTTCTTTTTTTTTTTTTTTTTTTTGCATAGATTTCAATACCTACTGGACTAGGCATGATAGGTGTTCCTGGTGGCCCTCCACCTCCTGGAGAATCCTAGAGATGATAGAAAAAACATTTAGCATGAAAGAAAAAGAATACCACAGTCAAGAATTAATATGTTGCAAAAGAAAAAAAGCATCATTAATGTAATGAGTTATTCTCGTAAAAACATGCAAATTTTCTGATAAGCTAGCAAAGCAGCTCATTAAGACAACATCACTGGTCAGCAGACTGGCACAGAGTTCTGATATATGTAGACCTATGAAACCAAGAAGATCCATTAGTTAAAAACTCTGAAGCATGCTGTGAGTCAGACAAGAGAGATAGATCAGAGCCTAAGACAATTATGTTTAATTCCCTCAACCTACTTCTGTTGTGACCACTTTTCCAAATGGCATTTCATCTTCATTCATCCCAGTATGCAGTCAATATCAGAGTAACCAATTGTCTTGGTTTAGGGCAAATTTGGGAGAGAACCTCCAAATGGGGGTCTCCCCAGAAAAGCAAATTCAAGCGGCCCCTCTCCCAACTGGTTTGGGAAAAAAGATTTCCTCAGAGAAAAGCGGAAAAAACCTGTTTATTTAACAGAAATTGAATAATTTTAAACAATAAAACTTCTTGCTCTTCAATGAAATTGCAAATCCAGTCTTTTTCATGTGGTGTAGCTCAGCTCGCTCAGGTTCTTATCAGTCCTTCCAGCGTTGGAAAGTGCCGAAGCCGAGGCCCAGGTGGGCCACAGGCGTGAGCTCCCGGGGGTTTGGCTGGTTTTTTCAGTCCAGAGCAGGTTTGAACAGATCCAAGAAAAAGGGAAAAAAAAGTCCAGGGGACTCCTCTGCCTCAGCTAGCTAAAAACTAACTAAAAGCAGGAGAGAAGCTCTGTCCTGTTTGTCCATGCTGCAGACAACACTGTCCAGGAGCAGGATGCGGGGGAGTATTTTATTTCAACACAAACTGTGCGCTTCTTCTTCCCTCCCCCTTTGCTCTCAGAGCCAGTCTTAAAGGTGCAGAACTTAATATGCAACATAAACAAGGCGACTGGGGATACAAGCATCATAAAGTCACCCCAGGACATCAATGTTTGCTAAGCACAAAATATAGGGATGCTTTGTGGGGACAGAAGAGTTTAGTCACCTGAATAAAGCTTTATTTTTGAGGAAAACTTGGTATCTCAGTATTGTGCCAGTCAATTCAATCTGTACAATATTGCACAATATTTTTTAATAACTCGTGTATATATGTGGGTGTATATATATGTGTGTGTGTGCATATCTTGAGGGTTAAGTGGGAATTTTTACCCATTATGTGCTGGGAAGCCTAACTACCGGTACTTAAAGGTGCTCACAAAAGACAAAGAGTAGCCGAGCCCAAGGTGGCGGAGAAGGAGGCAGAAAAGGAGGGTGGGGACAGTTTTTGGCTGGCTTTTTTCCTCGGCTTCGGGGAAGAAGGACGTTGGTGCGCTGAGTCGCGGAGCTGCTGCCTCTCCTTCTCCCCTCTTTGGTTGGTGGCCTCGCACCCCCTGTCCTGCCAGGCATCGCCGTGGAGCTGCTGATACACCTCATCCACCAGCCCAGGATCGCAGCTCGTCCCTGCTGTTCCAGCTGACTGTTTCCTCGGAGCCCTGCAGGAGCACCAGGACTGACTGCCCGAGGGGTTTGTGAAAACAAAGCCTCTCCTCCATCCCGTCTCAGCCGAGAAAGCTGTCCCGGGGTCCCTGGTTCTGTTTTCTTGTTATTGCTGTAGTTATTGTTTGTTTATTTACCTAGTTATACTAGTAAAGAACTGTTATTCCTATCCCCAGATCTCTGCCTGAAAACCCCTTGATTTCAAAATTATAATAATTCGGAGGGAGGGGGTCTACATTCTTTCATCGCAAAAGAGGCTCCTGCTCTCCCTAGCAGACACCTGTCTTCTAGAACCAAGACAGCATATATATCTGGACAATCTGTATCTATGAGCCAAGACCAATGGCATGAGACTCAGTAAGGCCAAGTGCTAGGTCCTGCACTTGGGTCACACCAAGCCCATGCAACACTATCAGGTTGGGGAAGAGTGGCTGGAAAGCTGCCTGGTGGAAAAGGGGCTGGGGGTGCTGGTGAATATGAGCCAGCAGTGTGCCCAGGTGGCCAAGGAGGCCAATGACATCCTGACTTGTATCACCATGTCGTGGTTTGACACTGACCAAATGCCAGGCACCCACATAAGTCACTCACTCGCCCTCCCCTGCCACACCTGGGCAGAGAAAAAAAATAAAGGATTCATGAGTTAAGGACCAGGAGAAAACATTCCAAGGGCAAAACAGGCTCAGCTTAGAGGTACAAAGTGAATTCCCTACTAGCAAAATCAGAAGAGGATAATGAGAAGTAAAATAAGCCCTTAAGAACACTTTTTTTTCCTCAACCCCTCCCTCCTTCCTACCGTCAGCGCAGGGAAGATAGGACGTGTGGGTTTTGGTCAGTTCATCACCTGAGGTTTTCTTCTACTGCTCACTGAGAGGAGTCCTTCCTCTGCTACACTGTGGGGTCCCTTCCCATGGGAGACAGCTCTCCATTAACTTCTCTGATGTGGGTCCAATCTCACAAACAGCAGTCCTCCCAAAATTGATGTGGCGTGGGTCACTCTTCCACGGGGTGCAGTCCTCCAAGGACAGGCTGCTCCAGCTTGGAAGCAAGGGCTCCCTCTCTCCACTGGGTCTCCCACTGGATCACAGCCTCCTCCAGGCATCCACCTGTTCTGGTGTGGGCACCTCCCCCACGGGCTGCAGGTGGATCTCTGCATCCCCTATGGGTGGCAGGGGGACAGCCTGCTTCACCATGGTCATCACCACAAGCCTGCAGAGGAATCTCAGCTCTGGTGCTCGGAGCACCTCCTTCCCCACCTTCTTCACTGACCTTGGTGTCTCCATGTTGTTTCCCTCACATGTTCTCACCTCCTCCTCTTCTCTAGATGGAATTAACAGTGTACCACCCCCACCCCCCCCCTTTGTTTGGAATTTCTTCTTAAATATGTTATCACAGAGACTTTACTGTCATCTCTAATTGGCCCAACCTTGGCCAGTGGCATGTCCCTCTTCAGAGCCATCAGGGATTGGTTCTGCTGGACATGGGGGAAGTTTCTAGCAGTTTCTCAAAGAAACCACCTCTGTGGTCCCCCCGCTACCAAAAAGCAGGCCATGCAAAACCAACACACAGCCACACTGTGGCTGATGCCTAAAGATTTTTAGCTTTTTATATATTTTTTATATATTAGTATTTATTGAGAATCAAACTTCACATGTAATCATGGCCTTACAAGAAGTTGTCCATGGTTTGTCTCATGTCGTTCTGCAAAACAGAATGGCTCTCGATTTTCTTCTACCCTTACAAGGGGGCATGTGTATAGACATTAACACTAGTTGTTCTTATATAGATCAGAGTGGAAGAATTAATAAAGCTTTGGTGGAAATTTGGAAACAAACTCAAATTTTACATCAGGTAACTCTAAAGGATGAATCATTGGACTTTGAAAGTATCTTCCATACACTTACTTCATGGTTACCAAACTGGACATGAATAAAAAAACTGTTCATACTAATTACATTTGTAGTTAGTGTCTTCAAAATAGCCTCTGTAGGATTCAGTGCTGTAGTTTCTGGTTATCTTTAAATATAAGAGGTAGAGACTAGACAAGATAGAATTTTTGTCAAGCCTCTAAAGGGGGGAAATGATGCCTAACGATTTTAAGCTTTTTATATATATTTTTATATATTTGTAGCTTTGTGGATTTTAAATATATAAATGTACAGTTTCTAGCATTTTCTTACACTTTAGAATAGATTACCCTTTGTCACACTTTATGCCACCTTCTTGAAATTCTGTTTAGTCTTATTTTCTTGAAAATAATTTCTAACAAGGACACCCTGTTTTGTACCAGCAAAAAAAACCACTTTTGCAATGAAGTGGGTCTTCTGAATGACAAGAAATAGGATGACAGGAAATGGCCTCAAGTTGCGTTAGGGGAGGTTTAGATTGGATATTAGGAAAAATTTCTTCGCTGAAAGGGTGGTCAAGCATTGTAAAAGGCTGCCCAGGGAAGTGGTGGTCACCATCTGTCATGATCTGCAAGGTGGGATTCGTGATGTGGTTCTTTTATTCTGTCTTAGAGTACAAAAGATTATTAGCAAACCAGGGACTTAAACAGCAAAACACACTTTATTGAGTGCTCATCAGCACTAATATGCGATAGAGAGAAAAGAGGAGAAAGCAAAGCATAAGAAAAAGAGAGTAAGGGGATTATAGCTATCAACGTCAAAGTCCACTCAGCCGTCCAATGACGCAGAGTCTTCTGTCCGTTGGGGAGATCACAAATGAAAGTAAGTTTTGGGGTGTATTTTATAGTTTTTTACAAAACGAGGGGCACAAGGCCAAAACCAGTGGAAATAGATGACCATTATGATGAAAGCCATTGCTCAGGGGGGCAGGTGTGGGGTACAAGTCTCTACTCACCAGCAAGAGCGAGGGCAGTGTACCGTGGCAGCACAGCAAGCACACCTGCAAACAATCACTTGGCAAGCATCCATCTCAACCAGGCCAGAGCCCCTGTACTAAGTCCCTTGTGATGCTCAGGGTCTTTCCTTGCGGCGTTTGTGAGACAGATGGGAGAATCTTCGGACCGTCTCTTACACCATCCCTGGAGAGATTTAAAAGACATGTAGATGTGGTTCTTAGTTAATGGTGGATTTGGTATTGTTAGGTTTATGTTTGGACTTGATGATCCTAAGGCTCTTTTCCAAACAAAATGATTTTATGATAATTCACTCTCAAATAAATGACAAATGACTACAACATGTAGTCATGCCAGCCGCATAAATTTGGGTATAGTCGTATCACTTACCTAAGTGCGAAATCATAGAATACAATACTGTCTTGGGTCGCAATGCAAGATGTGACCAAAAGTATGTATTCTATTACCATCTGTTAAAACAGGTGGGGCAGTGTTCTTTATCTCTTCCACAACTCATCCTCTCTCCAGGAGGATATCTTCTGTTAATGGGCCATTGAGTCTCACTGCATGATTGATAAAATTACATCATCCCATTGTGAGATGCTCCACTCAGGGGGAGGAGCCAGGCATTCCTACCTGGATATAATCAGAGACTGGGAACACCACAGGCACCCTTTCTCCACTGGATTCCCAGAGGAAAGACGGGACCCATCCACACTATTGGACCTTCAGAGGAAAACTACACCTTTCTATGGGATCACTGCTTCAACAGAACTACATCTATCACTCCAGGAGGACTCCGGCCACCATTTAATCAGACTGCTACCAACACCCTGACCAACACGGTGTCAGGCTGTATTCTGACTGTCATTGGGTTATTTTTTGTTGGTTTTTTTTTTGTACTACTGCATTTTTTATTTTAATTTCCTTAGTAAAGAACTGTTATTCCTATTTCCATATCTTTGCCTGAGAGCATCTGGATTTCAAGATGGTAATAATTCAGGGAGGGGGGAGTGGTCTACATTTTTTCCATTTCAAGGGAGGATTCTGCCTTCCTTAGCAGACATCTATCTTTTCAAACCAAGACAAATACAAAACAAAACCCCAAGGAATATCTATTGTTATAAATACACTCGAGAGAGTGTTAAAGTTTAATCAAAGGAAAGTTTTATTAATTATAGCAAGCTAGCAATAAGCAAAAGTTTTACAGCGCTGGACGGCCGGGAAGCGATCCCGCTTCTCCGTTGCCATGCTTCCGTTTTCCGTGTGTCCTCTTTTAATCGGTCCGGCTCTCCGATGACGTGTCCTTTCTCGGGTATTTCTGCGCCTGCGTCTCTAGCTGTTAGGGATCTTCTTCTACTTTATCTTCCTTAACCTTTCTTCACTGTTCTCTTTAAAGGCTTAGCTCAGTAACTTTCTGGAATTCAAGGAATCTTAGCAAGGCCATAATAATTATACAAGCGTCAGTAACAACCTTCAATATAATCTTGATTTTACAGAACATAGCATTACAGAGTATCGTATCTGCATGTTTAGTCGAACAAAAGGGCCTCTGTTTATCACAACTCTCCCCTTTTTCTATTCCCTACTTTTGTTCGCTAAATCTTTGCAATTTTTTTTTTTTTACTTAGTTCTAAATAATCTTCCGTTTCTTCCCTATTTAAGGCTTCATATTTGGTTTGTATTAACATAAGGTGAGCTGCTTTTAACCTGCTTTTTACAATGTTAATAACTTTGTTAACAATGCATGGGCTAAATGTAAGTCTTAAGATTAGTAAAATTAGTGACCCTGCTATGGTAGATAGTAAAGTTGTTTGCCAGGGAGAATAATTAAACTAGGATTTGTACCAACTCTGTTTCATTTCTTGTTCTCTCTTTCTTTTTTCTAGTCCTTCTTGTAATTTGGCTATGGTTTCTCTTACTATCCCGCTTTTATTTACATATACACAACATTCTTCTTTAAGTGCAGCACACAGGCCTCCTTGTTGTAAAAATAATAGGTTTAATCCTCTTCTATTTTGCAAGGCCACTTCAGCCAGTGAGTCTAGAGAGTCTGTGAGGTCTTTTATAGATTCATCAATTCTCTTTAAATCCTCATTTACTGAAATTCTAAGCTCTTTAAGCCTCTGGTGTTTATTAACTAAGGATGTTACACTTGTTCCTAATCCAGCCCTTCCTATGCCTAGTAATACGGCTACTGTTAGTGCTGTGAGGGGTTCTCGCTTCACTAAATGGTGTTTTGGTATTGTGTATACATATATTCTTCAGAATGATAAATAATCCGGGGAACTATTATAACTTGTATGCAAAATTCATAGGTTTCATTAAAGGCTGTTACAGAAACACATGGGGTTACTCTTAAAGTGTTACAAATTCATTTAGTATTAGGTGCTGGAATCAGCCACTGAACTGGCTTGTGAAGGTCATTAATCTGTATTTTTGTCTGACATAAATTATTCTTATCTGGGGGCACATTTCCCACACATTTCTCTTTTCCAGTGACTCTAGATAATGTTATTCCTGGGGTGTCTTCCCTTCCCGATTTCTATAAACAGGCAGCAGGATTAGTGCCGTTTACTCTTTTTGGTTCTGCTATGGAGCCTATGGCCTCATAAAAGGGTGGGTTAATGTTATAGCATAACTAACATTCTCTGGTTAAATTTGGGTGTGTATCATTTAATACTTTAAAGGTAGCTTGTAAAATTTTCTAAAGAGCTTTATTTCCATATTCTTAGGGTGTCTCTACTGTGGTTGTTACTTGGGTGCTATTTTTTAATTTTTCTGAATGGTTATTCTGATTTCTTACTTTGGGATCTATTGCTCCCCACACCACTGGATTTGGTCTAACAGATCCCGAATCATGGGGAACCCTCTCTTTCTTTATAAGAATGTGCACTCCCCGATCCTTTCTGGGTTTCCATACTCTGAGACCTCAGGTTCGTCTCAATAACCACCCAGGGTCTTGGGATTGTGTAATATTGATGTAGTGAAATTTGCAAGTCTCAATATATGTTACTTCCCCTGAGGGGCCTATCTAGGGCTTTATACATCTATGTGGACTCTGTTCAACCTTTAAATACTTATCTGGGTTCTGTACTTTCCACTCCATGGAAATTGTTTCACAGCCCCAATATCTACAGTAAAATTCTCCAGGGTAATTACAATATTCTCTGCCTGGATTAGAAGCTGGGCACATATATAGTACTTTACGCCCGGGCGGGATACGATTAATACTCTTCTACTTAATAAGAGAATCTAGTGTAATTTGAAAACTAGGGGCCCCAGAGGTGATCTGTGATTGAATAATAGCCTGGTCTTCCTATTGGATTAAAGACTAATTAAAGGGTTCGTAAGTCTTACTTATATAAATGTTAAATGTGCTAATTAAGATTGTAAATGTTATTAACTTCTTTAATGAGCATTAGCCTCCCCTGCTATAATAGAGGCTTTTCTTTTGTATAGTGTTAGTTTTGATTCTCCAAAAATTATTTCGCTGGGTTGTATCATTCCCATTCTTGTGGCATTTCCAGGTCTATGACCTTTTGGTCCCATATATATTGGAGTGTTTCCCTCCACAGTTTATTACTCCTCTGCCTCTCCCGTCGTCGACCCGGTTGCCACGGGACACGGGGTGTACCATCTTCTCGGCAGCAAGAGTATTCTTCGGGAGGGAAATTACTCCTCTTATTAATTCTTTGTATGTATTTTTCCTAACTTTTATGCTTTACTAAAGGGGTATTACACCTCAATTCCTGGAGCCACTGTCTGCACAACCCAGCTACTATATTTACTACAAAAGGTGCAGGTTCGTTTGGATGGTAATAATAATACAAGGTGTTAACTCTTCTTGCATAAATAGTCCACTACTCTTCTGATTCTGTCTCAAATTTTCCTGCTCGTATTCTAGTTATTAAGGCCCAATCCGTGAGTTTTCTCTGGGCAGTGTAGCAAGATCTACACACCCCTCTTGGTGGGTAGCCTCTATGACAGTGGGTCCACTAATGTTCTTCACATATTATACATTTAAAACAAACAAAAAGATAACAATTCTGACATAAAGTACAGCCTATTTTAACACTTCTATTATATATTTCTTTACTACTAGATGGGGGTATTTTATATTCTATATAAAAACCTTTATGAAATTTACTATTCATAAGTTTTTAAGCCGGTTAATAGTCCTTGGATGTTACTTTGTTCGGGATATCTTAAGTCTCCGGTTCCCAGCCGGGCTAACCACTTCTCAGTTATTAGTCTTTTGTGGCTTCACAGGTCTCTTTATACGACTGACATGTGTCCACTCTTTCTCAGCTGTTCGAACTACAGAGTCAGTTGTTAATAACACTTGGTACGGCCCTTCTCACTTCGGTGTTAGGGATTTTCTTTCCAGTTTCTTATCAGGGCTTACTCTCCGGGTTGTACCTGGTGTAATATAAAATTCAATGGTGGTCTTTGGGCTAGCATTCCTTTTTCCCACAAGACTTTTTTGAATTGCTTTAATTTTATGAAGTGTAGTATACACCTGAGAGTGTGGGGCAGTTGAAGATAACTCCATTCTCGGTCACTATTAAAAACTCAGAAATCTCAGTTAGAATAAGACAGTATCTCTTGTCACTTGAGGGACGAAGAGGGTTGAAACCAGAAATTGATAGATTGTTAAGTAAGGGACTATTAGAACCATGTATGTCACCTTTTAACACACTCATACTGCCAGTAAAGAAGCTAGATGGGACTTATCGTTTGATACAAGATTTAAGAGAAATTAATAAACGTACAGTGGCACGGTTCCCTGTAGTAGCAAATCCGTATACATTATTAAGCAAATTTGGACCTGACAGTCTGTGGTACAGTGTTATAGATTTAAAGGATACATTCTGGGCCTGCCCTCTTGATGAGGCTAGTCGAGATTATTTTGCATTTGAATGGGAAGATCCAGACACAGGGAGGAGACAACAACTGAAATGGACACTATTGCCCCAGGGATTTACAGAATCTCCCAATTTGTTTGGGCAAGCATTAGAACAGATTTTACAGGATTATCAGACAGACCCAGGAGTGACCTTGATACAATACGTGGATGATTTGCTTTTAGCTGGGAAAGAGGAAGATGTAAGGAGAGAGAGTATTAAATCGTTAAATTTCCTGGGTCTAAAAAGATTGCAAGTATCTAAGGCAAAGCTCCAATTTGTGGAAGAAGAAGTAAAATATTTAGGCCATTACTTTAGAAAAGGGGAGAAAAAAATAGACCCTGAAAGAATACAAGGAATTTTGTCACTACTAATTCCTAAAAATAAAAGACAGATACGTCAAATCTTGGGATTAACAGGGTATTATAGACAGTGGATTGAAAACTATAGCAGTAAAGTAAAATTTTTATATCAAAAATTGACACAGGAGGGAGTAATAAAATGGAATTTAGAAGATACAGAAAAATTCCAGGAACTACAAGAAAGTTTAATTCATGCTCCTGTCTTGAGTCTCCCAGATTTGAAGAGACCCTTTTACTTGTTTGTAAATGTAGAAAATGGGATTGCTTTTGGAGTCCTAACTCAGGAGTGGGCAGGGAGGAAGAAGCCAATAGGGTATTTATCAAAGATCTTAGACCCTGTGAGTAAAGGCTGGCCAGCCTGTCTACAAGTAGTAGCAGGATGTGCCCTACTGGTGGAAGAAGCTAGAAAAATCACCTTTAATAGCAATTTGAAGGTAATGTCCCCTCATAACATTCAGGGTGTGTTACAACAAAAAGCGGAAAAATGGATTTCAGATGCTAGACTTTTAAAATATGAAGGAATTTTAATTGAAGCCCCAAACTTAATATTAGAAACCACAACTGTACAAAACCTGGCTGCATTTTTGTATGGAGAACCTGAAGGTGAATCTTTGACACATGACTGTATAACTACAATTGAGGAACAAACTAAAATTAGACCTGATCTAGAAGAAGAGGAATTAGAAAGCAGAGAAAAGCTGTTTGTGGATGGGTCCTCCAAAGTGATAGAAGGAAAGAGGAAAACAGGCTATGCTATAATAAGAGGACCTGATATTCAAGTTCTAGAATCAGGTCCATTAGACAAATCTTGGTCAGCCCAAGCCTGTGAATTGTATGCAGTATTAAGGGCATTGAAATTACTAGAAGGAAAGGAGGGGACAATATATACAGATTCCAGATATAGTTATGGGGTGGTGCATACGTTTGGTAAACTGTGGGAAGAAAGAGGTTTAATAAACTCTCAAGGGAAAGATTTAGTTCATCAAAAACTTATAATTGCAGTATTAAAGGCCCTGAGAAGGCCCAAGAGGTTAGCAGTGGTTTATTTGAAAGGACACCAGAAGGGAATAGACTTGAGGAGTAGAGGAAATAATGCTGCTGATCAGGAGGCAAAACAGGCAGCATTACGAACAATGGTCCTAAAAGAAAAAAAAAAGGGGAACAGGAAGAAACTCTAGAACATAAGGATAGTGACTTAAGAAGTAGATTTACTGAGGAAGAAAGGTTAAAACTCCCAGAGACAGGAGCAATAGAAAACTCAGAGGGGAGATGGTTTCTCCCAGATGGCCGGGAAGTACTACCAAAAGCCATAGCTCAAAGAATATTAGAAAAAAATACATCAAAGAACACATTGGGGAGCACAAGGGTTAATAGATTATTTTGCAGCAAAGTATATGAGCACAGGTATTCGAGACTTAGCTAAGCAAATTACTAGAAGCTGCCTCCCATGTTTAAAAACAAATAGGAAAAATCTCTGAAAATTACCTTATGGAGGGAGACCCTTAGCAAAAAGACCCTTTGCAAATATTCAAATTGACTTCACAGAACTACCAAAGGTAGGGAGATTTAAATACCTCCTGGTCCTAGTGGATCCTAGTGGATCAAAATCCTAGTGGATTTTCTACTCAGGTCTTTGCATAAGCACTTTCCTCTGGGTTAAAGGGGATCTTTGTTTTTACCCAGGAATTTAACTTTTGTTTAACCCACTCTTCGGTTGATCCAAATATAGGCCAAAATACATTTTTTGAAATTTCTTTTCCTCTCCATATTACTACACAATAATTACTACACAAAATCATTTTTGCCCTATCTTTATTTTCTGTCCCCGGGAAATGTTCTCAGTTATCTAGTATAAAACCCAACGGACTATCTTTAGGTACCAGTGGGAGTTTAACAGGTACAGGAGGCTTGCTCTTCCCTTGTCCCATTCTTCCGGAGTGCCTTCAATCACACAATTCCTTTCGCTTCCCCTCATTCGTGGCCCAGGTCCTCGCGGGCCAATGGGAACCGCACTGATAGAGGGTCCGCTCTCGCTTGGGGAATCCAACTATTGGTTCCCCTCTCAGACACACACACACTCACCACACTCCGGGATCCCGACCCCGACCAGACGGATCCCCGTTATACTCACGCGTCCTGCGTCTTCGTCCGGACTCTGTGCACAGAATTTAAGGGGTCGACCGGTCTCCCTTTTGCTTATTGCCTTAATTTTAGGTTCGTCGGTGCAATCGAGGCAGGAACCGGCCCCCCCCCGGGCCGCTAAACCTTAGTGGGGGCGCCTCCCGGAAGTGCCGATCCGTCCTACAGATTGCATCCGAGTCACGGGCACCAAATTGTTATAAATACACTCGAGAGAGTGTTAAAGTTTAATCAAAGGAAAGTTTTATTAATTATAGCAAGCTAGCAATAAGCAAAAGTTTTACAGCGCTGGACGGCCGGGAAGCGATCCCGCTTCTCCGTTGCCGTGCTTCCGTTTTCCGTGTGTCCTCTTTTAATCGGTCCGGCTCTCCGATGACGTGTCCTTTCTCGGGTATTTCTGCGCCTGCGTCTCTAGCTGTTAGGGATCTTCTTCTACTTTATCTTCCTTAACCTTTCTTCACTGTTCTCTTTAAAGGCTTAGCTCAGTAACTTTCTGGAATTCAAGGAATCTTAGCAAGGCCATAATAATTATACAAGCGTCAGTAACAACCTTCAATATAATCTTGATTTTACAGAACATAGCATTACAGAGTATCGTATCTGCATGTTTAGTCGAACAAAAGGGCCTCTGTTTATCACATCTATGTACATAGTTTCAGGTATTTTGTGTTTCAAATCTGTTTATGAGTATGCATTGTACACAGACTGCTCAGATTGTTAAACAAGCTTTTTAAGGTTCTGTTGTATTGCATTATGTTACGAGAAATGGTTTATTCCTGTTGTCCCCCCTTCTGGATCTGTGGTTGTGTTAGTTCCTTCCCCCCCACTCCTCCGGTTTGGTTTCTCCCCATTGGCTGTAATCTGCCTTCCCCCGCCCCCTTTCCCTCTGTTCAAAATCCACCGCCAGCCCTGATTATTTCTCTTTCTGCCCTGGAATAATTCAGATTAAAACTGGGACACTGTCCTGGGAAAAGAGAGCCTCCTTTATCTCTGTCCTCACCATTTTTCCTCCACCACCCCTGGTGGACTGCAGCTAGTTGGAAGAATTCTCAGGGCTGGGAGCAGAGGGAAATTTGACAGCTGGCCCCCACATGGGAGCCTGTCTCAAGGACAGAGATCCCACACACAGCTGTAAATCCACATGTGGATTGAACAAGCTTTGGATTGTCAGCTACTTTGTAGCAGCGAGTTGCTTTTTGCGTAACCATGGCTACAAGGGCTATACCGACAGCCTTCCTTACCGCAGGAAGGTCGGTCTCAGAACACAGAGGAATTCTTACACAGCCCGAGACAGCCAGGGACACAGAAAATGGTGAGTGTCCACAACACGCCGGACAGGTGAGCACCACATGGGCGGGGAGTCTATTTTTGGCTGCACACGAGTGGCGCAGAGCCATGTGGTTTCTGGCGGCTCAGAGCTGCTCAGGACAGCCACGTGGCACAGGCATGCGCAGGCGCCGTGTGGGCACCACTTGGCGGCTGTGGGGTGGGTGTCCCAAGAGCTGCATGCTTCCTGGCTCTGCCACGTGGAAGCTGCGTGTTTTTTGTTTGCTTTTTTTCTCAGCACCGTGGTGTGCAGCCATATGGTTTCTGGTGGCTTGGCACAGTGGGGGAGGGCTTTGGCCACATGTTTTAAGTGGCTCGGCAGAAACAGCTAAAGCTGAGTTTAAAGAAACTGCAGGTTCTCTGGCAAGCAGTTGGTCCCTTACCCTGGTGTGTGGCGGTGGAGCCAGACTGAGAGAAGCCTGCCTGTACTGGCTGTGTTGTTTTTTGCTGTGAAGGAAGGTAGATGGTTGTGCAGGTAGCTTTTAAAATCGAAATGGGCTTACGGCTGTCTGCACACAAAAGGAGTTTAAACTCCCAAGTTTGGAAGATTTTAAGTAGTACAAATGTTAAGATTTCTAGAACTAGGTTGAAGCAGTTTATCTGTTGGCTGTCTTGACACTTTCTGCAGCTCGCCCAGCTAGATGTGGATTCTGTCTCTTCCTGGGACAGAATTGGAAGATTGTAAACCCTTAAAGTAGAACAGGGAGACAAAGTTGCTTCCAAGCTTCTCCCATTGTTTCTTTTAATTCAGAAAGAGCTGGTTAACAGGGAAGTGAAGGGACAGTCACAGCAGTTTCTCCCGGTTTCCCCTAACCCTTCTTCCAAACCCTCTGCTCCTGAGCTAAAGGAGATACATGGAGCAGCCTGAGAAACGCAGGAAACCCAGCTTGGCTGTAGCTCTCCTGGTTCCCTGTGTCTCTTTCAGCCCCCTGTCTCTGGTAGTTCTACACAGACTAGCAGAGATCTCTCCCTGCACTCTTTTACCCTGGTTGTTACTCCTCAGTTAGTGTTCTGTTAGTTCTAAAAGTGATGGCCCCCCCTATCCCCACATGGCTGGGGTCGAAGATGGCACTGGGCATGTGCCAGCCGGCCATGTGGTGGAACCCCCATCTTACCCTCCTTCTCCTTCCCATAATCCTTTTCTCCCACCTATCCCTGTTCACAACCCTTACTCGGCCCACAATCCCTTCCTTCCCTTGGACATTCCTCCCCTGTCCACCATGTTCCCGCCCTGCATGATGTCACCCTGTGACCCCGCCCCCAGGTGTTGCAATCCTGGTTCCCACAGTCACCTCGCCCCCTTTCTGGTCCCTGGTACCCATGGCCCCTCCCCCTGTTCCCACAGAGGGGGTGAAGGTGGGGGGGTATACCCTCCCCCTGTTCTCACAGGGGAGGTGGGGGTGAGGGAGGCATGCCCTCCCCCTGTTCCCATAGGGGGGGTGGTGGTGGGAGGGGTGGCTCCGATCCCACAGGGTGGGGGGGAAAGTCCCCGCCCTGGTCCCATGGAGGGGGTGTGTCCACTCCCTGTTCCCATAAGAAGGGTAAGGGATGGGGAGGGTGGCTCCACCCTCTGTTCCCATGGGGTAGGGGGTGGGTTCCTGCCCTGTCCCTGTGGTGAGAGGGGTGGGTTCTGCCCCCTGTTCCTGCAGTGGGGGGGGGGGGGATGTCCCAGCTCTGCCCCCCTGGAAGGTGCGTGAATCTTCACCCAGCTCCCGCTGGGAGGGTGGTGAATCCCCACCCAGCTCCTGCCGGGGGGGTGGATCCCTGCCCAGCTCCTGCAGGGGTAGGGCTGGGACCCTACCTGGACCCGCACCTGGTGCTGGGGCTGGACCCTCTGTCCCCTGCAGGGGTGGGGGTGGGCTGAGGAATCCAGGTGATAAAGACCCTGGGGATGATGAAGATATGCTGTCAGCTGCTCCTGTAATATATATTGGTAAAAGATTAAAAGACATTATCAAATTTTTTCATACCAAAATATAAAAGAAATTTGCAAAGCCCAAAGAGAATTTGGTAGAAATAGTGAAGTCCTTAAAGGAATGGTGAGAACTACTTTAACATCTCATGAGTTAGTTCCAGCTGATCTTAGGGACCTCTTTTGGTGTCTCCTAACTCCCACAGAGTTTGATCTTTAGGAAAACTCATGGAAAATGTATTAAAAAGCCTCCTGGTTGAGCTCAAGCAAAGCACCCAGGATGCAAAAGATGCAGAGGATAATGAAATCACTTTGGAACATGTATGCGTTGAGGGTGTGTGGGCCAAACATGAAGACCAGGCTCGGGCACTAACAAAATCTATTTCAGATAAAATCTGTGGCGTGGTGGAAAAGGTTTTTAACCAGTTGCCAATGGTTGAAACCCAAGGCAGCTATGTTATTATTAAACAGTTTCCATCAGAAAGTTTTTTGCAGTTTGTCAACTGGCTTCAAGTGCAAATACAAAGGCAAGTGGAAGGACCAGTGGTGCAGGCAGAGCCGATTAAGGAGATGGCTCAAATGAATGCCAATGAGGCCTGCTGCAGGGTGATCCTGGGACTGCCCATTAATCCACCACCAACTATAGAGGAGATGATATTGACGTGTACTGAGAAAGCGGAGCTGTTTGGTGCACAAAACAGGAGGCCGGGACTGACAAACTCAAGGACTGTAGCAGCAGCAACACCAGGAAGGAAAAAGACACAGATGTCATCAGAGCAGCGCAAGCATATCATCTGCTTCCAGTGCAAAAGGCCAGGACACTTTACCAGAGACTGTCCTCAATACCATCACCAAAAGAAATAGCAAAAGGAAGCAGTAGCCAACCAACAAAAAAACTGGAAATAGAGCGCAGCACCACCTAGAGTAATGATATAAATGTAGTGGGCTCTAGAATAAGAAAAGCCTCTCTTTTAATTGATAAGGGAGAGGAAGGGAAGTGGGGTGCAGGACTGCGAAAAAATAATTGTGGGGAAGGAGTGCCTAACCAAGTCTGGCAGCCTCACAAGCGATCCAGACTTGTAACTGCTGAAGCTTTTCTTTTCAGGTCTTCTCGTTTGACAGTCATTGGAGTGGACCTGCAGGAAAATTCACGAGACATGGCAAGACTGGATAGTGAGTAATTTGTTATTGGGGACACAGCACACACACCCATGGAGATTGAGGTGGCTCCCATGACAATTAAGGGAGATCTAACAAGCCTCACTCCCTTGGCGGGTTGTCCACAGCCACCCTTCTATTTGGCCAAGGGGCAAATCATTGCTCAAGCCATCCCCGTTCCAACAGAGGTTCCAGTAGATGAAAAAACACCTGGCATCTACTGGGCAGAAGTGATTGGCGAGGATAAACCCATAATAGGATGCACCCTAACCCATGGATCAGATTATCTCCATGTGGAAGGGTTGATTGACACGAGAGTAGATGTGATGATCATACCTGAAAGGGTGTGGCCTTCACATTGGGACTGGCAACCCATGGCTGGCAAAATCCAGTGTGCAGGAGGGGTAAATTTGGCAAAGGTTTCTAAGAGCATTGTACAAATTGAGGGGCCAGACAGAAAATTGGCCAGTGTCCATCCGTTTGTCACTGACTTCAAGTGTCCCCTGTGGGGGAGAGATACCATGTCCCAGTGGGGAGTCAAACTAGTTATCCCTGAGACTCCCAAGGATTTTTAGAAGCAGCCACTGTGGAGCACCCTACCCAAAAGTTAACATGGCTGGATGATAATCCAGTCTGGGTAAATCAGTGGCCACTCAGTAAAGAAAAGCTCAAGGCACTGGAAGAGCTCGTGGAGGAACAGTTAGCCAAAGGCCCCATAGAAGAAACAACTAGCCCTTGGAATTCCCCCGTCTTTGTAATAAAGAAGCCAGGGAAGGATAAATGGCACCTCCTTCAGGATCTGAGGGAGATAAACAAAGTAACTGAGGGCATGGGGTCACTCCAACCTGGGGTGCCCTCCCCAACAATGTTCTTACAAAACTGGCAATTGGCGGTCCTAGACATCAAAGACTGTTTCTTCCAAATTCCCCTACACCCAGCAGATGCACCACGGTTGGCTTTCTCAGTCCCTACGGCCAACCGAGAGGCCCCAATGAAACAGTACCACTGGAGGGTTCTGCCTCAGGAGATGAAATGCAGTCTTTCTATCTGCCAGATGTATGTGGCTTCACTGTTGTCCTCAGTGCACACTGGAAAAAGAGATGCCATCATCTTACACTACATGGATGATGTGTGCTGCCCCAATGACACTATACTCCTACACACACTTGACCTAGTGGTTAAAGTTTTAACCTCTGCTGGATTCCAACTGCAAGAGGACAAATTTCAAAGGATGCCGACTTGGAAATACCTGGGCCTGGAGATCACCGCAAGGACTGTTGTCCTGCAAAAATTATAAATCATTAGTAATCCCAAAACCCTAGTGGATCTCCATTCTCTGTGCGGGTCTTTGAACTGGGTCAGACCCTGGCTAGGTCTCAGTAATGAGGACCTAGATCCCCTGCTCAATTTATTGAAGGGGGAGAGAGAACTGCTTTCTCCCAGGGAACTGACCCCAGAGGCAAAAACCACAATTGAAAAAGCACAAAGGGTTTTAATATGGAGACAGGCTCACCACTATAAGCCTGAGCTGCCTTTCAAATTCATTATTCTGGGGAAACTACCACACTTACATGGGTTGATATTCCAATGGGCCGAGGGGCAGAGAGATTTACTTTTAATCATAGAGTGGGTCTTCCTCTCCCATCAATGACCCAAAACCATCACCAAGCCACAAGAGCTGATGGCTCAGCTGATCCAAAGAACCAGGGTGAGGCTGCGAGAACTGGCTGATTGTGACTTTGTGTGTATTCACCTCCCTGTCAAACTTTCTGAGGAGGGAAAGCACTCTCCTGAGAAACTGACCAAGGAGATGTTGGAGCACGTGCTGCAGAGCAATGCTAACCTCCAGGTAGCTCTGGACAGCTACAGTAGAAAAATATCTGTCCATGCACGATCGCACAATTTTTTTCATGAGCAATTCCACCTCGTTCCTTATGACAAAAGCATCCGTAGGCCGCTCAAAGCTCTTACAGTGTTCACTGATGCATCTGGGGCGTCCCACAAGTCGATGAAGACTTGGAGAGATCCCCAGACTCAGCATTGAGATGCTGATGTTGAGTTTGTGGAGGGGTCACCCCAGGTAGCCGAACTGGCTGTGGCCATCAGAGCCTTTGAGAGGTTTTCAGAACCGATAAATTTGGTTACTGACTTGGCCTACGTAGCGGGAGTGGTGTCCAGAGCAGAGCAGGAAGTTCTCAAACACATCGAGAATGAGCATCTTTTAGGTTGCTCTAAAAACTATTTAGTTTCAGCTCGAGTGCATCCTTTCTATGTGATGCATATGAAGTCACATACTGATTTGCCAGGCAAAATCGCAGAAGGGAACCAGAAAGCTGATTCCCTTGCCACCCCAGCCAAAATGGTACGTCTTCCAGATGTATTCCAGCAGGCTAAGCTGAGCCACCAGCAATATCATCAGAACGTGCCAGGTCTGATCTGTCAGTTCCAGCTAACACGGGGTCAGGCTAAGGCCATTGTGGCCACCTGTCCCAATTTCCAGCTCCAGGCCGTGCCATTGCTGGGTGTAGGGGTTAACCCCTGAGGCCTTAGGAGCTGTGAAGTGTGGCAGACAGACATCACACACATTCCCAGTTTTGGTCACCTTAAGTATGTGCGTGTGACCATTGACACATACTCAGGGGCAGTGCATGCCTCTGCTCATGCAGGAGAAAAAGCTGTACATGCCAAACAACACATGGTGCAGGCCTTTTCAGTGCTGGGGATCCCCAGGGAAATTAAAACTGATAATGGCCCAGCATATAAATCCAAGAAGTTCCTAGAATTTTTCCAGCAGTGGGGGGTGGAACATAAGATTGGCATCCCCCACTACCTCACAGGTCAAGCTGTGATTGAGCATACCCACCAGATACTCAAACAAGTCCTAGCCAGGCAGGCAGGCCAGTGGGACAGTGTGGATGTCACCACAACAAAAGCTCTGGAAAGCCATGTTTACCACCAATTTTCTGAATTGTTCATTTGAAAACATGAGTCCCACAGTGGTTCAGCATTTTAACAATGGTGATCAATTTAAGTTGTCATAGCGTCCACCAGTCTTAATCAGTGACCCAGAAACCTGGCAGACCAAGGGCCCTTATGAACTCGTTACCTGCGGGCATGGCTACACGTATGTGTCCACCACATTGGATACCCCAAAAGTGGGTAAAGCCTTTTGTTCCCAAAAACTCAGCCCCAGCAGAAGGAAATGGAAAACAAGTGTCAGTTGCTTCCAAAAGAAGATGCCACTTGAAAGAACAAAAAGAAACTTTCCTGGCCTCTGGTTACTCTCTGACCTACACCCACTGACTGTGATTATGCTTTAAAATTGTCTGTTTCTTTTTCTTTTTGTGAAAACCTACCTCCCACTCAATCCCATGATGTCATCCTGCTTGCACTGAGCAGTCTGACAGCTGCCTGGATCGTCCCTCAGCCATGACAAAACATCTGGGTGACCCTGACACAGACACTCCAGAAAGAAAATATCTGCCTGTCCACAGCAGCAGCAAAGGACCCTATGTCCACCTGTCTGGTAGGGATTTCATTGCAGACTGGAGAATTTCCAGCCAGTTTTGACATTCCCATGTGTCGTGGTTTTAAAGCAGTAACTAAAAAAATTACTAGAAAACTTACTTATTTCTTGCTGTGAGATATGGATTAGAACAAGAGCAAAACAGGCTTAAAACTTAAAAGGAATAAAGCAAGTTTATTAACCAAACTACAAGAATAAGAACACCAGAATGAACCTCTAGAAAACCCCTTTATGCCCCACTACTCAACCATTTCCTTGTTCACATGGCAACATAGAGACAAAAAACTGTGGAACTTTGGTGTTTAAAACAGTCCCAATTCCTGCTAGAGTCTTTTCATCAGCCTTTGTAGAGAAACAGAAGTCTTCTTCTGCTAATCTATGGAGTTTCTCACAAGAAAGCTATTTCTGTCATAGCTTTCTATTTTTCTAATGCCAGCTGCCCGGAAATCCTGTCATCAGTTCACTCCTCCCATTTCACATCACTCTGAGGTGTGTATGGGTCAATGAGTCTAGGGATGTCATTTTTAAGGATGAGTTATTCAAAGGCAAAAGTTCTCTTTATCTGTCTCTGTGAGCTTCTCTGGAAATAGTTTTCTCATTGCCTCTCAAGGCCTCAAATCTTCAACTATTACTTTGCCTCACTCTGTTCCAACACCTCACTGTATCACAATTACTCCACCTTTTGCTCAAAATCCACACTTTGTACACTCCATTCCTCCCAATATACTCTGTCATGAATTAAAGGAGTTTTTTCAGAACACTATTGTCCATCTCCATAGCTTTAACAGAAAAATATTTCAGCTTATAAAGCATCTACTTATTCTCTACCTCTTCTGAAGTTTAATTCTTTTCTTTACTGTCTCTGATAGTTTATAAAGTCTCTTTACATGTTGATTACTCTCTTTTTCTTTCTCTGGAAAAAAAGGATTAATCTGCAAGTCTCATCTGGCTAATGAAAGGGTTAAAATCTTGCCCAGGCTTTGTAGATGGTTCTGTGATCTCTGCCGGAGCAGCGGCTGGAGTTGTCTGCGATGGATGATTCTTCATAGCTGCTTGGAGAGTGTGGTCACTGTCTCAGCCCGCCGCAGGTCAAGAGCTTTTTTCTTTCTTTACTCGGCAGTCTCTGGTGAATTCAGTCACAGCAAAAGTTGCAGCCGAGCCAGGGACTGGCCTGGCCCAGCCAGAGCCAGGGGCAAGCCCTGCAGGCCCCATCTCCCAGCCGGGAGCTGCGGCAGGCTCAGCCCAGCCCCTGCCCCGGCTGCATGGCCTGGGCAGGGGATGGGAAGCCAGCTAAAGCTCAGTTACCTGTCACAGCCAGGGAATAAAGAGACAATGAAATTCCCAGGCTTAGGTCTTAAGGTGGTGTTCACAGGTTGATCTCACTTTTTCAATGGTTAAAACTGCTGTCAATTCTTAGAAATGGCCAGCTGTTGGCTAGGAGAAAAACTCCCATCAGCCTCCTGTGGTTTTAACTTCCTTAGGTGTTTCTCTTTGTTTTCTTAAATGCCAATCTATCACACCATGCCTAACACAGCTCCCAAATCACACAGCATCCGACCATGTGAAAATCGTAGGCGGCGGGCTGTAATGATTAGGAACCCTGTGGAGGAGTGGTTACCAAAACTGCCCAAAGCAGATAGGGAACCCCAGGAATTAGAGTTACTGGGTTCCTCCCCTGCACCTTATTGTGTCCACTTCACTTACAATTCATTGTCTGACACTAGAGTCTTAAGCAACATATTACAGTTTCTGGAAGAATTCATAGCCAAGAACTGGTGTGATATTCTAAGTCATGTTACAGCAGATCCACTTACATCCAAAAAATCTCCCTAAAGGTTTATTTCCTAATTTGTAGAGACAGAGTATGGGCAGGAATCCCATCTCAGCTTTTAGGAGGGCCATATACCATAGGGTGATTGTCCCAGTTAACACCCAACCGAACCCAAATTACCAAATGGGTTTGGAAAAACAATATGACCAGCAAAGTTCATAAATGAAGCACTGATAATTTGGACCCAAACTATGATACTGAAATTTTTCACTGGGCCAAATCAAAAAGAATTGCTGCGTCCATATTTCTTCCATGGGTTGCAGCTGCCAAAGCTCTAGGTTAGTTAGGACACCTAGAGTGCTGGGTAGTCAAACAGGAAAACTTAACATCCACTGCCCTCATCTCCCTCCTAGAAGATGAGGAGATCACCAGTCAGGCCACGCTCCAAAACTGAGTGGCCATAGACTTCCTCCTGCTGCTGCATGGACACGAATGCCAGGAATTTGAAGGACTTTGTTGCCTAAACCTAACCTCGAAAGCTCCCAACATCCGCCTAGCCCTCCAAGAGATGAAGAGCTTGATTGGACAAGTGAAACAAGAATCCGAGGACTGGTTTAGTGAACTGTTCAAAGGCTGGAGACTCATGGGGTGGTGGACTTCAATAGTTAAAACAATCCTGATGTTTTTTGTTGTTCTGCTCCTGATAGTTCTAGCATTTGGGATTATACGTTTCTTGATTTTAAAAGCCCTCAGCAGTTTAATCCCTACTATCTCAGAAGTCAACCACATAGAACTAACGGATCAAGAACAATCTAACCGGCCCGTGGACAAACTCATGTTCTGTATCATAATAAGCCCAACACCCTTCTTTTAATTTTATATAATTAAAAAGGGGGAGATGTTGTATTGCATTATGTTACGAGAAATGGTTTATTCCTGTTGTCCCCCCTTCTGGATCTGTGGTTGTGTTCGTTCCTTCCCCCTCACTCCTCCAGTTTGGTTTCTCCCCATTGGCTGTAACCTGCCTTCTCCTGCCCCCTTTTCCTCTGTTCAAAATCCACTGCCAGCCTTGATTATTTCTCTTTCTGCCCTGGAATCGTTCAGATTAAAACTGAGACACTGTCCTGGGAAGAGAGAGCCTCCTTTATCTTTTATCTCTGTCCTTGCCGTTTTTCCCCCACCACCCTGGGAGGAGTGCAGCTAGCTGGAAGAATTCTCGGGGCTGGGAGTGGAGGGAAATTTGGCAAGGTTCCTTAAAAATATCTCCAGTATTTTTATTCTAAAAGTCCTAAATGTTTAGTTGGAGATGAATCATAACTTCTTGCTTCCTACATTTGCAGATCCAATATTATTTTGAATTAACATGAAAAACTGCCTACTTATAGTTTGAAAAAAATTTATTATGTCAATAAACTCTTCCCCCATTTCCCATAATAAAATTTATGCAGAATGCTAACACATTTTTTTCATCACTATATGATTTTTACTATATTTTTATCAATTCCTATATTTTAAAATAGTAGATTTACTGTTGCAAACAATTTTTTTTTTCAGTAGCACTGAATATAAAGGTTTGATTGTTCCTGTCTGCTTAAAAGGACAGGCATTGCTGAGATTTGACAAAATTCACTGAAATATTTTGGAATGAGGTGGAGAATTTCTGGAATTAAAACAATAGACATTTTTTCACTGTCCTTCTGAAAATAACATTTCTTACAAAACTTTTAGCAGTAATAAACTAGGAAACACTGTTTCCAGACAGTCAAAACTAGTGTTATTGCAGTTTTCTGACTGATAGCACTCCTCCCCAGGTTCATACAAGTAAAATACTTAACACTTCAGTGGGAATATCTCTGACAATTTGTGATTAACTGTCAGTTAACTGTAGGTTAGAGATAAGTCTTTTACCTAGAAGTAGAAGCATGTTCCTGCAATCAAATGACATTTATGTACTTCTATGCCCTTTCAAATAACACCACTGTGGAAAGATGTCAGTCAAATTGCCCTCCAAGGGGTGAGGAAATCTCCCCTTTTCATGTGACAGAAAATTTGACATCACAGACAGGATTGTTATTGGTAATCTGCTGCAAAAATATAAATGTGCCCATTCCTAGGCATGGAAGGAGTGGGCTCAAAGGTTTTGTAAAGGTAAAGTGGTGGAATGCATTGAGCAATGTCAGGCTGAGCAACAGTCTAAAGAGGGAAAAGGTAAAGGTAGCATTTGTGCAGTTTTAGGAGCCTGTTTCTCCTGTGCACAGGAAGAAACCATGGATTCCTTTGCTTCCAAACAAATTTTTGATGTAGAGTATACTGCTTTGAAATCAGAAATTGAGGTCTTGAAGTCACTGTTAACCTTTGAGAGGGAAACAGAAAAAAATTTGGAATATGAGTTGATAAACTTAGAATTGAAAATGATCATCTTAAAACTGAGGTTGACCACCTTAAACTCTGCTTGCTGCAGCAGAGTGCAGAGAGAACCTGTTGCTGGAGAAACTGCCTCTTGTTTTGGATACATGGCTCTGCAAGTCGGTACATAATACAGACCCTGAGATTTGGGACAGGGAGATTTGCTATGGTTGTGATGATGATAAAACCACAGAGAACCCTGATTCCAAATCTGATAAGGGTAACTGTCGCCCTGAAAACTCAGCTTCTGAGCTTGCTGACATGGTTTTCTAAGGACTTTCCCAGGACAGTAACTATAAACATAGATATGTGTACATTCTTTCTGCTACACATCTTGTGATGGGCATCTCTCATGGCCAGTGCAGTGAGAAAGTGTTATCCTGACCATCCAATCCTTGGACATGGTAAGAAGCCTATAAATCCTGGGAGGAAAAATAAACTCTCTTTTCTTTTCACCACACCTCGACCTATGTCCGTGTGATCTATTCATCTTCAGCGGTAACAGCTGGTGGACCCCAACGTGTCTTGCACGTGTGTTACAGGGTACTATCTAGCCTGTGGCTGTGGATGGTTTTGGGCTTTCTCTTACGGAAGGCCTGGTTATGGAAATATGGTGTGCAGTGTCTGATCAGAGAGGGATTGATGTTTCGTATGCTGACTTTCAGCGATTGTGTGAGTATGGAAGAATGGAGGGGTTTTTCCCTGTGGTTGAAGCGATTTTTTCGCAGTCGGCTTGGGAGGCTTTAGGTGATTCCCTGATCGAGGCTCTGCTGGTCGGTTATGAGCCCCGGCTGCTCCGGCTGCTGGGGATCTGGCGAGGGTACGGCAGTGTTCTGAGG
Source organism: Poecile atricapillus (assembly GCF_030490865.1). Lineage (NCBI taxonomy): Eukaryota > Metazoa > Chordata > Aves > Passeriformes > Paridae > Poecile > Poecile atricapillus. The sequence continues at coordinate 65,977,207 of NC_081288.1, forward strand.
TCGGGTCCCGAGGTCAGCTCCCCTGGGATCGCCGGGGCCCCCAACGGGTTGAACAGGGGCGCCGCAAGACCGGTGGGCGTGACCCCGCCTCGGCCGGCGCCCCAGCGGTGTAGGCCCGGGGCGGCATTGGATCCTTGCCAGCGAGCCGCCGGGGGCGCCGTGGACCTGGGGGGTGTAGCCCCGCCTCGGCCGGTGCCCCGGCGGTGAAAGCCCGGGGCGGGGTTGCCTCCTCCGTGTGCCCTCCCGGCACAGACCGATGGGGGGGTGCTTGAACGGGGGGCGGCGCCGGCCCTGGGGGATGCCTCAGGGTCGGTCCCATGTCTCTGCTGCGGCTGGGCTGTGCCCTGCCCCGTGGTGGGGGACAGGCCGGGCCCGGGCCCCGCGCCGGCAGCCGCGCACGCTGTTCCCCTGCAGGAGCAGCCGGCACCGCTTCTTGGACCTTTCGCCCCTGGAGAAACGCTGTTAGAGGTGTTTCCGAGCGCTGCCCCCCCTGCGCCGGATTCGTGGGGCGTAGGGGCGGGTTCTGCCTGCCCCATGCTGTGGGATTCCTCTCCTGCGAGCCTGGATTGTCCCCTGGCAGCAGAGCAGGACACTGCTGCGGCTCTGCAAGCTGTGCCTCTACCGGCACCCCGGTTCCCCCCCGTGCTGGGAGCGGGCTGTGCTGAGCTGCTTCCAACCCACCCCGCCTCGGGTTCCCGGGCATTGCCCGAGCCTGCGGCTGGAGCCGGCCCTCCCCTGTCGCCTCCTGCGGCCGCGGGAGACCAAGGTCCTGCACTGTTTACCACTGGCTCGGGTGTCGCTATCCCTCTCCTCGGTGGGACCCCTCTGTCCCACCCCCCGTGGTGCGAGCCTGCTCGTCTCAAGGCACAGGCGGCGGAGGGGGTCCTGGAGTGGATACAACACGGACTCAAAGTATCTAGACACAGGAGGCTCAAACTTGCTGGAATAATCCCGGGTTTATTGTCTGTGTTCTATCCGGGGCAAGAGAGAGAGCGAAATGCTCAGGGTCTTATCTCTTATACCAGGGGGCAGGGGTGATTAGGGGATGCAGGGAGGTCACAGCCAATGGGAAGGGGGAAGGGAAAGAAGGTTCTCAGGTAGGAACTAACATTACACAACCCACAGGTGAGTTTTACCCTTGGGAGGTACCAAGATTTTTAGATGCACTACAACACCTCACCCTTTTCTGTTATATAAAAATGAAAAACATGGATTTGAGTAAGAGGTAGGTTATTTCTACAAAAAAGAAAAAGGGGAACAGAAATTTTTTTTTTTTTTTTTTTTTAAAAAACCTATTCACAGCTAAAGTATGCAGGTCAGAGGCTAGAGAGGTTTCTTCTTGCTCTCTTCAGCGGCGTCTTCTCTTGGAAGCAACAGCCACTTGCTTCTCTTTTCTTCTTGCTGGTGCTGGATTCTTTGGAACAAAAGGTTTTTACCCATTTCTGCGGAATCCATCGGGGGCCTGTGGGGGTGGATACACACGCGTAACCACGCCCCCAGGTGACAAGTTCATAGGGACCCTTGGTTTGCCACGTTTCAGGGTCTCTGATTAAAACCGGTGGATGCTGTGACAATTTAAACCGATCACCACTGTTAAAATGCCGAGTTACAGGAGGATTCATGTTTTCAAATGAGCAGTTTAGGAAGTTAATGGTAAACAGAGCTTTACAGAGTTTCTTTTGGGGAGACATCCACACTGCTTCACTGCCTTGCCTGGCTAGAACTTGTTTGAGCGTCTGGTGGGTATGCTCGATTACAGCCTGACCTGTGGGGGAGTGGGGGATGCCAGTTTTATGTTCCACTCCCCACTGCTGGACAAATTCCAGGAACTCCTTGGATTGATACACTGGGCCATTATCTGTTTTAATTTCTTTAGGGATTCCCAATACAGAAAAGGCCTGTACTAAATGTTGTTTAGCATGCACAGACTTTTCTCCTGCATGAGCAGAGGCATACACCGCTCCTGAGTATGTATCAATACTCACATGTACATACTTAAGGCGACCAAAACTGGGGATGTGAGTGATATCTGTTTGCCACACCTCACAGCTCTTAAGGCTTCGGGGATTAACTCCGATGCCTAATGATGGCACTGCCTGGAGCTGACAATTGGGACAGGTAGCCACGATGGCTTTAGCTTGATCCCGTGTCAGCTGGAACTGACGAATCAGTCCTGGCACATTTTGATGGTATTGCTGGTGACTTATTTTTGCCTGCTGAAACACATCAGGGAGACATACTTTTTTGGCTGGGGCAGCAAGGGAATCAGCCCTCCCGTTCCCCTCAGCGATTTCACCTGGTAACGGGGTGTGAGCCCTTATATGCATTACATAGAAAGGTTGTTCTCTATTCGAGACCAAGTAAATCAGTTTTGAAAGCAATCTAAAGAGATGTTCGTTCTCAATGTCCTTGAGAACTGCCTGTTCCGCTCTGGACACCACTCCTGCTACGTAGGCTGAGTCAGTAACTAAATTAATTGGTTCTGAAAATTTCTCAAAGGCTCTCACGACTGCAGCTAGTTCAGCTATCTGGGGTGACCCCTCTACAAACTCAACATCAGCTTCCCAAAGCTGAGTCTGTGGATTTCTCCAAGTCATCACCGACTTGTGGGATGTCCCAGATGCATCAGTGAACACTGTGAGCGCCTTGAGTGGCCTACGGCTCCTTTTCTCAAGAGGAATGAGATGGAATTCCTCATGAAACAATTTGTGTGATGGTGCATGAACTGAAATTTGCCCACTATAGCTGTCCAGAGCTAACTGGAGGTTAGCATTGCTTTGCAGCAGATGCTCAAACATCTCTTTGGTCAGTCTCTCAGGGGATTTTTTGCCGTCTCCAGAGAGCCTGACTGGGAGGTGAATACACATAAAGTCACAACCTGCCAGTTCCCGCAGTCTTATCCTGGCCTTTTGAATCAGCTGAGCCATCAGCTCTTGTGGCTTGGTGATAGTTTTGGGTCTTTGATGGGAGAGGAAGACCCACTCTATGATTAAGAGTGCATCTCTCTGCCCCTCGGCCCATTGGAATATTAACCCATGTAGGTGTGGCAACTTCCCTAGGACAATAAATTTAAAAGGCAGTTCAGGTTTGAAGCGGTGTGCCTGTCTTTCTGTCAAGGCCTTTTGTGCCTTTTCAATTACAGTTTTTGCTTCTGGAGTCAGCTCCCTGGGAGACAGTAACTCTCTCTCCCCTTTCAATAAATTGAGTAGGGGACTCAGGTCTTCATTAGTGAGACCTAGCCAGGGTCTGACCCAGTTTAGTGACCTGCATAGAGAATGAAGATCTGCTAGAGTTTTAGGATTACCAATAATTTCCAATTTTTGTGGAACAACAGTCCGTGCAGTAATTTCCAGGCCCAGGTATTTCCAAGGTGGCATCCTTTGAACTTTGTCTTCCTGCAACTAGAATCCAGCAGAGGTTAAAACTTTAACCACTAGGTCAAGGGTATCTTTCAGTATGTTGTTATTGGGACAGCATATTAAAATATCGTCTATGTAATGCAAAATGATAGCTTCTCTCTTTTCAGCACGCACTGAGGACAGCAATGACCCCACATACCACTGGCAGATGAAGGGGCTGGCTTTCATCCCCTGAGGTAATACTGTCCAGTGGTACCGTTTCATTGGAGCTTCCCTGTTAATTGTAGGAATGGAAAAGGCAAACCTTGGTGCATCCTCTGGGTGCAGGGGAATTTGAAAAAAACAATCTTTAATATCAAGTACTGCTAGTAGCCAATTCTGTGGTAGCATGGTGGGAGATGGCATTCCTGGTTGGAGAGATCCCATGTCTTGTATTTTTTTGTTTATTTCTCTTAAATCTTGAAGGAGACACCATTTATCTTTCCCTGGCTTTTTTATTACAAACACCGGGGAATTCCAAGGGCTGGTTGTTTCTACTATGTGTCCCTTAGCCAATTCTTCTTCCACTAATTTTTCTAGCGCCCCAAGTTTTTGTTTGCTGAGAGGCCACTGGTTCACCCAAATTGGATCATTATCTAGCCAAGATAACTTTTGGACCGGACGCTCTACAGTGGCCTCTATCAAAAATCCTGAGGTGTCTCAGGAATTGTTAATTTCACCCCCCATTGCGACATGGTATCTCTCCCCCATAAGGGACACTTGTAGTCAATTACAAAAGGTCGGACACTAGCTATTCTACCGTCCGGACCTTCGATCTGGACGATATCTTTAGCAACTTTTGCCAGTTTCATCCCTCCAACACCTTGTATTTTTCCTGCCACCGGTTGTAATTCCCAATGTGAGGGCCACACCTTCTCCGGTATGATGGTCACATCTGCCCCAGTGTCAATTAACCCTTCTACATGGAGATGTTCTGATTTATGTGTTAAATTACACCCCATAATGGGCTTATCTTCACCCACTACTTCTGCCCAGTAGACTCCCGGTGCTTTGTCATCTACTGGGACTTCTGCTGGAACAGGGATCACCTGGTCTATTACCTGCCCTTTGTCTATATAGAAAGGTGGTTGAGGGCACCTAGCTAAGAGAATGAGATGTGTTAGGTCTCCCATAATTGTCATGGGAGCCACCTCAATCTCTATTGGTGTGTGTGCTGTGTCTCCAATAACAAAATACCTACTATCCAGTCCAGCCAGGTCTTGTGAATTTTCCTGCAAATCTACTTCAACAACAGCCCAGCGGTCAGATCTGAAACAAAAAGCTTTAGAAGTTACAAGTCTGAATCGCTTTTGTGGTTGCCAGACCTTATTAGGCAAACATTCCTCACAATTATATTTCTGCAGTCTCCCACCCCGCTCCCTTTCCTCCCCTTTTCCCATTAAAACAGAGTCCTTTTTCTGCTGTTTCCCTTGTTGCTGGGTTTGAGGACAGTTCCTTGCAAAATGTCCTGGCCTCTTGTACTGGAAACAGATGATGTGCTGTAGCTGTCCTGGTGGCATCTGTGGCTTGTTCATTCCTGGTGTCACTGCTGCCACTGTCCTTAGGTTGCCTGGTTTCTTGTCGTGTACACTGTACAAGTCTGCTTTCTGGGCACACGCTTCAATCATATCTGCTATGGTGGGTGGAGGGTTAATATGTAGACTCAGAATTACTTCACGACAAGCCTCGTTGGCATTTCTTTGGGCTATTTCTTTAAGCAGTTCCATCTGGGCCACTGGTTCTTTAACTTGTCTCTGTATCTGTAGTCTCAGATGATCTACAAACTGTAAGAAACTCTCACATGGAAACTGGTTAATATTAACATAACTGACTTGAATATCAGCTGTTGGTAATTGGTAAAAAATGTTTTCAGCTACATCACAAACTTTATCTGCAACAAACTTTGTTAATATTCTCACTTGATCGGCAGGGTTAATCCAATTTCCCTCCCCACATAAATGTTCTAAAGTGATTTCATTGTTCTCTGTATCATGTGCATTTTGATTACTTTGTTTGAGTTCAGCTAGGAGTTTTGTTAACGATCTTTTCCATAAACTTTCCCAAAGATCATATTCAGAGGGAGTTAGCAAACACCGAAATAAATCTTTAATATCTGCAGGAATTAAATCCAGTGATTTCAATGTAGTTCTTATTATTCCCCTTAAGACTTCACTATCACGACCAAAATCATTTTTAATTTTACAAATATCTTTGATTACTTGGTAATTGAAAGGCTGATGTTGTAATCTCATTGCTCCTCTGTTGTGATTGTATACAACAGGGGCTGCTGTTAGCATAACTTCATTTTCTCCAGGGCTGCCATTCCCTGGGCTTCTTTGCTCTCCCCTGCCGGGCTCCGGGGTGCCTGTTCCTTCCTCACACCTGTGGAGAGACACAGCTCCTCCTCCGCAGGAGCCGTGTGGGGGGCCGCCCCCCCGCACACCAGGCCCCGGGGCTCCGCCCCCGCCCACGCCGGGCTCCGGGGGTCCAAATCCCCTCACGCCGGGCTCCGGGGTCCCATTCCCTCATCGGGCTTGTGGAGGGACTCAGCCCCACCCCCGCTGGAGCCAGGAGAGGGTCCGTGCTCCACCACTCCAGGCCCTGCAGGCAGGCACCCCCCATCGGGGGGCAGGGCCGGGACACCCCTCCCCCTGCCCCTCTGCAGGAGCAAGGGGTGTAACTCTCTCCCTCCCCGCTCCTCCTCCTCCCCATGGGACAGGGGCTGGAGGGATAGGGGATAGGGTTACAGCCTCGGGGGGCAGGGTCATAGGGTGGGGCCAAGCAGGGCTGGGAGGGATCATGGGTAGGAGAAAGGGGACACACAGGGGGATTCACCATGTGGCCAGGTAACACGTGGCCAGTGCCATTTTGACTCTCAGCCATGTGGGGATAGGAAGATACATTTTCTGTAACACTGACAGGGTATAGGGAGGGAGCCTTGACGGCTTGTGAGGCAGGACTGGGTGACTGAGAGAGACACACCGGACTAGAACTTGTATTGTTTGTCTCGGGTATCTTTTCTATTGGGGGAGTAGAGGTTTTGGGGGAAAAGTTAGGGAAGTTAGATGGATACTGTGGTGCTTGTTTGTCTTCCGTTTTTATTTCTCTGTTAACTAATTCTTTTCGAATTAAAAGAAAAACCGGGAGGAATTTCAGGGCTGATTTGTCTCCTCCTTCTATTTTTAAGGTTAATAAATTTCCAATTTTATCCCAGGCAGTTACTGAATTTAATTTCAACAATTCGATCTGTTCATTTTGCTGAGTCAAATATGATACAAACTGTTTTATCTTATGTTTTGAAATTTTTACATTTGTGGTTCTTAAAAATTTCTGTATTTTTTGTGTATGACTCCTTTCTTGAGTGCAGAGCCGGGCTCCCATTTTGGAGGTCACAGCAGCTCTGCACACAATCTGTCTATTTTCCCTACCACAGAAAACAAAGTCGCACCAAAAGGATTACAATTGAACTCACACTATACAGGCAGCAGGGAGAATTCCCTCTCCCCCCCCACCCCATCTATGCCCACAGCTGGGGGATCCCCACACGCTCGGGGCTGCTGCCGCTGGGAAGGAGTTACACAGAACACAAACCCCCGGGGTCTGTTTCACTCTCCACCCCTCCCAGCCCGGTGTCGGAGTTCAATCTTACCTTTTTTCTGTCGTTTTCTGGCAGTGGAAAGATACTTGTTGCCCTGGAATCGGTCCTCTGGTGCTGGAGGATTTTCGACTCCTTTTCAGAAACTTTTTTGCTGTTTTAAACTGCATCCAAAGTCTCCAAAGAATGGCTCACCCTGGCTCCGATAAGCCTTTACGTGGGCTTGTGCAGCCCCACGTTGGGCGCCACTCTGTCGCTATCCCTCTCCTCGGTGGGACCCCTCTGTCCCACCCCCCGTGGTGCGAGCCTGCTCGTCTCAAGGCACAAGCGGCGGAGGGGGTCCTGGAGTGGATACAACACGGACTCAAAGTATCTAGACACAGGAGGCTCAAACTTGCTGGAATAATCCCGGGTTTATTGTCTGTGTTCCATCCGGGGCAAGAGAGAGAGCGAAATGCTCAGGGTCTTATCTCTTATACCAGGGGGCAGGGGTGATTAGGGGATGCAGGGAGGTCACAGCCAATGGGAAGGGGGAAGGGAAAGAAGGTTCTCAGGTAGGAACTAACATTACACAACCCAGAGGTGAGTTTTACCCTTGGGAGGTACCAAGATTTTTAGATGCACTACAACACTCGGGTGGTGCTGCCGCAGGGGCGAAGCCAGTGGCCTTGATGGGCCAGGGGTCCCAGGCTGCTGGAGCTTCTTCAGCTGGCCTGTGGACTTTGTCCTCCTGTAAAATGACTGTGCTGCTGAGCGTATCAGGCATTCCATGTGCTTCAGAATGCTTTGGTCCGGTGGGTGAGGGCATGAGTGCTCTTCTTGTGGCGTGGTTGCACACCACTGCTCAAGGCATCATTACTCACCTAGGGGACATTGATTCGGATTTCCTGGGGTGCATTTCTGCCATGGGTTCCACACTCACCCCTCCTGTTCCTATCCCTGCGGGACCCGGATTTGCTCACCTTGTGCCTTTTGAGTTTTATGTTCGCAGAGCTGAGAACCAGCTGCGGCGAGATGGTGGCTTCGGGTTCCCTGGACCTCCCTGGGTCACTGGACTGCTGTTCTGACAGCCAGGGATCATCCTGAACGGGTCTGCACCCTGTCCATCCTTGGTGAGATGCTGTCAGAGATTAGCTTCCGTGGGTTCTTGACACTGGCATGGACATCATGATTGTCAGGTTTGCTGATGGGCCCTGGAGTGACCCTTGGACCCAATGCTGACACATTCAATGCAAAGAAGAACTTGAGACTGACTCTTTGTTCAACAGATTCTGTTGTCCTTTCTCATGATAGACTAGTCACCCTCCGTGACTTGATGCAAGAACAGTTGGATCACAGTGATCTGGAGTTTCAACCAGTCCCTGGGACACTCCTGTTTTCTGTATCAAGAAGAAGTCTGGGAAATGGAGGTTGCTACAACACCTCCAGAAAGTTACTGCTATGATGGAAAGCATGGGGATGATGCAGGCTAGCATGCCTTCACCTGCCATGCTTCCTGCTGATTGGCTAGTCCTCATTGTGGATCTGAAGGATTGTTTTTTACAATTCCTTTGCATCCTGATGACAGACCGAAATTCGCCTTTCTGGTGCCAGCTATCATTAATGCTGAGCCCACACAGAGATATCAATGAAGATTTTGCCATAAGGCTTGTGAAAATTTACCGGCATTTGCTGATGATATGGAGCTGCAAGTGACTCCAGAAACAACCTCCTTGAAATTATTTGAGGGTCAAAATAATTTTGGGACAAACAGTCCTGCATTTGGAGGTGCAATTATTTTTTTTGCATTCAGTGCAGACACTGCATGAATGGTGTCCAGATATTAATGGACTTTCACATGGTTGTGTCCCTATATGGGACTGACCACGACAGAACTGTCTCCCTTGTTTGGTCTATTAAAGGGGGACTCTGATTTTAAAGTCACCTCTGACACTGACCCCAGAGGCACAGTAGATGCTGGAGGAGGTTCTGTGAGCAGTTTCTGCTCATCAAGTTTATTACATTAATCTTTCCATTGATGTTGCTGTTTTGTTTTTTGGTTTTTTTTAGAGAGTCATGAGGCTGGATCAGCCCAATTGATGGAATTACAGGCTGCTGTCATAGCATTTCATAGGTTTTCCCAGGCACCTTTCAATTTGGCCATGGATTCTGCCTCCGTGACCAAATTGAGAGCCATCCACAAGCAGGTGTTGATGTTGGACATTTGTTTCATTTATTTTTTGGGGTTTCTGTTGTTTTTCTGGTTTTTTTGGGGTTTTTTTTGTAATAACGAAAGGGTGAGATATCACCCTGAAATTACAGCCTTCTGATTGTATGGAGTATTGTATTTTCCTATTATTTATTCTTTTGATTGTTTATAATATTGCTAGTTTCTTTGTTCATTTTTCTTTTTTCTTTTCTTTTTGTTAAACCAAAAAGGGTGAGATGTCGCCCTGAAAACTCAGCTTCTGAGCTTGCTGACATGGTTTTCTAAGGACTTTCCCAGGACAGTAACTATAAACATAGATATGTGTACATTCTTTCTGCTACACGTCTTGTGATGGGCATCTCTCATGGCCAGTGCAGTGAGAAAATGTTATCCTGACCATCCAATCCCTGGCTGTGGTAAGAAGCGTATAAATCCTGGGAGGAAAAATAAACTCTGCTCTCTTTCTTTCACCACACCTCGACCTATGTCCGTGTGATCTATTCATCTTCAGTGGTAACAGGTAACAATGACATCTGCACTCCTGTGCACACTACTTACTGGTCTCTGACAGAGTTGGCAAAATTGCAGGACAAATATGCAAAGAAACTGGGAGACTGAAGTTGAAATGAAGCTTATATAAACTGGTGCCCCTGACATCAATGGAAACATAGTGAGTGATCCTTGTGGTAATGAACTAGAGGAAAAGGATTCTCTACCTCCTTTAAATTCCTTTTCGCATTAAACTGGATCCACTAAAAATCCTCAGGGTGGACAGGGGAACCATTCTTGAAAAACAACTCAATTCAATCCAATTCAAGTAGCTGATTTACTAAAGTATTGTGACCATAAACTAGGTGAGATTAAAATTCAACAAGTGGAATACTATCAATGCATACATAATAATGGCCCATTCATTTGGATCCCAGGTGGTTCTCATTGACAATAAAATTTCTAATAGATATGTGCTCACAACCTATTGTATTAAGGCAGCAGGATTATGAGAAACTGGATGTACAACTTGGATGGCAAAGAGTAAAGATCACTGGAGTAAACGGAGCAAGTGGTATCTGCCAAGCTGCTAAGGTTAATTTATAGCTCTCCAGCAAGGAGTGGATGTTGGCTACTTGCTTTGCAATTAGAGATCTTAATGAAAACATTTTGGATTTTAATGTTCTGAATGGTCAAACCTGGCATCTGCCAGATGGCAGCATGGGGTCTTTCAGTTCAAATGTTGACCCCAGCCCAAAAATAAATAGGAAGGCTGTAGTGCAGTTATTTTGTACAGCACCTGCACTCCCTGACACAAAAATTCCTGCTGCAGCATGAAACAGGACTCTTGTAGTTCAGTGTTGATTACCAGCACTTAAATGCCAACACAGCCCCACTAACAGCTGCAGTCCCAAATATTGCAAATCTAACAGCTACAATACAAGAAGCCGCTAGCTTGGGTATTGATGGGGTGGTAACATATGCTATTTTAAAATTCCCCTGCCCCCCTGAGACTGCATCTGCCCAGCCGTGGTCCAGAGAGGGGGCAGTTTTATATAGCAAGGACTAGGGATACAAGGAGGCTCTCTCCTGGTGGGACAGAGTCCCAGCTTTAATCAGAAGTTATCCAGGGCAGGAAAGAGACAGAATCTGATCCCGAGCTGCTTTTTGAACCAAGGGAGAGGGGGAAGGGAAACCAGGCTACAACCAATAGGAAAAAACTAAAAGGGAGGAGTCGGGTGGAAGGAACTAACATGCTACAGATCAGAGGGTAGGTCCCAGGAATATACTATGTATCTTAATACAATGCAACACTTAGAGGAAAGAGGTATTATCACTCATTCACACTCTCCTAATTCTCCTGTCTGGCTGGAGAAATCTGGATAGACAGTTGTGGTTTACAGTTTCTTGCGGACAATTGCATGCCAATCCTGCACCTTTAGCCACTGCTGTTCTAAATTTTGCAGAACTGGCAACTCAAGTTCAGAAAGTGTCCCAATCATGGATGGCAGCCCTGGATGTGAGAGATATGTTTTTTATGGAAGGGGCTTATCTTTTATATCCAAAGTTTTCACTTCTGGAACATGACAAAGCACAATTTGTGCTTGCTGGGAAGGGAGTGACATACACTTCTAACAGACTCCTGCAGGAATATAAACATTCACCAATAATTGCCCATGCTGCACTTCCTTAAATCTTACAGTCTCACTTTCTCCAGATATTCTTATTGGAGGTGTAATAAATTAATCTATGAATAAAAATTCGTAAAAGGTATAAATAAGATATATATATGTTTGTAATGATATAAAATACAAAATGAAAAAAATCCTTCTCCAGGTCTGGTCGTGATTCCCCTTCGAGAGGAAACAGATTGCAACCAACACCCAGATAACGAACACAAGCAAGCACATCAGCCCAGAAAAATAGACAGGACGAGGGCCACCAGGAGGACAAAGGAACTGGCTCGAAGAAGATATCCATCGCCGGACCTGAGCAACGCCCTGCAGATCTCTGTTGGGAAACAATCAGGTCGACAAAAAGACAAGCCCCGAGAAGATAGTCATCGCCAGACCTGAACACCCCACCTGTCAAACCATTGTTGGAAAAGCAATCAAAAGGGACAAAGGGAAAAGCACTGCCGAGATATCCATCGGCTCCGGCCCGGATCCCACCACTCTGCCCTGATGACACAAATTGAAATAAAATCAAGAAACATACAGAATCTCTTTACATATGAGGAGATTCTGTCCGGACACTTGTTAACTCTATTTTTCCATGCCAGGAAATCCATTCACCCGACAATCAAGGACACTTGGTGAATGGAGCCTGCTTGGAATTCTAGCCTGGGGACACAAAATCTCTATAAAAACCTAGGCTTGAGAACCCTCAAGCGTGGATTTGGGAACTCCTATACCTTTGGTGTAGACCCTGTCCACCCAGCGCTGCGCTGTCCATTTTATTGTGGTTTTTCTCGCTGTTTGTTCTTTGTTATTTTATAATAAATTTCTCTTTTTATTTTATCCTGAATTTGCCTTTGCATTTATAACAGATTGGTGCTGTGACTCGGATCGGGAAACTGCGGGAGAATCTCGCTGTCCAGGACGGGTACCCCCGCTGATTTTGGCGGCCTGGGGAGCCGAGAGCCTCCGCAGTTCGCTCCGACATCCGAACCAAATTTAGGCTGAGGCAAAAACCACAATAAAAAGAGAGACGGATCCAGAGAGCTCGGGAAGGCACGGAGCCTTCGAGAAAGCCGCGGCTTGGTAGCTCGTAAAAAGTCAATAGTGCACGAAGACACCCTCGCAGGAAATAGCTGTAAGTACTGTGAGGTTGAGCGGGTGATTGGGCAAGTGTGTGTGAGACGTGATCTGATCACGGGGCGAGTGCGGACTTCAAGGCCACGTTTCCATCCTCCCGCGAGGGAATTGGCCGGCCGCGAAGGAAGCGATTCGGTGTGAAAAAGACTCTCTCTCCACGCTTGTAAAACCTGGGACTAAAAGGAGTTCTGGGGGACCGATCGCAAGGGGCTGAAAGGGGAAGGGGACGTCCAGTCGAGCTCGGGAATTGGTAAACCCTTTCAGCCAAGGGACCTAGGAAAAGGTCCAGAGGAAAATCGGAGCGCTAAATACAAAAGACCCCGGTGCAGCTAACCGAGAGGTGAGTATTAGCAGACTTTGATTTTTCTGGCAAAGGCGGAACGAACACAACGCAGAACAGGTAAGATTTTTTTGTTTAAATATGGGGCAGAGAAAAAGTAAACTACAGAAGAAAAATAATGAGAAGGGTCCCTCCGAGAAAGCGAAGGGATTGCTAGACATCCCACCGGAAAGTCCCTTGGGATGGATGTTAAAATATTGGGAAAATTGTCCCGAGAGAAAAAAGAAATCCAAGGCAAAAATGATTCAGTATTGTGCCGAGGTCTGGGGATGGCAAGAACTGAGAAACCATCTCACTTGGCCGGTACTAGGAACATTTCAAAGGTGGACGTGTAACGAATTACTCTCTTATGTGGAGAGCAAGGTTCCCTCGGACCCCGAGGAGAAAGAATATGCCAGACTCTGGTTAACTGCCAGAGTAGGGTTGTTTCCGGTGAAACAAAAAGGTGGATCAAGGGCAGAAACCTGGGAACCCCTTGATCATTTACCCCCTCCATACCACGAGCCGGCAGAGCCCTCTGCAGTGGATCAAGTGGTGCCGTCAGCACCCGCGGGTTCCCCAGGGCAACCGGCTGAAACACTCACATCTCGAGCAAGGGAGTCGGCACCGGCAGTGGTGCCGGCAACCCTCACTTTGCCCCCGCCTGTGGAAACCCCAGCCGCCACAACCTCTCCAGAGTCCATGTTGGTGCAAGGCTGGGGATCACCCTATCCACAATTGCCCGTCCGGCCGCCACAGCCGGGACCCTCGCACTTAACGGAGGGGGTCCCTCTCGGTAACCGGGTGGCAGCGGATTTCCCGCAAATAATAAAGGAACAAACCTCCACAAACCCCAGTTCCCCTCCTGCGAGTAGAACTCGTTTAAAAGCGAAGTTGATGGGTGAAGAGTGGGGGGAGAATGAGAATGGACACCGAATGTTTCCTCTCAGGGAAGTGCCAACCGCCCCTGGAGTAATTGGGTTCGTGAATGTACCCCTTAACTCAGGGGATGTGCGAGCATTTAAGAAAGAGATGGGGCGATTGCTAGATGATCCGTTTGGTGTGGCTGAAAGATTGGATGAATTTTTGGGAAGTAGTATTTATACATATGAAGATCTCATGGCCATCCTGAGATCACTGTTTAGTCAAGAAGAAAGAGAAATGATTAAACAGGCCGGTATCAGAGACTGGGAGCGGCGTAACCCGCAGGGGACGCCAGGCGATCAAAAGTGGCCCAGCGTGAGCCCGAGTTGGAACGCCCAGACGGAGGAAGGCAGGAGAAGCATGATTGATCTGAGAAATATAATCGTGCAAGGAATAAGGGAGGCGGTCCCCCGAGGGCAGAATATTAGTAAGGTATTCGGGGAATGCCAGGGAAAGGAAGAGTCACCCACCGAATGGTTAGAGAGATTGCGGTGAAGTCTGCAGATTTACTCTGGGACTGACCCTAACTCTCCGGTGGGGAAAGTTCTGCTTAAAACTCAATTTGTGGCAAAGTCATGGGAGGATATCAGAAGGAAGTTAGAAAAGATCGATGGGTAGCAGGAGAAAAGTCTCCAAGAGCTTCTGAGGGAAGCTCAAAAGATTTACATGAGGAGAGAGGATGAAAAGCAAAAACTCCAGGCCAAAATATTGGTGGCCGCAGTAAAAGAAGTACAAAAGCAAAATCAGATACATGGTAAGTTTAAAACGGTACCGAAAAAGCAAAAGGGGTCTCACAAGGGCGGTCCCACTTCCCGAAAGGATCTTCCGGAGTGTTACTACTGTAAAAAGGTAGGACACATCCAGCGGGACTGTCGGCAAAGAATAAAAGATGAAAAAGTATTTCAAGAAGATTAGGGATGTCTTGGGCTCTTTGAAATGGGGACAGAAACAGCAAAGGAGCCCTTGATAAAGTTGAAAGTGGGTCCCCACCGCCAGGAAATAAACTTCCTGGTTGATACAGGAGCTGAAAGAAGCACCCTGCAGAAATTACCAATGGGGTGTGTGGCAAGTAAGGAAAAAGTTGTCGTAATTGGTGCTAAGGGAGATCCCTTCAAGGTCTCTGTAATAAAAGATGTGGAAATTGAATTACAAAATAAAGTATGCTTAGGGAATTTGTTACTAGTAGAGGAGGCTGATTATAATTTATTGGGAAGAGATATGATTATTGCATTAGGTATAAATATTGTTGTAAGAAACTCCGAATTGGTAATAAAGATATTCAAGTTAACTCCAAAAGATGAAAGGGAAATCGACCCCAGAGTGTGGCACTCAAAAGGGGAGGTGGGAAAGCTAAAAATTACACCCATTAAAATTGAAATAGAGAATCCGGAAGATCCGATAAGGATCAAACAATATCCCATCCCGATAGAAGGGAGAAGGGGTCTGAAAATAGTAATTGATGACCTTCTCAGAGGGGGGACCCTCGAACCCTGTATGTCCCAACACAACACCCCCATCCTGGCAGTAAAGAAAGCGGATGGGAGCTTCCGACTGGTTCAGGATCTTAGAGCAGTAAATGCTAGGACCCGAACCAGGTTCCCGGTGGTGGCGAATCCTTATACTTTACTAAACAGACTCTCACCGGAGGATGTATGGTATAGTGTAATCGATTTGAAAGACGCTTTCTGGACCTGTCCTCTGGATGAAAGAAGTAGGAATTTCTTTGCCTTCCAGTGGGAGGACCCGGACACAAACCGAAAGCAACAGCTAAGGTGGACCGTCCTCCCGCAGGGATTTGTAGAATCTCCAAACCTGTTTGGACAGGCTCTGGAGCAACTACTCACCCAATTCATTCCAGAGGAGGGGACAAAATTACTACAGTATGTAGATGATTTGTTAATTGCCGGGACAACGGAAGAAAAGGTGAAAAAGAGCACGATTTCTTTATTGAATTTTTTGGGACAGAAGGGGTTGAAGGTATCAAAATCCAAACTGCAATTCACAGAGCCCGAAGTAAAATATCTTGGTCATTAGATATCTCAGGGAAAAAAGAAATTAGATCCTGGGAGAGTGGCGGGAATTCTTGCACTCCCTGCCCCAAAAACAAAAAGACAAATTAGACAATTTTTGGGGCTCCTGGGATATTGCAGACAGTGGATTGAAGGATTTAGTGAGAAGGTAAAATTTCTGTATGAAAGGTTAAACACCGATAGATTGAAATGGACAGTGCAGGATGAAGCTAAATTTCAAGAATTAAAGAATGCCCTCATAACTGCCCCAGTACTAACCTTGCCAAACACTAATAAAGAGTTCCAGCTGTTTGTAGACGTGAGTGGACAAACAGCGCAAGGAGTTCTGACCCAGGAATGGGCAGAAAAGAAAAAGCCCATAGGATTTTTGTCAAAAATTCTAGATCCAGTCAGTCGGGGCTGGCCTACTTGCCTGCAAGCAATTGTGGCAGTGGCTCTGTTGGTTGGGGAAGCGAAAAAGGTAACTTTTGGAGCTCCTTTGATAGTTTTCACCCCACATGATGTAAGGAATATCTTACAACAGAAAGCAGAGAAATGGTTAACTGATTCAAGGCTTCTGAAATATGAGGCCATGTTAATCAGCTCACCAGGTCTGGAATTAAAAACAACTACTGCACAGAACCCGGCGCAGTTTTTGTTTGGGGAACCAACAGGAAAACTACTTCATAATTGCATCGAGACAGTAGAACTGCAAACCAAGGTTAGGCCTGACTTGGAGGATCAGGAATTGGAAGGAGGAGAGAAATGGTTCATTGATAGCTCCTCAAAGGTGGTTGAAGGAAAACGAAGATCAGGATATGCCATCATAAATGGCATGACAGGGCAAACTATAGAATCAGGTCCCCTAAAGGCAAGTTGGTCTGCACAGGCTTGTGAGCTGTTTGCTCTCCTAAGAGCTCTTCAGGGCTTGAAAGGAAAAAGGGGGACCATTTACACTGATTCAAGGTATGCATTTGGAGTGGTGCATACTTTTGGGAAAATATGGGAAGAAAGGGGTTTGATTAACACCAAAGGGAAGGGGTTAATACACGGAGAAATAATCAGGCAAATTTTGGAAGCAGTCAGAGAGCCACAGGAGATATCGGTTGTTCACGTGAAAGGACACCAAACTGGGTGGCAATTCCACACAAGGGGGAACAATTTGGCGGACAAAGAAGCAAAACGAGCGGCTTTGTTAACGGTAAGTATTCCCGAGATAGTCCCAAAGGAACCACCAGAGGTTTCCACGCTCCCTTCGGAAAAGGAGCTGGAGGAATTCAAAAAGGTAAGAGGCTACTTCAAAGAGGGTAAATGGTGGTTACCAGACGGGAGGGAGCTAGTCCCAAATGGAATAGCAAAAGGAATACTCAGAAGGTTGCACGAACAGACACATTGGGGAACCAGGGCATTGGCTGAACAATTTTTAAAGTTCTTTGGGTACAAAGGAATCTTCGAGCTCGCCAAACAAGAGGTACAGGGGTGTGTGATATGCCAGAAGGTAAATCAGTCAAATTTTAAACAATCAAATTGGGGAGGTCGGCCGCTCTCATACCGGCCGTTTGAAAGAATCCAAGTAGATTTCACAGAACTACCAAAAATTGGTAGAAAAAAATTTTTGCTGGTAATAGTAGATAAGTTGACACATTGGGTAGAAGCTTTTCCCAGAGCAAAGGCTACAGCCCAAACGGTGTCTAAAATTCTATTAGAAGAAATAATTCCCAGATATGGGATAGTGGACCATATTGATTCAGATCAAGGCACTCATTTTACTTCAAAAATCATTAAACAATTATCAGAAGCATTAGGAATAAGGTGGCAATATCACACCCCCTGGCATCCTCAGAGTTCGGGGCAAGTGGAAAGAATGAATCAGACATTAAAATCACAGCTATCCAAACTTATGATTGAAACCAAAATGTCTTGGATCAAATGTCTTCCCCTGGCATTGTTGAATATCAGAACCATGCCACATTCCGAAACAGGCTTGTCCCCCTTTGAAATGCTATATGGAATGCCATATAAGCATGGAATGCCGGTAGCACATCCTCAAGTGGAGGATGTGCAAATTCAACCATATCTCATTTCTATAAATAAAAATTTACAGAAACTGAGGAGAAGAGGATTGATTCCTCAAAGCACAACGTTGGGATTTCCAATCCACCAGATTCGACCGGGAGATAAAGTATTAATCAAGGTGTGGAAGGAGCTTCCCCTCAGCCCTCACTGGGAAGGTCCATTTCTCGTCCTCTTGACCACAGATACCGCGGTTCGAACTGCCGAGAAGGGCTGGACACACTCTTCTCAGGCAAAGAAAGTTTCGGATTACAATTCCTCTGAGTGGAAAGTTACTACCCCTCCGGGAGAATTGAAAATCAAGTTTCGGCGTCACCACAAATGACGAGTGAAGAACGGATAAGTTGTACAAATTTTGATTGTTATTGTTTTCCATTTGTACATTTTAAGTGTGCTTATTGTAAGCAAATTTGGGTGGCTCACTGCTTAAGAGGGTACAAACCAAGGGGTTTGTGTACCAAGTGTTTAGAACAGGAATTAGATCAGACCAACCGTTTCCTAATACTTGCTACCCGGGCGGGCCTGTTGGAACTCGACTCTCCTGAGTGGTTCCTGTTTTATCGAAAGGGATTGAGAGGTAAACTCGACTGCAAAGCGGAACCTCTAGTGATTGAGTGCCGCAGAACAATAAAAGTACCGTGCAGGACCGACACGATCAAAGCATCTCGGTGGGCTACCTTTAAGAAAAGGTACGCCATCAGGACTTCAAGGGCCCCTGAAGACAGTCCCTGCTGCCGAGAAGATGGCTATCCCCGCCGTATGTTCTTATACGGGCGAAGGGCATGGCAGAGGGATGCAATGGTGGGGAATCCTGATGATCCTAAACCTAGCCATGTACTTGGCCGAGGGAATGAGCCCCGAGGCGCCTCCGGGGGTGAGTCCCCCGGGGAAGTGTGAGCAGTGCCGAACTGCCACAGAAACCGAGCGATTGATCGTCTGTCCTCCGGAACTGCACGCAGGGGTATGCTGGTCAAATGATACCCAGTTTAATTTGGGTAAATTAAAGGGGAAGGTTTGGTGCACCAACCCAGGGGCAAGTATTACGGAAAAGCAATTTCAGACCTCGGGAGAACAAAGGATTCAAACGACCCACTTCCAAAACAAAAGGGAGGTAAGGGGAATCCCCCCAATTTCGGTCTGTGGACAGTGTAACAAAACTGTCTGGATTGGAGGGAAGAGGCAATCAACTTTCATAGCTTATTACCAAGTCAACCCTCTTTGCTACAACAAAGCAAGCTTAAAACTTTGTACTATTGGTGAAAAAATGTATTGGGAAGGGAGAAATTTAAAACATGAAACAAAAACTTCCTTCAGTAATGAGCCTATAATATTGGATTTGCTGAAAAGTGATGACGATCGAGTGTGTTTACAGTTCGACCAGGTATTCTGTTTTTCAAAAGATGAGGAAGGGTTAGATCCGGAAAATAAAATAAAACAACTAACCCTGGAGCTAAAAAGACGAGAAATGGAAAACAAAAGAAAGAGATTGGAACAAGAGAGGCTAAATTCTCTCAGCGAACAATATGAGCAATTGGAAAAACAATATAATAGCTGGAAATTACCCAGCCCCAACCAAAATCTATTTATAGACTTAATGCAAGAAATTGCCACTGAATTAGGTCTATCTAACTATTGGATATGTGGTGGCTTGAAATCAGCCGAAAGATGGCCATGGAAGGGAGAAGGATTAACCCCAGAACAATTGCTAAAATGGACAGGACTGAAGTTATCCAAAACGACACAAAGACCTGAGGGATGGGTAATTGAGAAAATAATAATTGGAACTTTCTGCATTAGCCGGGAGGGAAAAGAATTTACCGATTTGGTAGGGTACACCCCGTGTGTGAACACTCTCACGGTAAATTCAGATAGCAAAACAAAGGTCTGGCAACCAGAAACACCCGAGGGTTATTGGAGCCACTCTCGGGAAAATAACTGTGAATGAGTAGACATAATTGGACTCTGTTGGAATAAAAATCCTGGGGCCAATCCCTTCCATGCATTTATAGGCCTGAGGGAATATTGGGAGGATCCGGCAAAATCAAACAAAGGTTGGGAGGCACCGGACTGGATTTACTGGATATGCGGAAAAAAGGCATATAGTGAATTACCAAAGAAATGGAAAGGATCCTGCACACTTGGGATAATTCGGCCCTTTTTCTTTACCTTGCCTAAAGACGAAAGTAAGTCTTTAGGTGCTCCCCTCTTTGAAACGTTAGCACGACAAAAGAGGGAATTAAAGCGAGAACTACCAATGGCAGGAGGCAACCAAAAGTGGAAAGAGGAGGAGTGGCCTGCCGAAAAGATCATTCAATATTATGGGCCCGCTACCTGGGCAAATGACGGCAGCTGGGGTTACCGAACCCCCATTTATCTCCTCAATCGGCTTATTAGGTTGCAGGCTGTAGTAGAAGTAGTCTCGAATCACACTTCAGAAGCCCTAGAACTCCTAGCAAAACAACACTCGCAGATGAGAGCTTTTGTATATCAAAATAGATTAGCTCTCGACTATTTGCTAGCCGAGGAGAGAGGAGTGTGTGGTAGATACAATGAATCCGAGTGTTGCATGGAAATAGATGACTACGGAGAAACTATAAAGAGACTAGCGGCTGAAATAAAAAAGGTGGCACATGTGCCAGTCCAAAAGTGGAATTCAATTTTACAAGCCTCCTAGTGAGATCAAATTTTTGGACAGGGGGCTTGGTGGAAGAAGCTAGTGTTCTTTATAGGATGTTCGGTTGCCGGAATTATCTTCCTGCCATGTTTAATTCCTTGTTTGATCAGATTGATACATTCTGTAGTACAAGGAATGCAAATTACCGCCCTCCCAATAAACCCAGAAAAAGCACAAGGGAAAACAGCCCCTCTTTCTAAACTGATGAAGTTAGAAGAGGAGAAGGAAAGTAGAAATGCAATTAGGGCCTTGGAGGAGTTTGAAAATAAACACATGTTGCCTCAAGAAAATAATAGGGATTCACTAACAGACTGGGAAGAAAATTAAATTGATTAAGAGGAATACAAGTATTCCTCTTCCAGTAATGATTGAATAAAATACGAATTTTTAATGTGATTAATTATTAGGCGGGGGACTGTAATAAATTAATCTATGAATAAAAATTCATAAAAGGTATAAATAAGATATATATATGTTTGTAATGATATAAAATACAAAATGAAAAAAATCCTTCTCCGGGTCTGGCCGTGATTCCCCTCCGAGAGGAAACAGATTGCAACCAACACCCAGATAACGAACACAAGCAGGCACATCAGCCCAGAAAATTAGACAGGAAGAGGGCCATCAGGAGGACAAAGGAACTGGCTCGGAGAAGATATCCATCGTGGGACCTGAGCAACGCCCTGCAAATCTCTGTTGGGAAACAATCAACTCGACAAAAAGACAAGCCCCGAGAAGATAGTCATCTGAACACCCCACCTGTCAAACCGTTGTTGGAAAAGCAATCAAAAGGGACAAAGGGAAAAGCACTGCCGAGATATCCATCGGCTCCGGCCCGGATCCCACCACTCTGCCCTGATGACACAAATTGAAATAAAATCAAGAAACATACAGAATTTCTTTACATATGAGGAGATTCTGTCCGGACACTTGTTAACTCTATTTTTCCATGCCAGGAAATCCATTCACCCG
This sequence comes from Poecile atricapillus, assembly GCF_030490865.1. Lineage (NCBI taxonomy): Eukaryota > Metazoa > Chordata > Aves > Passeriformes > Paridae > Poecile > Poecile atricapillus. The sequence goes on from NC_081288.1 coordinate 65,998,664, forward strand.
ACAATCAAGGACACTTGGTGAATGGAGCCTGCTTGGAATTCTAGCCTGGGGACACAAAATCTCTATAAAAACCTAGGCTTGAGAACCCTCAAGCGTGGATTTGGGAACTCCTATACCTTTGGTGTAGACCCTGTCCACCCAGCGCTGCGCTGTCCATTTTATTGTGGTTTTTCTCGCTGTTTGTTCTTTGTTGTTTTATAATAAATTTCTCTTTTTATTTTATCCTGAATTTGCCTTTGCATTTATAACAAAGGAAACCCCCTTGAAACTGTAGGGGAAGCTGCAACAGCCATGTGTCAAAGAGTTTGTGAACTTAAGATTCCACTTCAATCTAAAAACCCTCTTTTTAATTAACACTGCTGGTTGCATTTTCAATTGAGCATATTTATTTTCTGTTTCGCAGGAATTCTGAATGAACTGCATGTGGACAGATTAGGCTACAACAGCCTCGAATGTATACAAGAAATGCTGTAATTTGTTTTGGCGGTAATACTGTTTATGCTGTGCATAATTTTCTGGAAACCTAAATTATAAGGATAGCAAATCAACAGGTTGGTTTTATGATATTATTTTCTGCCCTGAGAATGCAATTTCTTTTGACTCATAATCAAAACATAGAATCACCATGGTCCCAAGCTTATGTTAAATATACTGCAAGTGTTCAGATGCCACACAAAAGTAAGGCTAACCTGAACCTTGCTGTTGTGCTTCTACATGATCTTAAAATTCATAGAAAAGGAAATAACTCATGACAACCATGACATTTTTAAAATATTGGCACTCCAAGCAATGCCCAGGGAAAACCCAGTGCAATTAAAATATACCATACTTGTCGCTCTAGATTAGGAACAGCTAAGAAGCACAACACAACTCTCTTGTGAGGTGAACAGGAGAGCCAGGTTTATTACCTCAGATCATCTTTTATAGACTGATAGGCAAAAGTACAGAAAGGTAAAACTCTTACTGGTTAGTAAACTAACACACCACCATCATTGGTCAGTGGTGTACACCCCGCCTTGACCTTCTCTTGCAAGAAAACAAGAAACTGACAAACACCACCTTCAAGGCTGTCTTCTGTCTCTAAGGATTGTTTTGATTCCTCCTTATGATTTCCCAGGCCACTTTCTCAGGTGAGACTGAGAAAGTTATGACCTGCTTTTCCACAGATGCTGTACTCCCTTCTTTCTGCTCACATTTAGCATCCATAATTCCCCTTTTTTGTTTTAGGGCAAAAAGGCAGAGTTTGTCATTTCCTGCTGGGCCCTTGCAGGAAAGCGAACAAACACAGCACAAGAGGTCTCTTTTCAGTTATCAATGAAACTTCAAATGGACACCGATTTAGAATGATCTGGGAAATTTTCTGGCGTATGTTACCAAATCCTTGATGTACCACTGTCAAGTCTTGTTTTTCTTGCAAGGAACTGATGATTAACTCTAATGCAACTAGTTAAACTAACACAGCAAACAAAACATCGTTAGTCTGCTCAAAACTGTCAGTCTAACTTGCCAACAGGGAAGAATGCTCACTCTTTGCTTGTAGAAGGACCATCTGAATGATGATCGACATCCTGATCATCATCCGAAGGTCACCTGTTGGCTACTTTCTGCCTTTGGTGTCACAGGTCAGGGTGAATGCACCTTGCAGGTATCCACCGTATCCCAGTGTCTGTGGAAACACATGCATACCCACAACCCCAAGTGATGAGCTCACACAAGCCTTGCCACTTGTTAGTGGTTAGGTCTCTCACCCAAACTTTCACTCGAGGCAGGTGCGTCTCGCCTGAGGACTGCAACAAAAGAAAATTATTCAAAATGACAGGGTTGTCAGAATTTTTTTTGCACTGTGAGATGATTGATTGTATATAGAGCTTTCTCCAACTGACTGCATGGAGTTTCTCCAGTCATTCCTGTTTTTTGTTTTTCCAGAACACGCTTTAGGGTACCATGAGCGCATTCAACAATGGCTTGCCCGGTGGGAGAGTGTGGGATACCGAATTTGTGTGAAACTCCCCACAAGTGTAAAAACTGCCGTGTTTTCTGTGAGGCGTAGGCAGGACCATTGTCAGTTTTCACAGAAGAAGGAATGCCTAAGACCTCAAACGTGATCTTCCAATGGGCTATAACATCACAATCTTTTTCTCCACTATGAGCAGATACCCACATAGCAGATGAGAAGATGTAAATAGACACATGCACATACTTAAACTGACCAAATTCAGCAATGTGAGTGACATGTTTGCCAAAGCTGCAAGGCTTTTAGACCTCTGGGGTTTACCCCCACTGGTAAAGGTGCAGCGAGTCCATGACAGTCAGCACAGGAGCTGACAATGTCACGAGCCTCAGTTGGTGTTAAGTGAAATTGCTTTTGCAAGGTATGTGCACTTTGATGAAAAAAATCATGCAATGCCTTAGCTTGTGCAATTTTCTCAGGCTGAGGTGCTACCCATGCAGGGTTAGCTAACCCATCAGCCCTGGCATTACCTTCTGTTATGAAACCTGGTAAGTTGGTGTGACTCCGAATATGCAGGATGTAATATGGGTGAACTCAAGCCTGGATTACACACCACAAAGATTTCAGCAACCAAAATAAGTGTTCGTTATCAACTTCTTTCAAAAGTGCACAATCCAAACGCTTGGCTAAACCTGCTACATAAGCAGAATCAGTGACCAAATTCAGTGGTACCTGAGAGAACCGCTGGAATGCCATGGTAGCAGCCTTTAGTTCAACAAACTGGGCTGAGCCTGACTTGTGGCCTTCCACCACTTGCCATTCAGATTCATCCTTCCACATAGCAATGGCTTTCCCTGTTCTTTCTGAGCCGTCAGTGAAGACAGTGGGTCCTTGCACTGGCACCTGACTACTTTTTGGCCGAAAGAACAATTCGGCTGACTTTGCCAATTGCAATAGTTTGTGGCTGGGCAGATGGTAAGCGATCTGCCCTGAAAAGTGTTGCAGCGCACTCTGTAAGGAAGCGCTGTTGGTAAGATGCCATTCAAATTCCTCCTGTCGTATTGGGAGGATGATTTCTCCAGGGTCAGCTGCCATTGACTGCAAACATCACTGACAGCATTTAATTATCAGTTGAGCAATCAACTCAAACAATATGGGTGATGTCTTTTTTGGTTGATGGGGCAGAAAGACCCATTCCAAAATGTGCAAAGGATCAGATCATTGTTCGCTCCATTGGCCAATGATACCTGTAGGATGAGATTCTGGACAGGTAATTGTAAAAGACGGTCCGAAGATTCTCTCATCTGTCTCACAGCCGTCTCAAGGACAGAGACCAAGACTCTGAATATCACAAGGGACTTGGTTTGGGGATTTGGGCCTAGCTGAGGTGGATGTTTGCTAAGTGATTGTTTGCAGGTGGTTGCATGGTACACTGCTCTCGTCCCTGCTGGTGAGCAGAGGCTTGTGCGTGGTACCCTGTACAACAGGTTTTTCACGACACATTGCTCTCGTTCCTGCTGGTGAGCAAAGGCTTGCAAGACGTGGTTTGCTCTGTACCCTACACCTGCCCCCCGCGCAATGGAATTCATCACAATGATCATCAATCTCTGGTTTTGGCCCTGCGCCCCTCTCTTTGCAAAAGACTATAAAATTATACCCCAAACTTACCTTCCTTTGAGATCTCCCCAATGGACAGAATACTCTGCGTCATTGGACGGCTGAGTGGACTTCGACGTTAGTAGCTATAATCCTCTTACTCTCTTTTTCTTATGCTTTACTTTCTCCTCTTTTCTCTCTATCACATATTAGTGCTGATGAGCACTCAATAAAGTGTGTTTTGCTGTTTAAGTCCTTGGTTTGCTGATAATCTTTTGTACTCTAAGACCGACTAAAAGAACCACATCACAAATCCCACCTTGCGGACACGACAGTAATAAAAACAGTGATATCAATGGAGGGATCTACTTGGCAAACCTGACAAGCAGAGACAGCTTGTTGGACATCCTGCAGCGCGTGCCACGCTACAGGAGTCAGCTCTCGAGGTGAATTCAGATCAGGGTCCCCTTTTAAAATATTGAACAATGGGGACAACAGCACTGTGGTCAGCCCCAAGTAAGGATGCAACCACATGATGATACCTATCAATTTCTGGGCATCATTCAGAGTCTCAATAGAATCTGTGAATTGCACCTCCTGATGGCAAATGGTTTGATCTAAGATTTTTACTCCTAAGTATTTCCAAGGAGAATGCTGTTGAACCTTCTCCGGAGCCACCTGCAGACCATAAAAATGCAGGGCATTGATCAGCTAAGGCTGTATCCTCAGCAGTTCATCCTGGGTGGATGCTGCCACCAGGATGCCATCCATGTAATAATAGCAGTATGCCTCAGGGAACTGCTCATAAACTTTGGACAAGGCCTGAGCCACATACCATTGGCAGATAGCCAGCCTGTTCTTGCAGCCCTGTGGCAAAACCTTACATTGATACCTCTGCACAGGTTCAGCATTTTTTATTGTAGGTACTGTGAAAGCAAATCTTTGCTTGTCATCAGGATGCAAAGGAATCATAAAAAAACAATCCTTTAAATCAATTATCAGAATTGTCCATCCCATAGGAAGCATGGTAGGTGACGGCATGCCAGGCTGCAGTGCCCCCATGCTTTCCATGACTGCATTGATCCTGCGGAGATCCTGCAACAATCTCCATTTCCCAGATGTTTTCTTGACCACAAAAATGGGACTGTTCCAGGGACTAGTGGAAGGCTCAGTGTGTCCCTGCTGCAATTGTTCCTGGACTAATTCATGAAGGGTGACTAACTTCTCTTTTGCCAGGGGCCACTGGTTTTCCCAGATGCATTTGGTCACCAACCACTGTAAAGGCAGCGTGGAACGCTGTGTGCCCTTCACCACAGCGGCCCCCATCAAAAATGCATCCCAATCCATACCCCCCATGCTGTGAAAACATCCCATCCCCAGAGCTTAAGTGGAGCTGCAATGACATAAGGCTGGACTGTAGCTGTTTGCCCCTCTGGGTTTTTGATCAGCACAGACTGTTGGCTCACAAAGGTTCGCGTAGTACCTCCCAGACCCTCAATGGCTGAATCAACAGAAGTCAAGGGCCATGACGGAGGCCACACAGAGAAGGAGACGATCATCACATCTGCACCGGTGTCGATGAGACCTCAAAATTGGATCTGGGGCGGGCTAGCAGTTGGCAGACTCAGGGTACATGTCATTTGAGGTCGCTGATTGTAAATGCATGCAGACCAGAAAACTTGTGGCAGTCCAGTAGATCCAAAGCCACCATCTCCACGAGTCCGGTCAACAGTCCTAGGGACACGGGACTTAAAAGGCACAAGTTGAGCAATGCAAGTCTTTTCAGGGATAGTACCGGGGGGCTGGGGGTGGGCGTGGCAACCATGGCACAAATTTGTCCTGTAAAGTCAGCATCAATCACTCCTGGATACACAAAGATCCCTTGTAGGGTCGTACTACATCTTCCCACAAGCAGTGCACTTAATCCTTGACCCAGTGGGCCAAATGCATCCAGGGGAACCTTATACACATGACTAGAATCTAGTGTGGCTATTGCTGTGGTGTATACATCCACCCCGGCAGCTCCTTGGGTTCTGCCACTAAGCTGGCTGAGTAGGCCTGTGCAGGAGCTGTGCCCTGGGAACTCATTTGTGTCAGAGCGCAGTTCCCTTGTGTTCTCCTTCTCACATTTCCCAAATCCATCAAAAGCTGACCATTGGCATGGTATCTAGATTTACATTGGTTCGCAAAATGACCTGACTTGTTACATCTAGCACACAAGAAATTACCCTTTCCTTTTTTCTTCTGCTTCACCTGTTGAGCCTTACTCTGAGCATCTCTTTGCTTCCGGGAACCACCCTGATGGCCCGCTTGTTTTGATGTAAGAGCAGCAGCAAAAGCAGACATTTTGTGCTCTACAGAGCCTACTTTGGCACATGCTTGGACCATCTCTGTTATTGAGAGGTCCCCTGGAAGACCCTCTATGATTTTTCTGCAGTCTTCATTAGCATTATCCCTTGCTAGTTGTTTACACAGGAGCTGTCTCAGGTTCTCATCCTCAACCTGTTTCTCCAAGGCCACTGCTATTTTCTCAACAAATGGCAAGAATGGTTCCTTTAAACCTTGAGTGATTGTCACATATGCCCTGGGAGCAGCTGTTTCTATAGTCTTCAGCAACGCTCCAATACCAATTTTCTGTCCCTGTCCAAGGAATCTAGGGTCCCAACGGGCCTAGAGATCAGGATTGGAATGTTCCTATAAGGACCTCCAGTTTAACACCACGTCTGGGATCATGTGCAGGCAGACGCATGTTCCCATCTGCAGCCCTTTGAGCCATCTGCCTCCAATTATCCTCAAAGACTCTAAATTGCACAGGCTGGAACAACACTTGAGCCAGGTGTCTAATATCAAATGGAGCAAGCAGATCCGTGTTTATCACCCTGATAATCTGCATGACTTTGGAAGAGCCAAGTCCGTAATCTGCCACTTTACTTTGTATATCCTGTACTACCTTCCATGTGAACACATCATGCCTTTCAGTCAGTCCCGTGTTCGGGGCAGCCTTAAACACACGGAAGGCTTGGACCGCCCCTTGTGGTGCGCCACTGGCTTCCTGATCCGTCTGCATCCCTTCACCAGAGCCCGAGGCAACTCCCGGTCCTCCCTCTATCTCCCTCTCCCCAGCACCCATGCCGTTAATAATTCCGGTTCCGGGTGTTCCCAGCCTTTCGAGTAATCCCCAATCGCCCATTTCCAAAGCTTGCTGTTTCACCGCGTCCCAAAAGCATCCTGAGTGCTTTGGACGCACAGTCACCTGACGGGGTGGAAGTGTCCAGAGATGGCTCTGGGATGGTTTCGCAGCTTGCCAGTTCCGGGCGCAGGAAGCAGAGGAAGGCAGGCTGGCCAGAGACGCAGAGACAGGGGGGGCAACCGCTGCAGGCACTGCGGGCTGTTGCTCGAAAACCACAGAAGGCACGGAGGCAAGGCAGCTGCAATGGGTAGGGGGAAGAGGCCGTGCTGGCACAGGCGTAGGCCCCGTAGCTGGAAGCAAAGGTGCCAAGGGGGCAGCGGTCTGCAGCGGCTGCCCCGGCAAAGCTGGTGCATTTGCGGGCCCCGTGGATGGACGCGGGGGGGCCAAAAGCCCGTCTCCCCCTGCCACGCTGGTGGTCCACTGCAGGGACTGCTCTACTGTCCCTTGCGACGCAGGAGAACGGGATACAGAAGGTGTGGGGGGAGCAAAGGGAACCATCGACAGCGAAGGCCCTCCCGTGGCCGCTCGCAGTGCCAATGAAGGCGCTGTGGAGGGAGCAGGCGGAGGCGGGCGGTCACCGTTTCCCCGCCGTTTCTCTGCTGGTGGAGCTTGCACGCTCAACTCCGCAGGTGATGGATACCTTGGCCTCACGAACTCTCGGGGAGAGGGATATTTTGGGGGCACGGAGTCCCGTGGCGAGAGATATTGGTTCCGCCCACGTCCAAAGTCCCCCGAGGCTCCGGGCAGAGCCGAGGAAGTGCGACGCTGCTCGTCCCCGGTCCCATCCTCCAGCCTCTCATCATATACAAAAGAGACATCCCCGGCATCCGAATCTTCCATCCCGGCATCACTATCCCCAGACTGGCACTGCTCCAACACTTTAAAGTGTGCGCCCCAGGTGGTCGCCAGGCTATACACGCTGGTATCTCCTTCAGTTAACTCGGACCATATACTGTTGCTGGTGATTTTGGTCTCCTCAGGGCTGAGCCCCTTGGGATACTCCCTCACGAAAAGTTTCCTCTTAGTTCTGTTTCAGGAAGGATACTCCAAAGGCTCGTTTGCTTCTTGTTTCTCGTGCTTATTAATATATATCAATAGATTTGGCAGGTCTTCCCCAGACTTTCTGCTCAAGTTCAACCCACCATCGCTTGGCTCAAGTTGGCTTGAAAAGCACAAAATGGCTTCGAACTACGCAGCTTTTTTATCTTTATACTTATTCTCACCCAATTAACTATAGACACGTAAATTATTTTTCTTAGTGACCCAATGACTTGTATGCTGCATTGCGGAATTCTCTATCCAATCACCTACTACTACCCAAAAACCTCTAGAAGAAGATGAAGAGAAAGAAGGAAAAAAGGCAACACCCTAAACCCTCCATCTTGTCTTCTGTTTTCTAAACTAGTTTATACTCTAAACTAACTTTTTCACCCAGTGACTTAAGAAAAGTCTCTAATCTACACATTTACACTTTTAGTTTTTCTATTTAACAGTTGTTTTCATGGTGTTAAATGAAATTCAGTGTTTTCTTGGATGTCAGAGCTAGGCATCAGAGACAAGGGCACAATCTGTGCCTCAGACTCCAACAATATACGGTCTCCCACTGACAGCCAAACATCGAGATCAAAGGCATTATTGATGGTTACTCTAAAACCTTGCACTTTTGCCCACTCGAACAAAGCGTGCATAGAGTTTTCAGAAATATCAATTCCCATGTGTGGCAAAGCATCCTGCCACATGGAGAAGACAAGTTGATCATCAGTTTAACACCTGTTCCCCATTGTGAGAACCGTCTACCTTGACAGCCCGTGAATGCAATTACGCAAATGCAGTGGCTTAACCTAGGACTTCAAGCTCTAGCTACGTCAAGATAAGCCGTTCCAGTCCCACTCACGGGCAGGCCCCACTATCCCATGGTCTGAAAGACCAGCTCCTTCCAGGAGAGTGCAGGAGATTTTTCACTTACCTCTCTCAGGAGGAAGCGAGTGGCACATCTTCAGTCGCAGCTTCAATGCATGTTGCCGTCCACCAGATGTCGCTCTAGATTAGGAACAGCTAAGAAGCACAACTCTCTTGTGAGGTGAACAGGAGAGCCAGGTTTATTACCTCAGATCTTTTATAGACTGATAGGCAAAAGTACAGAAAGATAAAACTCTTAGTGGTTAGTAAACCAACACATCACCATCAGTGTCAGTGGTGTACACCCCGCCTTGACCTTCTCTTGCAAGAAAACAAGAAACTGACAAACACCACCTGCAAGGCTGTCTTCTGTCTCTAAGGATTGTTTTGATTCCTCCTTATGATTTCCCAGGCCACTTTCTCAGGTGAGACTGAGAAAGTTATGTGGCCTGCTTTTCCACAGATGCTGTACTTTCTGCTCACATGTAGCATCCATACCATACTGATTTTATTAAACCAACTAACAACAAGAAATCCTTTTATCAGATATGAAAATCAAATTGTTAGTACAATTTTACTTTTACACAACCCATGCTTGCATTTTGTTCATAGGAAAAACAGTGAAGAAATATGGCTTTCCTAACTGTAGAATGCAAATTGTGAAATTTGTCTACAATGGGGTGGCCATGATGTCGTGGCTTTAAAGCAGTACCTAAAAAACCACTAGAAAACTAACTCATTTCTTGCTGTGAGATATGGATTAGAAAAAAGAGTAAAACAGGTTTAAAACTTCAAAGGAACAAAGAAAGTTTATTAACAAAACTACAAGAATAAGAAACCATAATAAAACTTCCAGAAACTCTTTTTCTTCACTACTCAACCATTTTCTTGTTCACATGATAACACAGAGACAAAAAAAAACTGGTGGTTAAAACAGTTTCATTTTGGCTATAGTCTTTTCATCAGTCTTTGTAGAGAAAAAGAAGTTCTCTTCTGCCAATCCATGGAATTTTTCAGAAGAAAACCATTTTCTTCATGGCTTTCTATTTCTCTGATGTCAGTTGCCCAGAAATTCTGCCATCAGTTTTCTCCTCCCATTTTACACCACTCTGAGGTGGGTTTTTGGGACATGAAGTCAAGGGGTGTTATTTTAAGGATGAGTTATTTAAAGGCAAAAGTTCTCTTCATCTGTCTCTGTGAGCATTTCTGGAAACAGAAATTTTCTCTTTGCCTCTTAAGGGCTATAAATCTTCAACAACTATCACATCTCTTTTTCTGTTTCAGCATCTCATAAGATCACAACTACTTCATCATTTGCTTAAATCTACACTTTGAAATACTCCATTCCCCCTAATATACTCTGTCATGAATTAAAGGAGTTTTTTCAGAACACTATTGTCCATCTCCATAGCTTTAACAGAAAAATATTTCAGCTTATTAAAGCATCTTCTTATTTCTCTCTCCATCTTAAGTTTAATTCCTTTCTTCACTGTCTTTGATAGTTTATGCTGTGTCTTTACCTGTTGATCATTCTTTCTTGCCTTCTTCCTGGAAAAAAGGATTAAATCTGCAAGTCTCATCTGGGTAGTAAAAAAGTTCAAGTCTTGCTCAAGCCGCAGGTGTTCATGGTGCCAAGTTTCAGCTCAGCGGTGCTTAGAGCTAGGGACTCCCCTGGGAAAAACTTCGGCCACCCCAGAGGCTTCCCAAGAGGCTGCAGCAGAGCTCAGCCTGGCCTGGGCCCAGGAGAAACTCCTCAGGCTCCATCTCCTGGCTCGGGAACTGTGACAGGCCCAGCCCAGCCCCCGCCCGGGCTGCATGGCCTGGGCAGGAGCCAGGGGGCCAGCTGGAGTTCTGCTGCCTTTTTACAGCCGGAAACAAAGAGACAAAGAAATTCTCGGGCTTAGGTCTTAAGGTGGTGTTCACAAGTTGATCTCACTTTTCAATGGTCAAAATTACTGTCAATTCTCAGAAGTGACCAGTTATTGGCCAGGAGAAAACTCCCATCAGCCTCCAGCAGCCTAAACTTCTTTAGGTGTTTCTCTTTGTTTTCCCTAAATGCCAATCCAACACACATGGATAGAACAGTATATACTTCTAGACATACCTATACCTAACCTGAATTTGTTTACAGTGGTACTGCACAACACATTTATGGGAAAGAGTGAATTATCACAGATGAGAGTAGAAATCAACACATACCATCTCCAAAGGGAATGAAAGGAGACATCATTTCAATAGGATGCTGAATTCAAAATAACCCTAAATGCATGACAGTGGTTTTACACATTGTTGTAATCTATGTAGAGGAAAAAGTGTTGCAAACTATGCAAAAGAGAAAAACAATGTACATACCCATTCTTTTAAGTGCGAGTGCTGGCATACCTTTAAAATATCCCATCCAATGCTTTTAAACTGCCTTTGGACAGACCTCAACTCTTGATTGAGCTTGGTCCTTCAATTCAAAATTGTTGCTGAAGAACCATATTTAACAACTCAGCCTCCTATTGAACTGTCTCCTCTCAACCGTAACATTAGCCCCTACTTAATAATAAAAACAGGTCAAGAGTAAATGTTATTTAACCTGACATGGTCTCTCAAACAAGTTGAGGTCTTGATGCAGAGTAATGTTTCCATAACGCAACCAGCTTGCTCACCATTCCTGACAGCCTCCCATGCAGGATGGACAGCATGGTTGCATAAACCAGCCCTCACTCCAGGCAAACCAGGATGGATGTGACTGGCATCAGCGACATGCCTCAGGGGAGACAAAGAGGTACATTGTCCCATATTGAGAGACCGCCAGCTCTTCACCAGTCTTCACAGAAGTAATTGTGAATGCCAGTTTATTTCTATCTTTAGCACACTTTTATAGGGTTCTACAGGGTCTGCGGGCAGAGCAAGTTACTATTGGCTAACACACACAGTTTACATTTTTTCTCTTACACACAGGGATATTGTTTTGCTTTACTCTCTCTTCTGCATGAAGGTTTCAAGGACTTTAGCCCTTAATATCACGACTTATTTCAAAGGCTGGTTTGTGCATACAGGCCTTTACTAATATATAAAATATAGCAACAAATCCCCCTTTCTCTTTTTGCACAAACCAGGCTTTGGATAAGATAACATACAACTTAGACTGTCGTCCCAATTAACATTATAAGTAAAGTCCGTTCCCCTTCTAGCACAAGAGACCTCAACCATCTAGTGATGCCCCAGCTGGCGAACCAACCTCCGATGGGATCACCATCTCCCTTCAGGGCATGTAACCCATCCTGTAGCTGTTGTAGTTGCTCATGGATGGAAGCTGAATGATCAGTAAGATCCAAGCAGCACATGCCTTCAAACTCTCCACAACCATGTCCTTGTGCTAAGAGCAAAAGGTCAATTGCAACTTGATTTCATAGTACTGCATGATATACACTACTCACATCGGCTGAAAGCTCACTTAACATTGTGGATGTTAAGTTTAATTCTTCCTTAGTCTAACAAGCGAGCCTTTTTAGAGTTGCTAGGCCTTAATTCATTCAGGCTTCGCTTTGACTGTTTGATGTTCTTCATTTTGCTAGCTACATTCAACAATTGATGTAAGCTTGGGTGGAACAAAGTGAGTTTCCCAAGATAACAGGGTCTTCCATGTGGATTAGCAAGAATCTAATTCCATGCTCTATCTCCACAGATTAGGAATATGGAACTAGGTGATCGTTTTGGTAATTGTCCTGTGAGATTGCACCACAAATAAAGGCTTTACTTTCAATGGTAGTAACGAGATCAGCTATAGGGTTGACTGCAGTCCAGTGCCGCATTACTTTGTTAGAATGACTTTTTGTCGGGGGTTCAAACACTATCTATCCACCTGAGGTATTGGTGGAACTTAACAAATCTAATTCTTCTGAGGGTTGTAACATTAAGAACTTTGGTAATTTTTGCTTGCTAACAGGCTTCAAGTTGTCTTAATGTGAAGCCAACAGTGCGACTGCACTCTTGCAACATTGCCAATTGATTCAGTTGAGTCTCATTACTAATTAAACCTTTAAATGCTGGAGGATCCCATTCAGGGACTCCTACGAGACAGGTGCAAAAGGATCTCCAGGGGTGGCTAGGCTCAAACACATTGACCTTTGGCCAGTTCAATGTGCCAGAGTGACCCATATATTCGGTCGCTTTTGGATGTTAGTTAGCAGACAGTTGGTCATGACTATACACAACACAATTACCATAAGCATTTTACCATGTAAATGACACCATATTTGCAAACTCACAGCTAGAACTTCAATTGTTAAATGAACTTTCAAAGATGCTTACACTACCTCTTGAAGAGGGAATACTTATACTTTATACTAACATAACAATTACTACACAGGCTAAACACTTAAACTATTATCTAACTACTTTTGACACAGGTGCTCTGGTATATATGTAGTCTAAGCGTGAAAGCAATTTGCTAAAAGGGTAAACACACAACTACACTTTGCTTTATATACAATTAGATAGAGTCTCTACACTTTTCTTAGGTCTTCTACAGAATTTCTCCAGCACGATTCAGTCCTGGAACGTTCACTGCTCCTGTGATGTCAGCTGGCAGTTGATCGGTGACTGAGGACTTTGATGTTCAAGTTGTTCTTCAGATCCTTCTAAATCTTAAAACAAAGGATACCTGAAAAATTGGTAGAGACACAACATCATAATAACAACATAGAATTTCTGTTGGCAACTGTCTATATAGTGTTCAGACACAACTGTGTCCTGACAGGTCCACTTCTGATCCATGTCTGGAGTACCAAGGCTGTGTGATGACATCTCTGTTCACTGGATCTCGTGTGTTCAGAGGCACACAGTCTGGTCAGATGAACAGGTGACCTTTCTGAACCTGCCAACAAAACACAGACACTTCTCTCCTTGAAGTTAATGAATTACACTAATCAAATGCTTTTAGGGCATCAATCTCCCCTGTTTTCTTAAAAAAAATAAAAATGAGATGTACTTCTGTTATAAGCAACAACATCAACACAAAACCATATACACAATTAATAAGAACTTATACTAGTTAAAAATCAATTAAATCTTAAACATTATTAATAGGGTATATAATATAAAACTGCTATTAATTACTAAAACACTGCACCAGCATCCCATAGTTAGCAAACAAACAGAAACAAAAAAAAATCAGTGAAGGATTGGATCATCACCTCCGGAAATGATTCTCCAAGCCCACTTCAAAATTGATCCAGCTGTCATATTAATAGGGTCAAATTGTTAAGTCAAAAAGTGACTCAAATACTGATTTGGTACAGAAAACATCTGGATCTGTTGGCAAACATTCTGTCCAGGTAAAGTCAAGGCTTGGCCAGGGCCTGGCTTTAAACTGGAAAGATGCCTCTTAACTCATTTCTAAAACAAGGTTCTCAATAGTAGCAGCTATGAGATGCTTACAGCATAACAAACTGTTAAAATGCATTTGTACAAAGCAAATGATCAGGAGCCTTAGGTACCAGACCAATTAAACCATGCAGCAGTTGGTTTAATCTGAAGCCTCTCCTATGGCAGCTGATCCTCAGCAATGGCACACCTTCTTAAAATTCTGGAAACACTGGAAAATAGTAAAGCTATGAAAAACAAAATTGCAGAGATTGCAACAACCAATAGAACTCCTGATGAAGTCAAGGGTGTCACAGACTGCATTCACTGCTATCCACAAGCAGGTGTTCATCAGCGTTCTATCACAGCTGTTTCAGCTGTGGCCGTCCTCCTCTCTCTAGGAAAACAACTATACTTTGCAGTTTAAACAAGTGTCTCCAAAAAAACACAAAACAATTTCAATCAAACAATATCTAAACTCAACAATAATTACATATGACAAAAGGTAATAATAAACTTAACTTTAAAAGAATATCTAAGTTAGAAAACTTAAAGCTTAAAATTTAAAACTTAAAAACATTGAAGCCTAAACATTATAAAACTTGACTATCCTTAATTCTATTAGCACTTAATCTATATTAAATGAAAACATAACTTAATCTTATTCTGTTACTACAAAAAAGCAACTAAAAGTTTAATATATACCTTTTAAACACAATATAACAATAACATGGATTCACTATAAAGATTATAAAAATGTAACAAACACATCACAATTCTATGTCATCTAGCTTTGAAAATAACCCACAATAACTGCAAATGTTACTAAAAATACTTATTCATAATAGAAATTTGCCTAGTATATGCTTAAATTGGTTAGGATGTTAAAGTGCAGTTTTTCTAGAGAAAAACCACCACAACAACATGGGATTTGGCAAGTTGCCATCCAGCTTTTGTAGCACTTTTCAAAAACATTAAGTCCAATTTTTAAACTAAAACCCAAAATCCAAATTGGTAAATATGCAGTTATATGTGTTTTATATAACAAAAAAAACTTACATTAAAATTCCCTTATTAAAATTGTGGAAAAACCAAGCAAATGGATAATATATACTTTAACTTAGCTTTGTCTTGTACAGTAAAGTTCTCTTAACTAATTATTTTTTAAACCACAAATCTCTTCTGTAGATAACACTAATTGGAAGAAGGTTTTCCTAAAAGCTGTAAATCACACCATATTTTAACCTTGGGTTCTAAAACCAATTATTGCAAGGCAACTTCTGTTAGTATTCACCTTAAACACTTTTTTTTTTTTTCCTTAACTTTCAAAGAACCACAATAATTTCTCTAGTAAAACTCTAAAAACTGCAATTGCATAAACTCATAATTATTTAAAACACAAAATTAACTCTACAATGGTATATAAAAACATTTTGAAAACCCAGTAAATCACGACCGTGCAACAAACCAGCCACCATCCCAGTGCCCCCCCCCAGAGAGGGAGCTGGGGGGTCGACCGCCCGCCCCGCCGCTGCTGCAGCTCTGCTCTTATCTTTCTTCACATTCTCCACATACTCTAGCAGCGAGGAAAAATGGAGAGAAAGAAAAAAAAAAAGCCTCACAAAGTTAACTTTAACAAATGCAGTTTTTTCTCTCAATCTCTTGTTGTTCGCTGATAGAGGAAAAAAGGCACGATTTTGCAAAAGCAGGCGATTTTACACGAAAAGTCTCTCACGGCCAGGTACTAACAACAGCGATCATTGCAGTTTATCAGCTTCTAATTACAAGGATGAATTTTGAACTAGATACCATATAGTTTGAGATTTTTTGACTAGTTTGTCTCTCTTTGAAGCTGTCTGAGCCACCTGTTTCTGCTCAGTTGTTTCTGTAATTGTTCAGAGTGGCCTTGGAACTTTTCTTGCGCTGCTTCTACCCCCAGGGTGCCTTTGTTCTCTGCGCCCACCTCGCTGCTCCCCCATGTCCTCTTGGTTCGGGTGGAAACCAAGCTAAATTTGGTTTCTTTTCTTCCAGGGTGGTAAAGATGGAACTTAAATAAGGTTGTAGTGCTAAAAGTGACTCCAAAAATGAAGCAAATAGTTCTGGATGTATCACATCCTGCCATAACTGAACAGATTCTGTTCGTTGTTTCAGCGTTCGCTGTGGAACTTTTTTTTCTCATTATTTTCTTCTCCCTAACTCTCCCTCCCTCTCTCCAAGGGCAGCATAGATAGGAGTGTTTCCCCAGCAGTGGGAGGTAAAGGCATCTGCCGCTGTGACGCAGGTAGAATTACTGGGCTCACAGCTTCAGCATATCTCACTTTTCTGTTTTTTAAGGTATTAATTACAATCTGCCAAGTTCGACCGAGAAACACAGTGTCCTTGCTCTTTTCCGTAATTGCAGTTTCCCATATCAGAGCCGAGATATCAGTCCGTTCTTGCACCGCAAGAAGCAGTGAGCACTGCAAATGCTCATGACAATTAGCCCATATAATGAGCATATACAGGTCCTTTTCCCTGGCTGCTCCGCCTCGTTTAATGAGGATGCAGAGAAGCAGTTTATCTGCCACCCCAAATTCCATGCTAGCGGCTCGGCGGCAGGGGGGAAGGTTGCGAGCCTTCTACCGCTCCCCTGCCTTCGGACTCCCCCAGCGACTCACCCCTGTTGATTCGCAAGCCGCCTATCTGGTACCGATCCAAGGCAGCATCTATCTGCACTCAGATCCGCTCCACCAACCTCGGTCCGAGGCTCCGTCCCACCGTGCGTGGATCCACTGAAGCCCCCCTGCCCGCAGGGTGTCCCGTTCAGAGAGCCAAATATTGAGGGACCGCCAGCTCTTCACCAGTCTTCACAGAAGTAATTGTGAATGCCAGTTTATTTCTATCTTTAGCACACTTTTATAGGGTTCTACAGGGTCTGCGGGCAGAGCAAGTTACTATTGGCTAACACACACAGTTTACATTTTTTCTCTTACACACAGGGATATTGTTTTGCTTTACTCTCTCTTCTGCATGAAGGTTTCAAGGACTTTAGCCCTTAATATCACGACTTATTTCAAAGGCTGGTTTGTGCATACAGGCCTTTACTAATATATCAAATATAGCAACAGTCCCACCCTAAACCCCTTGTGAAGGGCGGCCCAGGTGTTCTGATTGGGTTTGAGTCCCTGGGGGTGTTCTCCCTTGGTGTGTTTCTAATGTCCCTGACCCTGAACTCCACCCTCAAAGGTGGAGACCCTTAAGAGTTGTGTCTCTCAAAAACCTCATCTCTGCCTTTGTTCAGGGCTCTCTGTTATGGATCTGAGTTTGTTCCCATGCTGAATAAATGGTCTCGTGAACAAAGGCCTGTCTCGTTGGTGCTCCATGCTGGTCCCCAGAATCCTACTGCTTCCCTGGACGAGATCCTGAGGTTGCTGACTGAAACAGGCATCCTGAAACAGGACTGGGAATTCTAAATGGCATAGACTGAGGTATTAATAAAAAAAATAGTCACAATAATTAATGACCTAAATAAACTGAAACACCCTCTACGATCTTCCCTTTTGGCTTTAACTTCTAATGGAAATAGTGCCTCAGTGGGAGGGAATTAGTGAAAAAGACCATCAGTTGATCACAGATGCATGTAGCATAATCCAAAACAATGTTTCTTTGGCTCTTAGTTGTATCCAAGCTCAACTGTGGATGCAATCAATGACAGCTGCAATCATAAGGGAAGGTGAAAAAAGGTACCTTACTCATTGAAATTCAAAAGGTAATTTGGGATAATACAATTGAATTTGAACAAAAATTCCAAACCTGGTGTTACTTCATTTCACATATAATCCCATCAGCAGCACATCACAGCTTTTGTGTTACCAAGACATAATGCTTTGGTATATGATATATACCAAAACATTGCATTAGGATTAAACCAGAATGGAACTATATCTGCTGGAGCATAGAGTATGGGCCCTACAAGATGAAAATAAAGGGCAGACTATTGATGCATGCATTGAACAAAAGCAGCAAGGATTCATTTGTAAAATTAAGACCATCAAAGCTCAAGACATTTGTCTTGACACTGAGCAAAATGTTTGTCATTTTGAGTTTTGTCCCAATGAAAATCTGGTGTCGTGATTTTAAACCAGTAACTAAAAAAAGATTACTTATTTTTTGCTGTGAGATATGGATTAGAACAAGAGCAAAACAGGCTTAAAACTTAAAAAGAATAAAGACAGTTTATTAACAAACTACAAGAATAAGAACACCAGAGTAAACTTCCAGAAAACCCTTTTTTATCCCCTACTACCCACCATTCCCTTGTTCACATGACAACAGAGACAAAAACTTTGGAACTTTGGTGTTTAAAACAGTCCCAATTCTTGCTAGAGTCTTTTCATCAGTCTTTGTAGAGAAACAGAAGTCTCTTTCTGCTAATCTATAGAGTTTCTCACAAGAAAACTATTTCTGCTATAGTTTTCTATTGCCCTGATGTCAGCTGCCCAGAAATGCTGGTATCAGAGCTCACTCCTCCCATTTCACATCACTCTGAGGTGTGTATGGGCCATGACTTTAGGGATGTCATTTTAAGGATGAGTTATTCAAAGGCAAAAGTCTTCATCTGTCTCTGTGAACTCTACTGGAAAACAGTTTTCTTATTGCCTCTCAAGGCTTCAAATCTTCCAGCACTTCACTGTATCACAATTATTCTACTTTTTACTCAAAATTTACACTTTGAACACTCCATTCCTCCCTACATACTCTATCATGAATTAAAGGAGTTCTTTCAGGACTTTATTGTCCATCTCGATAGCTTTAACAGAAAGATATTTCAGCTTATAAAAGCACTCCTTATTCTCTACCTTTCCTGAAGCTTCTTTTCTTTCCTGTCACTGGTAGTTTATAAAGTCTCTTTTCATGTTGATTACTCTCTTTTTCCTTCTCTGGATAAAAAAAAAATTAATCTGCAAGTCTCATCTGGGTAATGAAAGGGTTAAAATCTTGCCCAGGCTTTTGTAGATGGTTCTGTGATCTCTGCCAGAGCAAGAGCTGGAGTTGTCTTCAATAGAAGATTCTTCATGGCTGTTCTGGAAAGTGTAGTCGCCGCCTCAGCCCGCCGCAAGTTCAGAGCCCTTTTCTTTCTTCACTCGGCAGTCTCTGGTGAATTCAGTCACAGCAAAACCTGCAGCCGAGCCAGAGACTGGCTTGGCCCAGCCAGGGCCCGGGGCAAGCCTCCCGCAGGCCCCCCTCTCCCGGCCGGGAGAGTCGGCAGTCCCAGCCCCGCCCCCGCCCGGGCCACATGGCCGGGCAGGAGACGGGAAGCCAGCCGGAGCTCTGTTACCTTTCACAGCCAGGAAACAAAGAGAACAAGAGTGATCTGACTTTACATCTTAAGGTAGGGTTCACAAGTTGATCCCACTTTTCAATGGTCAAAACTGCTGTCAATTCCCAGTAATGACCGATAATTGGTCAGGAGAAAAACTCCCATCAGTCACCAGCAACTTCAACTTCCTTAGCTCTCAAAACTACCTTAAAGGTAAAGTCACCCCATGACGCCTGGAAATGGTACTTCTGTATATCGGTAAAGGATGCACTTGTATGAGAACCCCTTATGATTTTGTATTTGTAACATTACTGTAGATATAAGTAATCACTCTAATATCTGTACCTGTAACTTTGTTGATATTACAATATGGTGAAATCAAAAAGTACCTTGGATTTGACTAGCATAAGAGATCTGATAGCCAGGATACCTTGGCAAGAACAAACAAAGCTTTGAAGATTGCAAGAATGAATCGATATTGAAATACACATGTATGTCTGTATGGTTTTTTTTTATGTTTAACTCAATCATTGTAGTAAAAAATTTACTAGCTTTCCTAGAATGGTATATAAGCTTATGTAGCCCACAGTAAAATTGGATTCTGATCACCAAGTCAGCTGTCCCTGTCTCTCTTCATCGCCCATATTACAAGATACGATTTTAGCTAGACTGTCAAAATTGGTAGGATATACAGTCTAACTATACTCTGATTTGAGATTTGCTGCCTACTCCCATGGTATCAATCTCACTCTGGTAAAGAAACTTACAACATGAAGACCTGAAACAAGCCCAAGGAAATGGACAGAAGACTTTGATTACTGTCCATAATAATGTAGGAGAAATACATTGCATGATGAACATCCATTTGGATGGTCACCAACAGCTACCGGAATTCTCAACTGAGTGCTTCATCCCGTTGCCATTTTGTTGATGCTAACCCTTCTTCTTTTTGTTCTAATAATTGTATTGTATGTTAAAGTTTGGATGTTTATGAAAAAATTAGCCTACCTGCTACCCCCATTAATACTAGACAGCCCTAGGGTTACAAACACACTAGACAATCCTCAGGGTATAAAAGCATAAAAAAATCTCAAACTCAATTTGGATATTGTGGAATTCGAGTGTCTATAATCACGGAGTGGATTACGTGGAAAGATGTCTGGGGGTAAAATTAGAGGAAATTAAGAAGTTATATTCACATCCAAACAGAAGTAATAACAGTTCAGAAATTATAAAATTTATTATTATAAAATGTAAAATACAGTTGCTGCTCCCTGGATGGAATGGGGTTGGCATGCTTTAGACCCATTCCACAATGATTCCCCACACCCACAGTCTGCAATCATAGCACCTGCTGAGGGGGATGGAACAGAGGCTGGAGCAGAGTGGAAACACCGCAGCCAGGTGTGGACATGATTTTCTGAGCCCGAGAGTTTCAGGCTCTCAATGGCTGATCTGTTTCCCAAGGGAAAGTCTTTTGGGAAACTTCTTCTCTCTCAAGGACTGTCGCACTATATTAGGAACAGCAGAAAGTACGACACTGACTCTCTGGCTGGGTTGCACAATAGAGTAAGTTTTATTATTCCATATCTTCTTTTATAGACAGGTCCGAGAGGTAAAACTCTCATTGGTCATTAAACTAACACATCACCATCACTGGATAACTGGAATACCACCCCTTGACTGTTTCTTGCAAGTAAACAACAAAGGTCTAAACATCACCTGCAAAGGTTGTTGTCCTTCTCCAAGGACTCTAGATTCCTCCTTATGCTTTCTCAGGCCAGAGTGACAACCTTGTGTGACTTAGTTTCACACAGGCTCTGTGCTCCCTGCCTGCTTTCAGCATCCATAAAGGACTGTTGTGTAAATAAGATTTTAGTTCTCAAAACAACGACACAGATGTTCTGAGATGTTTTTTCTCTTATCCCACCAATGGGATGAGAGAGGTGCTGTTCCCTGTACCAATCAGTTTAATCTGTATCGGAACACCTTATAAAAAGGGTTGAAAACCCCAAAATAAAGGCTTTTGCCTGTTACTATATTTTATATATTAGTAAAGGCCTGTATGCACAAACCAGCCTTTGACATAAGTCGTGATATTAAAGGCTAAAGTCCTTGAAACCTTCATGCAGAAGAGAGAGTAAAGCAAAACAATATCCTTGTGTGTAGGAGAAAAAATGTAAACTGTGTGTGTTAGCCAATAGTAGCTTGCTCTGCCCGCAGACCCTGTAGAACCCTATAAAAGGTGTGCTAAAGATAGAAATAAACAGTGTTCACAATTACTTCTGTGAAGACTGCTGAATAGCTCGGGGGTCTTTCAATATCTGGCGCTCCGACCAAGGACACCCCTGCTGGCAGAGGGGCTTTGGAGTCAGCGGAGTGGATCTGGGCGTTAGACGTCGCGGGCTTGGATCGGCACCGGATAGGCAGCCTGAGCGCGGTGAGACGCTGTCGTTCTAATTAGGAACGGCAGAAAGAACGACACGGACTCTCAAAGGAGTCAGAACAGGAGAGAATCTCTCAGTTTATTGCTCCAGGCCTGTTTTATAGACAGATACGTGGAAAGTACAGAAAGGAAACTCTTATTGGTTAGAAAACTACTACATCACCATCATTGGTCAGTGGGGCTCACCATCCCCCTGACCTTCTCCTGCAAGGAAAACAAGGAGAGCAAAACAACACCTGCAAGACTGTTTTGTTTCCCTGAGGATTGTTTTAATTCTTTCTCATGTTTTTCCCAGGCTACTTTCTCAGGCAAGCCTGAGGAGCTATGCGGCCTGTAATTTGTACAGGCACTCTGATTCAGATTTAGCATCCATAATTCACCCCTTTTGTTAAAAAAAAATAAAATAAAAGGGCAGTGTTTGTCACGTCCTGCTGGGCCCTTGCAGGAGAGAGAACAAACACAGCACAAGAGGTTTATTTTAACAGAACTTGGAATGGATGCTGATTTAGAATCTTGACTTATGTTTTGATGTTTAAGGATTGTTCTCCTTGCAAGGATCTGATGGCTGACTCTAACAGAACCGGTTCAGTGAACTAACACACACGCACACACAACAAAAACCATTGTTAGTCTGTTCCAACTGACGGTCTGACTTGTCGACAAGTAAGAATGTTCAGTCTCTGCTTGTAGAAGGACCATCTGAGTGATGATCGGTATCTTGGTCATCATCTGAGGGTCGCCTGTTGATTGCTTTCTGCCTTTGGTGTCGCAGATCAGGGCGGACGCACCTTGCGGGTACCCACCGTACCCCAGTGTCTGTGGAAACGCATGCATACCCGCGACCCCAAGCGATGAGTTCACACGGGCCTTGCCACTTGTTGGTGGTTAGGTCTTTCACCCAGACTTTCGCTCGGGGCAGGTGCACCTCGCCTGAGGACTGCAATGAAAGAAAATGATTCAAAATGACAGGGTTATCAGAATTTTTTTGCACTGTGAGGTGATTGATTGTATACAAGGCTTTCTCCAGCCGGCTGTGTGGAGTTTCTCCAACCATCCCCGTTTTTTGTTTTTCTAGAACACGTTTTAGGGTACCATGAGCGCGTTCGACAATAGCCTGCCCAGTGGGAGAATGTGGAATACCGAATGTGTGTGAAACTCCCCATAACTGTAAAAATCGTCGTGTCTTCTGTGAGGTGTAGGCAGGGCCATTGTCAGTTTTCACAGAAGAAGGTATGCCCAAGACTGCAAATGCAATTTTTTAATGGGCAATAACATCACGACCTTTTTCCCCGGTGTGAGCAGATGCCCACATAGCAGATGAAAAGGTGTCAACAGACACATGCACATACTTAAGTCTGCCAAATTCCGCAATGTGAGTAACATCTGTCTGCCAAAGCTGCAGGGCTTTCAACCCTCTGAGGTTCACCCCCGCTGGCAGAAGTGCTGCAAGTCCATGACAGTCAGCACAAGAACTGACAATGTCACGAGCTTCGGTCGGTGTCAGGTGAAACTGTTTTTGCAAAGTATGTGCACTTTGGTGGAAAAAATCATGCGATGCCTTGGCTTGTGCAATTTTGTCAGGCTGAGGTGCTACCCATGCAGGGTTAGCTAACCTATCAGCCCTGGCATTACCTTCTGCTATGAAACCTGGTAGATTGGTATGACTCCGAATATGCAGGATATAATATGGGTGAACTCGAGCTTGGATTACACACCACAAAGACTTCAGCAACTGAAATAGATGCTCATTATCAACTTCTTTCAGGAGCACACAATCTAAACGCTTAGCAAGATCTGCTACATAAGCAGAATCAGTAACTAGATTCAATGGTACCTGAGAAAACCGCTGGAATGCCATGGTTGCAGCCCTTAGTTCGACTAACTGGGCTGAGCCTGACTCATGGCCTTCCAGCACTTGCCACTCAGACTCATCCTTCCATGTAACAATGGCTTTTCCCGTCCTTCCTGAACCGTCAGTGAAGACGGTGGGTCCCTGCACCGGCACCCGACTACTCTTTTGTCGAAAGGACAATTCAGCTGACCCTGCTAATTGCAACAGTTTGTGGCTGGGCAGATGATAAGCAACCTGCCCTGAAAAGTTTTGCAGCGCACTCTGTAAGGAGGCACTGTTAGTCAGACTCCATTCAAATTCCTCCTGCCGTATTGGGAGGATAATTTTCCCAGGGTCGGCTGCCATCAGCTGCAAACACCGTTGACGGCATTTAATTATCAATTGAGCAACCAATTCAAATACCGTGGGCGCCGTCTTTTTCGGTTGATGGGGCAGAAAAATCCATTCCAAAATGTGCAAAGGATCAGACCATTGTTCACTCCATTGGCCAATGATACCTGTAGGATGAGACTCTGGACAAGTAATAAAAACAGTGATATCAATGGATGGATCCACCCGGTAAACCTGCCGAGCAGAAACAGCCTGTTGAACATCCTCCAGCGCTCGCTGCGCTTCAGGAGTCAGCTCCCGAGGGGAGTTCAGATCAGGGTCCCCCTTCAAAAGATTGAACAATGGGGACAACTGTGCCGTGGTCAGCCCTAAGTAAGGACGCAACCATGTGATGATACCCATCAATTTTTGGGCATCATTCAGAGTTTTGATAGAATCCACAAATTGCACCTCTTGATGGCAAATGGTTCGATCTAAGATTTTGACCCCTAGATATTTCCAAGGAGGATGCTGCTGAACCTTTTCCGGAGCTACCTGCAGGCCATGAGAACGCAGAGCTCCGAACAGCTGGGGCTGTATCCTCAGCAGTTCATCCTGGGTGGATGCTGCCACCATGGTGTCATCCATGTAATGATAACAATAAGCTTCAGGAAACTGCTCACGGACTCCTGATAAGGCCTGAGCCACATACCACTGACAAATAGTCGGGCTGTTCTTGCAGCCCTGTGGCAAAACCTTCCATTGATACCTCTGCATGGGTTCAGCGTTGTTGATCGCAGGCACTGTGAAAGCAAACTTGCATTTGTCCTCAGAATGCAACGGAATAGTAAAAAAACAATCCTTTAAATCAAGGATCAGGATTTTCCACCCCGTGGGAAGCATGGTAGGTGACGGCATGCCAGGCTGCAGTGCCCCCATGCTTTCCATGACTGCATTGATCTTGCGGAGATCCTGCAACAATCTCCATTTCCCAGATTTTTTCCTGATCACAAAAACGGGACTGTTCCAGGGACTAGTGGAAGGCTCAATGTGTCCCTGGTGTAACTGTTCTTGGACTAATTCACGAAGGGCAACCAATTTCTCCTTAGCCAGGGGCCACTGGTTTTCCCAGATGGGTTTGGTCACCAGCCACCGCAAAGGCAGCATGGAACGCTGTGTGCCCTTCGTCACAGTGGCCCCTATCAAAAATGTGTCCCAATCCGCACTCCCCATGCTGCCAAGACATCCCGCCCCCAGAGGTTAAGTGGAGCAGCAGTGACATAAGGCCGGACCGTAGCTGTTTGCCCTTCTGGGTTTTTGATCAGCACGGGCCGCTGGCTCACAAATGTCTGCGTGGTACCTCCCAGTCCCTCAATGGCCGAACCCATAGGAGTCAAGGGCCAGGACGGAGGCCACGCAGAGAAGGAGACGATCGTCACATCTGCCCCGGTGTCGATGAGACCTCGAAGCTGAATTTGCGGCGGGCTGGCAGTCGGCAGACTCAGGGTGCACGTCATTTGAGGACGCTGAGTAGAGATACAGGCGGACCAAAGGACTTGGGGCAATCCGGTAGATCCAAAGCCCCCATCCCCGCGGGTCCGATCAGCAGTCCTAGGAACACAGGACTTAAAAGGCACAAGTTGAGCAATGCGAGTCTTCTCAGGGATGGTAACAGGGGGGGAAGGAGTAGAAACCAGGGCACAAATCTGTCCCATAAAGTCAGCATCAATGACTCCCGGGTGTACAAAAATTCCTTGTAGGGTCGCACTAGATCTTCCCACAAGCAGTGCACTCAAACCGTGACCCAGAGGACCAAAAGCATCCAGGGGAACCTTATACACATGACTAGAATCTAATGTAACTGTTGTTGCGGTGTATACATCCACTCCTGCCGCCCCCTGGGTGCTGCCTCTAAGCTGGCTGAGTAGGCCTGGGGGGGGGCTGTGCCCTGGGAACTCACTTGTGTCAGAGCACAGGTCCCCTGTGCGCTCCTGTACACGTTTCCCGAATCCCCCAAAGGCTGACCATTGGCATGATATCTAGATCTACATTGATCAGCAAAATGACCTGGCTTGTGACATCTAGCACACAAGAACTTTCCTTTCCCTTTATTATTCTGCTGCACCTGCCGAGCCTTGCCCTGAGCATTCTTTTGCTTCCTGGAACCACCCTGGCAGCCTGGTTGTTTTGATGCTAGAGCTGCTGCCAGAGCAGACATTTTGTGCCCCACAGAGCCCACCTTGGCACAGGCTCGGACCATTTCTGGTATTGAGGGGTCCCCTGGAAGAGCTTCTATGATCTTCCTACAGTCTTCATTAGCATTATCCCTTGCCAGCTGTTTACACAAGAGCTGTCTCAGGTTATCATCTTCAACCTGCTTCTCCAAGGCTGCAGCAATTTTTTCAACAAAGGGTAAGAAAGGTTCCTTTAGACCCTGAGTAATCGTTACATATCGTGCCCTGGGAGCAGCCACTTCTATAGTTTTTAGCAATGCTCCCATACCAATCTTCTGCCCTTGCTCAAGGACTCTGATGTCCCAACGGGCCTGGAGGTCAGGATTGGAAAAGTCACCAATACCCATAAGGGCCTCTACTCTGACCCCCTGTCTGGGATCGTGTGCAGGCAGACGCGCATTCCCGTCTGCAGCCCTTTGAGCCATCTGCCTCCAATTGTCTTCAAAAACTTTAAACTGCACAGGCTGGAACAAGACTTGGGCCAGGTGCCTAATATCAAACGGAGCAAGCACATCAGTGTCTAACACCCTAATAATCTGCATAACTTCGGGAGATCCGAGCCCGTATTGTGCCACCTTACTCTGTATATCCTGCACCACTCTCCATGCTATCACATTATGCTTGTCGGCCTGTCCCGTATTCGGGGCGGCCTTAAACACAGGGAAGGCTTGGGCCGCCCCTTGGGGCGCCCCTTGGACGTCCCGTCCCAGCCGGACCCAGTCATCAGGAGCCGAAGCGGTTTCCAGTCCTCCCGCCGTCTCCCCCACTCCAGCCCCTACGGTGTTAAAAATCCCGGTCCCGGGTGTCCCCAGCTTCTCAAGCAACTCCCAATCCCCCACTTCCAAAGCCTGCTGTTTCACCACGTCCCAAAAATGCCCCCGATGCATCGGAGATGCGGTCACCGGACAGGGTGGGGATGGGCCGAGATGGTCCCAGGGCGGGCCCACTGCCAGGTCGTTGCGGGCACCAGAAGAGGTGGACGGGCCGGCCACGTCAGGCGGTGCGGATCGTCGCTCGGAGGCCAAAGCAGGTACAACAGCAGAACAGCCCCACCGGGCTCGGGGGAGGGGCGGCGCCAGCCCCGGCACAGGCCCCGCCGAAGGCAGCGGGGGGGAAGGAGCCCCCGCTGCCGCCGGGGCAGAGCAGCCACAGTGAGTCTGGGGGAGGGGCAGCGCCGGCCCCGGCGCGGGCCCAGCCGAAGGCAGCGGGGGGGCGGGAGAAGCACCCGCTGCCGCTGGCGGCAGAGCCCGCAGCGTCGGTCCTGGGGGGGGGAATTTCTGGCGCGCAGCCCGCCTCTGCCCGCGGCCCAAATCTTCCGGGGACCTGGGCCACTCCAAGGAAGCGCTACGCCACTCATCTACGGTCTCATCCCCCTGTCTTTCATCTTGTACAAAAGAGGCACTCCTGGCATCTAAGTCTTCCACCCCAGCCTCACTGTCCTCAGACTGGCTCCGTTCCAGCGCCTTAAAAAGCGCCCCCCAAGTGACTGCCAGGCTGCACACACTGGTATCCCCATCAGTCAATTCAGACCATAGACGGTCTCTTACCAACAGCCAAACTTCGAGATCAAAGGCATTATCCATAGTCACAGCAAAACCTTGCTCTTTTATCCACTGAAATAAGGCACGCATGGCATCTTCAGAAACACAGAGTCCCATACGGGGCAGGGCATCCTGCCAAGCGAGGTAGGCAAGCTGTTCATCAGCTGAATTACAGTTCCCCATTATGAGAACTTTATCTTGGTGGCTCCGCGAATGTAATTATACAAACGCTATCGGCTTGGACCCGGGATTTCAAGCTCTGCTTCACCAAGATAGGCCGTTCCAAGCCCGCTCTCTGGCAGGCTCCACTATCCCATTGGTTAGAAACCAGCTTCCTCTTGGAAAGCCCGGAAGAATTCCACTTTCCCCTCTAGGGGGAAGGGCTGGTGTTTTTCCCGCTCGCTGCTTACCCTCAGGGGATTAGCAGATGTCTTCACGTAGGTTGCTTTCTGACCTCGGGGGTCGGCTGCACATCACGTCGGGTTACCAGACCTCGGAGGGTCGGTCCATCACCACGTCGGGGTCACCAGATGTCGTTCTAATTAGGAACGGCAGAAAGAACGACACGGACTCTCAAAGGAGTCAGAACAGGAGAGAATCTCTCAGTTTATTGCTCCAGGCCTGTTTTATAGACAGATACGTGGAAAGTACAGAAAGGAAACTCTTATTGGTTAGTAAACTACTACATCACCATCATTGGTCAGTGGGGCTCACCATCCCCCTGACCTTCTCCTGCAAGGAAAACAAGGAGAGCAAAACAACACCTGCAAGACTGTTTTGTTTCCCTGAGGATTGTTTTAATTCTTTCTCAGGCAAGCCTGAGGAGCTATGCGGCCTGTAATTTGTACAGGCACTCTGATTCAGATTTAGCATCCATAAGACGCGGAGCGGTAGGACGTGGAAATTCAGGCTGCTGGGGGGGGCCCAGGCAGGCAAGGGCATGGTAGAAGAGTCGCAACCTTCCCCCTTGCGGGTTGCCGTCAGCATGGATGTGGAATTTGCGGCGGCAGATAAACTGCTTCTCAGCATCCTCGTTAAATGAGGCTAAGCAGCCCAGGAAAAGGACCTGGATATGCTCATTATATGGGCTAATTGTCTTGGGCATTTGCAGTGCTCACACTGCTTTTTGCGGTGCAAGAAGGGACTGATATATCGGCTCTGATATGGGAAACGGCAATTACGGAAAAGAGCAAGGACACTGGGTCTCTTGGTTGAACTTGGCAGATTGTAATTAATACCTTAAAAACCAGAAAAGTGAGATATGCTGAGGCTGTGAGCCCTGTAATTCTACCTGCGTCACAGCGGCAGATGCCTTTACCTCCCACTGCTGGGCAAGCACTCCTATCTATGCTGCCCATGGAGAGAGGGAGGGAGAGTCAAAGAGAAGAAAATAATGAGAAAAAAAAGTTCCACAGCGAACGCTGAAACAACGAACAGAATCTGTTCAGTTATGGCAGGATGTGATACATCCAGAAATATTTGCTTCATTTTTGGAGTCACTTTTAGCAATACAATCTTATTTAAGTTCCATCTTTACCACCCTGGAAGAAAAGAAGCCAAATTTAGTCTGGTTTCCACCCGAACCAGGGGGACATGGGGGAGCGAGGTGGGCGCAGAGAACGAAGGCACCCTGGGGGTAGAAGCAGCACAAGAAAAGTTCCAAGGCCATGCTGATAAGCTGCCATGATCGCCGTTGTTAGCACCTGGCCGTGAGAGACTTTTCTTGTAACATCGCCTGCTTTTGTAAAAAAATCGTGCCCCTTTTTCCTCTATCGGCGAACAACAAGAGAGATTGAGAGAAAAAACTGCATTTGTCAAAGTTAACTTTGTGAGGTTTTTGTTTTTTTTTTTCCTTTCTCTCCGTTTTTCCTCGCTGTGAGAGTATGTAGAGAATGTGAAGAAAGATAAGAGCAGAGCTGCAGCGGCAGCAGAGTGGGCAGCTCACCCCCCCCCGCTCCGTCTCTAAGAAAAAGCAGGGGGATAGTACCTAGTTTGTTAAAAGGTCATGATTTATTGGATTTTCAAAATGTTTTTATATACCATTGTAGAGTTAATTTTGTGTTTTAAGTAATTATAAGTTCATGCAATTGTAGTTTTTAGAGTTTTACTGGAGAAATTATTGTGGTTCTTTGAAAGTTTAAAAAAAAAAAAAAAAAAAGAGAGAAAAAGTGTTTAACAGAAGTTGCCTTGCAATAATTGGTCTTAGAACCTAAGGTTAAAATATGGTGTGATTTACAGCTTTTAGGAAAACCTTCCAATTAGTGTTATCTACAGAAGAGATTTGTGGTTTAAAAAATAATTAGTTCAGAGAACTTTACTGTACAAGAAAAAGTTAAAGCATATATTATCTATTTGCTTGTTTTCTCCACAATGTTAATAAGGTAATTTCAGTGTGAGTCCTTTTATTATATAAAACACATATAACTGCATATATACCAATTTGGATTTTGGATTTTAGTCTAAAAATTGGACTTGATGTTCTTGAGAAGTGCTACAAAAGCTAAATGGCAACCTGCCAAATCCAGTGTTGCTGTGGTTTTTCTATAGAGAGGCTGCACTTCAAAATCCTAACCAATTTAAGCATATACTAGGTAAATTCCTGTTATGAATAAGTATTTTTAGCAACATTTGCAGTTATTGTGGGTTATTTTCAAAGCTAGATGACATAGAATTGTAATGTTTTTGTTATATTTTTATAATCTTTATAGTGAATCCATGTTATTGTTATATTGTGTTTGAAAGGTATGTATCAAACTTTTAGTTGCTTTTTGTAGTAACAGAATAAGATTAAGTTATGTTTCATTTAATATAGATTAAGTGTTAATAGAATTAAGGATAGTCGAGTTTTATTATGCTTAGGCTTGAATGTTTTTAAGTTTTCTAACTTAGATATTCTTTTAAGGTTAAGTTTGTTATTTCCTTTTGTCATATATAATTATTGTTGGGTTTAGATATTGTTTGATTGAAATTGTTTTGTGTTTTGTTGGAGACACTTGTTTAAACTGCAAAGTATAGTTGTTTTCCTAGAGAGAGGAGGATGGCCACAACTGAGACAGCTGTGATGGAACACTGGTGAACACCTGCTTGTGTATAGAAGTGAATGCAGTCTGTGACACCCTTGACTTCATCGGGAGTTCTATTGGTTGTAGCAATCTCTACAGTTTTTGTTTGTTATAGCTTTATTATTTTTCAGTGTTTCCAGAATTTTAAGATGTATCATTGTTGAAGATCAGCTGCCATGGGAGAGGCTTCAGATTAAACCAACTGCTGCATGGTTTAATTGGTCTGGTACCTAAGGCTTCTGATCATTTGCTTTGTACAAATGCATTTTAACAGTTTGCTGTGCTGTAAGCATCTCATAGCTGCTACTATTGAGAACCTTGTTCTAGAAATGAGTTAAGAGGCATCTTTCCAGTTTAAAGTCTAAGGCCCTGGCCAAGCCTTGACTTTACCTGGACAGAATGTTTGCCAACAGATCCAGACGTTTTCTGTACCAAAAGAGTATTTGAGTCAGTTTTTAACTCAGCAATTCGACCCTATTAATATGACAGCTGGATCAATTTTGAAGTGGGCTTGGAGAATCATTTCCGGAGATGATTTTCCAATCCTTCACTGATTTTTTTTGTTTCTGTTTGTTTGCTAACTATGGGATGCTGGTGCAATGTTTTAGTAATTAATAGCAGTTTTATATTATATATGTTATTAACAATGTTTAAGATTTAATTGATTTTTAACTAGGATAAGTTTTTATTAATTGTGTATATGGTTTTGTGCTAATGTTGATGTTTATAACAGAAGTACATCTCATTTTTATTTTTTTTAAGAAAACAGGGGAGATTGATGCCCTAAAAGCATTTAATTAGTGTAATTTATTAACTTCAAAGGGTGAAGTGTCTTTGCTTTGTTGGCAGGTTCAGAAAGGTCACCTGTTCTTCGGACCAGACTGTCTGCCTCTGAACACACGAGATCCAGTGAACAGAGAAGTCATCACACAGCCGTGGTACTTCAGACATAAATCAGAAGTGGACCTGTCAGGACACAGTTGTGTCTGAACACTATATAGACAGTTGCCAACAGAGATTTTATGTTGTTATTATGATGTTGTGTCTCTACTAATTTTCAGGTATCCTTTGTTTTAAGATTTAGAAGGATCTGAAGAACAACTTGAACATCAAAGCCCTCAGTCACCGATCAGCTGCCAGCTTGTTGGAGTCTGAGATACAGACTGTGTGCCCTTGCTTTTAATATTTAGTTCCAAGATTCAAAGAAACACTGAATTTCATATAATATGAAATTCATGTGCATGTTTTCATGGTGATACATGAAAACAAATGTTAAAGTTAGATA
Source organism: Poecile atricapillus (assembly GCF_030490865.1). Lineage (NCBI taxonomy): Eukaryota > Metazoa > Chordata > Aves > Passeriformes > Paridae > Poecile > Poecile atricapillus. The sequence continues at coordinate 66,030,683 of NC_081288.1, forward strand.
GGAAATGTGTAAATGTGTAGATTAGAAAGTTTCTTAAATCACTGGGTGAAAAAGTAGTTTAGAGAACAGGAGACAAGATGGAGGATTTAGGGTGTTGTCTCTTGTCCTTCTTCTTTCTCCTTCATGTTCTTCTCCTAGGGGTTTTTGGGTAGTAGTAAGTGATTGGGTAGAAAATGTCACAGTGCAGCACAGAGGTGTTGGGTCATTGGGTCACTAAGAAAAATAGCTTAGTTGGCATCTGTTAATTGGGTAAATGGACATATAAAAGACCTTGAAGAAGATCTTTGTTAGCCATTTTACCCCTTTTCTATCATAGTGCACATAGCTCCTTGTACCTTGTAATGCTGATAAGAAAAAATAAACTGAGACCGAACGAGAGAAAAAATCGCCTCCCTCTCATCAATCTTCAGTTCAAAGGGAAAAAGAACCCAAATCTAAAAATCCCTAAACAGACAAATGGCGCCCAAACTTGGGGCTCTTTGAACTGAAGGCTCCAGTAAAAAAAAAGAAAAAAAAAAGAGAGAAGAAGAAAAGACAGTGGAAAGCTGGAAAAAAGGAGAAGACAGCGGAAAGCTGGAAAACTCCCTGGAAAGGGGAAAAAGAAGATCTCAGTAATCCCGGTGCTGGTGAGAGCGGACAAGCCAAGCCAAACGTCTGTGAGCTGTGGAACGGATCACGGATAGAGGAGCTGAGAGAAAGCTGACCCTGAGGTCAGGTAAGCCGTCAAAAGGGAGCAAAAATATGGGAAACATGTCCAAACCTGAGGGGGAGGTTTTGGCTACCTTGGAAGCTATGGTAAAGGAGCACCCACTCTCTGTATCCACGGATGAGTTTAAAAGCCTTATATCCTGGGTACGAGTAGAATTCCCTAATGTGAATTCAGAGAATATTTTTACCCCAAGCCTGTGGGAGAAGATAAACGTAAGAGTATATGAAAAAACCACTCTTAGAGACGAGGTAGCAGCTGAACTTCTAACAGCTTCTGCAGTGACTTATGAAGTCATCGCCTGTAAATGGGAGTTTGAAACTCAGGCAAAGGACACTATGGGTCCAGAAAAACAGAAGGGTTTGTTTCAGCCAGATGCGGAATGCTTATTACCGCACGCTGTAAAGTCTGTATTAGACTTCCTGAAATCTACCTCAGGAATGTCTAAGCCTGTTGAAAGCCCAGAGAAACAACTATACAGAGACGAGGAGGCAATTCAAAAATGCGGGCAGAATTTGCAAAAAGGGGTCTTAGAGCTTTCGCAAGAGTGTCTCAGTTCTCTTGAAGCTGTTCCAGCAGCCGGTATGCTGGTGCCGGCAGAAGAGGGAGGGGAAACTTCCTTGGCCGCCTGCGTGCCGGCAGCCGAGTCCCTTTCCGGCCCTAGGGGGGTGGAGGGGACAGCCCTGTCCCCCCTGGGAGGGTACGGTGGGGTTCGGCCCGACCCAGAGTGGTCCGGGACCTCCACGGGCACAGCGGTCCCTGCGCCCCGCCTTCCAGGGGTGGGCTTTGAGCCACAGCTGTCAGTCACCGTGACGTCAGCAGTGACGCAACCACAGCTGGAGCTCTATACCCCTCCTGCGGCACCGCCCCCAGGCCAGTCCTCATCAGGGGCGCCCGTGACGTCACAGGGAGGCGTGGTCCTGTCCCTCCGTGCCCAGCCCGGCGCCGGGGCACAGGCGGGTGGAGAAACCGAGCCTTGGCCTGCACCAAGCGCCGCGGAGGCACTTTTAAAATTGAATCCGCTTTGCAATACAGCTGCGGCAGAGCAACAACAGCTTGAAAAAACAACAGCTTCACCACAGCAGATTGATTCGCTGGATACCACACAAAGCCAAGAGTCTTTTGAGCATAGCCGTGGTAATGCACAGTTCTTTCAATCTACAAATCCTCCCACAGACATGGACTCAGGGTTACGGGACATGTCAATACAAACTCCAGCATCTCTGGAATGGTTTCAGAAAAATAGCCGAAAAGCAAAAATCAAAAGCATTGTAAGATGCATTGCTAGCTGATCTGCAAATTAGAGCAGTCACAAGCTTCAGAAAGAAGCCCCTATTGAAGTGCCTTCAAAAATAGATCAAAAAGTTTAAAAATGTTGCATAATAGAATGCATATGGATGTTGTATTTCTAATGATATCTGTTGATTTTGTTTTTACAGAATAACATAGAAAATGATATTTATGCATCCCAAGAAATTTAAAAGATTTTTCTTCAGTTTTAGTATTCTCAATACATGAAAGCCTTGAAAATGTTATCTTCTCTATACATCTACTGATAATGTAATATTGTATGATATAGAGTGATCAAGCAGTATTACTGTAGTTACAGTCGGTTTCTACAAGATGCATTTCTTTAAAATTAAGTTGAAAAATCATATAATTAATCCTACAGAAAAAGGATTTAATGACAAGTTTCTTTCATTTTTAACCTTTCATTTGAATAAGTGTATTGTAGATTTAGTTCAATACAGTTTTCAGTAATTTCAAAATTATGTTAACCATATATTACCCATTTGCTTGGTATTTTTTTTTACAATTTTAATAAAGAAATTTTAATGTGAGTCCTTTTGTTATAAAAAAAAAAAAAAAACAAAAAAACAAAAAAACAAAAAAACAACAAAAAAAAAAACAACAAAAAAAAAAAAACACCAAAACCAAACCTGTATAACAGCATATATACCAATTTAGATTTTAGTTAAAAAAGTTAAACTTAATGTTTCTAAAAAGTACTACAAAAGCTGAATGACAAATTACCAGATCTGTGGTGTTGTATTTTTTCTCTAGTAAAACTGAATTCTAAAAATCCTAACAAATTTAAGCATATACCAAGCAAATTCTTGTTACGAATGGTATTTTTAATAACATGTGCAGTTATTATAAGTTATTCTCAAAACCAGATAGCATAGAATGGTGATAAATTTGTTGCATCCCTATAATCTCTATGGTGAATCAATATTCCTGTTATATTGTGTTCAAAGAAGTGTATACCAAACTTTTAATTGCCTTTTTTTTATAATAACAGAGTAAGATTAAGTTGTGTTTTCATCTAATATAGATTGTGTTAATAAGATTAATCAAAGTTAAATTTCACTATGTTTAAGTTTGAGTGTTTTTTACTTAAGTTATAACTTTAGTATTTTTTAATTTTAAGTTTTGTTACTTCCTTTTATCATAATTAATTTCTAACAGGTTTAAATTTAAATTGCTTCATGTCTTATTGAAGACATTTGTTTAAACTACATAGTTATTTTCCTATAAAGATGAAAATAATTACAAATATTTTCAATTTATTATTTTGATTTCCTCAGACACTCACTGATGACATATTCATTCTATAATGTAAATTTATAGATTTCTATGATGAGCATTATCTATGGAGTGTCACTGTGTTTGCAGCCGGCTTTGTGCATATTTTGATGTGTCTTTGTGTAATTACCTTTTAGACACGTGTCATTTGAGATTTTTTTGTTTTCTCACTACAGATGCATCTTGGTAAATAAGTTATGCAGCTGCTCTATACAGAGTTTTTTTGTCTTGGTTTTTACTCTTTTCCTTGTTTAAAAAGATTTGCATTTGCCTAATCCAATGTATCTTTATTATTTTAGTTTCCAAAATTCTAAGAAGATGTGTCATGGTTGAAAGTCAAGGGTTATGAAAGAAACTTCAGATTAAACCAACTGCTGGATGGTTTAATTGATCTGGTATCTAAGGCTTCTGGTCATTTGCTTTATACAAATGCTTTTAAAAAGTTTGCTGTGTTTTAAGCATCTTATAGCTGCTATTTTTAAACCCCTTGCTTTGAAAATGAGTTAAGAGACATCTTTCCAGATGAAGCCTAAGGCTCTGGCCAAGCCTTGACTTGACCTGGATGGAGAATTTAACAATAAACCCAGAAGTTTTCTGCATCAAAACAATATTCAGGTCAATTTGACTTGGCAATTAGTGAATTAATATAGCAGCTGGATTTTACAGTGAGCTTGGAAAATTGTTATCCGGACATGATTTTCCAATCTTCCACTGATTTATCAGCTGTGGCAGACTCTGGGATGAGAGTATATATTTAGTACATTTACTAATTCATACTATAGATTATTTAGATAAGTTTAATATCGCATAATATTAATTATGCATCTTTTTAATAAGTTTTGATTTCTGTAAAAGTGTTATTTCCTATATGTGTATACATGTGCAAGTGTTTTACTTTGATGGTTTTTCATTTTCATAACAAAAAAACAAATACCTTAATTATATAAAGAAAAAGGGGGGAACCAAGGCTATGCCTCGGAAGTATAAAAACCTTATATATCTTAAATTTTTGGAAAAAGCATAAAGATCTTATATCTATTGCAAATAATTCTTAAACAGTCCTTTTTAAACAAGTCTTTTACGAAGCCAATTCCATCAATTACCAGATATTGTTCTAACAAGTACTCAAGCAAAGTTAAGAGAGAATTCTTTGCGTCTAGTCAAAGGTTCAAAAACAAGATTAAAAAATTCATTTCAATTAATAATTTGGAGGAAAGTCTATGTTTGTGTATTCACAGGTTTAAAGCAGAAGTAACTTCCTAGAGAAAAACATAGAAACTCATCAGCTGCAGAGACAAGCAGACAGCCTAAAGAGCAGAAGAGCGAGCATGCAGATGTGAACTGTATCAAGACCACAGTTGACAGCAGAACACCTTGGATCCCACATGCAAGAACAATGGACTTTGGGTTTCAAGTGAAAAAGTGGGAAAATTAATATTGTAAAGCCTCATTTGTTAAAACATGAGTGAAAGAAAAATAACCTTTCTTGAAAAGTAATCCAAGAAAAGATTTAGGTTGATTTTTTTTTAATTTTTTTTTAAAAAAGAGAGGGGCAGATGTTGGAGTCTGAGATACAGACTGTGTGCCCTTGCTTTTAATATTTAGTTCCAAGATTCAAAGAAACACTGAATTTCATATAATATGAAATTCATGTGCATGTTTTCATGGTGATACATGAAAACAAATGTTAAAGTTAGATAGGAAATGTGTAAATGTGTAGATTAGAAAGTTTCTTAAATCACTGGGTGAAAAAGTAGTTTAGAGAACAGGAGACAAGATGGAGGATTTAGGGTGTTGTCTCTTGTCCTTCTTCTTTCTCCTTCATGTTCTTCTCCTAGGGGTTTTTGGGTAGTAGTAAGTGATTGGGTAGAAAATGTCACAGTGCAGCACAGAGGTGTTGGGTCATTGGGTCACTAAGAAAAATAGCTTAGTTGGCATCTGTTAATTGGGTAAATGGACATATAAAAGACCTTGAAGAAGATCTTTGTTAGCCATTTTACCCCTTTTCTATCATAGTGCACATAGCTCCTTGTACCTTGTAATGCTGATAAGAAAAAATAAACAACTGAGACCGAACGAGAGAAAAAATCGCCTCCCTCTCATCAATCTTCAGTTCAAAGGGAAAAAGAACCCAAATCAAAAAGTCCGATAAACAGACACCAGCTGACATCACGGGAGCAGTGAACATTCCAGGACTGAATCGTGCTGGAGAAATTCTGTAGAAGACCTAAGAAAAGTGTAGAGACTCCATCTAATTGTATATAAAGCAAAGTGTAGTTGTGTGTTTACCCTTTCAGCAAATTGCTTTCACGCTTAGACTACATATATACCAAAGCACGTGTGTTAAAAGTAGTTAGATAATAGTTCAAGATAAAGTGTTTAGCCTGTGTAGTAATTGCTATGTTAGTATAGACTTTTTGCTCTTAGCACAAGGACATGGTTGTGGGCAGTTTGAAGGCATGTGCTGCTTGGATCTTACTGATCATTCAGCTTCCATCCATGAGCAACTACGACAGCTGCAGGATGGGTTACATGCCCTGAGGGAGCATGGTGATCCCATTGGAAGTTGGTTCGCCAGCTGAGGCATCACTGGATGGTTGAAGTCTCTTGTGCTAGAAGGGGGATGGACTTTACTTACAGTGTTAATTTGTTGCTATATTTTATATATTAGTAAAGGCCTGTATGCACAAACCAGCCTTTGACATAAGTCGTGATATTAAGGGCTAAAGTCCTTGAAACCTTCATGCAGAAGAGAGAGTAAAGCAAAACAATATCCCTGTGTGTAAGAGAAAAAATGTAAACTGTGTGTGTTAGCCAATAGTAGCTTGCTCTGCCTGCAGACCCTGTAGAACCCTATAAAAGGTGTGCTAAAGATAGAAATAAACGGCATTCACAATTACTTCTGTGAAGACTGGTGAATAGCTCGGGGGTCTTTCAATATTTGCCTCCTTGGAAATGAAATCTCGGCTGCTGTGATATTGAACCCTCGCTTCCTACTTCATGTCCTCTAGTGACAGCCAGGCTCTGTTGAAATCCTTTCAGGGTGGGGAACTCGATGGTACTTTGCAGCTGATAAACTGCATAGCACCTGTCAAGCAAGGGAGATGGATATCTTGCTGCTAAGCCAAAAACTGTGGTGAAATTGTTCTCCTCAGATGAACTTGGTTTATTATAGCCTAATTGTAATGTTAGAGCACACCTCCATCACAAAGTTACCCACCTCCAAGGTACAAACACGCCTCACTGGGAATGTGCTCTATATTTTTTGACTGTATCTTTAAAAGAGAAGTGAGAGAATTTTACACCACTCAGTAACAAAGGTACATGCATGACTAGAGTCACTCAAGATTCACCTAAACATAGAGAGATAATATAAAAGTAAGTCCAGAATGGGGGGAAAGTTAGGGGAGACTCCATCATAACTGCTGGGATCACTTGATAGGCTGAACCTGTCTTCTTTTCCATAGGGATGCCTGTTGGGTAAGAGCCATACTTTATGCACACTGAATACTTTTATTGGGGATTAGAGCTTGTCTGTGTATTGCTTTGAATATGTTTTTGAAGTCAGAAACTATCACTGGCAATCCTCAAACCCTAACCTGTCACAATTTTATATTAATAGAGTATGAACTTTTAGACTGAGTCCTTCATGGGCAAGGGGTAACATGCTTGAATACAGTGAAAGACCTGCTAAGGGGTCTCCCTTATGCTGTTGGTATATTTCCCTGAATAAGTCAGTCAAACTATGCTCTGATCCAGCCAGACTGTTCAGCGAAGGGTCCCCATAATGGGATGCTGACAGATAAATCAAACACTAAAGGTTGAGTAAATCTCCTTTTCACATGACAACCACCCACCAGTTAGTTTTGTGATTCCTTTTTGCTGTAAAGTAAGCAAGGTCACTGGGCATCTTTTATAAAGTGTGAAACGCACAGGTCAGGTTATACAGAACAAGGCCAAGGCATCACCACAATTTCATTTCATACTGCTAGCAGCCCCATAGCTGTTTTTCCCCTCCAAATTATAATTAAATCAAAGATGAAAATATTAAGATTGGCCTTGCTAAAAGTGTTTGAAATGTTTATTCAGACCTCAGAAAATGTTTTCCATTTCCATTACAGAGCTACAGGCTAAATTTGAAGGGACCTTTAAATCACATATTCTGAATTTCTAGAAATTTTTATCCTTTTATTAACATACTTGTGCACTAAGCTTATGTAGCAATCCTGAACGGGAAATCACTGTACATTGAGGAGTTAGTGATCCACAATACAGTTAACCCACCTAGGCCCAGGCCGTTGCTGTGTTGTGTGGTGCATACACCTTGGCCTTCAGACCTGCGTTGAGAGGCACAAATCATTTGTCTGCATGATAAACTCAGCCAGATCATGGTACAAGAGGAGCCTGAAGGCAGCTCCCACTTAGTATCAACCATTACACCTTGCCTTTATCTAAAAATTCAAGAAGTTCCCACACAAATATCTTCTCTATTTTCCAATAGAAATATTGAATAGAATTGTTTCTTTTTAAGAAAATCCTATAATAGCTTGAATAACCAAAATGGGGTACCTACCACCTCCATGCATGGGATCTGAGTCTACACAGTGGAGATAGCACTGTAGCCATTTGGTGCTACACCACTTGGAGTTCCCAGCATCTAAAAGGATGCAAGTTTATCTATATTATTTTCTCTTTCTTCACACTGTTAGCTCCAATAAATAGTGTGGGTACACATTTTGTGGCAATTGGGAATGGAGCTGTGCATGAGCCTCATCCTTAATGGGCTACAACTGTGTAGGACAGGTGAACAGTATTTAAGGTAAAGAAACATGGAATGCTGAGGTGTATTGAACAATCACAGAAGGGTAGCAAGGGCACACAGCTGGAATGCATATAAGATGAAGAGTGTCACTCTATTTGGAACAGCGAGAAGAACGACACAGACTCTCTTGTGCGGTGAACAGGAGAGCCAGGTTTATTACCTCAGATCTTCTTTTATAGACCAATACGCGAAAGTACAGAAAGGTAAAACTCTTATTGGTTAGTAAACTAACATGTTACCATCATTGGTCAGTGGGGTACACCACCCCTTAACCTTCTCTTGCAAGAAAACAAGAAACTGACAAACAGCACCTGCAAAGCTGTCTTCTATCTCTGAGGATTGTTTTGATTCCTCCTTATGATTTCCCAGGCCGCTTTCTTAGGCGAGACTGAGAAAGTTATGTGGCCTGCTATTCCACAGGCACTGTGCTCCCTGCTTTTGCTCATAGTTACCATCCATAGAAGAGTATAAAAGGTTGCACTGGAAGACAATAAAGTGCTGATGCATGAAGCTTTCTTTGGTGTTAGCTGTACCTCTACTGTCAAAATAGCATTTTAAATTATACTTTGCAGAGTCCAAGTGCCTTTTCTAATGGGATCATAACAGGCCAGCACTTCTTGGTACGAAACATTTGGCGTAGTCAGGAGGATCAAGTGAGAAATACCTTTCAAAAGGAAGAATAGTGAAAAAGAGAAGCTGGATTCTTGGCTGGTCCTGCAAACAACTGCGGGGGGGGGGGGGGGGGGGGGGGGCGGGAAGGCATTTTCAAGGTATGTAGCCCAGGTAGCTTCAACAACAGATAGAAAAAGTGAGGAGGAATTGTCTGAATGCCTCATCTGAGCTGAAGTATTATTTTGTCTTAGAAAGCAGGGGTTGGGGAATGGAAAAGGCAAGGAATATTTGCTCTGTCTTTGGTTGTTATTAACACGCTTGATATGGACATGGTGGAGTTCAGAGCTGATGCAAAATGAACTGCATGAATCAGAATCATGGTGGTTGGAAGACACCTTTAAGATCATCAAGTCCAACCATCCACTCAGCAATACCCTTGTAATACCTAAACTGTTAACCATATTGCCCAGTGCCAGATCCAGATGCCTCTTAAACACAATCTCCCTGGGCAACCTATTTCAATACCTGACCACCCTAACAGTGAATTTTTTTTTTCTAATATTTAATCTTAATCTCCCCTGTGTCGCCTTAAGACCATTTCCTCTTTTCCTCTCATTGTAGGCATGGCAGAAGAGACTGGCCTCTACCTCACTACAACCTCCTTTCAGGTAGTTATAGAGAGCGATGAGATCCTACCTGAGCCTCCTCTGCTCTAGACTAAACAACCCCATCTCCCTCAGCTGTGTTGGAGTCAGAGGCACAGAGAGCGTGCCCTTATCTCTGATACCTGGCTCTGGCATCCACGAAAGCACTGAATTTCATATAACATCCTGAAAACAACTGTTAAGGTTAAATAGAAAAGCTAGAAGTGTAAATGTGTAAATCAGAGAGTTTCTTAGGTCACTGGGTGAAAAAGATAAAGTTTGGAGTTTAAACTAGTTTAAAGAACAGAAGACAAGATGGAGGATTTAGGGTGTTGTCTCTTGTCCTTCTTTTTTCTTCACCTTCTTCTTCTAGAGGTTTTTGGGTAGTAGTAGGTGATTGGATAGAAGATGCCGCAGTGCAGCATACAGGTGTTGGGTCATTGGGTCATTCAGAAAAATAATTTACTTGGCATCTGTTAATTGGGTAAATAGACATATAAAAGACCTTGAAAAAGATCTTTGTTAGCCATTTTGTGCCTTTCTATCTTATTGCACATAGCTTCTTGTACCTTGTATACATGTAATGCAGATAAGAGAAGAATAAACAACCAAGTCCGAACAAGAGAAAAAGCTGCCTCTCTCTCATCAATTTCAGTTCAAGGGGAGAAAGAACCTAACCATGAGTGTCCTATAGAGACAAGCTGCTCCTCATAAGACATGCTCCCTAGTCCTTTCACAGATTCATTGCCCTATGCTGGACACACTCCAGCACCTCAATATCTTTTTATAAGTGAGGGGCCCAGAACTGGATGCAGTATTCAAGATGCAGCCTCACCAATGCTGAGTACAGGGTGATGATCACTTCCTTAGTCCTCTTGGCTATGCTGATTTTGATACAAGCTGTTGGGAGTTAAGTGTCCTTCTTTTAGTTCTTTTAGTTACCTGTGGAATTTTTACCCATTAGTCGTGGGGAAAACCTAACTGCGAGTACTTGGTGGATACTTGAAGAACACAAAGAGTTTGGCCAGGCCCAGGGGGGGAAGGGGGAAGGAAAATAGGAGGGCGGGGACAGTTTGGTGGGCTTCTTCAGCTTCAGAGAAGGACACTTTAGGGCACAGAGCTGTTGTGGTGGAAAGAAGAGAATTTCACCATCACCCAGACAGAGCTGTTGCTTATTCTTCTCCTTCTTCCCTCTTCGTTGGTGGGACTCACACACTCTGTCCTTCTGGGAAGTGTGGCAGTGACAGCCACCGCCATAGAGTTGCTGATACACCTCAGCCACCGGCCCCGGATCTCTGCTCATCCCTGCTGTTCCAGCTGACTGTTCCTCAGAGCCCTGCAGGAGCACTGGGACTGCCCGCCCGAGGGGGTTTGTGAAGCAAAGCCTCTCCTCCATCCCTTCCCATCTTGGCCGAGAAAGCTGTCACGGGGTCCCTGGTTCTTTTTTCGTGGTAACACTGTAGTTACTGTTGTTTGTTTGCCTTGTTAGAAATACTAGTAAAGAACTGTTATTCCTATCCCCAAATCTCTGCCTGAGAGCCCCTTGATTTCAGAATTATAATAATTGGGAGGGAGGGGGTCTACATTCTCATTCCAGGGGAGGCTTCTGCCCTCCCTAGCAGACACCTGTCTTCCAAAACCAAGACACATTTTGGCGCCAAATGTGGGGCCTGAGGGCACTGAGAGAAAAAGAGCAAAAAAGGAATAACAGTTCTTAAATAACCTAACTTTTGTGTGCTGGATTTAGAAACCTTGTTAGGTAGAACCATGTTGTTTAGCTTACCCAGGTTCGGGTGGCATGTGGTCACGGCTATATTTCTCCCATTTGCTGCACCTTACCTAAATATGGGTCCTATAATGAAGGTGTCTTGGTTCTAGAAGACAGGTGTCTGCTGGGAGAGCAGGAGCTTCCCTTGGGATGAAAGAATGTAGACCCCCCTCCCTCCGAATTATTATAATTTTGAAATCAAGGGGCTTTCAGGCAGAGATCTGGGGATAGGAATAATAGTTCTTTACTAGTATAACCAGGCAAACAAACAACAATAACTACAGCATTAACAAGAAAACAGAAACAGGGACCCCGTGACAGCTTTCTCGGCTGAGACGGTGTCATGTAGTAGCTTCACCTTTAAGACAGAGTAGAGAGGGGAAGTTGAAGCTACTGGTGGCTGATGGGAGTTTTTCCTCCAGACCAATTATCAGTCATTTCCAAGAATTGACAGCCATTCTGACCATTAAAAAGTGAATTCAACTTGTAAACACCCCCTTAAAAAGTACACTCAGAGCTCTCTCGCTCTCTTTGATTTCTGACTGCTGATCAGGTAACAAGCTCTGTCTTGGCTTCCCCCCCCTCCCCAGGCCGAAACGAGGCCGGGGGGGGGTGGGGGGGGGGGGGAAGCAGAGCGGGTCAGCTGAGCTTGGTTTTCAGTTTCTGCTGCTGGACTGAAACCTGACACCATGAACTTTTGCAGCTTTCCTAAAGCTTTAATTCTTTTACTACCTGGATAAACAAACAGATTACTCCTTTTCCTTAGAAAAGACAGAGAAAGAGAGACAATCAACATGTAAGACATCATAAAACCACCAAAAACAGTGAAGAAAAGAGTTAAGTTTAAATAAGAAAGAGAGAGAAAGAAGATGCTTGCCACTGAAATGTCTTTCTGTTACAGCTATGGAGATGGACACTAGTAGTTTAAAGACTCCTTTAATTCATGACTAGAGTATGGGAGGAATAGAGTATTCAAAGAGTATTCTCTTTAGAGAAAAGAGAGAGTGGTTGTGATACTGTCAGTTGCTGGAAATTACGAGTAAAGTGAAGACTTTAAAGCCTTGAAGGGGCAAGGAGATGGCTGTTTTCCAGGAAGGCTCACAGAAACAAATGAAGAAGATTTCTACCTTTGAATAACTTATCCTTAAAAATAGCATCCCTGGACTCATTTGACCCATGCACACCTCAGAGTGGTGTACAATGGGAAGAGTAAACTCTAAAAACTCCATAGACTGGCAGAAAGAGACTTCTGTTTCTCTACAAAGACTGATAAAAAGACTCTAGAAATTAGGACTGTTTTTGACCACCAAGATTCTAAAATTTTTTGTCTCTATGTTGTTATGTGTACAAAGAAATGGTCAAGTAGTGAGAAGTGAAAGGGTTTTCTGAAAGTTTATTCTGGTATTCTTATTCTTGTAGTTTGTTAATAAACTGTCTTTATTCCTTTTAAGTTTTAAGCCTGTTTTGCTCTTATTTTAATCCATATCTCACAGCAAAAAAAATAAGTAATTTTTTGTTACTAGTTTAAAACCACGACAGACGGGATGGAGGAGAGGCTTTGTTTCACAAACCTCCTCAGTCGGGCAGTCCCGGTGCTCCTGCGGGGCTCTGTGGAACAGTCGGCTGGAACAGCAGGGATGAGCTGAGATCCTGGGCTGGTGGCTGAGGTGTATCAGCAGCTCCGCAGCGGTGCCTGGCACTGCCACACGTCCTGGCAGGACAGGGGGTGCGAGGCCACTAACGAAGAGGGAAGAAGGAGAAGAAGCAGCAGCTCCGTCTGGGTGATGGCGAAAATTCCCTTCTCCCCACTGCAGCAGCTCCGCGACCCAGCAAACGAATGTCTTTTCCAGAAGCCGAAGAAAGCCAGCCAAAAACTGTCCCCACCCTCCTTTCCTGCCCCCTTCCCCCCCTGGGCCCAGCCACTCTTTGTCCTTTATCAATCACCCACTAAATACCCACAGTTAGGTTGTCTCCGCAGCTAATGGGTAAAAATTCCACGAGCAGGCCAGAACGACAAAACAAAAAAAAAAGGACACCTAACCCTCAACAGAAGGCTACTGTGGCTATTATCCAGTTTGTTTTGTGGGTTGATAAGGTGAGGGATTCATGGATGTTTAACTTCCTCTGGAAGGCAGGCTCATGGATTCAGAGCTATCATACACTAACTGGATGGTTTTGGGGTTGCTTTAATAATGGTACCTACTGGGAGAAAATGACAGCTGGGGAAATTTTCTCCCAACCTTTCACCCAGTTCCTCGGGCCTACCCCACCAGTTTTCAAAGGGTTAAAATCTTCTCTGAATGCTAATGACATCATACAGTGGCTGGTGTTGCTGATAGGCCTGTTATACTTAGCATTCAGAGACAAAGGGAAATTGATTGGGATAAGCACCCTGACACCTATCCCAGAGACTAGGGGTGCTTCCCCAGAGCCTGCTCCTGCCCCACAGCCCGCCTCAGAAATGAACCACCCACAGTGGGGGGGTTCTGGTGAGGAAGATACTTGAGATGAGCCAGAAGCTAGAGTACATTTTCTCAGCTGCTGGAAAACCCTCCCCTTGCCTCAAAGAGGGAGAGTCTGATGATGCAGCAGTGGAACCCACAGACATTGCAACCGTCCAGGTTCCAGCTGAACCACAAGGGCAGTCACAGCCAGCAGCTGTTACCCCTGTGGAAACGAGGAAGTCTAAGCTGAAATCACAGAACCCTGTTGATAAGGATAAGAAAGGAGGGCCCTCACAACCCACAGGGGAACGAGAGGTTGAAATCATTACAGAGTCCCTGATGTGATTGTCTCCGTAATTTGCAAAAAGACATTGTGAGGTGGGGGCGTGAGGCTTATACAACCTGGTTACATCGGTTCTGGGATCTTATGAGTACAGGTGTGCAACTAGATGGTGGTGAGGCAAAGAATGTGGGACGCTTGACCCAGGACTCAGGTGTGAATAAGATATTTGTCAGGGAGCCAGGGCCCCTTTCCCTCTGGGAGTGGCTTTTAATGAATGTAAGAGAGAGGTTTGTCCACAGACAGAGAATGGAAGAGCATTATCATAGGCGGAGCAGGAAAACCATTGAGGAAGGGATCCAACAGCTGAGAAAAGTGTCAGTATTAGAGGTCCTTTTTGGGAGGGGTGGACAGCATGATAACCCTGACAAAGTCAGGTGCACTAGGCAGATGTTGTGGAGTCTGGCAAATCTAGGGCTGTAGATAATATTTTATATATTAATAAAGGCCTTTCTGCACAAACCAGCCTTTGGAATAAGTCGTGATATTAAAGCCTAAAGTCCTTGAAACCTTCCTGCAGAAGAGAGAGTAAAGCAAAGAAATATCCTTGTGTATAGGAGGAAAAATGTAAACCTGTGTGTATTAGCCAATAGTAACTTGCTTAGCCCGCGGACCCTGTCAAACCCTATAAAAGGTGTGCTAAAGATAAAAATAAACAACGTTCACTTTTACTTCTCTGAAGGGTCATGAATAAGCTGGCGGTCTCTCAATATCTGGCGTTCCGAACAGGAACCTCTCGCGGGCTGAGGGGATTCGGTGGTGGAGCCGGCAAAGCGGATCTGAACACGGGAAGCCGCGGACGCGGATCGGTATAGGATAGGCAACCTGTGCGCCGTGAGATGCAGTGCGGTAAGACGTGGAATTAGAATGCAGGTTGCTGGGGGAGACAGAGTGCAGAGGAGTATGTGAGGTATTGAGAGACCGCCAGCTTTTTCACCACTCTTCACAGAAGTAAAAGTGAATGCCGTTTATTTCTATCTTTAGCACACATATAGGGTTTTACAGGGTCTGCAGGCTAAGCAAGTTACCACTGGCTAATGCACACAGGTTTACATTTTTTCTCCTGTACACGAGGATATTGTTTTGCTTTACTCTCTCTTCTGCAGGAAGGTTTCAAGGACTTTAGGCTTTAATATCACGACTTATTTCAAAGACTGGTTTGTGCAGACAGGCCTTTAGTAATATATGAAATATTATCTACAATTTGCCCTTTCTCTTTTTGCACAAACCAGGCTTTGGATGCAACTCATTCTATACTTTTATGAAGACAAGATAACATACAATTTAAACTGTCATCCCAATTAACACTGTAAGTCCATCCTCCTTCCAGCACAAGAGACCTCAACCATCCAGTGATACCCCAGCTGGTGAACCAACTTTCAATGGGATCACTATCTTCTTTCAGGGCATGTAACCCATCCTGTAGCTGTTGTAGTTGCTCATGGATGGAAACTGAACGATCCGTAAGATTCAAGCAGCACATGCCTTCAAACTCCTCACAACCATGTCCTTGTGCGAAGAGCAAGAAATCAATTGCAGCTCGATTTTGTAATACTGCATGACATGCACTACTCACATCGGCTGAAAGTTCACTTAACATTGTGGATGTTAAGTTCAATTCTTTCTTAGTCTAACAAGCGAGCCTTTTTTGAGTTGCTAAGCCTTAATTAATTCAGGCTTCACTTTGACTGTTTGATGTTTTTTATTTTATCAGCTACATACAGCAATTGGTGTAAGCTTGGATGGAACAAAGTAAGTTTCCCAAGATAACAGGGTTCTCTATGTAGATTAGCAGGAATCCCATTCCATGCTCTATCTCCTCAGATTAGGAATATGGAACTAGGTAATCACTTTGGTAATTGTCCTGTGAGATTGCACTGCGAATAAAAAGCTTTACATTCAGCGTGAGTAACGAGATCAACTACAGGGTTGTCTGCATCCCAGTGCTGCATTACTTTGTTGGAACAGCTTTTTGTCGGGGGTTCAAACATTATTCATCCATCTGAGGTACTGGTGGAACCTAACAAGTCTAATTCTTCTGGGGGCTCTATGGTAACATTGAGAACTTGGATAATTTTTGCTTGCCAGAAGGCTTTGCGCTGTCTTAATGTGAAGCCAACAGTGCGATTGCACTCTTGCAACATTGCCAATTGATTCAGTCGAGTCTCGTTACTAACTAAACCCCCAAATGCTTGAGGATCCCATTCAGGGACTCCTATGAGACAGGTGCGAAAAGGATCTCCAGGTGTGGCTCGGCTTAGATACATTGATCTTTGGCCAGTTCAATGTGCCAGAGTGACCCATATGTTCTGTCGCTTTTGGATGTTAGTTAGCAGACAGTTGGTCGGGACAATACACAGCACAATTACTATAAGCAGTTTGTTCCATGCAAATGACATCATACCTGTAGACTCACAAGACATTAACGTTAAATGAACTTTCAAAGATGTTTACACTAGCTTTTGAAGGGGGAATACTTATACTTTATACTAATATAACAATTACTACACAGGCTAAACTCTTTATTTTAAACTATTATCTAACTACTTTTAATACACATGCTCTGGTATATATGAAGTCTAAGCGTGAAAGCAATTTGCTGAAAGGGTAAACACACAACTACACTTTGCTTTATATACAGTTAGATGGAGTCTACAATTTTCTTAGATCTTCTACAGAATTTCCTTCACAAACAGACTATGATTTAACACGATTCAGTCTTGGAACGTTCACTGCTCCCGTGATGTCAGCTGGCAGCTGATTGGTGACTGAGGGCTTCGATGTTTAGGTTGTTCTTCACATCCTTCTAAATCTTAAAACAGAGAATAACTAAAACAATTGGTAGAGACACAACATCATAATAACAACATAAAATTTCTGTTGGTAAACTCTGTGTAGTTTTCAGACACAACTGTGTCCTGACAGCTTGACTTCTGATCCATGTCTGGAGTACCAAGGCTGTGTGGTGACTTCTCTGTTCACTGGATCTCATGTGTTCAGAGGCAGACAGTCTGGTCAGATGAACAGGTGACCTTTTTGAACCTGTCAAGAAAACACAGACACTTCTCCCCTTGAAGTTAATGAATTACACTAATCAAATGCTTTTAGGGCATCAATTTCCCCCGTTTTTCGTTTTTTTTTTTTAAAAATAAAAATGAGATGTACTTCTGTCATACACATAAACATCAACACAAAACCATATACACAATGAATAAGAACCGATAGCAGTTAAAAATCAATCAAATCATAAACATTATTAATAACATATATAATATAAAACTACCACTAACTACTAAAACACTGCACCAGCATCTTATAGTCCACAAACAATCAGAAACAAAAAAAAAATCAGTGAAGGATTGGATAACCACCTCCGGAAATGATTCTCTAAGTCCATTTCAAAATTGATCCAGCTGTCATGTTAATAGGGTCAAATTGCTATGTCAAAAAGTGACTCAAATACTGATTTGGTACAGAAAACATCTGGATCTGTTGGCAAACATTCTGTCCAGGTAAAGTCAAGGCTTGGCCAGGGCTTTAGGCTTTAAACTGGAAAGATGCCTCTTAACTAATTTTTAAAGCAAGGTTTTCAATAGTAGCAGCTATGAGATGCTTACAGCACAGCAAACTGTTAAAATGCATTTGTACAAATCAAATGATCAGAAGCCTTAGGTACCAGACCAATTAAACCATGCAGCAGTTGGTTTAATCTGAAGCTTCTCTCATGGCAGCTGATCCTCAGCAATGCTACATTTTCTTGAAATTCTGGAAACACTGAAAAATAAGAAAGCTATAACAAACAAAAACTGTAGAGAATGCAACAAACAATAGAACTCCCGATGAAGTCAAGGGTGTCACAGACTGCATTCACTTCTATCCACAAGCAGGTGTTCATCAGCGTTCTACCACAGCTGTTTCAGTTGTAGCTATCTTCATCTCTCTCAGAAAATAACTATACTTTGCAGTTTAGACAAGTGTCTCCAATAAAACATAAAACAATTTAAATTAAACAATATTTAAGCCAAATAAAAATTAATTATAACAAAAGGAAATAACAAAACTTAACCTTAAAAGAATATCGAAGTTATAAAACTTAACTTAAAAACATTCAAGCCTAAACATAATAAAACTTGACTTTTCTTAATTCTATTAACACGCTATGAGATAAAGCCATAACTTAATCTTATTCTGTTATTACAAAAAGGCAACTAAAAGTTTGATATATACCTTTTAAACACAATATAACAATAACATGGATTCACTATAAAGATTATAAAAATGTAACAAATACATCGCAATTCTATGTCATCTAGCTTTGAGGATAACTCACAATAACTGCAAATGTTACTAAAAATACTTATTCATAACAGGAATTTGCCTAGTATATGCTCAAATTGGTTAGGATTTTAAAGTGTGGTTTTTCTAGGGAAAAACCACAACAACACAGGATTTGGCAAGCTGCCATTCAGCTTTTGTAGCAATTTTCAGAAACGTTAAGTCCAATTCTTAAACTTACATCCAAAATCCAAATTGGTATATATGCAGTTATATGTGTTTTATATAATAAAAGGACTCACACTGAAATTACCTTATTAACATTGTGGAAAAAACAAGCAAATAGATAATATATGCTTTAACTTAACTTTTTCTTGTACAGTAAAGTTCTCTTAACTAATTATTTTTTAAACCACAAATCTCTTCTCTAGATAACATTAATTGGAAGGTTTTCTTAGTAGCTGTAAATCATACCAGATTTTAACCTCAGGTTTTAAGGCTAATTATTGCAAGGTAACTTCTGTTAATATTCACCTTAAACACCTTTTTTTTTTCTTTTTTTTTTAAACTTTCAAAGAATCACAATAATTTCTCTAGTAAAACTGTAAAAACTGCAACTGCATAAACTCACAATTACTTAAAACACAAAATTAACTCTAAAAGGGTATATAAAAACATTTTAAAAAACCAATGAATCATGACTTTTTAACAAACTGGGTACTATCCCAATGCTTTTTCTTAGAGAGGGAGCGGGGGGGAGGGGGGGGGGGGTGGACTACCCGCCCTGCTGCTGCTGCAGCTCTGCTGTCTTTCTTCACAACCCCCACATACTCTTGCAGAGAGGAAAAACGGAGAGAAGAGGAAATAAAAACCAAAAACTCACAAAGTTAACTTTAACAAATGCAGTTGTTTCTCTCAATTTCTCTCTCATTGTTTCCAGATCACGATTTTACAAAAGCAGGCGATGTTACACAAAAAGTCTCTCAGGGCCAGGTGATAACAATGGTGACCATTGCAGCTTATCAACTTTTAATTACAGTGATGAATTTTGAACTAGATACCATATAGTTTGTGATTTTTTGGCTATTTTGTCTCTCTTTGAAGCTGCCTGAGCCACCTGTTTCTGCTCAACTGCTTCTGTAATTGTTCAGCATGGCCTTGGAACTTTTTCTGCACTGCCTCTGCCCTGGGGGTGCCTTCGTTCTCTGCGCACACCTCAGTGCTCCCCCATGTCTCCCTGGTTCGGGTAGAAACCAATCTAAATTTGGCTTCTTTTCTTCCAGGGTAGTTAAGTTGGAACTTCAATAAGATTGTAGTGTTAAGAGTGACTACAAAAGCGAAGCAAATAGTTCAGGACGTATCACATCCTGCCGTTGCTGAACAGATTCTGTTCGTTGTTGCAGCGTGTGCTGTAGAATTTCTTTCTCATTATTTTTTTCTCTCTGACTCTCCCTCCCTCTTTCCATGGGCAGCATAGATAGGAGTGCTTGCCCAGCAGTGGGAGGTAAAGGCGTCTGCTGCTGTGATGCAGGTAGAATTACAGGGCTCACACCCTCAGCATATCTCACTTTTCTGTTTTTTAAGGTATTAATTACAATCTGCCAAGTTGGACCGAGAGACAGTGTCCTTGCCTTTCCCTGTAATCGTGTTCTTCCACAACAAATTTCCTATGTCTTTCCATTCTTCCGGGCGCCCACGCCTATTATCAGCCACCGGCCCAGGATCTCAGCTCATCCCTGCTGATCCAGCCGACTGTTCCTCAGAGCCGTGCAGGAGCACCAGGACTGCCCACCTGAGAGGTTTGTGAAACAAAGCCTCTCCTCCATCCTGTCTCAGCCGAGAAAGCTGTCACGGGACCCCTGGTTCTGTTTTCTTGCTAATGCTGTAGTTATTGTTTGTTTGCCTTGTTATAAATACTAGTAAAGAACTGTTATTCCTATCCCCAGATCTCTGCCTGAAAGCCCCTTGATTTCAGAATTATAATAATTCAGAGGGAGGGGGTCTGCATTCTTTCATTCCAAGGGAGGCTCCTGCTCTCCCTAGCAGACACCTGTCTTCTAAAACTGAGACACCTTTGAATAACTCCTCTTTAAAAAATGACATCCCTAAACTCATTTAACCCATTACACACCTCAGAGTGATGTAAAATAAGAGTGAACTGATGACAAAATTTCCGGGCAGCTGGCATCAAAAAAAACTAGAAAGCTATAAAAGAAATCATTTTCTTGTGAAAAAACTCCATAAATTAGCAAAAGAAGACTTCTTTTTCTCTACAAATAAAAAGATTATGGCAAAAATTAAGAGTGTTTTTTACCACCAAAGTTTTTTTGTCTCTATGTTATTATGTGAACAAGAGAATAGTTAGATAGTTAAGAGAAAAGAAGGTTTCTAGAAGTTTTTTTCTGGTTTCTTATTCTTGTAGTTTTTGTTAATAAACTTTCTTTGTTCCTTTTAAGCTTTAAGCCTGTTTTGCTCTTGTTCTAATCCATATCTTACAACAAGAAATAAGTACGTTTTCTAGTATATTTTTTAATTACTGCTTTAAAACTACAACAGTTGCCATGGATTTTGTGGATTCCCCATCCTTGGAAGTGTTCAAGGCCAGATTGGATGGTGCTGTGAGCAACCTGATCTAGTGAGTGGCGTCCGTGCCCATGGCAGGGGGATTGGAAATAGATGATATTTAAGGTGCCTTCCAACTTAATATATTCTATGATTCTATTATATTGAGGGTCAGGATTTCTCTGACTCTCAACAAGCTTCCATCTGCTGCATTTCCCTTCAGGGCTGGAAGGATGTGACTCCACCAAGATATTTCTCACATACTGCTTGATACTCTTCAGCATCTCTGCTTCCTCTTTAAGCTCTGTCACCAGGCTGAGGTGATTGTTGAAGTCCAATCTTAAGGCAGGAATCAGACAGCACACCAATGTGATGTGGAACTGAGACCTTTATTTCTTGCTCTTGCATTACTTATATAGTTTAAGCCAAGCATCTAAAAATAGCATACAAACTTATAGCTCTGATTTATAATATTGTTTGCATTCTTTTCTATACACGTTACTATATTTATCTTAAAGTAGCCACCAGATGTTTGCAGACCTTTGTTTGATCCTTGTTCTTGCTCAACAAGCAGGAAAATTTTATGGCCTTGTTTTCTTTGGCAGTCTACTGTTAGGGTCAGCATGCTCTGTAGTTCAGATGTGGGTCAAGGCATATATTCTTTTGATCCACATTCTTTATTTGGCACTACATTAAGACGACATCCTTTTATAAAGAGGCTGCAAGCCAAGCACACCTGCAAAAGCTCCAACAGTGATCATCCACGTTGTCACACCATGCAGATGCCATCTGTGTCAGGTTCAAACACTCCCTACATCCAGAGATCTGGACAGTTGTATGCTTCTGTGGGAGCTCCATCTGGATCACCATGCTCCTTCTAGAGAAACTTTTCAACCATGTGGAAACCATTGCTGGATCTGTTCTAGCTGGGCAGGCAAAAAACACCAGGTGAGCTTGCCTCAGGAGCCACAAGAGTGGCTGTGCCCTCCTACACGCCATGTCTGCATGAACTGCCGTGCCACATTCTGTTTGCTTGCCCTGGTCACTGCACTCCCTAGAGCCATTTTAATATCCCATGATTGCTCTGGAAATGCCCTCACCAGATCAGCCTCTCTCATGAGAGCTGCCAGATCCTGCAATGACTTTTCACTCTCTTTTGGTTTTCCCTGACTCCGGGAACCCCCCACCTAACTCCTTTGGCTGTTTTGCCCCAGAATTACCATAGTTGCTGGTGCTGTCATTGCTGTCACCCTGTACCTTGGTGACTGAAAAGATAGGTCAAATGTCCCTGGATCTCAGTCTTTTCAGGGCTGAGTTCTTCTAGGATACTCCCTCCCAGGGAGTTTTGCATATCTTGGTTCTGTGTCAGAAAGAGTACTCCAAAGGCTCGTTAGACTCTTGTTTCTCATGTTTATTAATATATTATTAAAAGACTTGGCATGTCTTCCCCAGACTTTTTGCTCAAGTTCAACCCACCATCACCTGGCTCAAATTGTCTTGAAAGGTACAAAATGGCCTCGAAATATGCAGCT
The DNA here is from genome assembly GCF_030490865.1 of Poecile atricapillus. Classification (NCBI taxonomy): domain Eukaryota; kingdom Metazoa; phylum Chordata; class Aves; order Passeriformes; family Paridae; genus Poecile; species Poecile atricapillus. The sequence continues at coordinate 66,052,974 of NC_081288.1, forward strand.
CTTTTATCTTTATACTTATTTTCACCCAGTTAACTATAGACACCTAAATTATTTTTCTTAGCGACCCAATGACCTAACACCTGTGTGCTGCACTGTGGCATTTTCTATCCAATCACTTACTATTACCCAAAAACCTCTAGAAGAAGAAGATGAAGAAGAAAGAAGAAAGACAAGAGACAACACCCTAAATCCTCCATCTTGTCTTCTGTTCTCTAAACTAGTTTAAAATCTAAACTAACTTTTTCACCCAGTGACTTAAGAAAACTCTCTAATTTACACACTCACACTTTTAGTTTTTCTATTTAACAGTTGTTTTCATGGTGTTATATGAAATTCAGTGTTTTCTTGGATGTCAGAGCCAGGTATCAGAGATAAGGGCACACACTCTGTGCCTCAGACTCCAACAACAAACTGCAATGATCAGGCAAAGGACTGGATCAAGCAAGCCGAACTTCTGCATACATCTGTCCCCATTTATACCCCTGTCTCTTTGTTCCCCCCGTTGTTCCTCCTTGATCCCCTTCCCCTGCATATTCCTTCATGGCTTTGCATAGTTCCACACTCCCATCCCTTCCCTCATGCCTAGCAATATCTTGGACCCTCAGGTTTGCATCAGTCACAAAGTCCCCATTTCCCTGCAGACTTCTGACAGCCCCTTGTAGTGGGTTGACCCTGGCCAAATGCCAGGCACCCACCAAAGCCGCTCTCTCACTGTCCTCTGCAACTGGACAGGGGAGAGAAAATTTAACAAAGCATTCATGAGTTGAGATAAGGACCAGGAGAGATCACTCATCAAATACTACAACAAGCAAAACAGGCTTTAATTAGAGATATTATTTAAGTTTATTACTAACAAAATCAGAGCAGGATAATGAGAAGCAAAATAGACCCTTGAAAACACCTTCCCCTCCCACCCCTCCCTCTTCCCAGCTCTACCTCCTACCCCAGTGGTGCAAGGAGATAGGGTGTCTTGGTTTAAAACACAAATATCTGACATGGAAGGCAGGACCTTCCTGGAATGGAAAGAAGAACCCTCCCTCAAAATTACTATACCTTTGAAAATTACAGGGCTTCCAAGTAAAAATGTAGGAAAATGAATAGCAGTTCTATACTAGAAAATATATATATAACAAAACAGAACAAACAACAAAACAATAACAGACATTTCCCACCCATTAAGCACTATTTTTCCCCTTTGGTGTAGTTACAACCACAACTAGCAGGGGGTGCTGGTGGCTCCGGCAAGATGGAGAAAGTGCAGTAGCTAACTCGCAACCGGCAGGGAGTGCTCTGGTGCAAGTTCGGAACCTCACCAGGGATCATGACAGTGAGGAAGCGAGGAAGGGAGTGTACAGGGAGAGTGATTCCCCTGAGCACTCACGTGGACTGTGCTGATCTCCCAACACTGGCAGCCACCAAAGACTAAGTCAACAGGGTATCTAGGACTCTGTCTCTCTCTTGCAAGAAATGGGCTTACAAGCAGGTGGCTGGGAGAACTCCACATCAGTGCCAAGCTGCTGTGCAGAAGTCCAAAGCAAAAACCGTATGACCGTCTCTGCTCCCAGCAGGGAAGAAGACTGTCCACACCCAGCTAAGAACTGCCAAACTCCCATTCCCTCCCCTTCCCAAACCATTTCCCTGGTATGCCAGAATGATTGGCTACTCCTTTTGTTCATTCAATAACCTACCATTTATCCCCAGGAGTGTCTCCCATCTCCTTCCCCCAGTATCTTTTCAGATGACAAATGGGAAAAAATTCACTGTAAAGCCTAACCCTCAACACAGAATGGGGGTTTTGGTCAGTTCACCTATGGTTTCTCCCACTGCTCAAGGACAGGAGTCCTTCCCCTGCTGCAATATGGGGGTCTCTCCCACAGGAGACAGTTCTCTGAGAACTTCTCCAATGTGAGACCATCTCACGAGCAACAGATCTGTGCAAACTTCCGCAACGTGGGTTCATTCCATGGGCAGCAATCCTCCCAACACTGCTGTAACATGGGCCATTCTTCCACAGGGTGCAGTCCTCCAAGGACAGGCTGTTCCAGCATGGGCTCCTCTTGCCTCAGGTCTCACACAGGGTCACAACCTCCTCTCAGGCATCCACCTGCTCTAGCGTGGGTCTCCTCCATGGGCTGTGAGTGGATCTTTGCATCCTTGTGGATCTCCATGGGCTATAGGGGAGCAGCCTGCTTCACCTTGGTCTTCACGACAGTTTGCAGAGGAATCTTAGCTCTGGTGCCTGGAGCACCACCTCCCCCTCTTTCTTCACTAACTTTGGTGTCTGCATAGTTGTTCTTCTCACATGTTCTCCCTCTGCTCTTCTCTGGTCACAATTACAACTGTGCAACACCTTTTTGTTTTTCCTTCTTAAATATGTTATAACAAGTGTGTTACCTCCATTTCTAATTGATCCAGCCTTGATCAGTGGCACATCCATCTTTGGAGCCACCAGGTAATGACTCTGCCAGACATGGTGGAAGCTTCTAGCATCTTTTCACAGAAGCCACCCTTGTAGCCACCCCCCACTACCAAAAACCAGGCGATGCAAACCCAATACACCCCTCAATTGATGTGACTGGTCATTACTGAATCACAGAATATGCTGAGTTGAAAGGGACCCACAATCATCGAGCTCAACTCCTGGCTCTGCACAGGACCATCCCCATGTGCCCGAGAGTATTGTCCAAATGCTTCTTGAGCTCTGTCAGGTTTGATACTGTGACCACTTCTCTGGGGAGCCTGTTCCAGTGCCCAACCATCCTCTGTGTGAAGAATTTTTTTCTAATATCCAATCTAAACCTCCCCTGGTTGTCTACAATGAGGTGTCTCCTCAGTCGTCTCTTCTGCAGGATGAACAGATCAAGCAACCTCAGTTGCTCCTCATAAGGCTTCCCCTCAAGGCCCTTCATCTTCGTTGCCCCCCTTTGGATGCTCTCTAATAACTTAGTATTTGTCGTGGTTTTGAACCAGTAATTAACAAACAAGGGGGAAAAAAGAATTATTATTTTTTTGCTGTGAGATATGGATTAAAATAAGAGCAAACCAGGCATAAAACTTAAAAGGAATAAAGAGAAGTTTATTGACAAACTACAAGAATAAGAACACCAGAATAAACTTTTAGAAAAACCTTTTCATTTCTTACTGCTCACTATTCTTTTGTTCACATGACAACAGAGACAAAAACTTTATAATTTTGATGGTTTAAACAGTTCTAATTCTTTTTATAGTCTTTTCCTCAGTTTCTGTAGAGAAACAGAAGTTCCTTTCTGTTAATTTATGGAGTTTTTCACAAGAAAACTATTTTGTTATAGTTTCTTGTTCTTCTGATATCAGCTGCTCAGAGCTGTTATTATCAGAGCCCACCCCTCCTATTCCACATCACTCTGAAATGTTATAGGTCATTAGTTTGGGGATAGTATTTTTAAGGATAAGTGAGTCAAAGGCAAAAAAGTATTCTTCATCTGCTCCTGTGAGCTTCACTAGAAAAACAGTTTTCTCATTGCCTCTCAAGGCTTCAAATCTCTCAGCACTTCACTATACCATAATTACTCTACTTTTTCTCAAATTTACACTTTGAACACTCTATTCCTCCCCATACTCTATCATGAATTAAAGGAGTTCTTTTCAGGACTTCATTGTCCATCCCCATAGTTTTAACAGAAAGATATTTCAGCTTAATTAAAGCATCTTCTTAATTCTCTACCTTTCTTGAAGTTTCTTTTCTTTCTTGCCACTAGTAGTTTATAAAGTCTCTTTTCATGTGGATCACTCTCCTTTTCTCTTTCTGGACGAAAAGATTAATCCGCAAGTCTCATCTGGATAAGAAAGAGTTAAAATCTTGCCCAAGCTTTTGTAGATGGTTCGGTGATCTCTGCTGAACAGGAGCTGGAGCTGCCTTCGATGGAAAGTTCTTCATAGTTGCTCTGGAAAGCATAGTTACTGTTTCTGCTTGCAGCAGGCTTAAAGCTTTTCTTCCTCTTTACTCGGCAGTTTTCTGGTAAATTCTATCACAGCAAAACCTGCAGCTAAGCCAGGAACCGGCCTGGCCCGGCTTAGCCCGGGGCAAGCCCCCGCCGGCCCCCATCTCCCGGCCGGGAGAGCGGCAGGCCCAGCTCGGCCCCCACCCAGGCTGCATGGCCTGGGCAGGGAATGAGAGGCTTGGAGCTCCGCCACCCTTCACAGCCAGGAAACAAAGAGACACCACAGACTTCTGGGTGTACACTTTAAGGTGGGGTTCACAAGTTGATTCTACTTTTCAATGGCTAAAACTGCTGTCAATTCTCAGCAATGACCGATAATTGGTCAAGAGAAAAGACTCCCAAGAGCCCCCAGCAACTTTAACTTCCTTAAAGGTAAACTAACCTCATGACAGTATTAGAAAGCAGAGCAAGACAATCACCTGCCTTGACCGGCTGGCAATGTTTTGCCTGATGCACCCCAGGACACAGTTAGCCCTCCTAGCTGCGAGGGCACACTGCTGACCCATAATCAACTTTCCATTGACCAGGACCCCCAGGTCCCTTTCCCCAGCAGTGCTTTCCAGCATCTCAGTCCCTAGTCTATCTGTACATCTGGGGCTGCCCTGTACCAGGTGCAGAGTCCGGTAGTTTCCCTTGTTGAACTTCATCTGGTTGGTGATTGCCCAACTCTCTAAATTGTTGAGGCTTCTCTGCAGAGCCTCCCTGCCTTTGAGGAAGTTGAGAGCTCCTCACAGTTTTGTATCATCTGCAAACTTGCTTAGTATCCTTTCCAGTCCTGTGTCCAGGTGATTAATGAAGATGTTGAAGAGCACAGGGCCAAGGATATAGCCCCACAGAACCCCCCTAGTGACAGGCTGCCAGTCTGATGTCACCCCATTTACTATAACCCTTTGTGCTCCACCCATGAGCCAGTTACTCACCCACTGCATGATGTGTTTATCCAGCTGGGCACTGGACATTTTGTCCATAAGGATCCTGGGAGAGACAGTATCAAAAGCTTTACTGAAATCCAGAAAGATGACATCAGCTGGCTTCCCTTGATCAGCTAGGTGGATTGCATTGTCATAAAAGGAAATCAAGTTTGATAAGCAGGACTTTCCTCTCATGAAGCCATGCTGGCTGTGACCAATGACTGCATTGTCCTTCAGGTATTTTTCAATACCTCCCAGAATAATCTTCTCCATAACTTAGACACTTAAGTGAGAGTAACAGGCCTGTAGTTTCCAGGGTCCCCTGTATTGCCCTTCTTGAAAATCAGGACAACATTCACCAACGTCCAGTCAGCTGGAACCTCTCTGAATTCCCAAGACTGCATAAAAATCATTGAGAGAGGTTTTGTGATGACATCAGACAGTTCCTTCAGGATTCTTAGATTAATCCCATCAGGCCCCATAGATCTGTAGAGAAAGGAATGAGGGACTTGTCTTTATAAACAAACTGTGGGTCTGCTGGTAGATAAAACAAGCACTGAGAGATAAAAGAAACAATGGGAAAGATTCCACTGATTGATAAATGGAATGAGAGAGACTTGTCTTTACAAACAAACTGTAGGTCTGCTGATAAATAAAATTGGATACTGAGAGGTGAAAGAAATAATGGGAAGAAACATAAATTCCATGGGAATTCTACTAATTGACACAAGGAAAATAATTAGAAGGGGGTATACATTAGAAGGGAGTCTTAGTGATTTGGGGAATTAGGACTTTACAACCGAAATTGTAAAGTGATATGTTTTATTTCCATCAGCTGACAGCATCAGGGATGCATGGGGGATCATACACTATACATGCGTACCTGGTCAAGACAGGTTTCAGGTATAAATACACATCGATCCCACAAACCTACACCTCCCTGCCTGCCCATTCTCCACGTTCCCTCGCTTTGTATTATAATTAGCTGCCATGCCTCTTGGTGGTCGTGTTTGGTGGTCTTTGGGATGAAGGCCGAAGTCTTCCTCAGTGATCACTGTGTGACCTCTGCTTCTGGGCAGGTGCAGTGGAGGTTTGGCTCTCCCCCAGGTCAGCTTGCCCTGCTCAAAAGCACAAGTCTGGTCCTGGGTGATTTCTGGAGCCATAAGTTTCTGCTTTGTTGGATTTTCACAATACCTAGGTCTTGCTTTGCTGAGTTTTCGCAATATATCTTATCTTAATGTTTTTTACCTGGCAACTAAGTTCCTATGTGGTCTGTTACAAACTGTTTCTGCTGTGTTCTATTTCCTCTCCACCTGTTTAAGCATATTATAGGTTTCTAAAATTCTAAATTTTCAGAACCATATATGTTCCCTATCTCATTAGGTATCAAATGTTTTGGGAAGTCTTTACCTCTCAAGTTCCTCAGCCAATAGGGAAAGAGAGGTAAATGCGGCTGGGAAATTAAGGTAAAAAGAAGGCTGTGTCCTCCAAAAATCTGAGACACTCCAGGGGAAATGCTCCATGGCCTCTCCCTTTATTCAAATAAAGTTACATTATTCCTCTGTCTCCTTTTTGGACATAAACCTCCAGTGTTTTTGGACTATTTTTCCTGACAGTAGGAATCCAGCTGGAGCAGCAGATCCCGCACAATTTCCAGATCAACTGGGAGTTGATCATTCTCATAGTCATGGTCCTCCAGCTCAGGGCACTGAGACTCCCTTGATCTGTTATCCATGTTGAAGACAGAGGCAAAGAATGTATTAAATATCTCTGCCTTGTCTCTGTCCCTTTTTGTGATGTGACCATCCTCATCCTGTAACGTGCCCATGTCATTATTACACTGTATATTGCCATTAATATATTTGAAAAAAAAACCCTTACCTTGTTCGCGGAAGGAGTATGGTGCTGTGACCCTTTAAAAAACAGGGAACAGTAATGCAGGGGCCCTGTCTGTTTTGTCCATGCTCCCAAGGGAGTCACCTTGGGCCGGTCCCAAAGCAGTAGCCCGGGAAGCTGTTTCTCACAATTGGGTGCTGCTGTCTGAGATCGTCGTAGCCCGGGAAGCAGTTCGCAATCTGGAGCTGCTTCCGAGCAGTTCTGGAATATCCATGCCACCACTGCCACCGAGTCTTAGGGAAAGAGAGTGAGAGACAGTGCACCTGACCTCTGTCGCACCGCGGTCCACCACCTTTTGCCGCCGTGTCATAGAGAAACAGAACCCCGTGCGCCCGCACTGTCATTGTAGGAACTAGCATTTTGGGAGTGCAACCCCCGAAAAAACTAGCTCTCCAGGTTTTGTTCTGTCCTTGTTTGTTTTTCCATTGCTCTCTGGCAAAGGCAGGGCAAGAGGTGGGGGGGGGGAATGTTTGAGCCTGATTGGAAAGAAGGGTGCTGATGTCTGTACAAACAATTCGATGGGTGAGGGTCTTTAAGAGAAATGGTGTTAATGTCTTTGAAATGGGTCTTAATGTCTACGAACATCAAGCTATTCAAGTTTGTTACAGAACCCAGAAAGTTTGACCAGAGAGTTTGACTCCTGAACTTTAGGGTAATAGACAAATGGGTCAGCACAAAGTCTATTGCAGAACCCAGACAGCCTGAATGTCTGAAATTTAAGGGAAAATGATGATGCATGTTCAAGGGGGAATATTTGGTAGGCGATTTGGGAAGGCCGTTCCTTCCTAGTGCCTCAGCCAATGAGAAAAGGAAGAGGGCAATATGTGGCCAGCAGTTTAGGATAAAAGAAAGCTGTGCCCTCCAAAATCTCAAGAGAAACTCCATGGGGTATGCCCTAGTGGCCTCTCGCCCTTTATTCAAATGGAGTTGCAGGACTCCTCTGTTTCCTTTGTGGACATTGGCTTTTCATAGTGTCTTTTCCACACAAGCTGAAAGATCGTCTCCACCACTGAAAGTAACTTGCTGATTTCTCATAATATGTGGCTAAATCTATAATTAACTAACAAAATGGTTTTAAGGCCTTTTGTTCTAACACATAACAAAGATAAAGGGAACAAAATTTAAACAGGAACTAACATATTCAAGAAGTATGTAGCTGAACAGGCATATGCTGAGTAATTTCTTTGCATTGTTTAAAAACAGGATGCATAAATGATGTTTAACCAAAGAGTAACAGATGTTCAGGAAAATGTAACTGAATAGGTAATTTTTTTATATGTAGACAGGATATATATAGCTTAGAATAAATAAGCAGCCAGTCATCAACCAACCTTCAAGGTCATGAACCAAGCCATCCAGGATGATAAAGAAATAACACCAGAAAGAATCAGTTTTATAGTTTGAAAACAAGATAGACTGAGCATGTGTCAATTAAAAAAGTTCAATTAAAGGACAAGTGATGAAGACTATGGAATGACCACCAGAGGGACTGTGTTCTTACAAAAAGACAATAGATGGCAGCAAAGACCATGAAATAGTTAACTCATGCTTATACAACCAGTTTTAAAATAAGGGTGTTTTATGTTACTGATTTCTTTGTCTGTATAATGAATATGTGACAGCCTTGTAAATAGAAACAGCATGAATTTATCTGCTTGTGGGGAGCACTGATGGAAGGAAAATCCTCAGTGCTTTTTGGGCACCTCTAATAAAGAATGCCTGCTTTGGTAAACACATATTATACTTATGGCTTTCGCAAAAATTAAAGTAGATACTATGTGCTGTGCATTATAATATAATGTTAACTTTTGCAGAAGTAGCTATAGTTGTGAAATAATAAGTAATGCTTTTATTTTTGTAATTAACAGACAATAATGAAAATAACTCAGACATATTTGTGAAGTAGCTGATGCTGATTTTGAGTACTTGTGGTTAACTTGCAATGACTGAAATAGCAAAACCATCTGCATGGTCAGATAACATTAGAGGAACGGGTGTGATTGACGAAGACCCCTGCTACTGACACTGACTATCAGCAACTGTCACCTGCTGAAACCATGGAACAGGGGACCATTGTGACAAGGTGACACACGACCCTCAAAACCACATCCAAGATAACTGCACATGCTCTCAAAAGGCAGAACAGAGGAAGGACCATGCTAAAAAGTTCCTGGAACGTGTAAAGGAATTCAAAGAAATTTTTGAATATGTATAATGGTTTATGAATATGTATTTGACCGATGCAATAGAATGGGTATATAAGAAGAGTTGCTATTGTTGACCAGTGTGCCTCTGGCTATGGCTACACACCCAGCACTGTTAGTTTTGTTTTATTGATTTTGTCCCCTATTGTCCTTTATTAATTTTTTTAAAATTCAACTGAGGAGTGGGCTTCATTTCTCACACTGCTTAACACTTGTCAAATTTTGGTGTTATTTCACTGTCTTTGTTCTCCTGGGCCACAAGGAAATGCCCAGGCCAGCAGCAGCCATCTTGTCTTTGTTCTAGTGAAACAAATTAAGAATTAGGAATCAAGCATAAAGAAATGCTTTGACTAAAAGAGGGGGGCTAACAAAACCGTAGAAATGCTTACTTCTCCCACAAGAGTTGGAAGAGAACAAGACTACAAGATAAAGAGCTAGAATGTGCAAACAGGATGCAAGGACAAAGACACCACAGGATAAGGGGATCCTTTGGACCCCTAAACCAGGAGAAATGGTATCGAAGTCCAAAAGATGGTCAAAGGACTAAAAGGAGCATGCGCAAGGAGACAAGGTGAAAAGTTCAACTCAGACGAAAATTGCTGACTTCATCCCAAAGACCTCCAGACGACCACCAGAGTGACCAACAAGGAGCAGTGCACAATTGTAAAGAGGCGTGGAGCTAATTTTAATATGAAGTGGGGACAGGTGGGGTTAGGAAATGAATATGTATTAGGTGTATTGTGTAACCCTAGTTTGTAGAGAATAAAAAGAGAGGTGCAAGTCTCCAGGGTGTGCATGTTTTTGGAGTTTACCCCCATGCACCTCAGCACTGACTAAATACATACCTACTCTTATAACTTACTCTGTGGGTTATACACTTTTCTTTCCGTATATCACTAGGACGACCACATGGACTTCTCGGGAAGCACCAGCCATTCTGTCTGTTCCAGGGGAGCTACATAACACCTTGCTTTTTGTTGGTTAAAACATTTCTTTCTTCTCTACAAGTTTCTTTTCATTTTGTATCTCATTCTATTGCCTTGTGTTTTTAGTAAATTGCTATTTTAACTTGACATCTCTGATGCAGTTTGACATTGGCCAAATGCCAAGTACTGTCCCCTGCCACAGCTGGGCAGGGGAGAAAAAAAAATTAAACAAAGAGTTAATGAGTTGAGATAAGGACCAGGAGAAAACACTCCAAGGGCAAAACAGGCTCATGTTAGAGGTACAAAATTAATGTATTACTGCGTAAAAAAGAGTGACTCTTCAGGATTTTTTAAAAGCTTAATAGGGAATAAAATAAGAGACAAAAGTCTAGTGCTGGGGTGCTCCTGGCAAACAGCCAAAGAACACACCGTATATTTGAAACAGTTTGTCTTTATAATGTATCATTCTTGAGGCTCACGTATATTCATATGTTTTATTATTCAAACTTCCTTGGGAACTCTTGCTATTCCAGGTTCTCTACTTGTTTGATTTTTAACTTCTGACCTGCCTGCAGGATATTGTATAGATAAGGTCTTCCCATGTTTCTATCCTGTTATTTCACACTCTAGATGCTTATGCGACAGTTTACAAATGTAAGGAAAATTAGTGGTTTTGCACCATTTTTTAAGTTGGTTACACAGAGGTATTTTTAGTCTCTATTTTTAACAGTTTGCTAATGCCTATGATAGTAAAAGGTTCTAAAATCTTAGAAAAATTGGAGACTTAGAAAGAAAGTTAGGTTTGCCAAGCCCTGGGAAAAGTAGCCCTGGGAAATGTTAGGCCTTGTACTTGCTAAAGGTCTTGTCAAACTGCACCTGTGTAGTCAGTATATGATAAATGATACAATTGTTAGATGTGATTAGATATAATTATTGTTTAAAGAACATGAGGAACAATGTTAGGATGCTAGGGGGGATCACGAGAAATCCATGCTTGGGTAAAAACAATGCATACAATCAAACAATGTAAGTTTAATTATTAATATGTAAGTTGTATAACGATAGAGTATAAAACATGTTCAACTCAAAACCAAGTAGGGTCAGATTTGGGTACACAGCTCTGACACCCAGAGCTCTTCAATAAAGCACCTTCATATAATCATTCGTGATTATGTGTGTTCCTGAACGCTAACACCTACAACACCATGTATTTATTACACTACTATTCTGTCCTGGTTTAGGGCAAATTTGGGAGAAAACTTTCAATGGGGCCCCCTCCAGGAAGCAAACCCACGTGGCCCTTTCCCCAACCAGTTTGGGAAGAGATTTCTCTGAGAGAAGTGGAAAAAACCTGTTTATTTAACAGGCAAAGCACTACCCAGCACATAAATGAACAACGCCAAATTACAAAACTTTTCACCGCTTGTTGTATTGCATTTTGTTACATGTTACATTCTCCCTTTTGTCCCCCCTCTGATCTGTGGCTGTGTTGGTTCCTTCCCCCTCACTCCTCCCCTTCGTTTTCTCCCTATTGGCTGTAACTTGCCTTCCCCCGCCCCCTTTCTCTCTGTTCAAAATCTATCGCGAGCCCAGACTCGCTATTTTTCTCCCCTGGAACCATTCGGATTAAAAACTGGGACACTGTCCCGGGAAGAGAGAGCCTCCTTGGTCTTTTATCTTTTGTCCTTGCTAAATCTCCTCTCCCCCTGATGGACTGCGGCTACTTGGGCGACTTCCCGAGGGTGAGAGCAATAGGATATTAGCAGCCACTTTGAAGAGATAATATATTCAGAGGGTCTCTCTCCTGTGGGTACTCACTCTGTTATCAATCCCTCTGGCACTGGAAAATTCCGCTGCCCAGGCTAGGCCCCCGGTAGTCTACAGGTGCAAGCTCCTGATGTACCCCCAAGTCCCTAGTCTAGAGCAGGTTCGAACCGTTCTAAGAAAAGGGAAAGAAAAACAGTCTAGGAAGACCTCTCTGCTTTGGCTAGCTGGAAAGCAAAGGTGATCTCTCTCGCTGTCTGTCTGTGCTGTAGTCAAAACTCTTTCCTGGAATGCAGGGGGAGCAAGTACAGTCTCTGCTAACAGACTCGGTGCTTCTTCTCTACTCGTACTCTCAGATGAAGTCTTAAAGATACAAAACCTATTTCTGGGCTAGGCAGACGAATGGGGATACAATTTAACATCACAGTCACCCCATGACATATTCATATAAACAATACAGTGTATATGTAAACTGACAGATTATATCATATACAAGCAGTTAAAAGTAAGTATAAATTGTACTATATCAAAATATTTGTGATACAAAACTTAATCTATAAATGTGAAAGCCAATATTACGTTGTCATCTATAACAATTCCCCTCCCCCTTTTTTTTTCTTACTTTATTTGGCTTGAGCTTCAGCTTTTGAGCTTCTGTACTCTTGGCATAATGATATTTTTCATAGATCATATGTGCTTTCATTAAGTTTTTATCATCTTTTGTTTTCTTTAACACCATAACTTTCTGTATTCCTCTTGAGGTTACTGAATCGGGATTGACAGGCATTGTTATTAGTTGCATGTTTTGAACCACATAAGTAATCAATCAGATAAGACATGGAATTAAACATAGAAGAAAAATTAAACTTGTTATTCCACATAGCATTATAAATCCCACTTTTTCTTCTAGGATATTCTGAAAAAATCTTCCTACCATCCTTTGTTCATTATAGATCCCTACCTTTGGAGTGGTACATGGGTTATTTTCTGGATGTCCTTGGCTATATCTAAAACTGCATCTCCGTTATCATCAATTTGTAGGCAACAGTCAGATGAGTTAAATTTTCTACAGACACCTCCTTCTTCTGTTAGCAGATAGTCTAAAGCTAAATGATTTTGATATACTGCAGCGCTAGTTTGTCTTTGTTGCCCAGCTATTCATTCTAAGGCTCGGGCAGTTTTGTTAGACATAATCTCTACTACTGCTTGGAGTCTTATGATATGGTTTAGCATGTAAATTTGGGTTCAATATCCCCAACTTCTATCCTGGGCTCAGGTGGCCAGGTCCATATGTTTGTATTATTCACTCAGGAGACCATTCCTCTTCTTCCTACCTCTGGTGTCTTCTAATTTCAATTTGCTTCCTTTTATTTCTTTTTAAAGCATCATACACTGGTAGCTCTAGGTTATTTCCATCTTCATTTGGTAGGAGAAAAAATCCTGGCTTTATAATTCCTAGGGTACAACTTCCTTTCTATTGGGGAGCGAGTTTTGGATAAGCTCCCTTACTACATATCTAGAACAGGCCATTAGGTGCTCTCTAGTAATCTTCGTTACTTCGATGATTTATATTTTCTCAGAATTTAGATATTTCAGGGTTCCTGAATAGGGATTTTTTTCTCAGTGTTTTTACACAAAAAAAGCTTACTTTCTTTGTCATATTTACAATTTTGTTTGTTTTCTGTGGCTTAATGTTGTGTAGATTTTTCAGGTATCTACCACAAAGAACTTCTATTTGAAACTTTATACTTTTTACAGGGGGTTTTTCTTATTTTGTTAATAAATTTCTTTCTAATTCTCTAGAGGCATTCCTCACCTATCACTTTGGAACTCAAGACCCACCCCTTGGGTCTGTCTTCTTTTCCTATGTTGGTTTTATTCTATTTAAGGAGTTCAACCGGATCTAGACTACTACCTTTCTAGGGCTATTCTTCTTTTATTAAGGCTCTTCCACATACCTAGCAGTTGGTAACTTTCAATACTTTACTAATTCTCTTCGCTAAATCTACAAACAGGTTTTTCCCAAATCTCAGGATTTATAATTTTCTAATTGTCATTTAAGCTTTTCATACCAGTCTCCACTTGGAGTTGGCTTAGGCCTTTTTCTAAAGTTGTTGCCAAGTAAGGTGTCTCCTAAGGATTTTTCTAGGATATATTGCATTGGTTGTAGTGGGTTTGGGGATATTATTTGTTCTTTCACTAAGTCTCCTTTAATTCCACCTTTGAAAGCTCTTTCAAAACAAACCTATTTCTCCCCCTTTGGGCACTCACTCCTTTGCCTTTCACCACTTTGTCCTAGGTTTCCTGCTACCCAGAATGTTTGGTCAGCATGTGTGCAGATGTCTAGCTTGGATGAGTCATAACAGTGCAGGTCAACAAGGGTGTAAGTAGTGAAAAGAGAACTGTTGGAGTCAGAGGCACAGAGAGTGTGCCCTTATCTCTGATACCTGGCTCTGACATCCACGAAAGCACTGAATTTCATATAACATCCTGAAAACAACTGTTAAATAGAAAAACTAGAAGTGTGTGTAGATTAGAAAGTTTTCTTAAGTCACTGGGTGAAAAAGTTAAAGTTTGAAGTTTAAACTAGTTTAGAGAACAGAAGACAAGATGGAGGATTTAGGGTGTTGTCTCTTGTCCTTCTTTCTTCTTCACCTTCTTCTTCTAGAGGTTTTTGGGTAGTAGTAGGTGATTGGATAGAAGATGCCGCAGTGCAGCACACAGGTGTTGGGTCATTGGGTCACTAAGAAAAATAATTTACTTGGCATTTGTTAGTTGGGTAAATAGACATATAAAAGACCTTGAAGAAGATCTTTGTTAGCCATTTTGCACCTTTCTATCTTAGATCCTTGTACCTTGTATGCATGTAATATAGATAAAAGAAGAATAAACAACCAAGTCCGAACAAGAGAAAACTGCCTCTCTCTCATCAATCTCAGTCCAAGGGGAAAAATAATCCAACCACGAATGTCCTAATCAGGACAGAGAACATACATAAAGTGACTGATAGCATTTGTGACGTATTCTCTAGATTCCCAACTGGAAAATGACAGAAGAGGAGCAACACATAAAAGGGTAACAGGGGTTCAGTATGGCTTCTAGTCCCTCCTATCAGGCCTACGGGGTTGCTACCCATAGTCAGTGTATGTGGTCTTCTTGGGGGCGAGTATAGTGGCTAACCTGGCCTTGCCCCCTGTTCCCTGGTTACTCCTTCTTTGTTAACTGCCAGTAGGTGGCTTCTTCACCTGGTAGGTCTCTATTTCTTCTTTAGTCACCCCACATTATTAATAGACAAATCTTACAACACTCTGCTTAGGGAAGCTGTACTACTCGAGTTGACTAGTACTACCACATTGATACCTCCGAAATAAAAGAACTACTTGTGTCTCCATGGTGAGGTTTGGAAAGCCTCTGATCTCTGGGAATACATAAAAAGAATGACAAGGTTTACAAAGATACCCCCTTCTAGGTAGAACTGATGGATGATTGTTTTTTAACTTCCTCTATTACACCCGCATGTTTCGCTTTAAAATAATTTTCAGTCCTTCTGTTGAGGGGACAATTCTCCAGTTGTCTGGTTCTTCTACTGGTCCTTTTATTCTGCTAGCATGGGTCTATCCTCGTTCTGCAGTTTGTACGGCCAATTCGGTGGTCAGCAACACCTGAAAGGGACCTTCCCATAGTAGGGTTAAAGGTTGATCTTTCCATGATTTAACCATCACCCAGTCCCCAGGACTGATATTGTAAATTTTGAAATCTAGGGTAGAACTCTGAGGATTTTTTCTCTTTTCCCATAGTTCTTCTAAAGCTTGTGCTATAGACAGGAGATATTTCTTGACACTGTTTTCCCCTTCTTTATAATTGGTAATGCTATTTGGCAAAATCAGAAAAGGTAAACTAAACATAATTTCATAAGGTGAGACTTAAATCTGATCTGGGCTGTGTTATGATTCTTAATAAGGCTACTGGTATACACTTGACCCATGACAATTTGGTTTCAATTGTTAATTTAGTCAGAGTTCTCTTGTGAGTTTGGTTTATTCTTTCAACCTGCCCTGAACTTTGTGGGTTCCAGGGAGTGTGTAATTCCCATTCTACACCCAGAGCTTGAACTAGTTGTTTTAATATTTTTTATGTGAAATGAGTTCCTCAGTCTGAGTCAATATTATGAACTATTCCATACTGAGGGATGATTAGTTCTAGCAGAGTTTTGCATACTACATTGGCAGTAGCCTAATGTCATGGGGTGACTTTACCTTTAAGATAGCTTCAGGAGCTGGGAGGAAGTTGAAGCTTTGAAAGGCTGATGGGAGTCTTTTCTTGTGACCAATTATTGGTCATTTCTAAGAATTGACAGCAGTTTTGACCATTGAAAAGTGAGATCAACTTGTGAACACCACCTTAAGATGCTTAAGATGTAAAGCCAGGGTTCTCTTGATCTCTTTGGTTTCCGGCTTCTGAAGAGGTAACAAGGCTCTGTCTCGGCCTCCCCCCCACCTCCAGGCCAGACAAGGCCGCGGGGGGGGGGGGGGGGGGGGGGTGAGAAACAGCTGGTGCTGCCTCTACCCAAGGGGTTAAATGATTTATTATTACAAGTAAAAATTTCTTCTGTTGCACTTGGGGGAGTTTAGTGAAATTTACTTGGATACTCTGAAAGAGCCGTAAGGCAAATTCTCACCTCCGACGTGTTCCCCTCATGACCTTTCTGTTTACTTTTTGGCATATTGCACACTTTTCAGTTATTTGCTTTGCTATTCCAAAAATTTCTATGCAACCTCAACTTCTCAGGAACTGATTGCTTAACACTTGGGTACCCCAATGAGTCCTATTATGCATGTTTTCTAATACTTTCTTTATCGGGGTTTATTTAATAACTGCCTCCCATCGGGTAATACCCACTTCCCTTTATCATCTTTTTTTTGCTCCTATTTCTAGGAATTTTCTCTCCTCAGTGTCACTGAATGTTGGTATATCCTGAATTTCTTCTGTGGGGGTTGGAACTATCACTGTGCTTTCTTTTCCGGACTCAGCTGCACTTTTAGCTTCTAAAGCTGCTAAATTGTTTCTCCATATTTCTAAGGTGGTTTCCTTTTGGTGGCCCGGAATGTGCACAACAGCAATTTCCTTTGGCAATTGCAATGCTTCTAACACCTCAGAGATAAATCTTTCATGGACTGGTCCCTTCCCTTTTGAATTTAGCAATCCTCTTTCTTCACAAATTTTCCCAAAAGTATGCACTACTCCAAAGGCATACTTGGAGTCAGTATACACAGTCCCTCTTTCTAGTGCTAGTATTTCAAGGGCTTGTTTTAAAGCACATAGCTCACATGCTTGGGCTGACCAGCTGGGAGGTAACTTTTTCTTTTCTAGGGTTATTAGTGTTGTAGTAAAAGTTGTTAGAAGGTTGCTAAGTTAGGTTATGATTGTAGTTGATAGCTTGAAATGTATCTTTTCCCTCTTCTAGTTGCGATTTCCCCCCCCTTTCTTTTTCTCCCAGCTCTTACCGGGAGGCAGGTTACCATGGTTACTGAAGTTTTTTCTCCTCAGCTCCGCGGCGGGAAGCCTGATAGAGTAGAGAAAAAACCCTGCTGGCATTTCCAGCTTCTTGGAGTCTCTTTAGCCCGGGAAAACGCGGTGGTGGTAGCTGAGGGACCCTGCTCTCTGGTGCAAGAGCTCGTGGCTTTGTTTCTTCCGGTCCCAGAATGCCTCTGAGCTATGGAAGCCGAGAGGGTATTCGTGCCTTCCCTTTCTTTCCCTCCTGCGTTGCCAGGAAACCATGCCCTCCCCCCTCTGCCTCTTTTGTGGAGCATACTCCTACACCTCTGTGGGCATTTGAAGAAGTTGGTGTCTGTTATTTCCTTATCTTAGTGAATGTAACCTTGATTTATAGAAAGTTTGTAAATGTATTAGCTGAGAAAAATAATTGGTTCTCTCTCTGATGTTCCCTCTATTAAAAACGAGATTCACTTAATAAATTATAAAAAGAATTTAATATAAACAAAAAGACAATTATCTTAAAAATGAGATTCACTTAATAAATTATAAAAATAATTTAATATAAATAAAAAGACAATTAGGAGACAAAAGAAATAAAGCAAAGGGTTAAAACGGCCGGGTGCCCTGGCGAGTTGCCAGGAACACACCCGGTATCTCAGGAACACTCTTTTTATCCCCCCCTGCTGTGAGGGGTTAATGCATATTCAAAGCGTGTCCCCTCCCTGGTTCTGCCTTCTTAGATCATGCTTTTGCACAACTTAATTTTCTGCTGGTCAGCACTATTTTTGCTGGTCATCATTATTCTTGCTGATGAGCATTATTTTGGAGTTTGGTTTCCTTTCTCTTGCAAATGGTCATTGTTGATAACAGTCCGGCCCCCCGTCATCCTTCCTCTGAGGGTGTCTGGGCTTCATATCTTTCGCTGATAACAGTTTGGGCTCTATTGTTCTCCTGATAACAGCTTGGGCCCCACTGTCCTTGCCCTCTGGGGTTTCCTTGCCTTGTACCTAGGAAATTCTTTTAAGCTTAAGACTTGTTAGTAAGAAAAAAGTACATACATAGCTAAAAAGTATTTAACATATAAGATTAATCTGCGAAAGCCAATATCACAATACAAATTTATAACATCGAGAAACCACGCCTGGGGTGGGGGGGGGGGGGCCCAATAAGGGGAGTCAAGAAAGAGTCTTTGACAACAGGGGATGGATGGATTGTGTTGGTGTGCTGGAACAGAATTGGTTAATGGGGAGTGTAGAGAGATATGGTTGAAGCAGGGACCAGGAGTGGAGGTGCAGGACCAGCAGCACAGGCTGGTGGCCTGTGAGGCTGCTGGGACTCAGCACTGGGCAGTGCCTGACCCCACCGGCCCCGGGCAGGGGCAGCAGCAGCTGCCGGCCCTTTGAGGCTGCAGGACGCCCTGGCCGCCTGTGGTGCTGCCGGCCGTGCCCGCCGAAAGCACTGGAGCCGGGAGGAGCTGTTTGGACAATGTGGCAGGACAGAGACTAGCTCTAGTATTCGGTGTGTGGTAAATAGAGTGAGCACAAGGAGGAAAGGCGAAGGTGATGGCCTTTTTCAAGCCAAAGAGGGAAAAACCGCAAGGTCCAAGGGGTCCCCCAGGACAGAGGGGATGGGATCGGCCACAAGGAAGTAGCAGAGGCTTTCTCTCCCCAGCAGGGGAGACCCAAGCCAAACAGCGGTTGGGAAAGGATCAGTGTACTGTCTTCAGGGCATAGGACACTGAAAACAGCAATGTCTGCAAAAAAGCCAAGAACAGCTGGACTGTCGAGAAAGTCCAGAAGATAAGAGAAATGGATTGTTAAGAGTGTTCAAAGCTCTCATTATATCCACCAACCTAGAGCCGTTGTCAACTTTTAAAGTGGATCTGGATCGAGGAGAGGTGTGTGTCTTAGTAAAAACAAAGACCTCTCGATTCACCTTAATTTTTATCCCCGAGGAGGAAAATTGTCTAAAGAATTTTTTGATCGTTCAAAGGAGTTGTGAGAATTGTAGTTTCTTCTGTGTGCTCAGAAGTTTAAACACATCTTTCTCTGAAAGAATTGTAAAAATTGTAGTAAATTACTTTGGAGATTTAATTCATTTGTCTACATGAGGTTTTGTGCAGAGCTGAATAGCTCCAGTTTGGAGGGGACCACACCCCTCTGCTTTTTGTATGTTTTGTTGTAAAAAGCCAGAATTGGCAAATTTCAGTTATGAAACCAATGCTGCAAGTCATACCTTGTGGGGAACACGCCCACCAGTCTGTGGTTTGTTGTGGCCCTAAAGCAAATTCTGTAGCTGCAACCTTGTGAAGATAGTGTCCTATTGAAAGCCTGAGTATTTGTCATGCACTTCCTCTTTGAAAGTTATGGGAAAACTTTAAAGGAAAGTATTTTGTTTTCTTTCCTTTATAAAATTTTAAATATTAAAGGTTATAAAATGTTATAAATATTAGAGTTTCCTTAATAGAAGTTAATTTGTTAGTCACCTCCCTATGCCTAAGATGGACTTGATGCAAAAATTGAGATAGGGAGTGGTTAGTTACTTAAAAATAAAGAAATGTAATGTAATTAGCTTGAAGCAGTGGCATTACTTGCTGCTGAACTAAATCATGTTAATACAAAGTCACCTGTTTCATCTGGGCAAACTTCGCAAAAGAAAAATGTTTGGAGAGTTTGCTCCACCCTCAGAAGTTAAGTTGTTGCAGTATGTGGATGATTTGCTTCTATCAGGGGAACAGGAGGAGATAGTTGAAAGACCTACTGTGAAACTGCTTAATTTTCTTGCTAAAAAAGGACTTAGAGTGTCCGAAAAGAAAGCACAGTTGGTAGAGAAACAGGTCAAATATTTGGGACATATTTTGACTGGAGGGTTATGGTGTATTGATCCAGAAAGAATACAAGGAATTCTACAAGTACCATTACCCCCCAAAAAAAGGGAGTTATGACAGTTTTTAAAGTTGGTGAGATACTGCCGAGTATGAAGACTTTTCTGTTCTGGCCAGACCTTTATATGGCTTTTTAACACAAGACAGTCCTAATGTTGTGGTATGGACACCAGAAAGAGAGCAAAACGTTAAAAAAAAAAAAATTAAAAGACAAATTGGTTAATGCCCCAGTCCTAGCTCTTCCAGATACAGAAAATGAATTTGAATTATATGTGGATGTTAAACAAAGTCATGCAAAAGAAATTTTGGTTCAAGAGCATGGGGGAACACAGAGACCTGTTGCCTATTTTTCTAAAATGTTAGACCCAGTGGCCAGAGGCTGGCCCCATTGTCTGCAGAACTGTGCAGCCACAGCTCTGATGGTGGCCGAGGCCTGAAAGCTGACAAGGGGGGTTATCTGATTGTTAGAGTTTCACACCAGATTAAAGCTTTGTTAACTGAGAGAGCCTCTAAGTGGATGGCCAGCTCTCCATTATTGCAATATGAGTCTTGTTTATTAGAACAAGAAGATTTAGAATTTAAAAGCAGGGAAGGTTTTAACCCAGCCTCCTGTTTGAATGGCCCTGAAGAGGGGAGCCAAGGCAAATTCCATTACTGTATTCAAGTAATAGATCTGCAGACTAGGGCAAGAAATTATTTCCGAGACATTCCATAGCCTGAGGGGGAAAACGTGTTTATTGATGGGTCTTCAAGGGTGATAGAAAGAAGACGAAGAGCTGTATGCTCTCGTGAGAGCCTGTGAATTATACCGAGACAAGACAGTAAATGTTTTTACTGATTCTAAATATGCATATGAGGTGATACATGCATTTGAGAAACTGTGAGAAGAAAGAAGTTTATTAACCTGCAAAGGAAAGACTTTAGTTCATGAGAATTTAATCTCCCACCTATTGAAGGTGGTGAATTTGCCAAAAGAAGTAGCAATGATGCACATTAGAAGGCACCAGGCAGGGTGCTCAAAAGAGGCAAGGAGAAGCAGACTGGCTGATGAAGAAGCGAAAAGCTGCATTGTTGCCAGAAGTTTCTGAGATACTTCCCTTGCTCCCAGTGGCTGCCCCCTTGTCAGAAAGGTTGTCTTTTCCACTGGAGGACCTTGAGATAGTTGTGGAGAGTGGGGCAGAGGGAAAGGGAGGTGGTTAGTTTGCAGGGGATGGTGAGCGGTGGATGCTGAGAGCTCTGACCTTGCAGTTGTTGAAGCAGCTTCATGGGGGAGGTGCCGAGGCTCCTGAGGGATGGCAGAGACATTCCTCAAAATGTATGCTGCTGTGGGTCTTTTTGCTCTGGCAAAACGAGCTGTTGATGGATGTTTGATTTGTGCTAAAACAAATAACAGAGTTACAAAGAAACTTGCCCGGGGGAGAAGGCCTTGGGCTGTACGTCCAGTCCAGACATGCCAAGTGGATTTCACTGAGATGCCCCGGGTGGGGAGATTTAAATATCTTTTGGTAATAGTATGTCAGTTAACAGGGTGGCCAGAAGCATTCCCAGACGTTTCAGCAACTACATGGTCAGTTATTAAAGTATTTTTGGAACAAATAATTCCAAGATATGGGATGGTGGAAGCAATAGATTCAGACAGGGGAACTCATTTTACCAGAAAAATTCTTAAAGGAGTAATGACTGCTTTAGGGATACAATGGAACCTCCACACTCCCTGGCATCCCCAAAGCTCAGGCCAGGTTGAAAGGATGAATGGAGAAATAAAAAAACATCTTCTGAAGCTGGTGATAGAAACTGATATGCCATGGGTGCGGCTCTTGACACTAGCTTTACAAGAATAAGAGCCAGACCCAAGAGAGATATTCAACTATCTCACTTCGAACTGATGTTTAGAATTCCTTATCCTTGTAATTCTCAGCCTGGGGCAGGAGTAAAGTGATGTATATTTAGAACAATTTGTGGCCTGGATACTGTCTCTTTGTGAAATCTCTTTGACAGGAAACTCAGCTGGCACAGACCCTGCCTTTGGACAAGTGAGAACCAAGAGACTGAGTCCTAGTAAAAGAGTGGAAAGAAGCACCACTGGTAGCTAAGTGGCGTGGACATTTCCAAGTGTTGCTGACCACAGAAACAGCCATCAAGACAGCTGAACACGAGTGGACCCATCACACTCGGGTCAAGGTCTCTAAAGCTCCAGAGATTTGGACATCTCAGCTGGAGGAGAAGGATGGGAAGCCACGACTGACACTCCACAGGAGTAGACTGGAGCAGTAGCCGTGCGTCAACATCGGGGGAAGCCCTGAGTACCTACCCACAGACTGCCTGCTGAAATAGTCTGTATGGGCATCCCTACTCTCAAATCTCCAGTCACTGGGAGCCAATCCATTCTGTCATTGCTTTCTTTATGCTAAGCTGTTTCTGTGCCTTCATTTGCCACAGGTGGTGTAGAAGACAATGTGAAAGTGAAAATTAGGTTAGGAAATTAGATTATTACACTATTAGAATGTTTTTCTTAATAATTTTACCTTTATATTTTCAGTTAAGTTGAGTCTAAAGTGGGAAAATAATTTTTTTAACCTTAGGAGAAAAAGTAGCAAAAACATTTATCCTTAGAAATTGTTTGGTCTGCAGAGGGCCACGGAGATCTGAAAACTGGCCATTAGTGGCCAGCCCGGTCGAACCTAAATAATAAGTTAGCACCCTGAGTGAAGTCCATAATAGAACAAAATTTTGAGACAAAGAAGAAAGTCCATGGCAGCTTCATTCTTCTGAAAGAAGCATATATTGCCTAAATAGAACAAGAAGCACATATGTAGAGAAGAGCGTTTGTGACTAGACTTTATCTTTGAATTTAGATTGTTAGACCCCAACTGCCCTCCTTATGACTGTTCCAGTTGTAGCAACTCTAATCTTTTTACCATGCATGATCCCTTGCTTATTATTATTTTTACCATGCATTATCCCTTGCTTAACTCATTCAACATGTGATCAAAAGAATGCAAGTAGTAGCCGTGCCTACTGAACCAGAGATAGCTACAAAAAGGCAGAGAGTGATGCCACTGCAAATAATTGCAAGGCCAAAAAAGACCCATGAAAAAGAAATTAAGTCAATGATAACTAAAGTTTGTAAAGACAATTATTAACAAATATTAAAAGAGGAGGGATTGAGAGGAATGATGGGTTTGTCTTTACAAACAAGCTGTGGGTCTGCTGATAAGATGCAGCTATCAGTGAGAGACAACAGAAACAATGGGATGGATTCCACTAAAAGATCAAAGAGGCACTGAAAGAGTACCATGAATTCCACAAAAGTTAAGAATTAAGAAGGGATTATGCATTGGGAGGGGGGGAAGGTATCCCAGGTATCAGGCGTTCTGAGAAGCCTGTACCTCTCAAGTACCTCAGCCTATGGGGAAAGAGAGAAGGGACAAGCGGCCGGGAATTAGGATAAAAAGGAGGCTGCGCCCTCCAAAAATTTGAGAGACCCCAGGGGAATGCCCCATGGCCTCTCCCTTTATTCGAATAAAGAAGAAGGACTCCTCTGTCTCCTTTTTGGACATAAACCTCTAGTGTTTGTGGATTAATTTTCCTGACAATCATCTTTTTATATGGGCTGGGGTTTCTTCTTCTACAGGCGGTCAGTGTTGATAACAGCCTGGGCCCCATCTTCTGTCCACTGGAGGTTATCTTGCTTTGTACAGACAGGACATAGCCCTAACGTCCAAAATTCTTCTTGACCTACACCTAAAACTTGCTAGCAGGAGAAAAAAGAAGACGACATAGCAAAAGCATATAACATAGAGCACTCATCTTAATACTTGCGAAAAGCCAATATCACAATATGGATTTATAACAATCTATAAATGTGAAAGCCGATATTATATTGTTATATATAACATTCCTGTGATATATAAATGTATAATTCGGGGAGGGGGAGTTTATGTGTATATAAGTAAATAAAAACTAGTTACACATGTCAAGCAAGCAAGGGTTGCAGCAGCGACAGCTCTGAGCCAGAGGAAAAGGACAATTTGCAAAAGAACAAAGTGGCACCAGAAAAATCAAGGCCCACCCAGGCGAGATCTACTAACAACACAGTGATTCGCACCTGATATCAGACCGATCTGATTCTCCCGGACCATGCATCTCAATATTCAGTTCCCGTAACTTCCTTTCTCCCTCGGAACTTCGTTCACAAACCAAACAGAAAAATATCTCCTGATCATGCATCTCAAAAACTCAGTTCCCGTAAAGCCACTCAAACCCTTTCCTCCCTTCTCGGAAATGTAGTTAACAAACTTAAAATAAATATGAATATGCAACAGACTCGAAGAGGAAGAACTGTGCAGCCTCAGGCTATAGAAACTATATAAAAACCCACTCCTACAGAAGACCGACGGTGAACTTGGAGGAGTCAGGGCGGTAGAGACTGATTCAAAGTTCACCCAGCGTCAACCCCGGGCTCAATGCTTTAGCCTTAACTGTGATGGTGGTTGTTCCTTCTTTTGACAAATTTTCACAAATTTTTAATAAATTTATTATTAATAAATTTGGCTCTATTTAATTTATAACAATTCCTATAACCTCAGCCAATGGGGAAAGGAAGAGGGTGTGAGGAATGACAGATTTGTCTTTACAAACAAGCTATGGGTCTGCTGATCGATAAAACTAACACTGAGAGCTAAAAGAAATAATGGGAAGGATTCCACTGATTGATGAATGGAAAAAAGATATTTGCCTTTACCAACAAACTGTAAGTTTACTGATAAATGAAACTGGATATTGAAAGATGAAAGAAACAATGGGGAAAAAACATAAATTCCATAAGAATTAAAAATTAAAACAAAGTTGTGAAAAACGAGGTTCACATAATTTTTATAGAATTTAAAAGTTTAATAAAAGAACAATTAGGAGAAAAAAATAAAGTATACAGATACGGCCGGGTGTCTCTGCATTCAGCCAAGAGAGCACACCTTACTAACAAAGGATTGTCCCTTAAAAACAGAACCCTATTACATATCCATAAATTCTCATACATATTCATACATTCTTCTTAGGATCTTTGGTCTTCTTCTGTTTAGTTTTCTCTTGCCCCTTTCCCAATAGATCAATCCTCTTGGCGCCATTGAGATTTACATACTCTGATACCAGAAATGCAATAAATTCCTCCCCCCCAGAGTTCTGGTCACTGCTGTCTTCATCTGGATAAGATAGTTTACAAAAAAAAAAAAAAAAAAAAAAAAAAAAAGAGTCTCCAGCTATCTTTTCTATCTTTTTCAGTCTTTGGGTTATACAAACAAAAGTAGTTTTTATTTTAATGCTATGTCATAGCTTAACATACATGTATTATACCACTATTTCTAAGTTTCATTAATAACAGAAATAAAGAAGACTATATTACTACAGCTAAATTTTCTAATCTTATACATAAAATGTTCATTATAAAACTTGCAAAAGGCCAATAATATGATATACATTTATAACAAAGGGTTATACATTAGAGGGGAATCTTAGGTATCAGGTGTTTTGGGAACTCTGTACCTCCAAGTACCTCAGCCAATGGGGAAAGAGAGAGGGAAATACAGCCAGGAAATTAGGATAAAAAGGCGTGTGCATCCTCCAAAAATTCGAGAGGCCCCAGGGGAATGCCCCATGGCCTCTCCCTTTATTCAAATAAAGTAAAAGGACTCCTCTGTTTCTTTTTTGGACATAAACCTCTGGTGTTTGTGGATTAATTTTCCTGATGTGAAAAACGAGGTTCACATAATTTTTATAGAATTTAAAAGTTTAATAAAAAAAACAATTAGGAGAAAAAAAATAAAGTATACAGATACGGCTGGGTGTCTCTGCATTCAGCCAAGAGAGCACACCTTACTAACAAAGGATTGTCCCTTAAAAACAGAACCCTACTACATATCCATAAATTCTCATACATATTCATACATTCTTCTTAGGATCTTTGGTCTTCTTCTGTTTAGTTTTCTCTTGCCCCCTTCCCAATAGATCAATCTTCTTGGCGCCATTGAGATTTACATACTCTGATACCAGGAATGCAATAAATTCCTCCCCCAGAGCTCTGGTCACTGCTGTCTTCATCTGGATAAGATAGTTTACAAATGCAGGAGTCTCTAGCTATTTTTTCCTCAGTTTTTTGGGTTATACAAACAAAGGCAGTTTTTATTTTAATACTATGCCATAACCTAACATATATGTATTATACTACTATTTCTAAATTTCATCAATAACAGAAATAAAGAAAACTATATTAATACAACAAAATTTCTCATTCTTATACACATAACATTCATTTTAATATCTGTGAAAAACCAACAATATAAAATGTATCTATAACAAAACCCCCCTTTTTCTTTTCATGAATCATTTGGCTTGAGCAATATTTCTTGCCTTCTAGCCTTTATTATTTGCTCATTTTTTTCCCAAATTAATCTTGCTTCTTCAAGAGGATCTTCTATGTTGTTCTGTTTCTTTAACACTGTAATTTTTTTGTGCCGCTCTAGATGTAGTCAAGTTTGGATCTATAGGCATTGTTATCACCTGCATACTCTGAACTACTCTGGTGATTAGCTGAATAAAGCAGGGGATTAAACAAGGAAGAAATATCAAGCCAGTTGTAGCACACAAAAGGAAGAAGCCTTTTTCCACCATTCTATTCCCAATAGATTATCCCACCAACTGCTTTTTAGTATTGGGTCCCATTTTTGAACTGGTACATGTGCTATTTTTCTGATATCATTGACTATATCCAGAACGGCATCCCCGTTGTCATCTATTTTTAAACAACAATCTGATGTATTAAATTTCCCACAAACACCTCCTTCTTCAGCTAACAAATAGTCTAAAGCCAACCTATTCTGATATATTGCAGCTCTGGCTTGACGTTGCTGAGTGGATATTAACTCTATTACTCGAGCAGTTTTATTTGTTATTACTTCTACAACTGCCTGGAGTCTTATGATGCCATTTAGCATATAAATTGGGGTTCGGTATCCCAAATTCCCATCTTGTGCCCAGGTGGCTGGCCCATAGGTTTCCAATATGCGCTCAGGGGGCCATTCTTCATCTCCCCATTTTTGAAATCCTCCAATCTCCTCCCTTTTGCTTCTTTTTAGGTCCTCATATACTGGCACTCCTAGTTTGTCTCCATTTGGTCCTGGCAGAAGAAAAAATCCTGGCTGTATAATTCCCAAAGTACAACTCCCTTTCCATTGGGGGGGGAGTTTTGGGTATGCTCTTTTTCCACATATCCAAAATAAGCCATCTGGTGCTTTCCAAAAATCAATTTTCTGTTGATTTAAGTTCTCACAGAGTTTGGAGATTTCAGGTATACTAAAGTAAGGATTCTTGCCTTTATCCTTACATTGAAACAGTTTAGTTTCATTATTATATATGCAATCTCCTTCCTTTGTTTTTCTGGGAGCCCAGTACCAAGTTGGTTCATCTGGGATCCACCATGTGGAAGTTTCGTTACTAACTTTATATCTCTTATAGGGAGTATTTCCTACTTCATTAAGGAAATTCCTCCCCGTGCGCCAGAGACATTCTTCTCCTATCACTGTTGAGCTTAAAATCCACCCTTCAGGATGGTTTTCTCTCTTTGTAATTGTCTGGTTCCATTTTAGGAGTTCAATTGGACCTAAGCTGCTGCCTTTCCATGGCCATTCTTCTGATGTCAAAGCTCCTCCACATACCCAACAGTTAGTGATGTTAAGTTCCTTACTGATTCTCTCTCCCAACTCCACAAACTGATTTTTTCCCAGTCTTGAGATATCTATTTCTTTTTCTAATTGTTGTTCCAGTTTTGTATACAAATCTTGAAGTGAAACTGACACAGGATTAGATTGCTGTGCTGATTTTGCCTTTTTGCTTATCAGTTGTTCTTTTATTAAATCTTGGGTTTTGCTCCCAATAATATGTGTAAAACAAATCCATCTCTCCCCTTTTGGACATTCACTTCCTAACCTATTACCACTTGCTCCCAAATTTTCTGTAACCCAATATTTTTTCCCATTATGCATACAGTTAGCTAGTTTGGATGGGTTAAAACAGTGACTGTTGATACGGGTATGACTGACAAAAAGGAACCTCGGTGTCTTTGCATATACAGCTTTCGGTAGCATTTATGGCACATGTTTGCTGGTATTCCAAAAGGGAAAAGACAAAAAATGAGTGACAAAAAAAGGAGTAACAGAGGTCCGGTATGGCTTGTATTCCCACCTCCCATGCCTATGGGGTTGCTACCCATAGCAGGTGTATAGTATCTTCTTGGTGGCGACTACAGCGGCCAACCCGGTCTTGCCCTCTATTTCCTTATCAATTCCTTTTTGTCAGTTTCCAGGCAAATCACTTTTGGCACTTCTTAATTGTAATTTCCCACTGTTCCTCAGGTATTTCCCACTCAACAGGCACTAATAATTCCCATCCACAAAGCAAAGTTATTATTTCAGTTGTTCTTAATTCAGTCTGGAGAGAGGATCGATTTAGCACTCTACATTTCATGCAAAGAGAACGACAATTGTGTGTACTACAATACCAATTTTCCTTACAATTTAAATACTTACATTTAATTCAGCTAGCATGTCTTGTACTAGGATGTTTGAGACAGGGTATATGGTATGGCACTGATGGGAGTTGTAATTCTCCCTCCTCTTTGTATAAGTCACAGGCAAGAGCCAGAACTTGGGAATTTCTTAATTTGAAACAGTCTGGATCCCCCTGTTTGAGGTGAGAGTATTCCTTCCCAAGGTGGGTACCTGAGATGTTTTAAAGCTTGTCCAGGCAGCACTTGAAACCACTGGTATAAGCTTGGCCTTCCTTCCCAGGTAGGTGTTTTCTGTACATTCCTTGGATCATGTGGATTTTCCCAGTTCATTACTACCCAGTCCCCGCTTTAGAGTCAATTTGGTATCACCCGGTTCAGAAGTTACAGTCCACTCCTCAGGTTTCTTCACAGGTCCTTTGATTCTGCTGGAATGGATCCACCCTGGTTCCCTGGTCCGGATTGCAGCCTCCGTTGTCAGCAGTACCTGAAAAGGACCTTCCCATTGTGGAGTTAAGGATTGTTCTTTCCATGTTTTTACCAATACCCATTCCCCTGGATGGATATCATGAATTTTAAAGTCTAAAGGTGTGGTTTGAGGGATTATCCCTTTTAACTGCAAATTTTCAAGGG
Organism: Poecile atricapillus; assembly: GCF_030490865.1. Classification (NCBI taxonomy): domain Eukaryota; kingdom Metazoa; phylum Chordata; class Aves; order Passeriformes; family Paridae; genus Poecile; species Poecile atricapillus. The sequence continues at coordinate 66,082,225 of NC_081288.1, forward strand.
TTTTTGCAATTGTTTTCACATATTCTTTGATACTTGTCTCCCCGACTTCATAGGTAGCAGTTTCATGTTGGGTGGTCAGAAAGGGTAACCCAAACATCATCTAATAGGGTGTCACTCCTAAATCTGATCGAGGTTGTGTTCGAACCCTCAATAAAGCTAGAGGTAGGCATTTTACCCATGACATTTGTGTTTCGATTTTTAATTTTGTTAAGGTTCTCTTTAGAGTTTGATTCATTCTTTCTACCCGACCTGAACTCTGGGGATGCCATGGGGTATGTAGTTCCCATTTTATTCCTAAGGCTTGAGTTATTTGCTGCAAGACTTTTGATGTGAAATGTGTTCCTCTGTCTGAGTCTATTCTATTAACCATCCCGTATCTGGGAATGATTTGTTCTAAAAGGGTTTTACATACCACATTAGCTGTGGCCTTGACAGTAGGAATTGCTTCCACCCAATGGGTTAGATGATCTGTTATGACTAATAAAAATTTCCATCTTTGTACCTGGGGAAGTTCAGTGAAGTCAACTTGGATACTTTGAAATGGTCGGAGGACTAACTCATAGCCTCCAAATGTCGTCTGTCTCATTACCTTTTTATTCACTTTCTGGCAAGTTATGCATCTTTCAGTTACTTGTTTTGCCACTCCAAAAATCCCAATACACCCATAATTCCTTAAAAAGTGATCACACAAAGATTGAGTGCCCCAATGAGTTTTTTGATGCATATCTTCTAGTATTTTTCTAGTAAGTGACTTATTAAGTAACTGTCTTCCATCAGGGAGCCTCCATTTTCCACACTCATCCTGTTTTCCCCCTATCTTGTTTAACTGCTTTTCTTCTGCTTCACTGAATTTGGGAATTGTCAATTTTTCCATGTCCGGACTTAGAATTAACAGAACTCTTTTGATCCCATGTTCTGCTGCATCTTTAGCTTCTTGATCTGCCAAATTATTTCCTCTTATTTCTGAGGTCATTCCTTTTTGGTGACCCCTAACATGTACTACTGCTATCTCTTCAGGCAGTTTTAATGCTTCTAAAACTTCTAAAATGAGTCCTTCATGTATCAATCCTTTTCCCTTTGAATTTAGTAATCCTCTTTCCTCCCAGATTTTTCCAAAAGTATGTACCACTCCAAAGGCATACCTTGAATCAGTGTAGATGGTTCCCTTTTTATGTGCTAAATGTTCTAATGCTCTTTTTAGAGCATATAATTCACAAGTTTGAGCTGACCAATTTGAGGGTAATTTTCCTTTCTCGACAGTTTGCATGTTTCTCCCATCAACTACTGCATAACCTGACATCCTTTTCCCATGTAAACATCTGGAAGAGCCATCTACATATATTATTTCCCCTTCTGAGAGAGCTTGTTCTTCAAGATCTTCCCGAACCTTAGTCTGATATTGGATAATTTCCAAACAATTATGAGTTAAGTCACTTTTTGGTTCTCCATACAAAAATTGAGCTGGGTTTAAACTTTTACTTACTTCTAGTGTCAAATCATCACTGTCTATTAGGATTGCTTCATATTTTAACATTCTAGAATCTGATAACCATTTCTCAGCTTTCTGGTTTAGCACATTTTGGACTGCATGAGGTGTGTACACAATTAGTTTGCTTCCAAAAGTAAGCTTACGGCTCTCTTCTACTAGGATTGCAGTAGCTGCTACAGATTGAATACATACTGGCCAGCCATGACTCACTGGGTCCAGCATTTTTGACAAATATGCTACTGGTTTTTTTACTCCCCCCCACTCCTGGGCTAAAACTCCATGAGCTACTCCACTTTCCACATTCACGTACAGATAAAAGGGTTTTTCTAATGATGGCAAGCTTAAAGCTGATACTGAGGCTAGTTTTAACTTTAATTCTTCTAATTTGCTATCATCTTCGTGGGTCCACTTTACTTCTTCACCTTCTACCAATTTCCCATATAAAAATTTTACTGCTTGTGTATAGCCTTCGATCCATAATCTACAATACCCCAATAATCCAAGCAATTTCCTAATCTCCCTTTTTGAAGAGGGAGTGAGGTGAGATAGAATTCCTGCAATCCTCTCAGGGTTTAGCTTTCGGCTACCCTTGCTTATTAAATGTCTGAGGTATTTCACTTCTGATTCTACAAATTGCAATTTACCTTTTGATACTCTTAGTCCTTTTTCCCCAAGGAAATTCAGAAGTTTTATAGTAGCCTCTTTAACTTCACCTTCAGCTTCCCCTGATAACAAAAGATCATCAACATATTGGATAATTTGTATTCCTGGAGGAGTGGGGAAAGTTTGTAATACTGTTTCTAAAGCTTGCCCAAATAGGTTTGGAGATTCAGTAAACCCCTGTGGTAATTTTGTCCATCTCAGTTGTTGCTTTCTCCCAGTAGTGGGATCCTCCCATTCAAAAGCAAAGATATTTCGGCTTTCCTCAGCTAATGGACAAGCCCAAAAAGCATCTTTAAGATCTACCACACTGAACCACTGGTGCTGGGGTGGAACTTTGCTTAGGAGAGTATAAGGATTTGGAACTACTGAGTAACGGGTCCGAGTTCTTTTGTTAACTTCCCGTAAGTCTTGTACTAATCTGTAATTCCCATCAGGTTTCTTTACTGGGAGAATAGGGGTATTATGAGGGGACATACAAGGTTCTAATGTCCCATCTTTTATTAGTCCTTCTATCACTGGTTTTAAACCTTCTCTTCCTTCTAAGGATATTGTGGAGGCTAGCTTTGGAGCAAGCTGCAGGCCCCATGGCCTGCCAGACCTGCCTGAGAAGCTAGCCTGGGAATTTCATGGGAGGATTCAAAACAATCCTCAAAGACAGAAAACAGCCTGCAGGTGCTGTTTGTCTGTTCCCGTGTTTTCCTTGCAGGAGAAAGTCAGGGGGTAGTGAACCCCACTGACCAATAATGGTAATGTAGCACTTTACTAACCAATAAGAGTTTCTTTTCTGTACTTTCCGCGAACTAGTCTATATAACATGACTGAAGCAATAAACTAGAGATTCTCTCCTGTTCTGACTCCCTTGAGAGTCCGTGTCGTTCTTCCTGCCGTTCCCAATTAGAACGACAGGATATGGGATACTGACGCACACGTATGGGGCATTCTTCTCTCTCAATCGTGACCCTTATGGGGTCAATATCCAGTCCTCCCCTATTTCCCTCCCCAGCCCAAACTTCCTTGTTTATTTTATCTTCATCCTCTAGGTTCAATTTTAGAACTTTGGCAGTCATTTTCCCTTCTTCAGGTATAACTCCTATTCCTAGCTTCACTTGTAAATCCCTCCCCAGTAAGTTGCTACCTGCTCCAGGGACTAATAAAACATTCCCCATCCAAATTTTAGTTTCTCCCTCAATTACCACATCTTTGATGACTGGAACTGTGAAACATTCTCCTTTTGCCCCTGTTACTTTTACAGTTTCTTTACTTACATCACAACCTGTTGGAATCCATAATAGACAGGTCCTCTCTGCCCCCGTGTCAACAACAAACTCCAATTCTTCCTCCCGGGGACTTACTTTTAAGGTTATCACAGGCTCCAGATGGTATTTGTCCCCAAGAAAATAGAGCCTATGACTCCCTTATTCTTCTTCTGGGCCTATTTCTTGGAAAATTTTCTGGCCCTTCAATAGGTGAGGACATTCTCTCCTGTAGTGCCCTTTCACTCCACAGTGATAACAGGTGTTCTTAAAGCGCTCTTGGGATTCTATTTGTACTGAGGTTTTGTGTTTTTCCTTTTCCCTGCCCCTAAACCCTGTATGCCTAGGGGTAGTATTTAGAGGCTCCAAATTTCTCTGGAAACTACTTTCTCGCATAGCTGCTACCAGGATTTTTGCTTCTTCTTTAGCTTTTTCTTCATCTCGTCTTACATAAACCTTTTGAGCTTCTTTTAATAAATCATTTAAAGGTTTGTCATGCCAGTTTTCTATTTTTTCCAGTTTTTTTCCTAATGTCTGGCCAGGCATGGGTGACAAAATTAATTCTTAAAAGGGTTTGCCCTGCTATTGTCTCAGGATCTATCCCAGAATATTGTTTCATATCCCTCCGAAGTCTTTCTAACCATTCAGTTGGGGTCTCCTCCTTTCCTTGTTGTCCTTCAAATGCTTTTTTTGCATTTTGCCCTCGAGGTGCTGCCTCTTTTATTCCTTTGATTATCAGATTACGATAATCATTCATATTTCTTCGTCCTGCCTCATCATTTTGATTCCAATTGGGAGGTACCATTGGCATTTTCTGGTCCCCTGGTGGTCCTTGCTGGTTTTCTTTTTCCCATATTTTCATTCCAGCGACCCTAATCATCTGTCTCTCTTCTTGGGAAAATAAAATTTTCATTATTGATTCCATTTCTTCCCAAGTAAATATGTTGGGACCTAAAAATTGGTCCAATTGCTCTGCTGTACTTATAGGATCTTCTAGTAGTCCTTTTAGCTCCTTTTTAAAATCTCTGACTTCTGAGGAAGTCAAAAGGGCATTTACAAATCCCGTATTTCCCCCTCCCATTGGGACTTCTCGTAATGGGAATAAACTAGTAGCCTTTCTGTATTGTTTTGGGGAGGAGTCAGGGGAGACCCGCTTTTGAACTAAGTTTCCTGTATTTTGGTATGGTACCTCTCCGTTAAGGGAGAAATTCTTTAGGACCGCTGCGTCCATGGCAGAGGTTGATGAGATAGTAAAGGCAGGGATACGTCCCGCCGCTGAGTCCTCCAAGGGGGGGCCGTAGGCAGGAACTGTTACCGGAACCACCGAGAGAGCGGAGTCTCTCGGCGGAAACCAAACCGGGGTGTGGACAGTCTGCACGTGTCTCTTAGCGGCAGGAGTAGCGGTGCCCAGCGCAGCCGGCACGGACACAGCCACCGGGGCCGGGACGGCAGGGGCAGCTGCGGGAAAAGTGCATGAGGATGGGACAGCGGGGGTGTCCGGTGCGGGCAAAGGAGCCGGGGCCGGGACGGCCGGGGCAGCTGCGGGAAAAGTGCATGAGGATGGGATAGCGGGGGTGCCCAGTGCGGGCAAAGGAGCCGGGGCCGGGACGGCCGGGGCAGCTGCGGGAAAAGTGGCCGGGGGTGGGACAGCGGGGGTGCCCAGTGCGGGCAAAGGAGCCGGGGCCGGGACGGCCGGGGCAGCTGCGGGAAAAGTGGCCGGGGATGGGACAGCGGGGGTGTCCAGTGCGGGCAAAGGAGCCGGGGCCGGGACGGTCGGGGCAGCTGCGGGAAAAGTGGCCGGGGGTGGGACAGCGGAGGTGCCCAGTGCGGGCAAAGCAGCCGGGGCCGGGACGGCCGGGGCAGCTGCGGGAAAAGTGGCCGGGGATGGGACAGCGGGGGTGCCCAGTGAGGGCAAAGCAGCCGGGGCAGATGGAACCCCCGGCAGGGCCGGCGGGGCGGCCGCGAGCCACGCGGCTGCACCCGGGGCAGGCGGGACCCCCAGCAGGACATCTGCAGCAGGCGGGGGGCCAAGCAGGAGAGGAGGGGGTAACACTCCTAAAGGGTCCCAGCTTTTCTCTTTCCTTTTTTCTTCTTGTTTTATCTTTGAGATTTCTGATATTTCTAGAATTTTTATTCTCTCAGAGTTTGTGTCCCCCATCTAGCATGCTGCATATTCTTTCTCCTCTGCATTAAACGGTTCTTTTGAATTTACAAACACGTTTAAAGCCTGACAAATCCAAGTTTCAAAAGAACCATATCTAGGCCAACAAACGTGGTCAGATCTTACTTCCTTGTTTGCCCATTCGATCATGCAAAAATTAATCATCTTTACTCTATCCTTTTTCCTTGTACTTGGGGTAATATCCCAATTAGCTAACATAACTCCCAAAGGGCTATCTTGGGGTATTTCTTCTAGCAATTTCTTTTTACCTTTGTTTTTCCCCAAACCCGACTTACTGGTTTTCTGCCCCCTTTTTTTTTTTTTTTTTTAATCAATTTATTTCTACCAACCTAAACACTACCTTCTTCCCCACCTCTTCCCAGGCACCAAAAACCCTTTTTCTTAACAATACAATATTATACAGTACCATACAACACAATAAACTTCCCCCCCCAAAAAAAATAAAATTAAACATAGATTCAACAACATTTTCATTCCTCCATTTCCACCCGGTCTTTTTATTTCTTTGTCTCTTCTCTGCTCTTCCTGAAATCTTAAACTTTAAACCAGAAAAAAAACCAAAACAGCTCACTATCACAAATGCTTACTCACAATCTCACAAAAAAATTGTCTTGGGGCTTAACAAAACAAAAGCTATAACTACAGGGTGCCCCCCCCCATTCCCCTTTAACTGTGACTAACACCAGCACCACTCTGCATTCTACTTGCACATCTGGCTTTAGAAAGAGCTCCCTGATAGACTCACACCAATCCTTAATCCCTCACCACAACACAAACAACCTAATACAGTCCACTTCCTTCCAAACAAACCAAAATCAACTATTTAAAATAACAATTACACATTTATTTACTCACATTCACTCACATCTATTTTACTCACTCTCATTCATTTTTACTCAAAGCTAAACAACAATAAAATATGTTTTATTTTCAAGTTACTGATATCTTCCCATGGGTATTATAAGGCCTTGGATGTTTTAGGTTTCTTTGCTGTACCCGTCAATCCAGCACTGTTAACCCCGGATGCTCTTGGCTGTACCCCTCAATCCAGCACTGTTAACCCTGGATGCACTTGGCTGTACCCCTCAATCCAGCACTGTTAACCCCGGATGCTCTTGGCTGTACCCATCAATCCAGCACTGTTAACCCCGGATGCTCTTGGCTGTACCCCTCAATCCAGCTCTGTTAACCCCGGATGCTCTTGGGTGTACCTCTTAATCCAGCAAAGTGTTGGGGATCCCAGCTTTTATCCCGTTTTCCCAGTGGATTGTGCCAGGAAAACCCTCGGCTCCCTTTCCCGAGGGGCTAACCCCTCCCCTGAGACCCAGTCCCAGTAACCCTGGGGGTACCTTGCAACCCCCCCTTCCCGCTCCCCCAAAGATTACTTACAATCCGTTTTCTTCTTTGGGTCTTCGTGCACAAGAATTATGGAGCTAAATACCGCGGTTTAGGGAGCCTTTTCCCTTTCCTTTGCTTTATTTCTTCTCCTTCTTGTCCTCGGGGTATTTACCTGCAGCCACTGCTGACTCACACGAGGGGAAACGGAGCGGGGTCCGCTGAACTCAGCAGAGTGCGCGCTTTTTCCCACTCAGGATCCCTCGGTGGTATTCAGAGGCGAGGTGTTTATCCCGGACAAAGAGCCCCCAATTGTGAAAAACGAGGTTCACATAATTTTTATAGAATTTAAAAGTTTAATAAAAAAAACAATTAGGAGAAAAAAAATAAAGTAAAGTATACAGATACGGCCGGGTGTCTCTGCATTCAGCCAAGAGAGCACACCTTACTAACAAAGGATTGTCCCTTAAAAACAGAACCCTACTACATATCCATAATTTCTCATGCATATTCATACATTCTTCTTAGGCTCTTTGGTGTTCTTCTGTTTAGTTTTCTCTTGCCCCCTTCCCAATAGATCAATCTTCTTGGCGCCATTGAGATTTACATACTCTGATACCAGGAATGCAATAAATTCCTCCCCCAGAGCTCTGGTCACTGCTGTCTTCATCTGGATAAGATAGTTTACAAATGCAGGAGTCTAGCTATTTTTTCCTCAGTTTTTTGGGTTATACAAACAAAGGCAGTTTTTATTTTAATACTATGCCATAACCTAACATATATGTATTATACTACTATTTCTAAATTTCATCAATAACAGAAATAAAGAAAACTATATTAATACAACAAAATTTCTCATTCTTATACACATAACATTCATTTTAATATTTGCGAAAAGCCAACAATATAAAATGTATCTATAACACTGACAACGGCAACATGCGGCCGGCAGTTTAGGATAAAAGGAGGCTGCATCCTCTGAAACCTTAAGAGAGAAACCCTCTCTGGGTATGCCCCAGGGAACTCCCTTTATTCGAATGAAGTTGCAGGACTTCTCTGTCTTCTTTTGGACTTTATGCCCTGGCGTTGTAATTTTTTCCAAACAGTACACTGACATTGGAAGCAAAATGTTTTGGGTTTTATTCCTTTAGCAGAAGGGGTGTGGTGCTGTGCCTCCTTAAGAAACAGGGAATGGAAACGCAAGGGGCTTTATTTGTTCTCTCTGGGCTCCCTAGGGAGTCACCTCGGGCAAATCCCAAAGCCATAGCCTGCAAAGCTGTATTTCACAATCCGGTGCTGCCGTCTGAGATAGTCGTACCTGTTATAAATGCAAAGGCAATTTTGGGATAAAATCAAAAAGAGAAATTTATTAATAAACAGCAAAGAACAACAACGAGAGAAAAAAACCACAATAAAAATGGTCAGCGCAGCGCTGGGTGGACAGGGTCTACACCGGAGGTGTAGGGTTCCCAAATCCACGTCTGAGTGCTCTCAGGCTTGGGGTTTTATAGGGATTTTAAGTCCTCAGGCTAAAATTCCAAGCAGGCTCCATTCACCAAGTGTTCTTGATTGTCCGGTGAATGGATTTCCTGGCTTGGAAAAATAGACCTAACCAGTGTCCGGACAGAGTCTCCTCATATGTAAAGAGACTCTGTATGTATTTCAATTTGGGTTATCAAGGCAGAAGTGGTGTGATCCGGGATTGGTGCAGATGGATATCTCGGCAGAGTCTTCCCTTTTGTTTCCAGTGATTGCATCTCCAACACTGGTTTGACAGGTGGGGTGTTCAGGTCTAGCGACGGATACTTTTTCTGAGGCTTGTCTTTGTCGACCTTGATTGTTTCCCAACAGAGATCTGCAGGGACGTTGGTCAGGTCCGGAGATGGGTTTCTCCTCCGAGCTAGTTCCTTTGTTTTCCTGATGGCCCTCGTCCTGTCTATTTTCCGAGCTAATGTTCGTTATCTGGGTGTTGGCTGCAATCCGTTGCCTTTGGAGGAAACTCCCGGCCAGGCTTGGAGAAAGGGTTTATGTACATCTTTGGATTTTATATTATTTCAACACATATACATCTTATTTATACCTTTACGAATTTTTATTTACAAATAATTTATTACATACCCCAAGAACCTTAATTTCGCAATCCAGAGCTACTTCGGAAATACCCACTCCGCCGCTGCCGCGGAGATAGACTGGGAGGTGGGGAGAGGGGGGAGGAGAGAGTGCATCTACACCCTGGAGCACCACAGTCCACCGCCTTTTGCAACCACGCCGCGGAGAAAGAGAGCCGGTGCACCCACGCTGTCATTGTAGGAACCAGCACTTCGGCAGTGCAACCCCCCAGTTGAACGAACTAGCTTTCTGGCTTTTGTTCTGTCCTCATTTGTTTTTCCGTTGTTCCCGGCTGGGGTGGGGGGTGAGGGGTGTGAAGAGGGGAGAAAGTTGAGCTGGGAGACCATCTACAGCACCTTGTCTTTGTTTTCCTGGACTACAAAGAACTTCCCAGGGGCAGCAGACATCATGCCTTTGTTCTAGGAGGACCTCATGGGCTGCTTGGGAAACAGGAGCCATTCTGTCTGTTGCAGGGGGTGTACGTAACACCTTGCTTTTTGTTGGTTATAGCATTTCCCTCCTGTGAAAAACAGAGTCCACTCCTTAGAATTTTAAAAAGTTTAATAAAGGATAAAAGAAGGACAAACAATTAATCCAGCGCTGGGGTGCTTTTGGCGAACAGCCAAAGAGAACGGAGGTTGCTTAGAATCATGTTATCTCTATATGGTTATATTGCTGCGGTTATATGCATATTCATTACTTACATATTATTCAAACATTCCTTTGAGTTTCTGATGTTCTAGGAACTCTCTTGTTTGCTTTTAACTTCTCACTTGTTTGCAGGACATTATGTAAATTAGGTATATATATTTTATTTCTTCCTGTAGTTTTATCCTGTTGGTTCGTGTGAGAACTGACAATGGTCAAATAATAGATTTTTAGGCTTCAGGCATTAGCTTGAACCTGTGTGAAGCTAAGTCACATAACTTTCTCAGTCTGGCCTGAGAAATCATAAGGAGTGTGAAAAATTAAGTTCACATATTTTTTATAGAGTTTGTTATAAATCTATATTGTGATATTGGCTTTCACAAGTATTAGGATGAATATTATATATTAAATACTTTTTGGCTATGTATGTAGTTTTTTTCTTGCTAACAAGTTTTAAGCTTAAAGGAATTTCGTAGTACAAAGCAAGGAAACCCCAGAGGGCAAAGACAGTGGGGCCCAAGCTGTTATCAGTGGAAGAACATGGAGACCAGGCTGGTATCAGCAGCCAGGACCAGGCCGCTGGCAGCAGAAGGATGTGAAGCCCAGCTGTCACCGGTGGCAGGAAGAAGGGGCCCAGACTGTTATCAGCACTGACCGCTTGCAAAGAAAGGAAATCAAATTCAAATAAAATTATGATTAGCAAAAATAAAAACCTTACGAAGCATGCTCTGAAGAGGCAGGTTCAGGGCGTAACCATGCAAAATGCTTCTTAGAAAAGTTTAAATATGCATTAAACCCTCACAGCAAGAGGGGATAAAAAGGATGTTCCCAGGACACCAGGTGTGTTCCTGGCAACGTGCCAGGGCACCCGGCCGTTTTAACCCTTTGCTTTATTTCCTTTGTCTCCTAATTGTCTTTTTGTTTATATTAAACTTTTTATAATTTATTAAGTGGATCTTGTTTTTCACAGTTTAAAAGTTTAATAGAAAGGCAATGAGAGGGATGACAGGTTTGTCTTTACAGACAAGCTGTGCGTCTGCTGAGAAGATGTAACTATCACTGAGAGACAACAGAAACAATAGGATAGATTCCACTGAAAGATGAAAGAGGCACTGAAAGAGCACCATGAATTCCACAAGAGTTAAGAATTAACAAGGTGTTAGCGTTCAGGAACACACATAATCACGAATGATTATATGAAGGTGCTTTATTGAAGAGCTCTGGGTGTCAGGGGTACACATACACAAATCTGACCCGATTTGGTTTTGAGTTGAACATATTTTATACTCTATCGTTATGCAACTTACATATTAATTATTAAACTTACATTGTTCTATTGTATGCATTGTTTTTACCCAAGCATGGATTTCTCATGATCCCCCCTAGCCCCCTAACATTGTTCCTCATGTTCTTTAAACAATAATTATATCTAATCACATCTAACAATTGTATCATTTATCATATACTGACTACACAGGTGCAGTTTGACCTGATCTTTAGCAAGCACAAGGCCTAACATTTCTCAGGGCCTACTTTTCCCAGGGCTTCCCAAACCTAACTTTCTTTCTCAGTCTCCAAATTTTCTAAGATTTTAGAACCTTTTACTATCAAAGGGATTATGCATTGGGGGGGGGGGGGGGGGGGGGGAGAAGGTATCCTAGGTATCAGGCGTTCCAGGAAGTCTGTACCTCTCAAGTACTTCAGCCTATGGGGAAAGTGGCCGGGAATTAGGATAAAAGGAGGCTGCACTCCCCAAAAATTTTAGAGACCTCAGGGGAATGCCCCATGGCTTCTCCCTTTATTCGAATAAAGTAAAAGGACTCCTCTGTCTCGTTTTTGGACATAAACTTCTGGTGTTTTTGGATTAATTTTCCTGACAAAAATTAGGGGATAAAAATAAAGTCTACAGATACAACCGGGTGTCTCTGCATTCAGCCAAGACAGCACACCTTACTAATGTTATAAATCCATATTGTGATATTTGCTTTCGCAAGTATTAGGAGGAATATTATATATGCTTTTTGCTATGTCTGTCCTTTCTCCCTTGCTAGCAAGTTGTAGGCACAGAGGAATTTCGAACATTAGTGCTGTTATAAATGCAAAGGCAAATTCAGGTTAAAAAAGAGAAATTTATTATAAAACAATAAAGAACAAACAACGAGGAAAAACCACAATAAAATGGGCAGCGCAGCGCTGGGTGGACAGGGTCTATACCAAAGGTATAGGTGTTCCCAAATCCACGCTTGAGGGTTTTCTGGTCTGGGTTTTTATAGGGATTTTGTGTCCTGAGGCCAAATTCCAAGCAGGCACCATTCACCAAAGGTCCTTGATTGTTGGATGAATGGATTTCCTGGCATTGGAGAATAGAGTTAGTAAATGTCTGGGCAGAGTCTCCTCATATGTAAAGAGGTTTTTAATGTTCCCAGATTTCAATTTTGGTTTGGGCCATCAGGACGGAGTGGTGGGATCTGGGTTGGAGCCGATGGATATCTCGGCTGGGCTTTTCCCTTTGTCCAGTCTGATTGCTTCCCCAACAGCGATCTGCCAGGTGGGGTAGTTTGGTTCTGGTGATAAATATCTCCTCCTAGCTCGTTCTTTTGTCAGCCTGATTGCTTCCCCAACAGCGGTCTGCAGGGCGTTTTCAGGTCCGGGGATGGATATATCCTTTTGTTAGCCTGATGGCTCATGTCCTGCTCATTCTTTTCGGTCGATGGGCGCAGGCTAGCATTGTTTTCTCCTGAATGGGAATTCGCAACTAGATCTGGGGAAGGACTTTTTGCCACACTGTTTTATTTTATATTATTACAAATATATTTAATTTGACCTTTATGAATTTTTATACATAAGTTTATCTATTACAGTCCCCCGCCTAATAATTCATCACATTAAAAATTCGTGTTATTTTATCCAATTTTGTGGGGGAAGGATTGTATGTAATTTTTAATCACATTCATTTTCCTCTCAGTCAGTTAGCGAATTCCCACAATCTTCTTGAAACTGGTTATATTTATTTTCAAAATTTTCTAAGGCTTTAATTGAATTTTTATTTTTCTTTTCTTCCTCTAATTTCATTAATTTAGAGAGAGAAGTAAGTTTTCCTTGTGCTCTTTCAGGATCTATTGGAAGGGTGGCAATTTGCATTCCTTGCACAACAGACTGAATTAGTCTGATGAAGCAAGGAATTAGGCAGGGAAGAAAAATGATTCCAGCAATCAAACAGACTATGAAGAATACTAGCTTCTTCCACCAAGCCCCTTGCCCGAATATTTGGTCCTACCAGGAGGCTTGTAGGATTGAGTTCTATTTTTGGACTGGTACATGTGCTACTTTTTTTATTTCAACCACTAATCCTTTTATTGTTTCCCCGTAATCATCTATTTCCATACAGCACTCGGATTCATTGTATCTGCTGCACACTCTCCCTTCTTCGGCTAGCAGGTAATCGAGAGCTAATCTGTTTTGATACACAAAAGCTCTCATTTGTGAATGTTGTTTTGCTAGGAGTTCTAGGGCTTCTGAAGTGTGATTTGAGACTACCTCTACCACCGCTTGCAACCTGATAAGTCTGTTGAGGAGATAAATGGGGGTTCTGTTACCCCAGCTGCCGTCATTTGCCCAAGTAGCAGGCCCATAATATTGAATAATCCTTTCGGCAGGCTATTCTTCTTCTTTCCACTTCTGGTTGCCTCCCGCCATTGGTAATTCCCGTTTTAATTCCCTCTTTTGCCTGGCTAAGGTTTCAAAGAGGGGAGCTCCCAAAGACTTACTCTCATCTTTGGGCAAGGTAAAGAAAAAGGGCCGAATGATTCCGAGTGTGCAGGATCTTTTCCACTTTCTAGGTAATTCACTGTATGCCTTCTTTCCACATATCTAATATATGCCATCCGGTGCTTCCCAACCCTTGTTCGATTTTGCTGGATTATCCCAATATTCTCTCAGGCCTATTAACGCATGGAAGGGATTGGCCCCAGAATTCTTATACCAACAAAGTCCAATTATTTCTATCCATTCACAGTTATTATCCCGAGAGTGACTCCAATAACCCTCAGGTGGTTCAGGTTGTCAGACTTTTGTTTTGCTGTTGGAATTCACTGTGAGGGTGTTTATACACGGGGTATAACCTACCAAATCAGTGAATTCCTTTCCTTCTCTGCTAATGCAGAAGGTTCCAATTATTCTCTGATCTATTACCTGTCCCTCGGGTCTTCGTGTAGTTTTAGATAATTTTAGGCCTTTCTATTTTAAGAGTTGTTCTGGGGTTAGTCCTTCTCCCTTCCATGGCCATCTCTTGGCCGATTTCAAGCCACCACATATCCAACAATTTGGTAGACCTAATTTGGTAGCAATTTCTTGCATCAGGTCTATGAATAGGTTTTGGTTGGGGCTTGGTAATCCTCAGCTACTATATTGTTTTTCTAATTGCTCATAATGTTCACTAAGAGAGTTTAGTCTCTCTTGTTCCAGCCTCTTTCTTTTATTCTCTATTTCTCGTCTTTTTAATTCTAGGGTTAGTTGTTTGATTTTGCTTTCTGGATCTAACCCTTCTTCATCTTTAGAAAAACAGAATACTTGGTCGAATTGCAAACACACTCAGTCGTCATCACTTTTTAACAAATCCAGAATTATGGGTTCATTGTTGAAGGAAGCTTTTGCTTCATGTTTCAAATTTCTTCCTTCCTAATACATTTTCTCACCCATATTACACGTTTTCAAGTTTGCTTTATTATAACACAGAGGGTTAATTTGGTAGTATGCGATGAAGGTAGATTGCCTTTTACCTCCGATCCAAACGGTTTTATTACATTGTCTGCAAATTGAGATCGGAGGGACTCCCCCCACCTCCCTTTTGTTTCTGAAGTGGGTTGTTTGGGTCTTTTGTCCTTCCAGAGTTTGAAACTGCCTGTCTTTAAAACTTGCCCCTGGGCGGGAACACCAAACTTCCCCCTCCAATTTACAGAGATTATACTGAGTGCCATTAGCCCAGCATAACCCCGCTCGCAGTTCTGGAGGACAGTTGATCATTCGTTCGGTAACTGTGGCAGTCCGACACTGCTCACACTTCCCCAGAGGACGCTCCCCCAGAGGTGCCTTGGGACTCGTTCCCTCGGCCAAGCACATGGCTAGATTCAGGACTGTTAGGATTCCCCACCATTGCATCCCTCTGCCTCGCCCTTCGCCCGTATAAGAACATACGGCGGAGATTGCCATCTTCTCGGCAGCAAGGACTGTCTTCAGGGGCCCTTGAAGTCCTTATGGCGTACCTTCTCTTAAAGGCAGCCCACTGAGACGCTTTGATCGTGTCTGTCCTACACGGTACTTTTATCGTTCTACGACACTCGATTACTAGAGGTTCTGCTTTACAATCTAGTTTGCCTCTCAACCCCTTTTGGAAAAACAGGAACCACTCGAGAGAGTCGAGTTCCAAGATCCCCGCCCGGGTGGCAAGTATTAGGAAAAGGTTAGTTTGCTCTTGTTCTTTTTCTAGACACTTGGTACACAGCCCCTTGGGTTTGTACCCTCTCAAACAGTGAGCCACCCAAATCTGGTCACAATAAGCACACTTGAAATGGACAAATGGAAAGCAATAACAATCAGGATTAATACAACTTATCTGCCCTTCACTTGTCATTTGTGGTGACGCCAGAGTTTAATTTTCAACTCTCCCGGAGGGGTGGTGACTTTCCACTCGGAGGAATTGTAATCCGTTACTTTCTTTGCCCGAGATGAGTGTGTCCAGCTCCTTTCGGCAGTCCGAACCGCGGTATCTGTTGTCAGGAGGACGAGAAATGGTCCTTCCCAGTGAGGGCTGAGGGGATGCTCCTTCCACGCTTTGATCAGGACTTTATCCCCAGGCTGTATCTGGTGGATTGGAAATCCCAATGTTGCACTTTGGGGAATCAGTCCTCTTTTCTTCAGCTCCTGTAAATTTTTGTTTATGGAAATAAGATACGGTCGAATCTGCACATCCTCCACCTGAGGATGTGCCACTGGCATTCCATGTTTATATGGCATCCCATATAACATTTCAAAGGGGGACAGACCTGTCTCAGAGTGCGGCATGGTTCTTATGTTTAGTAATGCAAGGGGAAGACATTTGATCCATGACATTTTGGTTTCAATCATAAGTTTGGCTAGCTGTGATTTTAATGTTTGATTCATTCTTTCTACTTGTCCTGAACTCTGAGGATGCCAAGGGGTGTGATATTGCCATCTTATGCCTAATGCTTCTGATAGTTGTCTGATAATTTTGGATGTAAAGTGTGTGCCTTGATCTGAATCGATATAATCTATTATCCCATATCTGGGAATAATTTCTTCCAATAAAATTTTTGACACCGTTTGAGCTGTGGCCCTTGCCCCGGGAAAAGCTTCCACCCAATGTGTCAATTTATCTACTATTACTAATAAGAATTTGTATCTACCGATTTTTGGTAGCTCAGTGAAATCCACCTGGATTCTTTCAAACGGCCTGTATGAGAGGGGGCGACCTCCCCAGGCTGATTGCTTAAATTTTGATCGATTTATTTTCTGGCATATCACACATCCTTGCACCTCTTGTTTGGCGAGTTCAAAGATTCTTTTGCACCCGAAAAATTTAAGAAATTGCTCGGTTAATGCTCGAGTTCCCTAATGAGTTTGTTCGTGTAGTCTCTGTAGTATTCCCCTTGCCATTCCCTTTGGGACTAATTCCCTCCCGTCTGGTAACCACCATTTTCCCTTTTCGAAGTTACCTCCTACCTTTTTGAATTCTTCTATCTCCCTTTCCGAAGGGAGCATGGAAACCTCTGGTGATTCCTCTGGGATTACTTCGGGAATACTTACCGTTAACAAAGCCCCTCTTTTCGCTTCTTTGTCTGCCAGATTGTTTCCCCGCATGTGGAATTGCCATCCTGTTTGGTGTCCTTTTACATGGACCACCGATATTTCTCGTGGCTCTCTGACTGCTTCTAAAATTTGTCTGATTATCTCCCCATGGATTAATCCTTTTCCTTTATTATTTATCAAACCCCTCTCTTCCCATATTTTCCCGAAGGTATGTACCACTCCAAATGCATATCTTGAGTCTGTAAAAATGGTCCCCCTTTTTCCTTTCAATCCCCGAAGGGCTTTTAGGAGAGCATATAGCTCGCAAGCTTGGGCTGACCAACTTGCTTTTAGGGGTCTCGACTCTACAACCTCTCTTGACATGCCATTTATTATTGCATATCCTGATTTTCGTTTTCTTTCAACAACTTTCGAAGAACCATCTATAAACCATTTTTCTCCTCCCTCTAATTCTTGATCTTCCAAGTCAGGCCTAACCTTTGTTTGCAATTCCACAGTTTCAATGCAATTGTGGAGTAGTTTTTCTGTTGGTTCCCCAAACAAGAACTGCGCAGGATTCTGTGCAGTAGTTGTTTTTAATTCCAGGCCCGGTGAGCTGATTAAGATGGCTTCATATTTCAGAATCCTTGAATCAGTTAACCATTTTTCTGCTTTTTGTTGTAAGATATTTCTTACATCATGTGGGGTATAAACTATCAAGGAAGCTCCAAAAGTTATCTTTTTTGCTTCCCCAACCAACAGAGCTACTGCCACGATTGCTTGCAAGCAAGTAGGCCAGCCCCTACTTACCGGATCTAGGATTTTTGATAGAAATCCTATAGGTTTCCTTTTTTCTGCCCATTCCTGGGTCAGAACCCCTTGTGCTGTTTGCGCACTTACGTCCACAAACAGCTGAAATTCTTTATTGGTGTCCGGCAAGGTTAGTACGGGGGCGGTTATGAGGGCATTCTTTAACTCCTGGAATTTGATTCCATCTTGCTCAGTCTATTTCAGTCTATCAGTGTTTAGTCTCTCGTACAGAAACTTTACTTTTTCACTAAAACTTTCAATCCATTGCCTGCAATATCCCAGAAGCCTTAAAAATTGTCTAATTTGTCTCTTTGTTTTTGGGGCAGGGAGTGCAAGGATCCCTGCCACTCTCTCAGGGTCTAATTTCTTTTTCCCTTGAGATATCCAATGACCAAGATATTTAACCTTGGGCTCTGTGAATTGCAGTTTGGATTTGGATACCTTTAACCCCTTCTGTCCTAAAAAATTTAACAAAGTAATCGTACTCTTTTTCACCTTTTCTTCAGTTGTCTCGGCAATCAATATGTCATCTACATATTGTAACAGTTTTGTCCCATCCTCAGGAACGAATTGAGTTAGCAATTGCTCCAAAGCCTGTCCGAACAGATTTGGAGATTCCACAAATCCTTGAGGAAGGACCGTCTACCTTAGCTGTTGTTTTCGGTTTGTGTCAGGGTCCTCCCACTGAAAGGCGAAGTAATTCTTACTCCTCTCATCCAAAGGACAAGTTCAAAAGGCATCCTTTAAATCAATTACACTGTACCACACATCCTCAGGTGAGAGTCTGTTTAGTAAAGTATAAGGGTTTGCCACCACCGGGAACCTGGTTCGGGTTCTAGCGTTTACCGCTCTAAGATCCTGAACCAATCGGAAACTCCCATCCGTTTTCTTTACGGCCAGGATGGGGGTGTTATGTTGAGACATGCAGGGTTCGAGGGTACCCCCTTTGAGAAGATCATTAATTACATGCTTCAATCTCCTCCTCCCTTCCATCGGGATGGGATATTGTTTGACCCTTATCGGGTCATCGGGGTCCTCTATTTCAATTTTAATAGGCTTAATATTTAGTTTTCCCACTTCCCCTTTTGAGTGCCACACTCTGGGATTAATTTCCTCTTCATCCTTTGGAGTCAATTTGAATATCTTCACCACCAATTCAGAATTTTTAACAATAATATTGATACCCAATGCAACAATCATGTCTCTTCTTAATAAATTATAGTCCGCCTCTTCTACAAGTAACAAATTTCCTAGGCAAATTTTATTTTTCGATTCTATTTCCACATCTTTTATTACAGACACTTTAAAAGGATCTCCTTTGGCTCCAATTACAAAAACCTTTTCCCTGCTTGCCACACACCCCTCTGGTAGTTTTTGCAGAGTACTCCTCTCTGCCCCAGTATCTACCAGGAAGCTTACCTCCTGCTGTTGGGGACCCACTCTCAGTTTTATCAAGGGCTCTTTAAATGTTTTGGTCCCCAAATTTAAAAGCCCAAGACACCACTAATCCTCTTGAAAGATTTTTTCATCTTTCATCCTTTTCCTACAGTCCCGCTGAATGTGTCCTACCTTTTTACAATAGTAACATTCGGGAAGCTCTCTCCGTGGGGTAGGGGCTGCCTTGTGAGAGCCTTTCTGTTTTCTGGGTGAAGTTCTAAACTTACCATGCGTTTGCTCCTGCTTTTGAACCTCTTTGACAGCGGCTACTAACACTTTAGCCTGTAGCCTTTGTTTTTCATCCTCCCTTCTCATGTATATCTTTTGAGCTTCCCTCAGAAGCTCCTGGAGGCTTTTATCCTGCCATCCATCAATTTTCTCCAGTTTCCTCCTAATATCCTCTCAAGACTTTGCTACGAATTGTGTCTTGAGTAGGACCTCTCCCACGGGAGAGTTCGGGTCAGTCCTAGAGTATATCTGAAGACTCCGCCGTAGCCTCTCCACCCATTCTGTGGGCGATTCCTCCTTCCCTTGGCATTCCCCGAACACTTTACTAATATTTTGACCTCAGGGAACCGCCTCTCTAATTCCCTGCACAATTATATTTCTTAAATCTATCATGCTCCGCCTTCCTTCTTCCGTCTGGGCGTTCCAACTCGGGCTCACACTGGGCCACTTTTGGTCGCCCGGTGTCCCCTGTGGGTTGCGTCGGTCCCAGTCCCTGATACCGGCTTGTTTAATCATCTCTCTCTCCTCCTGATTAAACAGCGATCTCAGGATTGCCATAAGATCATCATACGTATAAATACTGCTTCCTAAGAAGTCATCCAACCTTTCAGCCACACCAAACGGATCATCCAGCAACCGCCCCATCTCTTTTTTAAATGCTTGCACATCCCCTGAATTAAGGGGAACATTCACAAACTCAATTACTCCAGGGGCGGTTGGTACTTCCCTGAGAGGGAACATTCGGTGTCCATTCTCATTCTCTCCCCACTCTTCACCCACCATTTTTGCTTTCAAAAGAGTTCTACTTGCAGGAGGAGAACTGGGGTTTGTGGGGTTTTTTTCCTTTATTGTTCGTGGGAATTCCGCCGCCATCCAGTTACCGGGGGGGACCTTTTCAGTTAAGTTTGAGGGTCCCGGCGGAGGCGGCCGGACGGGCAATTGTGGATAGGGTGATCCCCAGCCTTGCACTAACATGGACTCTGGAGAGGTTGTGGCGGCTGGGGTTTCCACAGGCGGGGGCAAAGGGAGTGTTGCCGGCACGACTGCCGATGCCGACTCCCCCGCTCGAGATGTGAATATCTCAGCAGGTTGCTCTGGGGAGCCCGCGGGTGCTGACGGCACCACCTGATCCACCGCAGAGGGTTCTGCCGGTCCATGGTATGGAGGGGGTAAATGATCAAGGGGTTCCCAGGTTTCTGCCCTTGATCCACATTTTTGTTTCACCGGGAATAACCCTACTCTGGCAGTTAACCAGAGCTTGGCGTATTCCTTCTCCTCGGGGTCCGAGGAAACATTGCTCTCCACATAAGAGAGCAACTCGTTACACGTCCACCTTTCAAATGTGCCCAACACAGGCCAAGTGAGGTGGTTTCTCAGTTCTTGCCCTCCCCAGACCTCGGCGCAATACTGGATCATTTTTGCCTTATATTTCTTTTTTCTCTCGGGACAATTTTCCCAATATTTTAACATCCATCCCAAGGGACTTTCCGGTGGGATGTCCAGCAATCCCTTCGCTTTCTCGGAGGGACCCTTTTCATTACCCTTCTTCTGTATTTTACTTTTTCTTTGTCCCATATTATAAAAATCAAAAAAAATCTTACCTTTCCTGCGTTGTGTTTGTTCCGCCTTTGCCAGAGAAATCAAAGTTTGCTGATACTCACCTCTCAGTTAGCTGCACCAGGGTCTTTTGTATTCAGCACTTCGATTCTCCTTTGGACCTTTGCCTGGGTCCGTTGACTGAAAGGGTTTACCAATTCCTGAGCTCGCTAGGACATCCCCTTCCCCTTTCAGCCCCTTGTGATCAGTCCCCCGGGACTCCCTTTTGTCCCAGGTTTTTACAGGCGTGTAGAGAGAGAACTTTCCCACACCGAATCGCTTCCTTCGCGGCCGGCCAATTCCCTCGCGGGAGGATGGAGCCGCGGCCTTGAAGTCCGCACTCGCTCCGTGATCAGATCACGTCTCACACACACTCGCCCAATCACCCGCTCAACCCCACAGTACTTACAGCTATTTCCTGCGAGGGCGTCTTTGTGCACTGTCGACTTTTTACGAGCTACCAAGCCGCGGCTTTCTCGAAGGCTCCGTGCCTTCCCGAGCTCTCTGGATCCGTCTCTCTTTTTATTGTGGTTTTTGCCTTAGCCTAAATTTGGTTTGGATGTCGGAGCGAACTGCGGAGGCTCTCGACTCCCCAGGCTGCCAAAATCAGCGGGGGTACCCGTCCTGGACAGCGAGATTCTCCCGCAGCTTCTCCGATCCGAGTTCACGGCACCAATCTGTTATAAATGCAAAGGCAAATTCAGGTTAAAAAAGAGAAATTTATTATAAAACAATAAAGAACAAACAACGAGGAAAAAACACAATAAAATGGGCAGCGCAGCGCTGGGTGGACAGGGTCTATACCAAAGGTATAGGTGTTCCCAAATCCACGCTTGAGGGTTTTCTGGTCTGGGTTTTTATAGGGATTTTGTGTCCTGAGGCCAAATTCCAAGCAGGCACCATTCACCAAAGGTCCTTGATTGTTGGATGAATGGATTTCCTGGCATTGGAGAATAGAGTTAGTAAATGTCTGGGCAGAGTCTCCTCATATGTAAAGAGGTTTTTAATGTTCCCAGATTTCAATTTTGGTTTGGGCCATCAGGACGGAGTGGTGGGATCTGGGTTGGAGCCGATGGATATCTCGGCTGGGCTTTTCCCTTTGTCCAGTCTGATTGCTTCCCCAACAGCGGTCTGCCAGGTGGGGTAGTTTGGTTCTGGTGATAAATATCTCCTCCTAGCTCGTTCTTTTGTCAGCTTGATTGCTTCCCCAACAGCGGTCTGCAGGGCGTTTTCAGGTCCGGGCGACGGATATATCCTCCGAGCTCGTCCTTTTGTTAGCCTGATGGCTCATGTCCTGCTCATTCTTTTCGGTCGATGGGCGCAGGCTAGCATTGTTTTCTCTTGAATGGGAATTCGCAACTAGATCTGGGGAAGGACTTTTTGCCACACTGTTTTATTTTATATTATTACAAATATATTTAATTTGACCTTTACGAATTTTTATACATAAGTTTATCTATTACAGTGCTATGTCCCTATGCACAAAGCAAGATAACCCCAGAGGGCAATACAGTGGGGCCCAAGCTGTTATCAGCGGAAGGACAATGGAGCCCAGACTGTTGTCAACAGTAGGATGAGGAAGCTCAGACTGTTATCAGCACTGATCGCTTGCAGAGAAAGGAAATCCAGCCCAAATAAAATGATGATCAGAAGAAATAAAAATCTATGGAGCATGCTCTAAAAAGGTGGAACCAGGGAGTGACCATGCAAAATACTTCTTGGAAAAGTTTAAATATGCATTAAACCCTCACAGCAGGACGGTATAAAAAGGGTGTTCCAAAGATACCAGGTGTGTTCCTGGCAACACGCCAGGGCACCCGGCCGTTTTAACCCTTTGCTTTATTTTCTTTTTCTCCTAATTGTCTTTTTGTTTATATTAAACTTTTTATAATTTTTTAAGAGAGTGAACCTCGTTTTTCACACTGACAAAGGATTGTCCCTTACAAACAGAACCCTACTACATATCCATAAATTCTCATATATATTCATACATTCTTCTTAAGTTTTTTGATGTTCCTTTGTTCAGTTTTTACCTTGCCCCCTTCCCAATAGATCAGTCTTCTTGGTGCCACTGGGTTTCTTATCCTCCGATAAGGATGCAATAAATCCTTCTCTTGCAGGTCTTGGAGGACAAGATAGTCTTAAGAATGCAAGGGGGGTCTCTGACTATCTTTTCAGTCTCAGGGTTATATAAACAAAAAGTAGTTTGTGCTTTAATATCATGTTATAGCTTAACATTTATGTATTATACCACTATTTCTAAATTTCATCAATAATAGAAATAAAAAACTATATGAGTACAACAAAATTTTCTAACCTTATACATATAACATTCCTTATAATATTTTCAAAAATCCAATAATATAATATGCACTTATAACAGGAGGAATCCAAACAGTCCTTAGAGAAGGAAAACAACCTTTGCAGGTGTTGTTTCTCGCCTTGTTGTTTACTTGCAAGAAATGGTCAAGGGGTGTTGTTCCTAAATGTCCAGTGATGGTGATGTGTTGGTTTAATGACCAATGATAGTTTTACCTTTTCCGACCTTCTCATAACTGTCTATAAAAGAAGATCTGGAAGAATAAAACTTGCTCTCTTTTACAATCAAGGCTAGAGAGTCTGTGTTGTACTTTCACAGTTCCTTATATAGTGCAACAGGTTCACACTCCCTGATAGCTCCAATAGAGTCGATAAATCCTTCCCGGATGCTTAGTGTCTGTTTTTTGTCATTGTTATCTTATCACTTGGAGATGCCAGTCTGCAGATGCAAGAAACAGAATAATTTTTTTACACCATTCTTTGGGTTTGTTACATTGAAGTATTTTAGTTTCTATTTTAACATTTTGCTAAAGCCTAAGATATATTTATCACACTACTATTCATATGAACTATACAGTGCATACATAAACTGACAAATTATAAAAAGCAGATAAAAGTAAGTATAAGTTGTACTATATCAAAATACTTGTGATGTAAAACTCTAATCTATGAATGTGAAAGCAAATCTTATTTTATCATCTATAACAATTTTCCCTCTTTTTCTTACGTTATTTGGCTTGAGCTATAGCTTTTGAACCTCTTTACTCTTGGCACACTGGTACTTTTTGTAGATTATATGTGCCTTCTTTATATTTTTATTACCTTTTAATTTTTTATCACTATAAGTTTTTGTATTCTTTTTGAGGTTCCTGATTCGGAATTGTTTGGCATCATTATCAGTTGCATATTTTGAATTACATAAGTAATCAATCAGATAAGACATGTAATTAAACTTGGAAGAAAAATTAAGCTTGTTATTCTACATAGCATTATAAATCCCACCTTCTTCTACTAGGATATTCTGAAAAATTTTCTCATTATATTTTATTCATAACAGATTTTTACTTTTGGATTGGTACATGGACTATTTTTTGGATGTATTTGACTATATCCAAAACTGCATCCCTGTTATTATTAGTTTGTAACTAATAGTCACAAGAGTTAAATTTTCTACAAACATTTCTTTCTTCTGCTAACAAATAGTTTAAAGTTAATCAATTTTGATATACTGCAGTTCTAGTCTTTCTTTGTTGTCTAGCTATTAATTCTAAGGTTCGGGCTGTTTTGTTAGTTATAATTTCTATTACTGCTTGGAGTTTTATAAAACAATTTGGCATGTAAATTAGGGTTCGATATCCCCAACTTTCATCTTAGGCCCAGGTGGCAGATCCATATCTTTGTATTATTTGCTCAGGAGGCCATTCTTCCTCTCCCTACCTTTGGTGTCTTCTAATTTCAATTTGCTCTATTTTATTTCTCGTTAATGCATCATACACTGGTACTGTTATAGATACATAGTATAATATTGGCTTTTTGCAAGTATTAAGATGAATGCTATATGTATAATGTTAAAATAGCTTTGCTGTAATAGTCAATATAGTATGCTTGAACTGTCTGCTTAGTTAGGATAAACTCCAGTGAACAGATGATGAAGACCCTGCTGCTTATCAACACACACCATCTGTGGAAAGAAGGAGCCAAGGCTCAAATTAAAAGGTGATAAGAAGAGGATTAAAGCCACAAGCCAAGAAACACGCATGCTCTAAAAAGGTGGACCCGAGGAGTGGCCATGCTAAACAGTTCCTGGAAAATGTAAACTAGTTAATAGAAAAGTTTGAATATGCATAAAGGTCTAAGAATATGCATCAGGTTGATGCAATAGAAATGGTATATAAAGGATGTGTGAGAAATGAGGTTCACCTTTTTGGTATAATTTAAAAAGTTTAATAAAAGGACAATTAGGAGACAGAAAGCAAAATGAAGAAATACGGCTGGGTGCCTCAGCATTCAGCCAAGAGCACACCTTACTAACAAAGGATTGTCCCTTGAAAATGCCAATCTATTGCATATTTATAAATTCTTGTGCATGATTCAAACATTCCTCTTAAGTTTTAGATGTTCCTTTGTTTAGCTTCAACTCCCTCCTCCCCAACAGATCAATCTTCTTGGCTCTGCTGAGTCTCACATTCCCTGATAAGAGAGGTTCAATAAATTCCACCTTTGGAGCTCCGGTCATTGCTGTCTTCATCTGGATAAGATAATCTAAGAATGTGTGTGTGGGGGTGGGGAGGTTCTGACTATCTTTTCATTCTCTGGGTTGTATGAACAAAAGCAGTCCTTATTTTAATACCATAATACAGCCTAAAATATATATATTACACCACTATTTCTAAGTTTCATACAGCAAAGTTTTCCAACATTATACATATAACATTCATTTTAATATTTGCAAAAAAACAATAATATCATATGTATATATAACAGGTGTTTCCAAAACACCAGGTGTGCTCTTGGCAGAGTGCCAAGCACCTGACCGTTTTAACCCTTTGCTTTATTGTCTTTGTCTCCTATTGTCTTTTTTTATTAAACCTTTTAAAATTTACCAGGAAAATGAGCATTGCTTTTCACAATTGGGGGCTCACTCAGGGATTAATGCCTCACCTCTGAGACCACCAGGACATCCTGAGGGGGGAAAAAGCGCACCCTGCTGAGTTCAGTGGACCCCGCTCCGTTTCTTCTGGTGTGAGTCAGCGACTGCAGGTAAATACCCCATGGACAAGGAGACAAATAAAACAAAGGAAAGGGAAAAGGCTCCCTAAACCATGGAATTTAGTTCCATAATTCTTGTGCATGAAGACCTGAAGAAGAAAAAAGGATTGTATTTTTCATGGGAGTGGGTAGAGGGGGTTGCAAGACACCTCCCGGGGTGTCTGGAACTGGGTCTCAGGGGAGGGGTTGGACCCCTCGGGGGAAGGGACCCAAAGGTTTTCCTGGCACAATCCACTGGGAAAACAAGATGAAAGTGGGGATCCCCAAAACTTTGCCAGATTGAGGATTAAATCCAAGAAATTTGGGCTGAAAGTGGATAAATTGAGGATTAATCCAAGAAACCTGGAACATTTGAGATCTTGCAATACCCAATGGTGGATATTAACAAGTGACTTGAAAGTAAAAGGTACCTTATTGTTGTCTTGTGAGTAAGAATGAGTGACGACAAGACAGATGTGAATGAGTATGGGTGAATCCAAGTGCACGTGGTTGCTGATTTAAAGTTTGACTGTTTTCTGGAGGGAGGTGGATTGTATTGTATTGTTGAGGAGGAAAGATTTTCTGTGCTGTGGGGAGGTGAGAGTCGGGACAGGGGCGATAGCACCACCAGGACTGACAGGGGCTGGGTCATGGTGGGGACACTTGGTGTAGTTCCCTTCCTCCCTTCAGGCTCCTGTCTCAGAGCCTTGTAATGCCAATCCGGAACTGGGACTTGTGGTCCAGGAGCCACAAAGGTTTTGCCCCAAATTGGTTTCCAGAGAGACTGTGCCCCAGGGTACCGGCTCTGGTCTCAGATCAGAGTCAAGGTTATTTTTAGAGGTGATTCCTTCCTCCCAGCACTTTCCACTTGCCTTTGCCCCGGGCAGCTAGAGCCTTTGGATGGGAGTTGCTTCTGTGTGCTGGGGTCTTTGGGATGGAAACCAGAAGCTTTTGTGGGTTTTTTTTTGGTTGGTTTGTTTTTTGTTTTGTTTTTTTTTTGCCCCACTGGGGCTGTGCTGGTGGCGGTGAAAGGCTTTTCCTGGGGATGGGTGCCTCCAGAGCTACTCCGTAAGGAGCTGTGGCCTACTGCGACACTTGGAGTGGTGGATCAGATTCAGGAGTGGAGTGGGATTCCTGGAGCCTCAGCGAGCGGTGGGTTGGGTTGGACTCCACAGGTTCTCTGGTGCAGCCAGGTGATAAAGTCAGGGTGCAGGGGGTGCCCTGGGAGTGAGTTCAGCTCTTCTCTCTCGAGTGGGGCAAGGGGGGGGCCATCTGTTCTAGGATCGTGGGGCTCGCCTGGATCTTGGTGCCTATGGATTGTTTAGACTCATTTAGGGCTCTTCGCAGCCCATGGAGCCCTGATCAGGTTGTTCTGGTGACTTCAGGCGGGCTGGTTGAGCCCCAGATGCCAGTCTGGGCTCCCTGTGTTCTGCTCCCCACTCCAGGCGCACGGGGATCAGGGGGGCTCTCAGTGGCTACTGGGAACCTCCTGAAGCTGTAAAACAGGCCCGGAACATGCTGTGGAGTGGGTTGTTCCCAGCGCCTACTTCAAATGGTGAAGGAGTTGGGGGGGGGGGGGGTGGGGGTTCCTCTGGGACCCGAATTTTCCATGCTAGAGTCTTGTAGAGCCTCAGGCACATTTGGTTCTGTGATTCCAGGAGTGGGGACTAATGTGGGACTATCTCAGAGAGCTCTTTCTTAGCCAGATGTGTGAGTGGGATGTGGAGCGGTGCCAGTGTGCAGTGTCAGCTCCAATCCGGGGGTGTCACCCTGAAAATAAAGCCTTCTGATCTTGTTTTTCATAGTTGTAGCTACTTTCTCAGGAAAGTAACTGTAAACATAGATGTTTATGCATTCCTTCTAAGAAACGTCTTTTGATGGACGTTTCACATGACCAGTGTGCTTGGGAAGGTGGTAACTTAATTATCCAACCCCTGGTCATTGTTAAGAATCTATAAATACTGGAGTCAGGAAATAAAGTTGGGTTTTTGTTCTAACACTGAAAGTAGTAGTGTGAATTATTTTGTGTCCTTTAATGACATGGGGGTACTCTGTGGCTGCAGCTCTTGTTTTCCTGGGTCCCGGGAGAGTTCCTTGTGTGGTTGTGCTGTGGGCTTCTGCAGCGGCGGGTGGTGTCTGCTCAAAGTCTGGGATTTTGGGAAGAGCAGTGAAGTTTAGAGAGGGGCTTGGAAGGATTCCAGGGGATGCATCCAGGGAGAGAGTGGGGAGGAAGTAGGCTCTGTTTTTTTGGGGGTGAGTGCCATCTGAAGCCTTTGATAACTTTGGGGGTACACCCCCAAGAAGTATTAGGATTTGTGGTTGATTCTGAAGCAGAAAGAACTTATGTGGTAGAAATTTCAGAAGGATGTGATGTGGTGGTGACATGGTAGAGGTAGAGGTAGCAGGGTGAGAAGGGTTTGAGATTCCTGTCACTGGAGCTGTAGAAATTGGAGGAGAAACCAGAATACGAATAGGAGATGTCTTATTACTTCCTGGAGCAGACATCAACTTGTTGGGAAGGGACTTGCAAATACAATTTGGAATGGGGGTTGTGCCAGAGAAGGAAGATATCCGGAGCACCTGGGGACACTGGGTTGAGGGTTGCCAGGTTTGTGGGTTGTTTGACAGCTTTTATGCAAGTGGTGGGATCTCGGGGGCTGCAGCGGGGACTGGTCTGTGTGGGCAGCTTCCAGTTTCCACCTATCCGGTGGAGGTGGCGTGGAGCGCGGTTCGTGTGGGGCACTACTGGGGTCAGGAACTGGCTTGGCTGTGCCAGGGTCTCGAGGGGCGTGTGGTTTCTGGATGCACTCGCTGGAAAAGTGGCAGCACTGGGCACGGTTAGCGCAGTTTGCCTCTGAGAAGCGGGCTGGCCCGGTGGCAGAGCCCCAGATCGGAGCGCTGCAGCCCAGCGCTGTAGTCTCTGGGCACTGCTGCCTTGACTGTGGTGGGGGCTGGGTGCGCTGAGCGTACCAGTCCTGAGTGTATGGGGACAGTGCAGAAGAGGAAGGTGGGGCATGGACTTCGTCCCCAGGGTCCCCATGCAGGTGGCTGTTTATGAGTCCCCCCCTCCGCTTGCAGAGCGAGCTGCTAAAACAGAGCCCGCCCTGGCTGGAGCTTTGTCAGTGGGGGAAGAGTGAGGGACAGCCTGAAAGAGCTGCTGTGAATAAAAAGAGCAGTGGGTGATTGTCATGTTGCACTATATGTTACACTAAATGGTTTTTCCCAGTTGCTTCCCCCCTGGGTCTGTGGTGTGTTGGATCCTTCCCTCTCCCCCCTCCCTTTGGTTTCACCCCATTGGATGTAACCTGTCTTCCCCTCCCCTTTTTCCATCAGTTTAAAAATCCCTGTGATTCCTCTCTCGGTCTCTTTTTCCCCTGGAAAGTTCCGTGAATAAACCGAGGGACTGTGATCCTGGGAAGAAAGAGCCTCCTTCGTCTTTTACCTTTGTCCTTGCTGAATCCAAACTACCCCCAGTAGGCTGGAGTTATTTCCCGGGGCTGGGAGCAAAGGGATTTCAGCAGTTGGTGTCCAACGTGGGAGTTTGTCTTAAGAACAGAGATCCCATGCAGCACCTGGAAATCCACATGTGGATTGTACAAGCTTTGGATTGTCAGATACTTTGTGGCAGTGAGTTGCTTTTTGTGTAATTGCGGTTACAAGTGCAGGACCAACAGCCTTCCTCAGCCCGGGAATGTCAGTCCCAGGACATAAAGAACTTCCTAAAACAGCCCCGAGCCAGTCGAGATCCCAGGAAGGGGTGAGTGTGTTCGCCACGTGAGTTCGGTCAGGGAGGCGTGCGGGCGACTGCAGCCGCAGGTGTTCCGGCTCTGCCACCCATCAGTCACGTGGTTTATTTTTTTTTGGCACGCGGCTTGGCAACTGATGCGCAGGCGGCACGGCTATGGGTGGACCCGCTGTTTTTCTCGGGCGACCACATGGCGTGCCCGGCACTGTGTGAGCGCAGCCATGGGAGGTCGCACGTGCGGTTTTTCAGCTATGTGGTGCACGGTTTCTTGGCGCTGTGGCACAGTGAGAGTGGTGCGGGCCCTGGTGTGAGCGGGACCTCAGGTTTTTCAAGCGGCCATGTGCGCTCGGCTTGGTGTGGGGGGTGCACCAGCGGCGCTCCCGTGAGGCTCTGGCCACGTGGTTTTTGGCAGCTCAGCTTGGCGCTGCTGGGGGGAGCAGCGCCACCCCCGAGCGGCTGCCAGCTGAGTTTAAAAAAATGCTGTTTCCCTGGCAGGCAGTTTTGTCTCTTACCCTGGTGTGTGGGAAGGGAGGAACTGCAAAAAAGCCTCCCCAGGCTAGCTGTGTTGTTTTTGCTGTGAAGGAAGGTAGACTGAAGTGTGCAAGTAGCTTTTAACATCAGAATGGGCTCGCAGCTATCTGCACAAAAAAGCAGTTTGTTTTCCCAAGTTCGGGAAATTTTAGGTGGTGAGAGTATTAAGATTTCTAGAATTCATTTGAAACAGTTTGTCTGTTGGCTATCTCTCCACTTCCTGCAGCTCACCCTGCTAGATTTGGATTCTGTCTCTTCCTGGGACAGAATTGGAAACTTATTAACCCTTAAAGCAGAACAGGGAGACAAAGTTGCTTCAAAGTTTCTCCTGATGTTCCTTTTAATTTGGAAAGGGCTGGTTAGGGAAGTGAAGGAACAGTCACAGCAGATTCCCCCAGTTTCCCCTATCCCTTCTCCCAAACCCTCTGCTCCTGAGCTTAAGGGGAGACATGGGGAAGAAATGCAGAATCGTTGGCTCAACCATTGCTGTCCTGGCTCCCTGCCTCCCTTTCAGCACCCTGTCTCTGGTGGTTGTGCAGAGACTGACACACATCACTCCCTTCACCCTTTTACCCCAGTTGTTACTCCGCAGTTACAGTGTTCTGTTAGTTTTAAAAGTGATGGCCCCCTGTATCCCCATGTGGCCGAGATCCAAGATGGTGCTGGCCATGTGCTGGCTGGCCACATGGTGGAACCTCCATCTTACCCTCCTTCTCCTTCCCATAATCTCTTTCACCCACCTGTCCTCTCCCACAAACCCTATTCCGCCCACAACCCCTTCCTTCCCTCAGACATCCCTCCCCCCTCCACCATGTTCCTGCCCTGCATGACATCACCCTGAAACCCCACCCCCAGGTGTTGCAATCTTGGTTCCTACAGTTACCCCACCCCCTTTCCTGTCCCTAGTTCCCACGCCCCCCTGCCCTGTTCCCACATGGTGGGAGGGGGAGGGAGGCCCCTTTTCCCACAGTGGGGAAGGTGGGTCCATCCCCTGTTCCTATGGGGAGGGGGGTGTCCCCACCCTGCTCCCACAGTGGGGTGGGTGAACCCCTGCCCGGCTCCCACGGAGGTAGGGCTGGGCCCCTCTCCGGATGTGGTGGGGGGGCTGGGCCCCCTGCCATCCATGGGGGTGGGGGTGGGTGGGGGGACCCAGGGGGTGGGGACCCTGGGGATGATGAAGAAGCTATACCCTCAGCCGCTCCTGTCATATATAATGGTAAAAGAAGGATAAATAGACACTACCAGCCCTTCTCCTACACAAATAAAGAAATCTGTAAAGCCCAAAGAGAGTTTGGTAGAAATAGTGAAATCCTTAATGGAATGGTGAGAGCTGCTTTAACATCTCATGAGTTAGTTCCAGCTGATCTCAAAGACCTCTTCCGGTGTCTCCTAACCCCCGCAGAGTTCGATCTTTGGGAAAGCACATGGAAGAGATCTTTAAAAGGGCTCTTGGTTGAGCTCAAGCAAAGCACCCAGGATGCAAAAGATGTGGATGATAATGACATCACATCTGAACATCTATGTGGTGAGGGGATGTGGGCTAAACCCGAGGACCAGGCTCTGGTGTATGGATGCTAGCTCTGGAAAGCTAGCCTGAGAAATTCATGGGAGGATGTAAAAACAATACTCAAAGACAGAAAACAGCCTTTCAGGTGCTGTTTGTCTGCCCAGTGTTTTCTTGGCAAGAGAAGGTCAGAGGGTAGTATTCACCACTGACCAATGATGGTGATGTAGCAGTTTACTAACCAATAAGAGTTTCCTTTCTTTACTTTCCACGAACTAGTCTATAAAACATAGCTGAAGCAATAAACTAGGGGATTCTCCTGTTCTGACTCCACAAGAGTCTGTGTCGTCTCTTCCCAGCCGTTCTATAATAGAGCGACATCTGGTGTCCGCCAACGTGAAGTGCATCTGCTGAAACCCCTGAGGGTAAGCAGCGAGCGGGAAAGAACCAGCCCTTCCCCCCAGAGGGGTAAGTGGACTTCTCCCGGGCCCCCCTGGAGGGAGCTGGTATTTCTAACCAACGGGATAGTGGAGCCCTGCCAGTGAGCGGGCTTAGAACAGCTTATCTTAGCGTAGCAGAGCTCAAAAACCCCGGGTCTGAGCCGATAGCGTCGCAACCGCGTTCGCAGAGCCGCTAAGATAAACGATTTTCATAATGGATAACTGTAATTCAGCTAACAAGCAGCTTATATGCCTTGCATGGCAGGATGCCTTGCTGAGCATGGGACTCTGTATTCCTGAAGAAGATATACGTGCTTTGTTCCACTGGGTGAAAGCGCAAGAGTTTACTATAACTATGAATGATGCATTTAACCTTGAAATTTAGCTATCAATGGGAGATCACTTGTGGACTGAGCTAGCTGCGGGGAATACCAGTGCATGCAGCTTAGCAGCAACATGGGGAGTAATTTTTAGAGCGCTGGAACAGTGCCAGCCTGAAAACAGTGAAGCCGAGATGAAAAACTTAGATACCGAGAGTGCTTCCTTTGTACAAGATGAGAAGCTGGGAGATGAAACCGTAGTTGAGCAGCGCAGCGCTCCCTCGGCTCTGCCCAGACCCTTGGAAAACTTTAACCACGAGCAAAAGCAGCCCGTGCGCCAGAAATCTCCCCCTCCAGGACCGGCGCTGCGAGCACTGCCGCCAGCAGCCACCGTGGAGCTTCCGCCGGCGCCGCGAGTACCTGCCAGCGCGGCTGTGGAGAACCTTTTCTCCAGCTCAGCCGCACCCCCGGCGGAGCCTCCACCAGCGCCCGCAGGGCTCGCCATGGCGGTGGGAGGAGCGGTCCCTTCGCATCCATCCGAGGGGCCTGCCAGTGCAGTGGGGAGAGAGAGAGACAGCGCTCAGCCCCCCTGCGCCCAGCGTGCGGGGCGCCGCGGGCCGCCGTAGCGGTGGCGGTAGCAGCAGCGAGGAGAAAACAAGAAAAGAGATGAAAAAGAAAGAGGAAGAAGCGAGTCTGGGACACCACGGCCCGCCGCTGCCGGCCGCGGCCTGGCTGACCGCCCGGCCGCGGCCACTGGCCGGCCGCGAGATTAATGCGGTGGGGCGCACAGACCCCCCCGCGTCCGGCGCCGCCGCCGCCAGAGGGCTCAAGCAGCCGCCTGAGCTGTGATCGCCAGCCGCCGAGAAACCCGGGCGCGC
Source organism: Poecile atricapillus (assembly GCF_030490865.1). NCBI lineage: Eukaryota > Metazoa > Chordata > Aves > Passeriformes > Paridae > Poecile > Poecile atricapillus. The sequence continues at coordinate 66,115,264 of NC_081288.1, forward strand.
CGCCGCCGCTGCCGCCGCCGCCACCGCTGCCAGCCGGCCACGAAAACCCCCCCGCCGCGCGGCGGGGACAGCGGTGCACTCACGGCCACCTGCGGGACATACCGGCGCCACGGGGAGAAACCGCCCCCCCGCGCCCATCTGGAGTACCAGCAGGGAAGCGGCGGGAGGGGGGCGGGGTGCGAACCTCGCTCCCCCTGCACCTCGCACGAACCCGCCCTCACTCACGCTCAGCCGCGCTCCGGCGGGGGGGGGGGGCAGCGGGGGAAAGGAGCGAACCTCGCTCCCCCCGTGCTTGCCAGCCGGCGCCGCGTCAACCGCGAACCATACTGCGAGCGCCGGGCTGAGTTTTACCAGCCCCGTTGCTGCCATTCTCATCGGAGACATTCTCTCCGGCCTCCACGCCGCCTCCCCATGCCCGGCCGGCGTGGGGGAGGAGCAGCAAGCCGTGAGCGGAGCCGCTGCCCAGATCAACTGCTACAACCCTGTTACCACGGCAACCTGCTAAAAGCAACAACAGCAGCCTGAACTCAATGAAACAGCCATCTCTACACTGCAAATAACTTTCTTAGTTACTTCACTAATTACAGAGTACACTACAAAACTCTTCACGACAAATTGTAGTGATCATCTGTCCAACCACAAACTGTTGCAATTAGCAGTCAGCTGAATTGTCCTTTCAGCAAAAAAGTAGATTTTACATAGTAAAACTAAGTGAACTTTCACTGTGTTTTAATCTAAGTATTCTTAACATAAGTTTTATCACTTTAGTGTTCTTTTAAATTACTCTATCGACATGTTAGATTGTCAGTTTAAGCAAACTAACAGTGTTTTGTATGGTGTGTGTATTAGTTCACTGAATTAAAGATATTAGACTCAACCATCGAACCCTTGCAAAGAAAACAATTCTTAACCATCAAAACATAAGCCAACATTCTAATTCAGCATCCATTCTAATTTCTGTTAAAAGAAATCTCTTGTGCTGTGTTTGTTCTCTTTCCTGTAAAGAGCTCAACAGGAAATTACAAACACCGTGCAATTTATAATTTTTCCTAAGCGAAAAAGGTGAGTTATGGATGCTAGCTCTGGAAAGCTAGCCTGAGAAATTCATGGGAGGATGTAAAAACAATACTCAAAGACAGAAAACAGCCTTCCAGGTGCTGTTTGTCTGCCCAGTGTTTTCTTGGCAAGAGAAGGTCAGAGGGTGGTATTCACCACTGACCAATGATGGTGATGTAGCAGTTTACTAACCAATAAGAGTTTCCTTTCTGTACTTTCCACGAACTAGTCTATAAAACATAGCTGAAGCAATAAACTAGGGGATTCTCCTGTTCTGACTCCACGAGAGTCTGTGTCGTCTCTTCCCAGCCGTTCCATAATAGAGTGACACTGGTGCTAACAAAATCCATTTTAGATAAGATGTGTGGTGTGGCAGAAAACGTTCTTAACCGGTTGCCAACGGTTGAAACTCAGGGCAGCTATGTTAACATAAAAAAGTTTCCATCAGAAAGTTTTTTGCAGTTTGTTGACTGGCTTCAAGCACAAATAGATAGGCAAGTGGAAGGACCAGTGGCGCAGGCAGAGCTGACTAAGGAGACGGCTCAGAGAAATGCCAACGAGGCCTGTCGCAGGGTGATGCTGGGACTACCCATGGATCCTCCACCTACTATAGCACACATGATAGAGGCATGTACCAAGAAAGCAGAGCTGTTTCGTGCACAAGACAGGAGGCCGAGACTGACAATCTCAAGGACTGTAGCAGCAGTAACACCAGGAATGAAGAAGCCACAGATGTCATCAGAGCAGCGCAAGCATATCATCTTCCAGTGCAAAAGGCCAGGACACTTCGCCAGAAACTGTCCTCAAAGCCAGCACCAAAAGAAATACCAAAAGGAAGCAGTAGCCAACCAACAAAAAAACTGAAACTAGAGCGCAGCCCCGCCCAGTGCAATGATATAAATGTAGCAGGCTCCAGAATGGGAAAAGCCTTTCTCTTAATTGATAAGGGGGAGGAAGGGAAACGGGGTGCAGGACTGCAGAAAAACAATTTTGGGGAACGCGTGCCTAACTAAGTCTGGCAGCCTCACAAGTCATCCAGACTTGTAACTGCCAAAGCTTTTCTTTTCAGGTCTACTCTTTGGACAGTCATTGAATTGGACCTGCAGGAAAATTCACGAGACGACACAGCACACACACCCATGGAGATTGAGGTGGCTCCCGTGACAATCAAGGGAGACTTAACACACCTCAGTCTCTTGGCGCGTTGCCCTCAGCCACCCTTCTATTTGGCCAAAGGGCAAATCATCACCCAGGCCATTCCTGTTCCAGCAGAGGTCCCAGTAGATGACAAAACACCTGGTGTCTACTGGGCAGAAGTGGTTGGTGAAGATTAACCCATCATGGGATGCAACCTAACCCATGGATCAAATCATCTCCATGTGGAAGGGTTGATTGACACAGGGGCAGATGTGACGATCATACCTGAAAGGGTGTGGCCTTCACACTGGGACTTGCAACCTGTGGCTGGAAAAATCCAAGGTGTAGGAGTGTCACTAGAGGACACAAAGTATAGAGTGAGGGTTCCGATCACACACAGCAACCAGAGGTTTTTTTCATGAGGCAAAAAGCCTCTATTTTGAGGTTTTCAACCCTTTTTATTAGGTGTTCTGATCTAGATTATCCTGACTGGTAGAAGGAACAACACCTCCCTCATCCCATTGGTGGGACAAGGGAAAAACACTCTCAGAACATCTATGTCTTGTTTTGTAAAACCAAACCTTATTTTCACAAACAGTCCTTGAGAGAGAAAAAGTTCTCAGAAGACTTTCCCTTGGGAACAATCAGCCCATGAGAGCTTGAAATTCTCTCAGGTTCAGAAAATCATGTCCACATAGGAGGAGTGAAATTGGAAAAAGTCTCAAAGAGCATCATTCAAATTGAGATCCAGACAGGAAATTGGCCAGTGTTCGTCCATTTGTCACTGACTACAAGTGTCCTCTGTGTTGGAGTCTGAGATACAGACTGTGTGCCCTTGTTTTTAGTATTTAGTTCTAAGATTCAAGAAAACACTGAATTTCATATAATATGAAATTCATGAGCATGTTTTCATAGTGATACATGAAAACAAATGCTAAAGTTAGATAAGAAAGGTAGGTGTGTAGATTAGAAAGTTTCTTAAATCACTGGGTGAAAAAAATAGTTTAGAGGACAGGAGACAATATGGAGGATTTAGGGTGTTGTCCCTTGTCCCTTCTTCTTTCTTCTTCATGTTCTTCTCCTAGAGGTTTTTGGGTAATAATGAGTGATTGGATAGAAAATGCCGCAATGCATCACAGAGGTGATGGGTCATTGGGTCATTAAGAAAAATAATATACGTGTCTATTGTTAATTGGGTAAAAATAAGTATAAAGATAAAAGAACTGCGTAGTTCGGGGCCATTTTGTGTATCAGACATGAAGTGTGCCACAAGGCCTTGTTTGTACCATCAGAAGAAAGAAATGTGCCAAATTGCAAAGATTAACCTTGTAACCAGCCTGGAGAAACCTGTTAAGCTTTGTAAGGATCCTTCAATAAACACGAGAAACAAGATTCTAACGAGCTCGAGAGTTTACTTCGAATCATAAAGACTGAGATAAGTGAAACTCCCCACGAGGGAGGATCCCAGAAGAATTCAGCCCAAAGAAGGCTGAGAGACTAAAGAAAAGTTGTATTCACAGAGAATTGAGCCCAAAGGAGGCAAAGAAAAAGAAAGAGAAATTACAAGTGGTGCCCCGTGTGAGGAGACAAAAACTCACAGAAGTCTCCTTCTGCTAATCTATGGAGTTTCTCACAAGAAAACTATTTCTGTTATAGTTTTCCATTTCCCTGATGCCAGCTGCCCGGAAATCTGTCATCAGATTTTTCTCCTCCCATTTCACATCACTCTGAGGTGTGTATGGGCCATGAGTTTAGGGATGTCATTTTAAGGATGAGTTATTCAAAGGCAAAAGTCCTCTTCATCTGTCTCTGTGAGCTTCTCTGGAAACTGTTTTCTCATTGTCTCAAGTGGCCTCAAATCTTCGCTCAACTCTGTTCCAGCACCTCACTGTATCACAATTACTCTCTCTTTTGCTCAAAATCCACACTTTGAACACTCCATTCCTCCCAATATACTCTGTCATGAATTAAAGGAGTCTTTTTAAACTACCATTGTTCATCTCCATAGCTTTAACAGAAAGGTATTTCAGCTTGTAAAGCATCTCCTTATTCTCTCTTCCCCATTTAAAACTTAAATCTTTTCCTCACTGTTTTTGGTGGTTTTATGATGTCTTCTTCATGTTGTCTCTCTTTCTCTGTCTTTCTGGGAAAAAGGAGTAATCTGTATGTTTTATCCAGGTAGTAAAAGAATTAAAAGCCTTAGAAAAGCTGCAAGAGTTCATGGTGTCAGGTTTCAGTCCAGCAGCAGAAACTGAAAACTAAGCCCGGCTGGCTGGCTCTGCTTTCTTCCCCGCCCCCACCCTCTGCAGCCTTGTCTGGCCTGGAGGCGGGGGGAGGAGGAGACCACGACAGAGCCTGTTACCTTGTCAGTAGCCAGAAACCCAAAGAGGACAAGAGTGCTCTGACTTTACATCTTAAGGAGGTGTTCACAGGTTGAGTCCACGTTTTAATGGTTAAAACTGCTGTCAATTCCCAGAAATGACCGATAATTGGTCAGGAGGAAAGACTCCCATCAGCCACCAGCAGTTTCAACTTCCTTAGCTCCCAAAGCTATCTTAAAGGTAAAGCCACCCCATGACAAGAAGCCAGGGAAGGATAGGTGGCGCCTCCTTCAGGATCTGAGGGAGATAAACAAAGTAATTGAGGACATGGGGTCACTCCAACCTGGGATGCCCTCCCCGACAATGCTCCCACAAAATTGGCAGTTGGCGGTCCTAGACATCAAAGACCGTTTCTTCCAAATTCCCCTACACCCAGCAGATGTGCCTCGGTTTGCTTTCTCAGTTCCTACAATAAACCGGGAGGCCCCAATGAAATGGTACCACTGGAAGGTGGTACCTCAGGGAACGAAACACACTCCTTCCATCTGCTAGTGGTATGTAACTTCATTGCTGTCCCCAGTGCGCACTGTAAAAAGGGAAGCCATCATCTTACACTACATGGATAATGTGCTTGTGTGCACCCCCAATGACACTATACTCCAACACACACTTGACCTAGTGGTTAAAGTTATAACCTCTGCTGGCTTCCAACTGCAGGAAGATAAAGTTCAAAGGGTCCCACCTTGGAAGTACCTGGGCTTGGAGATCACTGCGCAGACTGTTGTTCCGCAGAAATTAGAAATTGTTAGTGATCCCAAAAACCTAGTGGATCTCCATTCCCTGTGTGGGTCTTTGAACTGGATCAGACCCTGGCTAGGTCTCAGTAATGAGGACCTGGATCCCCTGCTCAATTTATTGAAGGGGGAGAGAGATCTGCTTTCTCCCAGGGAACTGACCCCAGAGGCAAAAACTTCATTTGAAAAAGCACAAAGGGCTCTGACTGAGAGACAGGCTCATCGCTATAAGCCTGAGCTGCCTTTCAAATTCATTATTCTGGGGAAACTACCACACTTACATGGGTTGATATTCCAATAGATCGAAGGGCAGAGACATTCACTCTTAATTCATAGAGTGGGTCTTCTTCTTCTTCCACCAAGGATCCAAAACTATTACTAAGCCACAAGAGCTGATGGTTCAGCTGATCTGAAAGGCCAGGGTGAGGTTGTGGGAACTGGCTGTGACTTTGTGTGTATTCACCTCCCGGTCAAACTTTCTGAGAAGGGAAAGCACTCTCCTGAGAAATTGACCAAGGAGATGTTCGAGCACCTGCTTCAGAGGAATGCTAACCTCCAGATAACTCTGGACAGTTACAGTAGACAAATATCAGTCCATGCCCCATCACACAAATTGTTTCATGAGGAATTCCACCTCATTCCTCATGAGAAAAAGAGCTGTAGGCTGCTCAAAGCTCTTAGAGTGTTCACTGATGTGTCTGGGGTGTCCCACAAGTTAATGACTTGGAGAGATCCCCAGACTCAGCATTGGGAAGCTGATGTTGAGTTTGTGGAGGGGTCACCCCAGTTAGCCGAACTGGCTGCAGCCATCAGAGCCTTTGAGAAGTTTGTGGAGCCAATCAGTTTGGTCACCAACTAAGCCTACGTGGTGGGGGTAGTGTCCAGGTCAGAGCAGGCAGTTCTCAAAGACATCGAGGACGAGCATCTCTTTAGGTTGCTCTGAAAACTAATTTATTTAGTTTCAACTCGAGAGCATCTGTTCTCTGTGATTGCATATGAGGTCACATACTGATTTGCCAGGTGAAATCGCAAAAGGGAACTGTAAAGCTGACTCCCTTGCCACCCCAGCCGAAAGGGTACATCTTCCAGATATCTTCCAGCAGGCTAAGCTGAGCCACCAGCAATATCATCAGAATGTGCCGGGTCTGATCTGTCAGTTCCAACTAACACGGAGTCAGGCTCGAGCCATTGTGGCCACCTGTCCCAATTTCCAGCTCCAGGCCATGCCGTCACTAGGTGTAGGGGTTAACCCCCAAGGCCTTGGGAGCTGCGAAGTGTGGCAGACAGACATCACACACATACCCAGTTTTGGCCACCTCAAGTATGGACACATAAGCATTGACACATACTCAGGAGCAGTTTATGCCTCAGCCCATGCAGGAGAAAAGGCTGTGCATGCCAAACAACACCTGGTACAGGCCTTTTCAGTGCTAGGGATCCCTAGGGAAATTAAGACTGACAATGGCCTGGCGTATTGTCTTGGTTCTAGAAGACAGGTGTCTGCTAGGGAGAGCAGGAGCCTCCCTTGCGATGAAAGAATGTAGACCCCCTCCCTCCGAATTATTATAATTTTGAAATCAAGGGGGCTTTCAGGCAGAGATCTGGGGATAGGAATAACAGCTCTTTACTAGTATAACCAGTAAACAAACAAACAATAACTACAGCAATAACAAGAAAACAGAACCAGGGACCCCGGGACAGCTTTCTCGGCTGAGACGGGATGGAGGAGAGGCTTTGTTTTCACAAACCCCTCGGGCAGTCAGTCCCGGTGCTCCTGCAGGGCTCCGAGGAAACAGTCGGCTGGGACAGCAGGGATGAGCTGAGATCCTGGGCTGGTGGATGAGGTGGATCAGCAGCTCCACGGCGATGCCTGGCAGGACAGCGGGTGCGAGGCCACCAACCAAGAGGGGAGAAGGAGAAGAAGCAGCTCCGCGACCCAGCGCACCAACGTCCTTCTTCCCCGAAGCCGAGGAAAAAGCCAGCTAAAAACTGTCCCCACCCTCCTTTTTCTGCCCCCTTCCCCTGCCACCCTGGGCCCGGCTACTCTTTGTCCTTTGTGAGCACCCTTAAGTACCGGTAGTTAGGTTTCCCAGCACATAATGGGTAAAAATTCCCACCTAACCCTCAACACTATCCACCCCGAATTTTTTCCCATACCAAAATGTTACATCAGATATTAAACCTTTAAATTATACACTAACACATACTACTTTAACTATATACATATGTACATGCAGATACAGATACAAGCACAGTGTCATGGGTAGTTCACCCTAAAACCAGGTCCCCTTGAGGTATGCACCGGGTCTCTCCATCTTTTTGCATCACCCACCAAGTGCAACCCGGTCCTTGAGCAAAGACAACCCCACGGATTGGATTGTCTTTGCTGGAGGCAGAATTAACCCAAACAGTTTTTCCCAGCATACCTCTCATATGGACCACTGGAACCTTATCTCCATCTGTCGTTCTAAAGGGCTCAGATTGGGCTGGGCCTGCTCGGTTAGTGGAACCTCGGGTGTTCACTAACCATGTGGCTTTTGCTAAATTAATCTCCCAGTTCTTGAAAGTTCCCCCACCCAGTGCCTTCAGGCTGGTTTTAAGCAGGCCATTGCACCGTTCAACTTTTCCAGCAGCGGGTGCATGGTAGGGGATATGATACACCCACTCAATGCCATGTTCCCTACCCCAGGTGTTTATAAGGCTGTTCTTGAAATGAGTCCCATTGTCTGACTCAATCCTCTCAGGGGTGCCGTGCCTCCAAAGGACCTGCTTTTCAAGTCCCAGGATGGTGTTCTGGGCAGTGGCATGAGGCACAGGGTAGGTTTCCAGCCATCTTGTGGTGGCTTCTACCATGGTGAGCACGTAGCGCTTTCCTTGGCGGGTTTGGGGCAGTGTGATGTAGTCAATCTGCCAGGCCTCCCCATACTTGTATCTGGACCACCGCCCACCGTACCAGAGGGGCTTCAACCGCTTGGCCTGCTTGATCGTAGCACACGTCTCACAGTCATGGATAACCTGAGAAATACTGTCCATGGTTAGATCCACCCCTCGGTCTCGTGCCCACTTATAGGTGGCATCTCTACCCTGATGACCTGAGGCATCATGGGCCCATCGAGCTAGGAACAACTCTCCCTTGTGTTGCCAATCTAAGTCTGTCTTTGACACCTCTATCTTTGCAGCCTGATCCACCTGCTCATTGTTTCGGTGCTCTTCATTAGCCCTACTCTTGGGGACATGGGCATCTACATGACGGACCCTCACAGACAGTTTCTCTACCCTGGTGGCGATGTCTTTCCACTCATCAGCAGCCCAGATTGGCTTTCCTCTGCGTTGCCAGTTGGCCTTTTTCCACCTTTCCAGCCATCCCCACAGAGCATTGGCTACCATCCATGAATCTGTGTAGAGGTAGAGCTTTGGCCACTTCTCTCTTTCAGCAATGTCCAGGGCCAGTTGAACAGCTTTGAGGTCAGCAAGTTGGCTTGATCCACCTTCTCCTTCAGTGGCCTCTGCGACCTGTCGTGTGGGGCTCCATACGGCTGCTTTCCACTTCCGGTTCATCCCTACGATGCGACAGGAACCATCAGTGAATAGAGCGTAGCGTGTTTCTTCTGCTGGCAGTTGGTTGTACGGTGGAGCTTCTTCAGCCCGTGTCACTTGTTCCTGCTCCTCTTCATCAGTGAGACCAAAGTTTTCACCTTCAGGCCAGTTTGTAATTATCTCCAAAATCCCAGGGCGATTTGGGTTTCCAATACGGGCGCGCTGCGTGATGAGGGCGATCCACTTGCTCCATGTAGCGTCAGTGGCGTGGTGGGTAGCAGGAACCTTTCCTTTAAACATCCACCCCAGCACTGGCAGTCGGGGTGCCAGGAGGAGTTGTGCTTCTGTGCCAATCACTTCTGAGGCGGCTTGAACTCCTTCATAGGCAGCTAAGATTTCCTTCTCTGTGGGAGTGTAGTTGGCTTCGGACCCTCTGTAGCTTCGGCTCCAGAATCCCAGTGGTCGGCCTCGAGTCTCCCCAGGCACTTTCTGCCAAAGGCTCCAGGACAAACCATTGTTCCCGGCTGCAGAGTAGAGCACGTTCTTCACATCTGGTCCTGTCCTGACTGGGCCAAGGGCTACTGCATGAGCAATCTCCTGTTTGATCTGAGCAAAGGCTTGCTGCTGTTCAGGGCCTCAGTGGAAATTATTCTTTTTTCGGGTAACCAGGTAGAGAGGGCTCACGATCTGGCTGTACTCAGGAATGTGCATCCTCCAAAAACCTATGGCACCTAGGAAAGCTTGTGTTTCCTTCTTGTTGGCTGGTGGAGACATTGCAGTGATCTTATTGACGACCTCAGTGGGAATCTGACGCCGTCCATCTTGCCACTTTACTCCCAGGAACTGGATCTCTCGAGCAGGTCCTTTGACTTTGCTCTTCTTGATGGCAAAGCCGGCTTCTAGCAGAATCTGGATGATCTTTTCTCCTTTCTCAAATACTTCCACTGCTGTGTTCCCCCACACAATGATGTCATCAATGTACTGCAGATGTTCTGGAGCCTCACCCTTTTCCAGTGCAGCCTGGATCAGTCCATGGCAGATGGTGGGGCTATGCTTCCACCCCTGGGGCAGTCGGTTCCAGGTGTACTGCACTCCCCTCCACGTGAAAGCAAACTGAGGCCTGCATTCTGCTGCCAAGAGAATGGAGAAAAATGCATTAGCAATGTCAATAGTGGCGTACCACTTCGCTGCTTTGGACTCCAGCTCGTACTGGAGCTCCAGCATGTCCGGCACGGCAGCGCTCAGCGGTGGAGTCACTTCATTCAATGCACGATAGTCTACAGTCAATCTCCATTCTCTGTCAGACTTGCGCACAGGCCAGATGGGGCTGTTGAAGGGTGAGTGGGTTTTGCTGACCACCCCTTGGCTCTCCAGCTCTCTGATCATCTTGTGGATGGGGATCACAGCATCTCGATTTGTCCTATACTGTCGGCGATGCACCGTCGAGGTGGCAATTGGCACTCGCTGTTCTTCCACCTTCAGGAGTCCTACTGCAGATGGGTTCTCTGATAGTCCAGGCAAGGTGTTCAATTGCTTAATGTCCTCTGCCTCCACAGCAGCTATTCCAAAAGCCCACCTGAGTCCCTTTGGGTCTTTGTAATAGCCATTTCGAAGGAAGTCCATGCCCAGAATACACGGGGCCTCTGGGCCAGTCACAATGGGATGTTTCTGCCACTCCTTCCCAGTCAGGCTCACCTCAGCTTCCAACAGAGTCAACTGCTGCGATCCCCCCGTCACCCCAGCAATGGAAACAGGTTCTGCCCCCACATGTCCTGATGGCATTAGGGTACACTGTGCACCAGTATCAACTAAAGCTTCATATTTTTGTGGCTCTGATGTGCCAGGCCATCGGATCCACACCGTCCAAAAGACCCGGTTTTCCCGTGCCTCTTCCTGGCTAGAGGCAGGGCCCCTCTAGCACTGGTCATCCTCTCCTCCCTGGGCATACATGCTAGAGGTTCCTTCAAGGGGATCATCCTCTTTTCTGTAATATCTGGCAGTTTCGTCACGGGAGGCTGAGGCTACCTTCACTTTAGTGGAACCTTTCTGGTTACTGGTTCCCTACCTGAGTTGACGCACTCGTGCTGCCAGGGCAGAAGTGGGTTTCCCATCCCACTTTGCCATGTCTTCCCCATGGTCACGTAGAAAGAACCACAGCTCGGTTCGTGAGGTGTACCCTCTCTCTCTAGCTGGGGGACGTGGGGCTTGGAGTTTTGGGCTTGTGACCCGCACTGGTGCCATATGGGAACTGCTCTTCCTCATCTCTTCCCTCATTTCCCTCATCTCCTCTTTGAGTTCCTTAATCACAGCAGAAATCTTAGCCTGATGTGGGCCATGGACCATACTGTCATAATTTCTAAGCCTGGTGGCAACAGAACCCACCGTCTCTCGGCCGTTATCGGCATTAATCGTTGCAATATAGGTGGTGTAGTCACGTGGCCCTAGATTTGCCAGACTCCACAACATCTGCCCAGTGCACCTGACTTTGTCGGGGTCATTATCATGCTGTCCACCCCTTCCAAAAAGGACCTCTAATATAGCCACTTCTCTCAGCTGTTGGATCCCTTCCTCAATGGTTTTCCATTCCCTTCTATGATAGTGCTCTTCCATTCTCTCTCTATGGACAAACCTTTCTCTTACACTCATCAAAAGCCGCTCCCAGAGGGAAAGGGGCCCTTGCTCCCTGACAAATATCTGATTCACACCTGAGTCCTGCGTCAAGGGTCCCACATTCCTCGCCTCACCACCATCCAGCTGCACGCCTGTACCCATAAGGTCCCAGACCCGAAGTAACCAGGTGGTATAAGGCTCACGCCCCCGCCTCACAATGTCTTTTTGTAACTTACGGAGACTGTCATATGTCAGAGACTCAGTGATGATTTCAACTTCTGGCTCCCCTGTGGGTTGTGAGGACCCTTCTTCCTTATCCTTATCAGCAGGGTGCTGTGATTTCACCTTAGACTTCCTCGTTTCCACAGGGGCAACAGCTGCTGGCTGTGACTGCCCTTGTGGTTCATCTGGAACCTGGATGGTTGTAACATCTGTGGGTTCCACTGCTGCACCATCAGACTCTCCCTCTTTGGGGCAGGGGGATGGTTTCCCAGCAGCTGAGGAAATGCACTCTATCTTCTGGCTCATCTCACGTATCTCCTTCACCAGAGCCCCCATCCACTCTAGGTGGCTCATTTCTGAGGTGGGCTGTGGGGCAGGGGCAGGCTCTGGAGCAGCACTCCCTGTCTCTGGGGCAGGGGCAGGCTCTGGAGCAGCACCCCTAGTCTCTGGTGCAGGGGCAGGCTCTGGAGCAGCACTCCCTGTCTCTGGTGCAGGGGCAGGCTCTGGAGCACCACTCCCTGTCTCTGGGGCAGGGGCAGGCTCTGGAGCAGCACCTCCGGTCTCTTTCCCTTTGTCTCTGAAGGCTAAGTAGAACAGGCCTATCAGCAACACCAGCCACTGTATGATGTCATTAGCATTCAGAGAAGATTTTAACCCTTTGAAAACTGGCGGGGTAGGCCCAAGGAACTGGGTGAAAGGTTGGGAGAAAATTTCCCCAGCTGTCTTTTTCTCCCAGTAGGTACCATTATTAAAGTAACCTGAAAACCATCCAGTTAGTGTGTGACAGCTCTGAATCCATGAGCCCGCTGTCCAGAGGACGTTAAACATCCATGAATTCCTCACCTTATCAACCCACAAAACAAGCTGGATAATAGCCACAGTAGCCTTAGTTATAGGACACATATTTAGGTAAGGTGCAGCAAATGGGAGAAATATAGCTGTGACCACATGGCCCACAAACCTGGGTAAGCTAAACAACATGGTTCTACCTAACAAGGTTTCTAAATCCAGCACACAAAAGTTAGGTTATTTAAGAACTGTTATTCCTTTTTTGCCCTTTTTCTCTCAGTGCCCCACGTTGGGCGGCCAAAATCTGTCTTGGTTCTAGAAGACAGGTGTCTGCTAGGGAGAGCAGGAGCCTCCCTTGCGATGAAAGAATGTAGACCCCCTCCCTCCGAATTATTATAATTTTGAAATCAAGGGGGCTTTCAGGCAGAGATCTGGGGATAGGAATAACAGCTCTTTACTAGTATAACCAGTAAACAAACAAACAATAACTACAGCAATAACAAGAAAACAGAACCAGGGACCCCGGGACAGCTTTCTCGGCTGAGACGGGATGGAGGAGAGGCTTTGTTTTCACAAACCCCTCGGGCAGTCAGTCCCGGTGCTCCTGCAGGGCTCCGAGGAAACAGTCGGCTGGGACAGCAGGGATGAGCTGAGATCCTGGGCTGGTGGATGAGGTGGATCAGCAGCTCCACGGCGATGCCTGGCAGGACAGCGGGTGCGAGGCCACCAACCAAGAGGGGAGAAGGAGAAGAAGCAGCTCCGCGACCCAGCGCACCAACGTCCTTCTTCCCTGAAGCCGAGGAAAAAGCCAGCTAAAAACTGTCCCCACCCTCCTTTTTCTGCCCCCTTCCCCTGCCACCCTGGGCCCGGCTACTCTTTGTCCTTTGTGAGCACCCTTAAGTACCGGTAGTTAGGTTTCCCAGCACATAATGGGTAAAAATTCCCACCTAACCCTCAACACGTATAAATCCAAGGAGTTCCTAGAGTTTGTCCAGCAGTGGCAGGTGGAACATAAGACTGGCATCCCACATTCCCCCACAGGTCAAGCTATGATTGAGTGTACCCACCAGACACTCAAACAAGTCCTGGCCAGGCAGAACAGTGCAACAGCGTGGATGTCACCACAACAAAAGCTCTGCAAAGCCATGTTTGCTATCAATTTCCTGAATTGTTCATTTGAAAACATGAATCCTCTGGTGGTTTGGCATTTTAACAGTGGTGATCAATTTAAGCTGTCACAACGTCCACAGGTCTTAATCAGGGACCCAGAAACCTGGCAGACCAAGAGCCCCTATGAACTTGTCACTTGGGGGCATGGCTACGCGTGTGTATCCACCCTCACAGGCCCGCGTTGGTTACCCCAAAAGGGGGTAAAACCTTTCATTTCCAAAAACCCAGCTCCAGCAGAAGGGGATGAAAAACAAGTGGCAGTCGCTTCCAAAAGAAGACGTTGCTGGAAAGAGGGAGAGGAAACCTTTCTGACATCTGGTTAGTCTCCGGCAGACACCCACTGACTTTGAATATGCTTTAAAAATGTTTGTTTCTTTTTTTTTAGAGAAAACCTACCTCCCACTCAACCCCATGATAAGCCCTATTATTGAGAGACCGCCAGCTCTTCACCAGTCTTCACAGAAGTAATTGTGAATGCCAATTTATTTTTATCTTTAGCACACTTTTATAGGGTTCTACAGGGTCTGCAGGCAGAGCAAGCAACTATTGGCTAACACACACAGTTTACATTTTTTCTCTTACACACAGGGATATTGTTTTGCTTTACTCTCTCTTCTGCATGAAGGTTTCAAGGACTTTAGCCCTTAATATCACGACTTATTTCAAAGGCTGGTTTGTGCATACAGGCCTTTACTAATATATAAAATATAGCAACACCCTATCCCAGTTGTCATCCTGCTCACGCTGAGCAGTCTGACAGCTGCGTGGATTGTCCTCAGACACGCCAGAACATTTGGGTGACCCTGGCACAAATGCTCCAGCAAGAAAATATATGCCTGTCCACTGCAGTAGCAATAGACCCCATGTCCACTTGCCTGGTAGGGTTTCCATTGCAGGCTGGAGAATTTCCAGCCAGCTTTGACACTCCTTTGTCTAACACAGGTCCTAAATCACACAGCATCCGAACACATGAAAATCGTAGGCGGGCTGTAATGATTAAGAACCCTGTGGAGGAATGGTTACCAAAACTGCCCAAAGCAGATAAGGAACCCCAAGAATTAGACTATTGGGTTCCTCCCTGGCACCTTATTGTATTCATTTTCCTTACAACTCATTATCCGACACTAGAGTGTAACTGTTGGACACAAAATGATTCACACGAACGCAGCTTGAGGTTTGGTGAAAGAAAGAGAATAGTTTATTTGTTCTTTCAGTATTTATAGGTTTCCAACTACAACCAGGGATTGGATTGTCAGGTTAACACCTTCCCAACCACACTGGCCGTGAGAGACGACCATCAAAAAGCATATCTTTAATGGAATGTATAAACACCTATGTTTATAGTTACTTTCCTGGGAAAGTGGCTAGAACTTGTAGAAAACAATATTGAAGGCCTGATTCTCAGGGCGACACTAGACCCTTTAACAACATATTACAATTTCAAGAAGAATTCAGTTCCATGAAATGGTGTGATATTCTAAGTCATCTTACAGCACATGAACCACTCCACTCACATCCAAAAAATCTCCTTAAGGGTTTGTTCTTAATTTGTGGAGATAGGGCATGGGCAGGAATCCCATCTCAGCTTTTAGGAGGGCCATGTACCATAGGGCAGTTGTCCCTGTTAGCACCCAACCAAACCTTAATTGGCAAATGGGTTCGTAAAAACAATTTGATCAACAGAGTTCATAAAAGAAGCGCTGATAATTTGGACCCAAACTGTGATTCCGAAGTTTTTCATTGGGCTAAATCAAAAAGAATTGCTGCGTCTGTATTTCTTCCATGGGTCACAGCTGCCAAAGCTCTAGGTGAGTTAGGGCATCTAGAATGCTGGGTAGTCAAACAGGAAAATTTAACATCCACTGCCCTCATCTCCCTCCTAGAAGACCAGGAAATCACCAGGCAGGCCACGCTCCAGAACTGAGTGGCCATAGACTTCCTCCTGCTGCTGCATGGACACGAATGCCAGGAATTTAAAGGACTTTTCTGACTAAAACCTAACCTCAAAAGCTCCCAGCGTCCACATAGCTTTCCAAGAGATGAAGAGTTTGATTGGACAAGTGAAGCAAGAATCCGAGGACTGGTTTAGTGAACTATTCAAAGGCTGGGGACTCACGGGGTGGTGGACTTCGATAGTTAAAACAATCCTGTTGTTTTTTGTTGTTTTGTTCTTAATAGTGTTGGCATTCAGGATTATACGTTGCTTGATTTTAAAAGCCCTCAGCAGTTTAATCCCTACTATCTCAGAAGTCAACCACATAGAACTAATGGACCAAAAACAATCTTACCGGCCCACTAATCACGAGTGATGGACAAATTCATGTTCTGTATCAGAATAAGCCCAATGCCCTTCTTTTAACTTTATATAATTAAAAAGGGGGGAGATGTCATGTTGCACTATGTTACGCTAAGTGGTTTTACCCAGTTGCTCCCCCTCTGGGTCTGTGGTGTGTTGGTTCCTTCCCCCTCGCCCCTCCCCTTCGGTTTGTCCCCATTGGCTGTAACCTGCCTTCCTCTCCCCTTTTCCCCTCAGTTTAAAAATCCCCATGATTGCTGCCTCTTTCTCTCTTTTTCCCTGGAGTTTGTTCTGGAATGAACTGAGAAACAGTGTCCTGGGAAGAGAGAGCCTCCTTGTCTTTTACCTTTGTCCTTGCCAAATCACCCTCCCACCCCTGGGTGGATTGGAGATAGTCGGAAGATTTTCCGGGGCTGGGAGCTAAAGGATTACGGTATGGTACCTGAGGAAAACACCTGAAAGCGACCTGGTGAACTGGTGAACTCTCTACCAGGGCTAATAAAGTCTGAGGGTTTGGGATGACATGGTAAAGAAATTTGTCTGCAAACCAGTCCTGGACAGAGAAGAGACATCTCTGATACAGAGACACCAATGGGTTCCAGATGACAGGTCAAGTGGTAGGCTTCAGAGACTGAAGCCATTTGCAGCTTCTTGCTCCAGTTAACTTTTGAACATGGTACTGAATGCTGAAAAAGTAATGAGCACTTTGCAAGCACCTGCCCTTCAGACTGAGAGATTTTTGTACTCTGGACAGGCACTCAGGAGAAGTGCTTCTGTGAATAAAACTCAGGTGCTCAGAAGTCTGTGTAAATATGGCCATAAGTATACATACAAACTAGAGTTATGTATTTGTGCGTTTTGCATTATTCAAGTAATACTTTCTTTATCATCAGCCAAGAAAGAAGGGTTCAAAGCCTAGGTAAAAGTTGCTGAGAAGACAAAGGGAAAAGGGAAGCAGTCCCTACAAAGTGGTTGTCCTACTAATGCTGCACTACGACTATTTTCTGTTAGTGTGACCAGGCATCTAGAGAGATGTTTGGTATCAGGCAGTGTTTTATTAAGCAAGGTATTTAAATAGAGATATACAGAGGTGCCTTTCTGTCAAAATGGCAGCCATATTTTTTATCATTAAGAGACATCAGCCGCAAGATCACTTCCTGACAAACTGAGGTAATGGTGGTGGTACTTTAATGTCTTGACCTCTTTCCAGTTTCTTCTCACAGTCAACTAGATAGTTGACTCCATCAATGACAATCTGAACTAGTTCTACCTAAAACAACAAGAAAAACAATAATAATAAAAGATTTAGGCAACACTGTTAATAGAGGAAGGAAAAAATTGGTTTGTATGGCAAAGACTGCAAGTAAAGCTGGACCCAAGGAGAATCATGACCTGGACACAGAGATCACACATGCTGTGATACAGGAAATATGGGTCATACATTGGCCAAGTGGAAGCCCATAGTAATTCCCTTCTCCTGTTCATGCTGAGCTTGGCCTTCTGATATTAGAAATTTTCAAATATTCTCCTAATTTCCACCAAATCCTGATCCTACATGTATCCCTATATAAATAGACAAACAGAAATGCTTAAATAAAAGGTTTAAGCATGAGTTTAGAGACCTATTTAAAATGTTACCACTCTGAGAATACAAGAGGCCAAGAACTACAGCATGTCAAAGCCATGGGAATCCATTTGCTATGTTCTCACAATTTACATATTAGGACAAAGAAAGGGAAAAGGCAGTGCCATGGATATTTAGAGTCACTGGGCAGTTCTCTCTGAAGCAACGAATGCCAGTGTAAGTAAAGAGGTTCTGGTGTTTTGCCAACAGCAACTTGTGAGGTTTGGATTAATGCCTTTATCCAAATGTGTTTGGGCTTAAAAGCTACGGAACGTTGGTCTGACATTTGGTAAATGATTGTGAAGACTACTGGCACTTTTTCTTTCTTCTGTAGAAAGTAGGATAGTTGTATTTTCTTTATGGATAGTAATGAGATATATGAGTAATACTGAAATGACTCGGAAGAATCATGCAGAGCCCTCCCTTATTGTTTAGCATGCTTAAAGAATCTGTACATATGTGCTTACTTCTTGATGTTTTAGACTGTTGTTTACCTATATTCTGTGAAATACAACAGTTTTATTCAATATACAGTCAGTACTGTAGAAGAAAGAATGCACTGCATCCAAGTGGACACTAGTGAATTGCAGAGGATAATCTATACATCATCAACTGTAGAAACTACCTTGTTCTGTGATATGAAGATACTAGTATAGTTTTGTGCTATTAAATTTTAAAGCCATATAGTTCTTTGAGTGACTGAAAAAGCAAAAATTATGTTCTCCTATGAGAAAACAGTCAACTGAAAAGTAATTGGAATGGGAGTGCAAGTAGAGGAGGAGACACTCATTTCCCCAATGCAGTAGTAGCATGTGCCCTGAAAGCTTCTGGATGCATAGGGTAGGGGAAGGAAGTGAGGGTTCCTTCACATGACTAGGAGTTTGTAGGATGGCAGGACTAGGCTTTTGGCCACAGCTGTTTAGAATAACTTGCTGTGGTAGGTTGACCTTGGCTGGATGTCAGTTGCCCACCAAGCCACTCTATCAGTCCCTCAGCTGGATGGGGGGAAGGGGGGGGGGGGAGAAAATAATATGGGAAAAAACCCTCATAGGTCAAGATAAAGGCAGTTTATTAAAGAAAAAGCAAAGGTCGCATACACACAAGCGATGGGAAAAAAACCAAAGATTTTATTCTCTACTTTCTGTCAGCAAGTGATCTATGGCCTCTTCCCAGGAAGCAGGGCTTCAGCATGCATAGTGGTTGCTCTGGAAGGCAGACATTATAAATAATGAATGCCCCCCCCTCCTTCCTCCTCCTTTTCTTAGCTTTTATATCTGAACAGATGTCACGTGGTATGGAATATCCCTTTGGTCAGTTTGGGTTAGCTGTCCTGGTTATTCCCCCTCTCAAGATCTTTCCCACCCTCAGCCTACTGGCGAAGGGGGAGACAGCACTGATGCTGCACCAGCGCTGCTCAGCAGTAGCCAAAACACTGGTGTGTTATCAAGACCTTTCTGGCTATCAATGCAAAGCACAGCACTAGAGGGGATGCACAGGGGAAAATTAATACCATCCCAGCCAAACTCAATACAGTGAAAGTGCATGACTGTGAATCCTAAAAGGAAAACTGCATGTTAATCTATTCTTAATGTCAGTGCTTGATTCCCTGTGTGGGTTAGTCCTAAAATCCTGCTTCTTTCATCAGCATTTTGCACTGGGTACAGCAGATACCTGTCCAATGTACAGTATGTAACTGTTCCCAGTGTACAACTTCAGTGAACCTCATTCAGAAAGATGGAGATGGAGAGGGACTTTTTACAAGGCATGTAGTGCTAGGATAAGGGGGAACGGGTTCAAATTGAAAGAGTAGGTGTAGATTAGATATTAGGAAGAAATTCTTTACTGTGAGGGTGGTGAGGCACTGGCACAGGTTGCCCAGAGAAGTTGTTGATGCCCCATCCCTGGAAGTGTTCAAGGCCAAGCTTGATGGGGCCCTGGGCAACCTGATCTAGTTGATGACATCCCATCTGATAGCAGAGGGGTTGGAACTAGATGATCATTAAAGTCCCTTCCAACCCAAACCATTCTATGATTCTATGATTCATAGATGCCTAGCTCATGCCCAACACTGAAGAGACAACCTGTACACCTATCTCATAGCAGTGTGTTCCATGAGGTATTCAGGTATAAAAGTTCATGCTGTGATGCTGAGAAACATTGTCCCAAGGGAATTCTGTTACCACAACCAAATGTTTCTAGTACCTGCATGCTTTCAACAAAATGCTTCAGCACATGATGTAAACCAGTCACATTTATGGAACTTGCTCAGGAACTTTTCATATTTGGAAAACATTGCATGCACAGTAGTAATTTTTTGTTGCGTAAACCTTTTCATTAGATCAAATACACAAGGAGAAAAAACTGCCATAACTCCAAAAAATGACAATTCCTAGTGAACTCAGATAAAGGGAAATGGTCCTAGTACAGATCTGAGTTTAAAAGCAAGGAATAAAACAAATTAAGTTACCTCTGATCGACCCATGCGGTCCAGGTTGGAGATATCATACACATCTGCTACAGCTGCTGTGTCCACTCCACCAGTGCCACGCTTCTGTAGCCTCAAGTTATCCAGGATTTTTGGAAACCTGGGATCCTAACAGAAGAAATAGGTTCGTGCATATTGTCTTTTGCCTTGTTTATTGTTATTATCCATGATCTAATGCCATCTCCAGAAAGACAGGCAGAGACAATTTCCTCTGTCTTTGGATTATAGCCTGTCTTGATGTTTGTCTGCTGAGTAGATTAATTTCCATAACAAATATAATAATTTTCATTATACAAGTATGCTCAGTCCTGCATTATGCCTGGGACTTAGATGTTGCACATCTTGCAAACATCCAATTGCTGTAAATTGTCATTTTTTATTTGTTTCTTTATAAATCACATGAAGACCTAATTTACATCACTGGCCTTTTAAACAATTTATGTACCTTGCTAAGCTTTGGCAGCTTTACATGGACTCCAGCACGTAAACCAGTTCCTAGGTTTGAAGGACAAGTCAGAATGTATCCAAGACGTTCATTCCACATGAACTCCCAGCCTCGTTCTTTAATTAATCTTTCAACCTATGAAGGAAAAAAAAAAAAAAAGGAAAAAGAATTGCATAACTGCATACAAACATCTCATCTTCTGACAGTTGTTTATAGATAAAATTCTTTTATTCTTTTTACTTTGTATCTATGTTGATGATTAACTTCACTGTTTACCAATGGAAGTACATATAGATATACTCAAGTAAAGTCTGGTTTGGCTTTAGTATGAACCTTTGTATTTATCATGCATCAAGTTCCTCAGTGAATATTACAAAAATTTCTTCATCATTTTCTAACTACCATTAACTTGAAGGCTCTTTAGCACTTAATCACATGGCCTTAGACCATGAAACTATATGCTGACATAATAATTCTGACTTTCACCTATAGTATAAATGATTTTCTAGCCTAGGTGCTTTTAGAGCAAAGTTGCAAAGCACAAGTCCAAACATCTCAACTGTGGAGCAAACAAAAGGACGCAAAGCCTAGTTTTATATAATTTTCAAGGTGATTACATGATGCTAGGTGAAGGACACTTGATTTCTAAATGCTTAAATTTCATAGCCCTGCTTCCACTATGAAAAGACTATATAGGTCCTCTATAATTATTTTTCATTAGTAATTCTAAAACCCAGTTACAAAGGAGACTGGAATCATTATCCTCAGAAATATCACAAAGGTCTATTGTAGCAGTGCAGAAAATGGATAGTGTTGCTGCTACCACTCCAAAGCGTCTCTTTGAGGAAGCCGCTTGGGTGGGCACAGACAGTCACTGTATCCAAAAGTCACACACACTGTGGATAGGTCAGCAAAGAAAGACAGGAAGGGCCTTCTGTATAGTATTCCAGTGAGGTTTATTCCAAAGTCCCACAAAAGGTTCCAGTGACAAAAGACCAGGATTTTCTGCAGTGTCTCAGGTTAAGTATGGGGTCAGGAGACAATAGTCTAGGGGCACTGACTTATAGGAAATTAGGTAAATTTACCTAGTGTTGCATACCACCATGGAGAAGCTTTTGTGTCTCATCCTAAGCAGTCAGGCTTTCTTGAAGCCTGTGGCAGATTCTTCCGGGGCATCCGCCCAGAAATTCTCCTAATAGGCTCAAGGGCTTCTTCAGTCTATTGACCTTTGAATAAACCACTATTCTGTCCACTCAGATACACTTCTGAAACCTAATTCTGTGACCCAAATACAATTTCAGTTCATTAAAACCAGTCAGAAGAGAATCAGATACCTGTGCCAGTTCAGATTCACAAGTCCTCTGCAATATAGGCAAATATTTCCATTCTGCAGAAGAATACAACATAATGGACTCTCCTGACATTTAAATATTGTGTGAGGATGCAGAAATTGCTTGTAAGAAACTAGATCTGATTTCCTGCCTCATACACTTGCTCTGGTCACAGTTTACAAAGCTATCTGACCACTTCATATGTCAATGTCCAGAGGTCCACTTCTTTTGAACAAGAGATAAGCACAGTAGCAGAGGAAAACATGGAAACAACATCCACAAACTATGTCACTTAGACCCCAATCCTGTACATTATTCAGTCTCATGGATATGCCTAAAAACCGTATCAGATCCTAGTGAAACACCCAGATGCCAATGAAGCATGCACTAGGCACTTTTGTTTTTCCATGTTCCCAAACTCACCCCATACTCAAAATTTCTTAGAGATGCTCTAAACTTACCTTCAGGGACCACTTCCTCAGTCAGATAATCATAGAATTATATAATGGCTTGGGTTGGAAAGGACCTTAAAGATCATCTAGTTCCAACCCCCCTGCCATGGGCAGGAACACCTTTCACTAGACCGGGTTGTTCAGAGCCCCATCCAACCTGGCCTTGAACACTTCCAGGGATGGGGCATTGACAGCTTCTGTGGGCAACCTGTGCCAGTAAAGTTTACTGTACCCTCACAGTAAAGAATTTCTTCCTAATATCTAATCTACACCTACTCTCTTTCAATTTGAACCCATTCCCCCTTGTCCTATCACTACATGCTCTTGTAAACAGTCTCTCTCCATCTTTCTTGTAGGCTCCCTTCAGGTACTGGAAGGCCACAATTAGGTTACTTCAAAGCTGCCTCTTTTCCAGGCTGAACAAAACAAATTCTTTCATCCTTTCCTCATAGCAGAGGTGTTCCACCCCTCTAATCATCTTGGTGACCTCCTCTGAATTCACTCCAACAGGTCAATGTCCTTCCTGTGCTGGGGACCTCAGAGCTGAATGCAGCACTCCAGGTGGGGTCTCACATTAGCATAGTAGAAGGGAAACATCACCTCCCTTGACCTGCTGGCCACAGTTCTTTTGATGCAGCCCAGGATACAATTGGCTTTCTGGACTGCAAGCACACATTGCTAGCTCATGTCCAGCCTCTCATCCACCAGCACCTCCATGGCCTTCTCAGCAGAGCTGCTTTTGATGTGTTCATCCACCAGCCTGTATTGATACTGGGGGTTGCCCCTACCCAGGTACAGCACCTTGCACTTGGTTTTATTAAACCTCATGAGATTTCCACGGTCCCACTTCTTGAACATGTCCAGGTCCCTCTGGATGGCATCCTGTCCTTCAGGCATGTCAACTGCACCACTCAGCTTGGTGTCATCTGCAAACTTGCTGAGGGTGCATTCGATCCCTTTGTCTATGTTCTTGATGAAGACCTTGAATAATACTGGCACCAATACAGACCTCTGAGGGACACCACTCACCACTGATGTCCATTGGGACTCTGAGCCACTGACCACTACCCTCTGGATGTGACTGTCCAACTAATTTCTTATCTAACAGTCCACTCATCAAATCCATCTGTCTCCAGTTCAGAGAGAAGGATGTTGAGGGGGACCATGTAAAAGGCTTTACAGAAGCCCAGATAAATGATATCTGTAGTTCTTTCTTTGTCCACTGATGTAATCACCCCATCATTGAAGGCCACTAGGGAGGTCAGGCAGGATCTGCCCTTGGTACAGTAGTGCTGGCTGCCTTGAATCACCTTCCCATCCTCCATATGCCTTAACACAGTTTCTAGGAGGATCTGTTCCATGATCTTCCCAAGCACAGAGGTGAGGCTAACAGGTCAGTAATTTCCAGGGTCCTGCTTTCTATCCTTTTTAAAGAGGGGTACAATGTTTCCCTTTATCCAGTCACTTGGGACTTCACCTGACTGCCAAGACTTTTGATATATCATGCAGACTGGCTTGGCAACTACATCAGCCAATTCCTCCAGAACTCTGGGTTGCATCTCATTGCATTCCATAGACTTCTGTACATTCAGGTTCTTCAGGTGGTCATGAACCTGATCTTTACTTACAGTAGGAAGCACTTTGCTCCCCAATCCCCATCCTGATGTCTATCTACAGGAGAAGTGTGGGAGGAGAGGTTTCTATTGAAGACTGAGGAAAAAAGTTGTTGAGTACCTCAGCCTTCTCATCCAGTTACCAGTTCACAAGCATTGTTTATCAGGAAGGGTACACCTTTGCTGGGGAGGATGAAACAGGGAAACCTTATGAATATGATTGTTTAGCAAAAGATTCTGAAAATATGAAGCCTAGAATCAAAGTAGAAATGAGAGCTAGCTTTGAGTCATGGGATGCTGAGTGCTAGTTAATAAATATCCAAAGAACAATAGCCTCGCCAGCTAAAGGAGAATCCCTGTTGATGAAACAATGTCCTTCTGCAGATGGAGAATCCAAAGGTCAAGCAGCAAGAGACGAATTTGTAAAGCTTTTAGAGTTTGAAATGTAACACTGTATGGTAATGTAGTAGTTCCTATAGGCTATATGTAAATTCTTTAGTGGGTGTGTCTCGTAGTCATTGGTTACTGGGAATTAGAATATTCACTATAGAAAAGCATATAATGTATTGTAACAAGAACTTCGCTCTCTTATTCTGCCCACGCTCTTAATACTCTTGTGTTCTCTCTCTCTTAATACTCTTGTTCTCCTAGCTCTCTTTAAGCTCTCTTACTCCCCCCTCTCTTACTCTTATTCCCCCCTCTCTCTCTTTAACCTCTCCTCACTTGCTCTTCCGGCTCCACTCTCTCTCTCTCCCTGACCACGTGTATGCCGCAGCTGGCGGCGGATACGGGTCTCTCCCTCCCTTTACCCATATAATAAATTGCTTATACCTGAACAGCTTGACCCTGGAGAAGTCTCTCATCACGAGCAAGTGTTTTGTACATCTATACACCTTCTTTGACTTTCCTTTTTTGGGTAACATACATATAGAAGACATTATAGTTCCCCGCTTTCCCTACTTTGCCATGTGGTATTTGTTTGGGTTTTTTTCAGGTGAAGGCCTGTGCTGGTGGCTTTGAAACAATGTGAGAGTGTACAATTGCATAAGCTATACAGCTGTTGGGGATTTCCTGAAACAGGGGAGTCTAGAAATCCAGAGAAGCTGGAGTGAAAGCTGCTTTGCCAGAGTGAGACGAATAAAGCAAATTTTCCAAAGAAAAAGAAAAAAACATTTCTTTAGTCATTCAGTGCTGAAGATTGTAATATAAAAGCTAAAATGACATTTTATCTATTTTTCCTACAACTCAGCTAACAATTTCTTTCCTTCTTTAACTGCTATTAATGTGGGTTGCTACTTCAACTGGTGTTACTTTATTTTGTTGCTTCTGGAGATGTCAGTTCAGTGTTAATCATGCTAAGTAATGCTGACAACAGCCCAACAATAAACAAACAGGCATAATAAATTCATTGAGTTACTACCTCTTTTAAACCATGACAAAATCTTTCAAACACCCGTTTCATGTTGCCACCCTTTTCCATGGAGATCACCCTGGTGTGGTCCTCTTCATTAATCCAGACAAGAAATGTCTTGTCATTGTTATGCCTGGTTGAGAGAAAAATGAATAGCTTTAAAGCAGAAGATAGGCCCTGAAAAATAACTCTCAGTATCCTTAGTTTCATTACAGTCTTTCAGGACTGTGAAGAGGTTAAGCACTGCAAAATAACATTGCTCTGCACAGTTAAGGATGCAGTTAAGCTACTTTCACATCTTGATTCCCCCATGCCAATGGAATTATGCAAGTTTCTCAAGTTACAGTGAAAAGAGCAGTTTTCTCTGATCACATCATGCTGCCCTGAAGCTCAGCTACAAAGAACATGTCTTCAAACATTAACACAGTTGGGATGTATAGCTGCTAAGGGAACAGGTAAAGGGAGAAGCCAAATTCTGCATCTTCAGTCACTGGGGATAGCTTTTACTGTTCTTAGAAAATTGTGCAGTTAGAAAAAAAACTGAGGGCACAGCCATATGACCTTACTTAATTGTATTTTGTCTTCTAAATCAAATCCCAGTGCCCTTCATATCACTTTATAACATTGAATTGCCACATAAGTCAAATTATATATCTGAGGAAAACAGCTACATGTTGCTTCTGGACACTGCATTAAAGATGCTGGCTTGTCAATTAAGATAATGCCTACAGAGAAGTTCTCTTGTTCCAGACAGATTAGTCATGACTAGGTTTATAAAGTGCTAGATCAAACCTGAGGTCAATTTTCCTTGCTTTTCTTCATTTTTTTTTCTGTTTTTTGCAACAATCTTTCTACAGAATGTAGAAAGTGATTGATAAGATTTGTACATACAAACAGTAGAATATGACCGAGTTTGAAATACGTGAAATTTGCAACTTCACTGAGAGCGTAACTTGCAGTCTGCCTTTTACTGCAACTCACTTTTCACACTTCGACAATGCAAAACTGAACAGGAGCAAGCATCCTGTGGCCTGACATTATAGTTAAAGTGGTTCAGTTATTTAATTTTCAGTCACGTACAAATAGTCAGGGTAGGATTTTCCAGAGATTAATGTTGGCCTGACTCAGCTTCTCCTTTAATTGAATGAATCTTCCCATTGCATTAAGGAATGCTGAGTGATACCACTCAGATACCACAAAGAAAAAAATCTGTTCTATGGCAATACTGCATCATGTTCAGAAGCCTATCCAGTATTATTCTGATAAGTTAAACCTGCTTTGTCAGGAAGCATGCACTGTAAAACCTGACAAAAGCCTGTGGAAATAATTTCATGGTGATTCACAGTCTTTCTGAAATCAAACTTTTATCTTGAAATAGAAAAAACAGATATTAAAAAAACCCCATAGAAGGATCCATGTTTATGGTGCTACATTGTGTTGCTGTTATTAACGATTGTTTATGTAGAACCATATAATAATGGAATTATTTAGGTTGTAAAAGATACTTAAGATCAAGTCCAACCATTAACCTAACACTGCCAAGTCCACCACTAAATCATGTCCTTAAGTGCCACATCTATATGTCTTTTAAATACCTCCAGGGATGGTGACTCCATCAGTTCCCTGGGAAGTTTGTTCCAATGCTTCACAACCTTTTTGGTGAAGAAATTTCTCTTAATACCAAATCTAAACTTCCCCTGGTGCAACTTGAGGCCATTTCTTCTTATCCTATTGCTTGTTACCCAGAAGAGGCTGACCCCCACCTGGGTACAACCTCCTTTCAGGTAGTTGTAGAGACGAGGTCCCCCCTCAGTCTCCTTTTCTCCAGACTGAACAAATCTGGTTCCCTCAGTCACTTCTCATCTGACTTGTGCTGTAGACCCTTCACCAGCTTTGTTGCCCTTCTCTGGACACACTCCAGCACCTCAGCATCTTTCCTGTAGTGAGGGGCCCAAAAGTGAACACAGTATTTGAGGTGTGGCCCCACCAGTGCCAAGTACAAGGGGACAATCACTTCCCTCGCACTGCTGGCCACACTATTTCTGATACAAGCCAGAATGCCATTGGCCTCCTTGGCCACCTGGGCACACTTCTGGCTCATATGCAGATGGATATTGACTAACACCCCCAGGTCCTTTTCTACTGAGCAGCTTTCTAGACACTCTTCCCCAAGCATGAGGTTGTTGTGACCCAAATGCAGGACCTGGCATTTACCCCGGTTGAACCTCATGCAATTGGCCTCAGCCCATCTATCTAGTTTGTCCAGATCCCTCTACAGAGTCTTCCTGCCCTCAAGCAGATCAACACTCCTGCCTAACTTGGTGTCATCTGCAAATATACTGAGGGTTCACTCAATGCCCTCATACAAATCATCAATAAAGATATTAAACAGAATTGAACCCAATACTGAGCCCTGAGGAACATCACTTGTTACTGTGTCAAAGGCTTTACTGAAGCCCAGCTAAACAACATCTGCAGCCTTTCCCTCATCTACTAAGTGGATCACCTTGTCTTAGAAGGAGATCAAGTTAGTCAAGCCCATGCTGACTGGGTCTGATCCCCTGCTTGTCCTGTACATGGCCATTTGATGGCACTCATGATGATCTGCTATAACCTTCCTGTGCACCAAGGTCATGCTGACAGGCCTGTAGTTCCCCAGATCGTCCTTCTGGCCTTTCTTGTAGATTAACTTCACATTTGGCAACTTCCAGTCAACTGAGACCTCCTCGGTTAGGCAGGACTGCTGGTAAATGATTGAAAGTGGCTTGGTGAATTCTTCTCCTGCTCCCTCAGTTACTCTTGGAAGGATCCCTTTGAGTCCCATTGACTTTTGTATTTCTAAGTAGTGTTGCAGGTCACTGACCATTTCCCCTTGGATAATGGGGCTTCATTCTGCTCCCTGTCTTCCAGCTCAGTGGGCTGGGTGCACTGAGAAAAATCAGACCTATTAAAGACTGAGGTAATGAAAGCATTAAGTACCTCAGCCTTTCCTCATCCTTTATCCTCATGTTTCCCCCCCCATCCAATAAAGGATGGAGATTCTCCTTAGCCCTCTTTGTGTTGTTAATGTATTTATAGAACTATTTTTATTGTCTTTTATGGAAGTTGCCATATTAACTTCTAGCTGTGCTTCCTGGACTCCTTTTCCCTTCAGGACTGCCTCACAAGGGACTCTTTCAACCAGGCCCTTAAACAGGCCAAAGTCTGCCTTCCAGAAGTCCAAGGTAGCAGTTCTGGTAACCATATTCCTTACTTCTCTAGTAATTGAAACCCTTATCATTTCATGATCGTTGTGCTCAAAATGGCCTCCAAATGTCATATCATCCATAATTCCTTCTCTCTTCACAAACAAAAAGTCCAACGATCATGCCTTTCCTAGTTGGCTCATTCTCCAGCTGTGTCAGGAAGTTTTCTTCTTCACATTCCAGGAACCTTCTAGACTGTTT
Source organism: Poecile atricapillus (assembly GCF_030490865.1). Lineage (NCBI taxonomy): Eukaryota > Metazoa > Chordata > Aves > Passeriformes > Paridae > Poecile > Poecile atricapillus. Next base: position 66,144,003 of record NC_081288.1, read on the forward strand.
CCTCTCTGCTGTATTGTTTTTCCAGCAGACAAGTGGTAAGTTGAAGTCTCCAAGAGAAAAAGGGCTAGTGAATGTGAGACTACTCCCAGAAGCTCATAGAATATTTCATCTGCCTTTTCATCCTGGTTGGATGAAGACCACAAGGATATCTACCTTGTTAGCCTTTTCCCTGGTTCTTACTTATAAACATGCAACCCTTTCATCACCATCGGCAAGCTCTAAACAGTCAAAACACTCCCTAACATACAGGGCTACCCCATGGCCTCTCCTTCCTTGTCTATCCCATCTGAAGAGTTTATAGCCATCCATTGAAGCACTCCAGTTCTGAGTCATCTCACCATGTTTTCATGACTGCAATTATATAATAGTTTTTCATCTGTGCTATGATTTCCAGCTCCTCCTGTTTGCTGCCCATGCTGAAGGCATTGGTGTAGATGCACTTCAGCTGGGGTATTGATCCTTCCACCTTTATTGTGGGAGAAGCCCTAATTCCTTTGTGACTGCTATCAAGATCTTCTATGGTTTCTAACACTTTAACAATCCTTGCATCATTTCTGTCTTTGCCTATAAGAATATAAAGGTGTTAATTTTTTTTTCAATTAATCATTTAAAACACTACATAAATATTTAAAACCAAACTGAACATGCTGTGAGTACCAGTGCAGAGTGACTGTGGGGTTAGGAGAAGCAAGGAGATTCCAATACATGTTTTAAAATATGACAGAAGCTTCTACGTATCACACAACATACCAGATTCCTCTGGCATCTGGCCAGTCACGTGCCATCCCAGCACATGTTAGCAAAGGGGACACTGGCTTATCAAAGAGAAAATGATCCTGGACACAAAAACGGGGCCAGAAAGAGAAATAAAAACAGAGAAAGATATAAAATAAATTGAAGTTTATTAAGAGAAGCAGTAAAACCCTGTCTTATGTATTTAATATGAAGATAGTCAATATAATTAAATTAAATAGCATGTCTTGTGAACCTGATTCTTTCCTGACTTAAAGTATGAGAATAATGTTGATAACACACTGATGTTTTGGTTGTCGCTCAGCAGTGCTTACTCTAATTCAAGGACTTCTGTTTCCCATGGTCTGCCAATGAGGAGGTACACAAAAAGCTAGGAGGGAGCATGACGCAGACAGCTGACCTGAACTGGCCAAAGGGATATTCCATACCATAGAATATCATGCTCATTATATAAACTGAGGGGAGTTGGAGCAGCTGAGGAGCAGCTGCATGGTACTTACTTGCCAGCTGGGATTAAACGATGACAGACTTTTCTTGGGTTGAGATCATGGAAGATCGGAAAAGACCATGTTAAAACAAGTTTGTTATAAGCATTCATTGTATTGGTTTAGTAGCTGCTGGTCACAATGTTGATTCATTTACTCTCAGAGCTGTTCTGCTTGTTCTCGGGGTTTTTTACATAATGCCTTACTTGGTGTATGTGTTCCCTGTGGATATTTATTGTCCTTGGGACCTGGGCTCAGATTATGATTGCAGTGGACTTTGTAGTATTGGCTTATGATATAGTAGACTTGCTTGTGGTAAAACTAAGGTGGTACATGCACTCAGCATTGCCACCACCTCTGTACTTTGGGAGCTACCAAAGTACTAAGGCCTGAAAAACAGGCCCTGGGTCAAAGTTGACCTCTAGATGAACCTTCCAATCAAACATTATATGTATCCACTCATAGAAATAGCATTATTAGCAATATGACATATGCATCTGTTCATCGGCAAAACATGTATTTACGTTTCTGTATTTAGAAACCAGACAAGGCCACATCCGGCCTTGTCTGGGGTTGTACGAACAAAGACAACTCCTTTGGTTCCTCCTTGAGACCTGGCCAGGCTTTGGGAGAAAACCAGCAGGAGAATAAAACCAGATGTTTCTATACTAAAAATAATAGTAGCTTGTTTATTCAACAACATAAAAGTTGGGCTACTGTCACAGTGAAGTTAGAAGCCTCTTTGCCTGTAGGTGGGTGCACCTGTAGAATTTCCCAGTTACCAGGAATGGTCCTCCAGTCCTTTGTTGTGACAGTGGCTTCCTCCAGCTTTTGTGTGGATCTGGATGAAGTGGTAAAGTATTGGGGTAATTGATGATGTATCTTTCTTAATCACTGTAGGCATTCTTTTGTAGTGATGATTAGATGGATTGCTTAGCTTATCCTTTTGTAATTCTTTGCTAATGATTATGTGCATTGCTTAGCTTATCCATTATAATTCTTTGCAGTTTTGTATAATAGTAAATTACACTATTCCTTAAGCTGGTGTCCATGTCTTTGGTACTGACCCTGCCCACTATCAAAAAAGCCATCTATTGGGAACTTTAATAATGACATCTTTTTCTCTCCCAGAGAGCCAACATATGGGGGAGGGGGAGATCCCTCCCTCCCTCCCTTCCTCCCTTCCTCCCTTCCTTCCTCCCTTCCTCCCTTCCTCCCTTCCTCCCTTCCTCCCTTCCTCCCTTCCTCCCTTCCTCCCTTCCTCCCTTCCTCCCTTCCTCCCTTCCTCCCTTCCTCCCTTCCTTCCTTCCTTCCTTCCTTCCTTCCTTCCTTCCTTCCTTCCTTCCTTCCTTCCTTCCTTCCTTCCTTCCTTCCTTCCTTCCTTCCTTCCTTCCTTCCTTCCTTCCTTCCTTCCTTCCTTCCTTCCTTCCTTCCTTCCTTCCTTCCTTCCTTCCTTCCTTCCTTCCTTCCTCCCTCCCTCCCTCCCTCCCTCCCTCCCTCCCTCCCTCCCTCTCTCTAGGAGCCAGAATGTTGCTGAATATGGTTCAGGTCTTGTTTAAGGTTAAACAGCTATTTAAGAACATCACCCAGACATCTGTCTCAAGGATGGATAGTTATGAATGGCAGGGTGTATGAGAAAGTACCTAGGACAGTGACTGTCTCCAACATTTTGGAACCCCTGAAAATCTGCAGAATTCTGAAAAACGAGTAAAAGAAGAAGTATGCTGTCACCCTGACAATTCCAGAGAGACACAAATCACTGCAACCTGTTGGGGCCTGGCTAATGCCTACAGAGCCCTGTTCTACACTACTCAGTGCCCTCAGGGGGAAGAGGTCTCTGGATCTGACAACAAAACAACAGGCACTGAGGCTTCTACAATCCCAATGATAGACATTGTGGCTACTCAAGCCCCGGTGTCACGTCCTGCGCTTACTCCAACCCCTGTGACAGACACTGCCACTGAAACAGAGAACCAACCTGTGCTGGTATCAATCACCCCTATACACAAGAAGAAATAGACATGAAAGACATCTCATTTAGTAAAGGACACATGCAAAAGACAGACATGTAACATGGAGTTATACTTACATCAATAAGCTGCTGCTGATCCTTCTCAGACATATTTGTCAAGCTATAGTACTTTCCAGAAAGGTCTCCTTTCAGCCCAGCTAGAGCAGTGACTACAACATTTTCCACTTCTCTTCTCTCAGCCCTGGTACAAGCTGGAGGAAGGCTGAGACCCCGAATGCTACGACCAGTACGTACTCGTGATGAGAGGACATATTGCTCATCAAATTGACCATGGGTGATCTGAAGGAAAAATGTTTTTTAATTTACATGCAGACACCCATTTTGTACACCATCATAAAAAATGGGTCACCTTTCTGCCCAGGAATTATAACTTCTTCTAGATATCACAGAACATCAGGAACCCCTCAGTGTTTCAAATACTAAGGGTTTTTAGGAACTCCAAAGTTATTTTGCTGACTGAATGTGGCAAAGTAACCAGCTGATCCTTCTTAGCTCTGGCATGGAATATGAAAATATCTGAATGGCTTTTGGAAACATGTATATGAACATGGAAAGAAGGCCAGATGTGGAAGTTCTTTTGAAAGAAGAAAGTCTAAGATGATACTAATCAATGCAGTTATTGAACTATGAAGGAAATACTAAGCAATGACTAAGACTTGACTCTGTGTGCAGAAGGGGAATGCTTTCGCTCTGATCCTTAAATACATGGATAACTTTAGCTCATGAACACGCTCACAGTGTCATTAGGCAAAGGCCCAAATGTTTTGTACCAGCTGGGATCAATACCTCTCTTAAGAACAAGGTAGGAATGCAACTAGTTTGCTGTTAGGGCCATGAGTGCACCAAGGATCTCTGCAAACCTCTTTCACCCTCTCTCCACTGGGTTTTATCCAGCTCTGATATTGCACAGTTGTGTAACCATGGATCAAACAACTTTGAAAATAGCTGTCTGAAAAAGATTTCTGAGAAGTTTCATCTGCAGTCCTTACACCTTGGTTTGAGCTGCATTTAATTTAAGGCACTGATCAGTCCTTGTCTGAGTTACTTTGTAAGTATGCCTGTGCCTGGCCTTGTACCTTGTTTATCCTGACCCTGCCTTGCTGACCTGACCTCAGACTTGCCTTGTTACTATGGGCTTTTCTGTCAATCACTGGCCTGTTGGCTAAACCTGTTTACTGTAACTAGACCCATTCACCTGTTCTCTACTTGCTTGGGTACTGTGGAAATGTGCCTTTGGTGGAGCTGTTGTTTTGCCTGTCTTGCTGTCACTCTTGGCTCCTGGCTTGCTCCTTTTGCACAGTCTTGTACCTCTGACACTTCTGCATAATATCAGGGTGTAATTGAATAAAGTAGTCAAGTGAAAGTGGTCCAGTAAAGAGAGGAAATTAAAAGAAAAGAATAAGGAAGAGAAAGAAAGGCCATGTAGATGCTAGCTTGTCAGATGCTGAAAACCCCAGCAAATCTAAGCTGTAAACTAACAGGCTTGCAATGAGAAAGGACAGAACCAGAGCTTACTTCATTTAGACATACTCCCTGTGGGATGTGCTATTTCAGTAATTTGTGGCATTTCAGTTTCTTTAGCCAGTTTCTATGGATGCTAACTCTGAAATAGAAAGCACGGTGCCTGTAGAAATTGCAGGCCACATAGCTTTCTCAGTCTTGCCTGAGAAAGTGACCTGGGAAATCATAGGGAGGAATTAAAACAATCCTCAGAGACAGAAAACAGTCTTGCAGGTGCTGTTTGTCTGTTCCTTGTTTTCTTGCAAGAGAAAGTCGAGGGGTGGTGAGCCCCACTGACCAATGATGGTGATGTGTTAGTTTACTAGCCAATAAGAATTTCTTTTCTGTACTTTTCACGTATCGGTCTATAAAAAAGATCTGAAGCAATAAACTGGGAGAAATTCTCCTGATCGACTCCCAAGAGAGTCTGTGTCATTCTTCCAGCCGTTCCTAATAGAGCGACAAGTTTCCTTAATTTTTTTGAAGTTTGATCAGGGGGGGAAAATGTACTATTACATACAATATCATCACTGTAAACAGCAGCATTTAATCTTTATTTCCTCATTATTTTATTTAAATCCTACCTTGGATGCATCCAGGTCTGTGTGATGTTTCATTGTACATGGATCATAGCCATTATGTCTCACTTTAATGACAGGGTCAAAAATCTCAGCAAATACCTGTGGAGTCAAGAGAATCTACAAAAAGTCTTCACTATCATAGAAAAAATTTAATGCACTAACTTCAGTCACAAAGGAAATCCCTTGGTACAGGCTCCTGGATGATAGCCATGGATGTCAGCAAGTGCTAACGGGTAAATATAAAGGGAAGGGTCATATGCGGGTTGTATCTTTGAACATTTGTCTGAAAAAATTACCTTTCAAAATCTATTTTCAATAGATTTATTGTTTATGTAGATGGTAACTGCCAGTAGTTTGCCATGAGTTTTGCAATTGCTCTGAGTTTCTTCTGTACATCTTAGAAGCAGAACATGGAATTTCACCCTCTGTTACTTAACAATAAATTGGGAGATTATTTGTGGTGGATTTCAGTCATTTTGACCTAAACAGTACTCTATAGTGGTTTCTCACCTTCACAACAAAAATTGCACCTTACTTTACTTACAAGCCTATTCTAGTTACCACAGATAGGTACTATATGTGATGGCAACCAGATTAAATTTCAGGATTTGTTAGCAACTAAAATACGTGTTCAGTCCCCAGGCAGCTTGTTCCCTGTTCTTAGGTCATATGAGAATACCTGTCTTCACTGCCATTGACTACTGGTACTACTTAGAACCATTTAGCACAGGTATGTCAACACTGATCACAATCACACCTCCATTCTGTTGTGCAGCAATAACTCTAGCAGAGCTTTTCAAGGCAGTCACTATATCTAAATAAGTAAAACAAATCACAGAAGCTGGTAGTCCCAGAATACCAGATGTCTTTTTCCATGTTGAGCAGCCTAACATTTGGGATACTCTTAAGAGATTATATAATAATATACTATTGTATAGTAGACTGAAGGAAGCAGACCACACAGGTCAATAAAAACTAGGATTTTCTTCTTTTTTATATACTAATACTGTCTTTGGCTTTTGTCAGGGTCCACTATTTATGGCTTAAAGATGCCAAGCACTTCACAGAAGCCTTTTTCTTTTCAGTTCTGCCACAGTTGTTTTACAGTGTAATTTCCATATTACCTTTATTTTGATGTCTCTTGTTGTTTTTCCATAAACTATGTTTAGTATTAGGAAAGAGAGCAGCTGTTGGAGGCAAATAGAGGATTGCTCCCAAGCAACAATATTTTATTGACTTTGACTGCAGTAGAGAGGCCTCCTTAGCAATGCCTCATATTTACTGCATTTCCTAATGTAGAATAGCATTCAAATCCTCATAAAGAGTAGGGAAAATGTACATGATTTGCCCCATATATATTCTTTCGGACACAATTTTTCTTAGAAGTCCATATTCGACTAAGAATATGTGTTCATATAATGAGGTCTTGTGACATATACCATACAAACTGAAAAAAATATAATAGCACTGTGAAAATACTTTACCTCATAGGATTCTTCATCACCTGCAACCATGCCCACAGTTTTAATGAAAGGATGGCCAGGATTGTCAACCCCAGTTTGGATACACTGGTCTAGAGTGTAGCCATTGGGAGTCATCTTGTCCCTTAGCCTGGCATAAATTGCTGGTGTGAGACATTCAGACATGCAGTTGTTATGTTTGCGGAGATCAGGATAGTCTGCACTGAAGAGAAAAAAGCAATATAAGCACTTAATATATCTTTAAACAGTAATCTTTGCTAGTTTAAGAAACTACTTAAATGATCAGAAAATATGGGATGCACAGCATAGCTGAAAAATATAATTAGTTCTTGGTTTATACATATATTCAGTTTATGTGGCAAGATTTTTCTAGTGGAGGGGCTGCAGGAATAGCTTCTATGAGAAGAAATCAGGGGCTGCCTCCATGCTCAGAGAGTTTCAGTGTGCTCCAAAATGGACCCCACCACTGACCAAGGCTGTGCCAATCAGTGAAGCTGGTGGCACTTCTGTGATAACATTTAAGAAAGGGTAAAAGATACTGCATAGCAGTTGTGAAAGAGAAAAGTAAGAAAAAATGTGAGAAAAACAACCCTGCAGATATTAAGGTCAGTGAAGAAGAAGGCAGAGGAGGTGCTTCAGGTGCCAGAGCAGAGATTCCCCTGCAGCCTGTGGTGAAGACCATGGTGAGTTAGGTTGAACCCCTGCAACCCATGAAGGATCCCATGCCGGAGGAGAATGATGTTCCCTGAGGGAAGCTGCAGCCCATGGTGAATCAAAGGGTTAAAAGAACTTAGAATCTTAGAATGTAGCTAGCAAGCCAGAAGCAGTATATTTTGATTAAGAGTTTAGCAGTAGAAACTATGTAGATGATTAATTATTACCAGATGGACCTAGTTAGAGCTAAGACAATATATTACTTGCTTGACTTAGTTGCGTTTGTAGGAGACAAGAAAGATGAGCTATTGTCAAGATGAAGAAACCATAACTACACCTGGGTCCCAAAACCATCCGGAACCAGGCTGGGGTGTCTGGACTATGGCCAAGGGACCAGAGAGCCTGCCAACAAGACAAAGGTAAAAAGTTTAAGGTGAGGAAGACATCCCTGACTTCATCTTAGGAGACCACTGATCCATTTTGAAACCCACCTACTCATTTGGAGGAAGGAACTGTGCAAGTGTGAAAGGACTTTGAACTCATTTTAATACGAAGTGGGGGTAGGCGGGGTTAGGTAATGCATATGTATAGGTGTAGCGAATAATTATATGAATATGTAAGATTTTTGTGGATAAAAAGAGGGCAAGAGCCCCATGGATTTCGCACATGCCTGTGGGAGATTTCTGCCGAGTGTACCCGGCGTTGTAATAAACATATCACTTTCTAACTTTAATTAGTTGGAGTCTTTGTCCACATATCAATGGTGAGCCAATGATAGAGCAGGCTCCTGGCAGGAACTGTGGCCCATGGAGAGTAGACCATGCAGGAGCAGGTTTTCTGGCAGGAACTGTGGTCTGTGGAGGACCCATGCAGGACCAGTTCTTGAAGAACTGCAGTTTGTTCTTTGGAGGTATTCACACTGAATTTCATTGTCATGGTTTGACACTGGTCAAATGCCAGGCACCCAAGAAAACTGCTTGCTCACCCTCCCCTGCCACAGCTGGGCAGGGGAGAAAAAAAAATTAAATGAAGGATTCATGAGTTGAGATAAGGACTGGGAGAAAACACTCCAAGGGCAAAACAGGCTTGGCTTGGAGGTACAAAGTGAATTCATTACTAACAAAATCAGAGTAGGATAATGAGAAGTAAAAAATCCCTTAAAACACCTTTTCTTCCCCCAACCCTTCCCTCCTTCCCACCAACAGTGCAGGGAGACAGGGCATGGGTTTTGATCAGTTCATCACCTGAGGTTTTCTTCCACTGCTCTGGGAGAACAGTCCTTCCCCTGTGAGACCGTGGGGTCCCTCCCATGGGAGACAGTTCCCCGTGAACTTCTCCATCATGGGTCCACTCTCACGAGCAGCAGTCCTGCTGCACCTGCTGCAATGTGAATTCCCCGCCATGGGCAAACAGTCCTCCCAAAACTGCTGTGATGTGTGTCTTTCCCTGGGGTGCAGTCCTCCAAGGACAGGCTGTTCCAGCTTGGAAACAGGGGCACCCTCTCTCCACGGGGTCTCCCACTGGACCACAGCCTCCTCCAGGCATCCACCTGCTCCAGCGTGGGCACCTCCCCACCGGGCTGAGTGGATCTCTGCATCCCCTGTGAATTCCCAGAATCCCCATGGGCTGCAGGGGGACAACCTGCTTCACCATGGTCTTTACCACAGCCTGCAGAGGAATCTCTGCTCCAGCGCCTGAAGCACCTTCTCCCCCTCCTTCTCCACTGACCTTGGTTTCACCATGTTGTTTTCCCTCACATATTCTCACCTCCTCCTCTTCTCTGGCTAGGAAAAAATCTGTGCCTCCACTTTGTTTTGATTTTCTTCTTAAGTATGTTATCACAGAGGCATTACTAGCCTCTCTCATTGGCCCAATTTTGGCCAGTAGCATGTTCATCTTCAGAGCCATCAGGGACTGGCTGATTGGATCTCTGCCATACACGGTGGAAGCTTCCAGCAGCTTCTCACAGAAGCCACCTCCATGGCCCCCCCGTTACCAAAAACCAGGCCATGCAAAACCAACAATTAGTGAAAGACTGTATCCCATGGGTGCTATTTTCCCTCTGCTCACAGCCCCGGGTAGTTGCCCAACTAGCTGCAGTCCACCGGGGGTGGGACGGGGTTTTAGCAAGGACAGAGATAAAAGACGAGGAGACTCTCTCTTCTGGGACACCATCCCTGTTTTATTCTCGGAACTCTCCAGGGAAAAGAGAGAGCGAGAATCTCTCTCACGGGGACTTTTGAACAGAGGAAAAGGGGGTGGGGGAAGGCAGGTTACAGCCAATGGGGAGAAACTGAAGAAGAGGAGTGAGGGGGAAGGAACCAACACACCTCAGACCCAGAGGGGGGGGAGCAACAAGGATAAATCACTTATCGTAACATGGTGCAATACAACACATGGGAGGAAACCCACTCTGGATCAGGAACAGCGTGAGGAGGAAGGAGTGGCAAAGTGTTATGAGCTGATCAAAACCCCCATTCCTCATCCCTGCCTATTCCGCTTTGGGAGGAGGAGGTAAAAGAGTTAGGAGTGAAGTCAAGCCTGGGAAGAAGAGGGGTGTGTGGGACAGGTGATTTTAGTTTTGTTTTTATTTATCAATATCCTATTCTGTTACAATTGATTGGCATTTTTTAAAATTATTCTTCCCTGAGTCAAGTCTGTTTTCCCTATTATGGTAATTGGAGACCAATCTCTTTGTCTTTATTTCTACCCATGAGGTTTTTAACCTTATTTTCTCCTCCTGTCTTGCTGACGAGGGGGAGTAAGAGTGGCTGTGTGAGCATATGGCAGCCACACAAAAATAACCCATCACATTACATTGCACTGAAATTTAGGAAGGGAGGTATATTGAAGTCACACAAAGTACTCCACACTGCACTGCTGGGCAACTCCACTAACAAACAATAGCAGTTTTCTGTTACTTAGAGCAACCAAAGAAATGAATCCTTGAAAGTGTATTAAAGCCTATTAAATATCTGCTAAGACACTTATTGAGAATTAAAAGCGCTCTAACATTGTTTGGTTCAAGTAGGAAATTAATTATGTTTAACTGAATAAGAGCTCTCATTCTGAACTGAGATATTCTTGCAGCATTGTGGACATCAGTGTAACTGTCTAATCTATATCAGCTAGGAATCTATTTTACAATATTTGGGGTTGTTTTAATGGTTTTATTTACCAAAAGCTGTACAGTATAATAAAGCAGAGAAAATTAAGATATTATGCTTTCAGAAAGCATTTTTGTGAGTCAGATCACATTTACCTTTTTTTGATAGTACTTTGCTTTATGCACAACCCTGCTGAATGTCCTGTGTTTTATCTGGTTCTTTTCCTCAGGGTCGGCATTAATGAGCAAGAGAGACGGTTTTTGTGTTTGGACTCAGTTATTTATTTTTTCTTATATATATTACATTCTCACAAACAATGAGTTCGTCTGCACACTAAGCTAACAGTCTAAAAAATGGAGCCACAGGTATCTCTTTTTCCAAGGCCTTTTAAGTGTCAACTACCCAATTATAAAATGCCAACTACTTTATTTTTATTTATAACCCAATAACCAAACACCTGTGTTCTGCACTGTGGATTTTTCTATCCAGCCCCACAATATTACCTAAAACCCAAGAAGAAGAAGGTGAAAGAACAAGGCACGCTAACGCCCTAAAACCTCCATCTTGTTACATACATATTACTATATTCTAAAACCTTAAAGTCTAAATTTTCCACCAAGTGATATAACACACTTCTATTCAAACTACACACGCACAGTTTCAGTTCTATCTATTCATTTTGGAAGCCTTTTCCATGGCCTCAGGTCAAACACAGTGTTCTCTTGTGGGTCTGTGCCTGTCAGCACAGAAAGTGTGAAATTCTCTGTGCCTAGGGTTCCAACACAACCCCATTACTTTTATAAGAGTTTATTTGAACTAAGATACTATTTGCCATGGGAAAAAAAAATAAAAAAAATCTGTCAAAGCATGGTCCTTTTTTGGGTGTTTTGTTTTTTCACAAATATGGCCAGCAAAGTCAGCATACATATTTGTAGTTAGTTTCTAATTACCAACCAACTAGGATTTGAACAGATATAAGAATATTTCAAGTACAGTATAGAAGACATTTCTTTACTACTTGCATAATGAAAATACTTTTATGCTTCCTAATATTAGAATCTATGAGATCAGTCAGTCCAATAGACACTGAAAGCATTCAAGAGCTGACAAGATAAAATAAGGACTGATTTGGTGCTTTGCCTAAAAATTGAACCATTTTTCAGGCTTGTAATTGTTTGGCAATGATTTTGTAAGTATGTTGATATGATCTAACATCCCTATTTTCTGTCCTTGAAGGCCATTGTCAGTGCTATCTAAAACTGGAGTTATTAATAAAGGATGCTGGGTTTTAGGTTGACAGTTAACAATCCATATGCAGACACATAGATGATGTGTTTGAGTGAGGGAATAGGTGCTCTGCAGCTTTAATGGAGATCTTCCTCCCCCAAGAGTTAAATGCTATGCCTAGCTCAGTTAGCTGGGCCCTATGTTCAGCTGACTAGTTAACCCAAAGAGCTTACCTTGGAGGGAAGAGTTTTCGTTTTTCTTGAAGAGTAGCTTTAACATTTTGTTTATTGAAGAGGTACCCAACGGTTAGGATCCCTGTGCCTGCTGCTGCAAAGGATGCAGCAGTTGCACGGCCAGCCAGGAGACGACAGAATGTGCTAGCCATTTGTCTTGGAAGGATACAATTTCTAAAAGAGAAGACAACCTGAAGTCAACACAGAAGACCTCATGCAATGCAAATAAAAATAAACACTCACTTTTAACTGTACTCCAATAAATGAATCAATAATTTTAATTATTGGTTTGCATTGAGACAGTGCATGAAGAAAAATGGTTAGAATTTACTGTATTTCTATATATATACCTCTGGTAGACTTGGAAATCAATTGATTTTTAGTGTTATATTGAGCACACAATTCTAAACCAAACACCCAGAGTATTTTAATTGTGTTAATGATTTAGGGCCATAATTAAATGCTTTAGCTTGCTTCATAGCAAAAATGCATTACAAAGAGGTGTCTTTCCACTGACCAAAAAGATGCAATATTGGAGTAAGAAATGGCATGCAAAAGTATATAAAGTAGGAGTATTTTGGCAAAAGGGGTAAGAGGAAAGGAGGTTGAACATGATGCCTTAAGTTTTAGCTTTCCAGATTCTGTACTGCATTGGTATGTAACTCTAAACTTCATATAAAGTGTTAAAAAGTTCTCTTCACAGTGTAGTTAAACAAAACAATCCTTTTCCAGTCCAAGAACCAAGGATATCATTGCAGCTTCAGGCCCAAAAAAGTATAAAGAACAGCAAATTGAGGAGAGCAGTCTGGGAGGATGTGACTTCATAACCTGAAACTGTAATTGGACAATTAACCCCAATATGTAAATGGACCAGAACTTATAAAAGTGTGAAAACTCGTGACCCGTCATCCATCTTGGGTATAGCCACGGTCAGGCTCTTGTACTGCACACGGTGCATACTTTGAAGGCCTTTTAATAAATACCTACTTTATTTCTTTAACACTGTCTAACCTCTGTTCTAGGTAGCCTCTCAAGGCATCAAAAATCATATGGATGTGGATGCTAAATGCAAGAAAGCAGGCAGGGAGCACAGAGCCTGTGTGAAACTAAGTCACACAAGGTTCTCACTCTGGCCTGAGAAAGCATAAGGAAGAATCCAAACAGTCCTTGGAGAAGGACAGCAACCTTTTGCAGGTGTTGTTTAGATCCTTGTTGTTTACTTGCAAGAAACAGTCAAGGGGTGGTGTTCCACTTGACCAATGATGGTGATGTGTAAGTTTAATGACCAATGAGAGTTTTACCTCTCGGACCTTCTTGGAGCTGTCTATAAAAGAAGATCTAGGATAATAAACCTTGCTCTCTTGGACAACCCAGCCAGAGAGTCTGTGTTGTACTTTCTGCCGTTCCTAATATAGTGTGACATATGGAGGTTATGAATATTTCATGGTATAATCAATTATATAATGCTGATTGTAGATTGCATGGATTTGTGGCATGGAGTGAGATAAGCCATCCTGCAAAGTCAAAAGTATGAGTTCTATATTTTTATTGAAAATGTTTCCTGGTCACTCTAAGTGGCTGTCCAGTCAGAAAAGTCAGATGTGGCAGGATATGGCATTAGGTAGGTGCTAAGTTTCAGTTCTATTACCTACAGAAACTCATGTGCTTTTTCATACTAGCCTGACCTGTTAAACACTTTTTGCTTTTTTTCCATATGAACAAAGTTGAAGTAGGCCAGAATTTATCAGCCTGAAAAAGAGACAGTTTGGAGGAGGAATAGGGTAAGGACCTAAGAATCCTGAGCGGCATGGGAAACATGGAAAGAGATCAACTTTTCATTGCCTTTTCCAATATAAGAATACAGTCCATGAAAGGCAAATAGTAGGACAAACATTCAAAACAAAGTTAGGTGAATCTTTATGCAATCTCACAGAATCACAGAATATGCTGAGTTGGAAGGGACCCACAAGGATCATCGAGTCCAACTCCTGTCTGTGCACAGGTTCATCTCCAAGAGTCACACCATGTGCCTGAGAGTATTGTCCAAATACATCTTGAACTCTGTCAGGCTTGATGCTGTGACCACCTCCCTGGGGTGCCTGTTCCAGTGCCCAGCCATCCTCTGGGTGAAAAACCTTTTTCTAATACCCAACCTAAACCTCCCCTGACACAACTTCAGGCCATTCCCTTGGGTCCTGTCACTGAGCACCACTGAAAAGTGTCTGCCCCTCCTCGTCCCCTCATGAGGAAGTTGTAGTGTGATCAGGTTTCCCCTCAGTCTCTTCTCCAAGCTGAACAGACCAAGTAACCTCAGCTGCTCCTCCTAAGGCTTCCCCTCAAGACTCTTCATCATCTTTGTTGTCCTCCTTTGGACACTCTTCCCTTCTCAAAGGATGATGTATATGCAAGATATTCACATGGGTTCAACAGGAAACTAAACAAGTACATGGAAGAAATTAATTGTGGGCTTTAAACAGACACATGAAAACAGTCTAACAGAATTCCCTGATCTGAAAATTTCTGAAAGCTATGAGAGTATCAAGGACTATCATGTTTGTTCTGCTCTCTTCTCTGAGCATCAATATATGACCATTGTTGGACAGAGTACTAGGTTATGAAGACCCCTGGTTTGGATCAGTACTATTGTTCTTAACATTTAGATTACTATGGAAGTATACGATCATCTTTCAGAACAACAAATATGACTAAAGAAAGCAAAGTGAGATGATTTCTTCAAGCCACAATGTGTCATTTAGCAGAGGCACATTATGAGTAGCATTTTCTGGATCAGTGTGGAAAGATCTCTGGGAGTAAAATTAGAGGAAACTGAAAAGTTATATTCATATTCTAACAGAAGTTATAACAGTACAGAAATTATAGGGTAAAATACAGTTGCTGCTCCCTTGATGGAATGTGGTTGGCATGCTTGAGACCTATTCCCCAATGATCCCCCATACACGCAATCTGCAACCATAGCACCTGCTAAGGGAGATGGAACAGAGGCTGGAGCAGAGTAGAAACACCGCAGCCAGGCTCTGTTGAAATCCTTCCAGGGAGGGGAACTCAATTGTACTTTGCAGCTGATAAACCACATAGCACCTGTCAACCAAGGGAGACAGAAGATGTCTTGCTGCTGAGCCAACAACTGTGGTGAAATTGTTCTCCTCAGATGAACTTGGTTTATTATAGCCTAATTGTAATGTTAGAGCACACCTCCATCACAAAGTTACCCATCTCCAAGGTACAAACACCCCTCACTGGGAATGTGCTCCATATTTTTTGACTGTATCTTTAAAAGTGAAGCAAGAGAATTTTACACCAATCAGTAACAAAGGTATATGCATGACTAGAGACACTCAAGCTCCACCTAAACACAAAGAAATAGTATAAAAGTAAGTCAAGAATGGGGGAAAAGTTAGGGAAGTCTCCATCATAACTGCTGGGATCAATCGATAGGCTGAACCTATCTTCTCTCCAATAGGGATGCCTATTGGGTAAGAACCATATTCTATGTGCACTGAATACGTTTACTGGGGATTAGAGCTTGTCTGTATGTTGCTTTGAATATGTTTTTTCAGTCAGAAACTATCACTGGCAATCCTCGAACTTTAACCTGTCACAGTTTTTTTATATTAATAAAGAGTGTTATTCTGTGAACTGTTAGTGTGAGTCCTTCATGGGCGCTGGCAATCGCCGTCAGCAGGGATTATACTTGAATACAATGGAAGGCCCACTGAAGGGTCATAAAGTAGGAAGACCCGCTGAGGGGTCTCCCTTATCCTGTTGGTGCATTTCCCTGAATGAATCAGTTGAACTGCCCTCCAATCCAGCAGGACTGCTCAGTGAAGGGTCTCCATAAGGGGATGCTGACAGAATGGCTGGGCACAAGGATCTCAGCTTTCCTGGGGCACTGACAGACATTAAATATTAATGGTCGAGTAAATTTCCCCACACTAAGGGTTGAGGAAATCTCCTTTTTTCATGTGACAATCAGTCTTGAGGTACCAAACTAGGATTATGTTTGTCTCTCAAGAAATGGAGATTTTTCATTCTTCAAGACAAAGAGAGAAACTCCTTTGCATTTATACCACATGTACTACACAGAACTTTAAAATAAGAATGAACATAAAGGACTTCAAATTTAGAGGCCTTGCTGCAATTCAATAATGTTCTTAGTTTGAAGAGTAGGGTGGTGGAGGGAGGGCTCTTTTAAAGATTAAAATGTGTAGAGCCTGCCTCATGACATGTTCCTATAAAATTCTTGTAGTATGTATTTTCAGTGAGCTAGGGAAGAAAAGAGAGCTGTTTAGAGAGAGGAAGTCATCTTGGGCAACATTGCTTTGAGAAGATAATCCAGGAAGATACTTACCAGGAATTTGCTCTGTTAATTATTCTCAGCAGTATATTCCCAGTGCAGTTATGGTTTTGGGATTATGTCTAGAGTACAAGAGATCTTGGAGTCTAACAGAGACAATGGCCAATTCTATAAAAGACTGAGGAAAAGAATGCATATTTTTTCATCCTCAGAAGAGGATGCATTTTTTCTTCCTCAGAATTTGACTTGCAAAACAATATTTACTTTGTACATCAGTCACATATGTCAGATGAGAAACACAGGAGATGTGTTTCACGTTTCATAGAACTGTATAATACTTGGTACCTCAAGGATCTTCTGGTCCAACATTTCTTGGAAAAAGCAAGGTCTAGACCAGATGGCCCAGCACTCTGTCCAGCCAAATTGTAAAAGTGTCCAGTGTTGGAGAATCCACCACTTCCCTGGGGAAATTTTTCCAATAGCTGATTGTTACTGTGAAAAATTTTCTCCTTGTGTCCAATCAGAATGTCTTCAGGTATAACTTGTATCCATTACCCCTTGTATTTTATATGCAACTCCTTGTAAAAAGAGTCTCCATTTTCTTTGTAGCCACCTTTTAAATACTGGAACATGGTGATAAGATGTCCCCTAAGCCTTCTCAGTGCTGAACCAACCCAGTTCTCTCACCTTTCCTCATATGGCAGGTTTCCCACTCCTTTGATCATCTTTGTGTCCCTTTTGTGGATTCTGTCTTGTCCACATCTTTTGTGTAGCAGAGACCAAAACTGGACACAGTATTCCTGGCATGGCACTGTGTAAAGTGGGATAATGATTTCATCATTTCTGCTGGTTGATTCAAGACAGCATTCTGTTGGCTTTCTTTGCCATAGTAGCACACTTCATTCATATTGAGCTTTTTGTCCACCAGGATCCTCAGGTCCCTTCCCACAGAGCTGCTCTCCAGCCAGGTAGATCCCAGCCTGTGCTGCACTCCTGGATTATGTTTTCCCACGTGCAAGACCTTACACTTGTCCTTGTTGAACTTCAAAAGGTTCTTGTAGGTCCACTCTTTCAGCCTATCCAGGTCTTCCTACAGGGTGGCTCTCCCTTACAAGTTGCCAACTTCCCCACTCAGTTTGGTATCATTGGCAAACACTTGATCCCATCATTATCCAGATCACTTATGAAGATATTAAACATCATTGGGCCCAATATCAATTCCTGAGGGACCCCACTTGTGACAAGTTGCCAGTTTGAAAAAGAACTATTTGCCACAACCCTCTGGGTGTGGCCTGTCAGCCAGTCCCCCACCCACTGCACAGACAACTTGTCTAGACGATAATACATCAATTTCTCTAAAAAGAGTCTGTGAAACTGTATCAAAAGCCTCGGAGAAATCCAGGTAGGTGGCATCCACTGCTCATCCTATATCAATGAAGCAGGTTACTTTTTTGTAGAAGATGATCAGGTTTGTCAAACACAATTCGTCCTTGGTGAATCTGTGCTGGTTTTCCCAAACACTTGCTTCATCTGACTTGTGATAACCCCCAGGAGGATTCATTCCATAACTTCCTCAGGGACTGAAGTAAGACTTATGGGCCTATAATTTCCTGGATCCTCTTTTAAGCCCTTCTTGTAGATGGGGGTGACATTAGCCTTCTTCCAGTTTGCTGGCACATCCCCCGATCTCCACGAGTTCTCAAACATCATGAAGAGTGGCCTCACAGTGACATCAGACATCTTTAACACTCTTGGGTGGATATTTTCAGAGCTCATCGATTTGCAGGGGCCAAGCTTCTGTAATAGTTCACACACCAACTCTTCCTTCACTGATGGTGGGTCTGTGTTTGCATCAGCCTGGACTTTTGTTCCCCAGGTCCTGGGGCCACACAGTGCTGGTAAAGACAGATGAAGAAAGTGTTGAGAACCTCCGCCTTTTCAGCATTGTTGGTGATTCCTGTCTGTTTAACAGTGGACCAATATTTTCCATCTATTTCTGCTTGTTGGCTATGTCCCTGAAGAACACTTTGTGGTTTTTCACATATTTGGCTGATTTTAATTCTAACTGCATCTCTACTCACCCTGGCAATGCTCTTGTAATTCTCAATGTGTATACGCCTGCTTTTCCATCTCTGGTATCCTTCACTTTTGGTTTTGAGCAGACTCAGAAGTTTACAGTTAAACTAAGAGTCTCTTGCTCCACCTACTTCCCTTACCTTTAAAGGGGATGAGCTGTCTTTGTGCTTCCAGGAGAGTGTTCCTGAAAAATTCTGAGCACTTGTTGGCTCCTTTATCCTCCACGGAAGCTTCCCACAGAATCCCTCCCAAATGAGCTCTGAGTGAGCTGAAGTTTGCTCTTCTAAAATCTAAAACCTTTGTCTCAGTACTTTCAGCATGCTCAGCCAGATCCCAAACTCCATAATATTGTGATCACTGCAGCCAAGGCTATCACCTCATTTCTGGTTGGCACATCCAACATCTGTATGAGGAAGCAGTTCTTTATGCATTCCAGGAATTTGATGGATGGCATGTGAGCTGCTGTATTGTTCTTCCAACAAATGTCAGGATAGCTGAAGTCATCCATAAAAAACGGGTTCTGTTGGGACAAAGCTTGCTTAAGTGACCTAAATATTGCTTTGTTGGTCTTAGAATCTTGGTTTGGAGGTTGGTAGTAGATGTCTACTGTAAGATCCTCCCTCAGAGACAACTCCTCTGATCTTGACTCAGAGGCATTCGATAAGGCTTCCACAGTTGTTGTAGTTGACTTTTATACATTCAAGGTTCTCCTTAACATAGAACATGACTCCTCCTCTTCCTCCCTGCCTGTCTTTATGAAACAGCCTATAGCCATCCATTGTGAACCTCCAGTCATGTGAGTTGTCCCACCATGTTTCAGTTATTCCTATGATATCATAACTTTCTAACTGAATGCAGAGCTCCAGTTCCTCCTGTGTGTTCTCCAGGCTGCGTGCATTGGTATACATACATTTGAGGTGGTTGGTCTTCTGGTTCTCATCTTGGGAGGCACCTAGACAGGTGGATCCCATTCCTTCTTAATAGGCTATAGTCATTGAAGAATGTCCCATCATAAAAGTCAAAACCTTCACAATGGCACCGGCCACAAAGCTAGAAGCTGATTTGAATTATACATCTATTTCTGGCTGTAATTGTAAAATGGAGGAAAAGATAACTTGGGCACCAATACTTTTTCCTTGTACCCCCAGGGCTCTGTAGCCTTCCCCCATTCTTCCCAGGTTCTGGCTTGCCATGTTAAGCTATAGTGTTAGCTATGTGTCTTGGTTTAAGACAATTTAAAGAGTTGGACATTAAAATGAGTTACCTCCCCTTAGTTTCAACCAATCCCTTTCCACTAATAAGGAAAACCAAGTATATATTAGTGAAAACGTAACAGTTTACTAACAAGCAAAACAGCAACGGGAAAATGGCATCAGCTGTCTCCCCCAAGATGGTGCCTTCCAGTCGACCGTGCGGTCCGGGAAACAAAGGGAAAAAGATGGCGGACAAAAAAAAACCACCCTCCCGGGAAGGTAGGACCTTACAGAGCAGTTCCAGTGGCAGATGAATTGCTGGCATGTGGGGGGTCAGCTCCTCCACTCACTGCTTCCTCCTGCCACCTGCTGGACTCTGCTGGTGTTGGTGATGCTGTCATACACGCTATGGTTGTGTTGGGGGAGAAGAGCTGGTCTGTCGGCACTGACACAGGGCGGCCTGGCCCAGGGACTGTCTCAAGCTTTGTACTGCCGATAGGATTTGCAAAATTTACCCTGAAACAGTTTCTCATTGCGAAATGCAGTTTTTCTGAGTTGCTACTCTTGCAAACCCACAAACCTGCCTGAAACAACCCCCTCTGAAGCAGAGCCTCTGCCTTCAAAAGCCACCAAGCAAAGGAGGAAGTCAGCTTGGGTGCCCTGACCTTTTAAAGGGACCGGCACTGCCCGACTGCCACGCAATCCCGATTCTGGCAGAGACACTGGGCCTTAAATAGTAACAATTCTTGGGCACAGATAGATATGGAACACAATAACATTCTGGGTTACCTAGGACATTATGCTCATCTGGTATTTGGGCCCTACATTACTGTTGTCTCAGTACTCCAAGCACCATCTCATGAAGACAGTCAGCAATTAAATGGACCCTTTTCTCCTCGGAGAGATAACTTGAGGAGGTGCACTAGGAAGCTTAGCTGCCTACCAGGATTAAACTCCAGTCCATCTGTCTGTTCTTCAAATTCACCTCTCTCCAATTCAGAGGCTAGAATGTGATAGGAGACTGTGTCAAAGGCCTTACAGATGTCCAGATATTTGATATCTGTAGCTCTTCCCTTGTCTGCTGGTGCAGTGACTCCATCATATAAGGGTAATAGATGAGTCAGTCATGATTTGCCCTTGATGAAGTCATGTTGGCTGTCTCTAACCACTTCCCTGACTTCCATATGGCTTCAGCCTAACTTCCAGGAAGATCTGCTGCATTATCTTCCCAAGCACAGAGGTGAGGCTGACAGGCCTGTAGTTCCCAGAGTCCTCTTTTTTAATGACGGGTGAAATGTTTCCCTTTTTCCAGTCACCTGGGACTTGACCTGACTGACAGGACTTTTCAAATATCATGGAGAGTGTCTTTGCAACTACATCTGCCAGTTCCCTCAGAACTCTGGGAAGCATCTTGTTGGGGGCCATGGACTTGTGTGTGTTCAAGTTCCTCAGGTGGTCTCAAACTTGATCTTCTCTTACAGTTAGAGGGACTTAATTCCCCCAGTCTCTGCCTTGAGATGTATCCACTTGAGAGGTATGGGAAGAAAGATTACCATTGAAGGCTGAGGCAAAAATTTATTGAGTACCTGTCGTGGTTTTAAACCAGTAACTAAAAATTACTTATTTCTTGCTGTGAGATATGGATTAGAACAAGAGCAAAACAGGCTTAAAACTAAAAAGGAATAAAGACAGTTTATTAACAAACTACAAGAATAAGAACACCAGAATAAACTTCCAGAAAACCCTTTTATCTCCCACTACTTGACCATTTCTTTGTACACATGATAACATAGAGACAAAAAAACTTTAGAACTTTGGTGGCCAAAAACAGTCCTAATTCTTGCTAGAGTCTTTTCATCAGTCTTTGTAGAGAAACAGAAGTCTCTTTCTGCTAACTTATGGAGTTTTTTACAAGGAAACTATTTCTGTTATAGTTTCTATGACTCTGATGTCAGCTACCCAGAAATCTGTCATCAGATCTTCTCCTCCCGTTTCACATCACTCTGAGGTGTGTATGGGGCATGAGTTTAGGGATGTCATTTTAAGGATGAGTTATTCAAAGGCAAAAGTCTTCTTCATCTGTCTCTGTGAGCTTTCCTGGAAAGCAGTTTTCTCTTTGCCCCCAAGGCTTTAAAATCTTCACTTTACCCAGTTCCAGCAACTCACAGTATCACAAGTACTCTCTCTTTTTCTCTCACCACTTTGAACACTCTATTCCTCCCAATACTCTGTTATGAATTAAAGGAGTCTTTTTTAAACTACTATTATCCATCTCCATACCTTTAACAGAAAGATATTTCAGCTGTAGAGCATCTCCTTATTCCCTCTTTCTTATTTAAACTTAACTCTTTTCCTCACTGTTTTTGGTGGTTTTATGATGTCTTCTTCATGTTGATTGTCTCTCTTTCTCTGTCTTTCTGGGAAAAAAGAGTAATCTGTACGTTTATCCAGGTAGTAAAAGAATTAAAAGCTTTAGAAAAGCTGCAAGAGTTCATGGTGTCAGGTTTCAGTCCAGCAGCAGAAACTGAAAACTAAGCCCGGCTGGCTGGCTCTGCTTCTCCCCCTCCCCCCCCCCCCCCCGCAGCCTTGTCTGGCCTGGAGGGGGGAGGAGGCCAAGACAGAGCCTTATTACCTTGTCAAAAGCCGGAAACCAAAGAGGGCAAGAGACCTCTGACTGTACATCTTAAGGGGGTGTTTACAAGTTGACTTAACTTTTTAATGGTCAAGCCTGCTGTCAATTTTAGAAATGACTGATAATTGGTCAGGAGGAAAAACTCCCATCAGCCACCAGCAGCTTTAACTTCCTTAGCTCTCAAAGCTATCTTAAAGGTAAAGCTACCCCATGACAGTACCTTAGCCTTTTCCTTGTCCATTGTTACCAGTTTGTGAGTCATTTTTGCCAGAGGGGGCACACTTTCCTTGGCCTTCCTTTTCTGGCTGATATACCTGTAGAAGCCCTTATTATTCTTTGCGTCCCTTGACAATTTCAGCTGCGCCTTGACTGTCCTGACCCCATGCCTACACAACTGGGAAATGCTGCTGTACTCTTCTGATGATACCTGTCCATTCTTCCACTGCCCATGCATTTCCTTCTTGCTCTTTAGTTTGACCAGTTGTCAGGAACTGGAAAAGACTGATGTCTCAAGACATTTTGGGATGCTTGGAATGCCTGTGTGTGTGTGCAGTTTCACAGCAGGTCCTACTGATTAATTCTTTGAACAGCTGGAAGTTTGCTTTCCTAAAATTCAGGGTCTTGACTTTACTCTTTTCCTGACCCACATACCTCAGGACTGTGAACTCTACCAACACATGATCACTGTAGCCCAGTGTGATAGATTGGCATTTAAGAAAACAAAGAGAAACATCTAAGGAAGTTAAAACTGCTGGCGGCTGATGGGAGTTTTTCTCCTAGCCAACAGCTGGCCATTTCTAAGAATTGACAGCAGTTTTAACCATTGAAAAGTGAGATCAACTCGTGAACACCACCTTAAGACCTAAGCCTGGGAATTTCTTTCTCTTTGTTTCCTGGCTGTGAAAGGTAACAGAGCTCTAGCTGGCCTCCCATCCCCTGCCCAGGCCATGTGGCCCGGGCAGGGGGGCTGGGCTGAGCCTGCCACGGCTCCCGGCCAGGAGATGGGGCCTGCGGGGCTTCCCCCGGGCTCTGGCCGGGCCAGGCCGGTCCCTGGCTCGGCTGCAGTTTTTGCTGTGACTGAATTCACCAGAGACTGCCGAGTAAAGAAAGAAAAAAAGCTCTTGACCTGCGGTGGGCTGAGACAATGACCACACTCTCCAGAGCAGCCATGAAGAATCTTCCATCGCAGACAGCTCCAGCCGCTGCTCCGGCAGAGATCACAGAACCATCTACAAAGCCTGGGCAAGATTTTAACCTTTTCATTACCTAGATGAGACTTGCAGATTAATCCTTTTTTCCAGAGAAAGAAAAGAAAGTAATCAACATGTAAAGAGACTTTATAAACTATTAGAGACAGTAAAGAAAAGAATTAAACTTCAGAAGAGGTAGAGAATAGGGAGATGCTTTATAAGCTGAAATATTTTTCTGTTAAAGCTATGGTGATGGACAATAGTGTTCTGAAAAAACTCCTTTAATTCATGACAGAGTATATTGGGAGGAATGGAGTGTACAAAGTGTGGCTTTTGAGCAAAAGGTAGAGTAATTGTGATACAGTGAGGTGCTGGAACAGAGGGGGGAGATGTAATAGTTGAAGATTTGGGGCCGTTGTAGAGGCAAAGAGAAAACTCCTGTTTCCAGAGAAGCTCACAGAGACAGATGAAGAAAACTTTTGCCTTTGAATAACTCATCCTTAAAAATTACATCCCTAGACTCATTGACCCATACACACCTCAGAGTGATGTGAAATGGGAGGAGTGAACTCTGATGACAGATTTCCAGGCAGCTGGCAGCAGAGAAATAGAAAGCTATAACAGAAATAGTTTTCTTGTGAGAAACTCCATAGATTAGCAGAAGAAGACTTCTGTTTCTCTACAAAGGCAGATGAAAAGACTCTAGCAGGAATTGGGACTGTTTTAAACACCAAAGTTCCAAAGTTTTTTTGTCTCTATATTGTCATGTGAACAAGGAAATGGTTGGGTAGTGGAGGATAAAGGAGTTTTCTGGAGGTTTATTCTGGTGTTCTTATTCTTGTAGTTTTGTTAATAAACTTTCTTTATTCCTTTTAAGTTTTAAGTCTGTTTTGCTCTTGTTCTAATCCATATCTCACAGCAAGAAATAAGTAATTTTTCTAGTAATTTTTTTAGTTACTGCTTTAAAACCATGACACCCAGGCTGCCTCCAATCCTGATGTCACCAATTAGCTCACTTTTGTTGGTGACCATCAGGCCCAGTATTGCATCCCCTCTGGTAAGGCTGTCTATTACCTGGCTTATGAAGTTATCCTTGATATACTCCAGGAGTCTCCTGGATTGCTTTCAGCTCACTGTGATACTTCTCTGGCAGATGTCAGGGTGGTTGAAATTCCCCAGGAGGACAAGAGCCTGCAAACACAGTGCCTCCTGTAGCTGGAGCAAGAAGGCTTTGTAAAGAAACATTTTAACAAAGTAAAAGCATGATATTTTAGTAAAAGCCTGACTGCACAAGCCAGCCTTTAAATCCAGATGACAATATTAAAGGCAGTGTCCTTGAAACTCTCTTGGAGCAGTGAGAATAAAGAAAAACAATAGCCTCGTGTATTGGGGAAAAGAATATAAACAATATGTATTAACCAATAGTAACTTGCTAAGCCCGTGGACCTTGTCAGACCCTATAAAAGTGTGCTAAAGATAGAAATAAATTATGTTTGCCATATTTCTGTGAAGACTCGGCTGAATAGTCTGAGCGGTTTTTCAATAAGGCTTCATTAATAGGCTCCCTTTGATAGGGCAGCCTGTAGTAAACACCAAACATAGAGTTCCCTTTGTTGCTTTGATTTCTAATTCTTAACCATAAGCTTTCAACTTCCCATGGCTATTCTTCAAAGACAGCTTTTCACAATCTATCAATTTCTTGCCATAAAGGACAATCCCTCCACCCCTCCTTCCTTGCCTGTCCTTTCTGGAAAGCCTGTCACCATTGGTAGTTGGCAATAGCACACCAGTCATGGTATTTGTCCCACCAAGTTTCAGTAATGGCTATCAAAGAAGAAGGTGAGTTGAGTCAGTTGGAAGAAGTGAAAGCCATTCAACTGGCCCTAGAGATTACTGAACAAGAAAAGTGGGCAGTATTCTATCTCTCCTGACTCATATGTCACCCTGAAAATTAAACCTTCTAATCTTGTTTTCATAGTTTCTAATCACTTTCCCGAGATAGTAACTATAAACATAGATGTTTATACATTCTTTCCAAGAAACATCTTTTGATGGACGTTTCGCATGACCAGTGTGATTGGTAAGGTAGTAACCTAACTATCCAATCCCTGGTCACTGTCGAGAATCTATAAATACTGAAGTTGCAAAAATAAAATCATCCTTTTCCCTATCATACACTGAACCGTGTCCGTGTGAATCATTCCGTGTCCTATAGCGACACTCATGGATGGTGGGAAATGTACTATGAGGTTGGATACTGTGGGAACTGACAGTGGTCAAATAAGAGATTTTTAGGCTTCAGGCATTAGCTTGAGCCTGTGTGAAACTAAGTCACACAAGGTTCTCACTCTGGCCTGAGAAATCATAAGGAGGAATCCAAACAGTCCTTGGAGAAGGACAACAACCTTTTTCAGGTGTTGTTTGGATCCTTGTTTACTTGCAAGAAACAGTCAAGGGGTGTAGTTCCCAATTGTCCGATGATGGTGATGTGTTGGTTTCATGACCAATGAGAGTTTTACCTTTTGAACCTTCTTGGAACTGTCTATAAAAGAAGATCTGGAAGAATAAAACTTGCTATCTTGTGCAACCCAGCCAGAGAGTCTGTGTCGTACTTTTGCCGTTCCTAATATAGTGCAACAGGATACAGCAGTAGAAGATGACCAATTGGCAGCACAGAGGTAAACCCATCTGGGCTGATGTATTGTGGCAGGAAATTGCTGCCCAGGTAGAGAACCTTGCTGTAAAGGTACGTCATGTAGATGTTCATGTGCCTAAGAACTGGGCTACTGAAGAACATTGAAACAACAAAAGGTAGGCAAGGTTGTAAAATTGAAGTGGTTCAAATGGACCTGGACTGGGTGTATAAGGATGAGGCATTTGTAGCTCAGTGGGTCCATGCAACATCTGCACATCTAGGAAGAAATGCAACATAAACATCCAGGGATGGGCATGATCACTGAAGCCATCACACAGGTTTTCCATGAAAGCAAAACATGCATCATAATAAAGCAAGTCAAGTAAAGTTGCTCTGGTATAGGGAACAGTGGCTAAAATATCAATATGTGGAGGCCTGGAAGATCAATGTTATCACACTGCCATGAATCCACCAAGGCAAGCACTGCATGATTACCATGGTGGAGGTGATCAGTGGAGGGTTCAAAACACCCTGTAACTAATATCACCACTTGAAACACCATCCCGATCCTTGTAAAGCAAGTTCTGTGACCACACAACACCCCAGAAAGAACTGAGTCAGACAACAGGACTCATTTCCAAAGCAACTTCATGAGTACCTGGGCCAAGAAACATGGCATTGATCATAGTTTCATAGAATAGTTTGGGTTGGAAGGGACCTTGAAAGGTCATCTAGTCCAACCCCCCTGAAATGGGCAGGGACATCTTCAACTAGATCAGGTTGCACAGAGCCCTGTCTGACCTGACCTTGAATGTTTCCAGGGATAAGGCATCTACCACCTCTCTGGGAAACCTGTTCCAGTGTTTTGCCAAACAAATATAATTTGTGGGTAATGCAGGATGGTGGGGAAATCTGTTGTGCACCTCAAGGAGATTTAACCTTAGGGGAAAATAACGCATCATTTGAGTTGTATATTATAGAAAGTACAACGGCAGGAATCACCTGAACCAACAGAGAATGACCCTTGCAAGAAACCAAGCAAGTACAGCAGCAACGCAATCTGAGCTGGGTTTAGCATCCAATAACTCAACACAGTGTGAGATCTCTCTTGTCCTGAGTGACCAGCATAATGAATGGAGCCTGAATCACAGACTAAGTGAACTCAATGGACATTTTATGGACATTTTACAGGGAAGGCTCATAGACTAAGGGAATGATATCTGTGTGTATAGCAAGAGATGGGAAGGGGAAGTGGTGACTGAGGATGTATTGGATAGTGTGGGACACAAGCATGACATAAATGGTATGGAATAATGTATAGAGGTTGGTACTGGATTTGTCTGGAGGGGAGCTAACTTTCTTCATAGCAGCTGGTATGGTTCTGTGACTTAGATTTGTAGCTAAAACAGTGTTGATAACACACTAGTGTTTTACCTATTGCTGAGCAGTGCTTGCATAGTTTCAGGGGTTTCTCTTTTTTCCAACTCTGCTCTCCGCAGTGAGTAGGCTGGTAGTGGGAGAGGACACAACCTGGACAGCTGACTCAGACTGACCAAAGGGATATTCCATGCCATACAACATCATACTCAGCAATAAAAACTGAAGGGAGGAGAGATTTGGAAAGTAGCCATTGCTTGGAGACTAGCTGGGCATCAGTCTACTTGTGAAAGGTGGTGAATGATTTTTTTTGCATCACTCATTTTGTTTTCTTCCTTTTTCCTTTGCTTATTAAACTATCTTTATCTCAAGCCATTAATTTTCTCATTTTCTCTTCCCATTCCTTCCCCTGTTCCAGTGGACTGGGAGAGTGAATGAGCAGCTGTGTGGTGCTTAGCTGCTGGCCAGGGTTAACCCACCACTCTGCTAATTGGTTTATAACTGCATCAGTCTGTAGAAATTAGTTCTTTCAATGCTCCACAAGCTACATACATGTTTGCACTTTATTTTGGAAACATATAGGACTGAACTGCATCTTAACTAAGTATAAAATTTAGTAATTTTATTTTATATATTTGAAGGACATGTTTAGGATTTGTAGCAAGAGACCACAACCATGTCATTCAGATGATACTCCCAGAGTAATGAGTGTTTTTCCAAAGCACTACACACAGCTTTTTTTTTTTATTAATTGGATGATGTCAGGGATTTCAGCACCTAACCTACTTTACACACTGTATTAGAAATATTCAGGGAAATTATCTAAAATGAACTATTTCAGTGTAAGACTTGAATCTAGAGCACTGTATATATTCTATATGCAGATAAGCAAAAGTTAGCACATCAGGAAACACAACAGTACAGAGTAAATAAATGAGAACTGTTGTTTCACACTGTAAAAATATAAATTGGAATGCTAACTCAGATCCAAAGATTAAGACATCATTGATGTTATTGCAGGCTGATGAGAAGAAAAAGAGAATGCCAGCTAGAAAGAAGCAGAAGCAGGAGCTTCTCAAATACCATAGCAGGTCATGGAGATACAAAAAATGTACTTCATGCACTGCTATACCAGTCTATGCTGCAACTGGGAAGGTACACCTGTCTTTACTGAACATGGCATCACTGTTGGGTCTGGCTCACCAGCTATCCAATGCCAGTGGCTTGCAATGGATGCTGGTCATAATGTGATGGTCTTAATAAAGTCATTAGATATTCTGCTTTTCTTTACCACTGCCTGGGGTGATTGTCCCATACCCCACACAGTTGTGCTCTGTTGTCACCCAGAGCCTCTAATATTTCTGGTTTTTTTTCCATTGCAGATGGCAGATACAAACTTCAGCAGTACCCACAATTGTGTATCCATTGATTGTTGAATGTGAAGGGTAAGATATACATGTATCAGCTGGTATTCAGCATCAGGTGGTTTTCCTGTGGGTCAGATGGAGGGATTATTCTCATGTTAGCCAAATGTGAGGAAAGACATTTTGATGACTCCTGGGATTTGAATCTAACTTACAGCTTTACAAAATGCTTGGACAACTAACCTTATACATTTTGCCTTTATTATGTCATTCTGCTCACAATTTAGCTACTGGATTTAGCTCATGATAACTACTTAATATATCTTTTGTATTCCTCCAGGACTATACATTCCTTTGGCTCAAGTACAGCTCAATAGTTCTGAGAGTGGAATTTGTCATTGGTAATATCCTTTGAAGTTTTATTTCAAAGGACATTTGTACTTGTATTATAACTTGAAGAAAGCAGAAATATTTTTCTACAGAAGTGAAGAAATACAGAACAATTGGCTCAGTAACAGCTGCTATGTATTTTCCATGCAACAGATTTACTCCTATGGTGAATAATTTTGATTAATTCCTTAAAAGCCATCTTGTGGATAAAGTTAATAGAGAGTGGTCATTTCATGTGTGAAGTGATTGAGGGGATTAAATGCTATGTTGACTTAAAGTCACTAAACCATACAACATACAGCATTAAGTGTCTGCAAAAACAAAGTTTTCTTCATAGCTGAACACAATTATTACTGATCTTCCACCACATGATCACTATAAAGGGTAAGCAAATTCAGAGCCAAATTGGAATTGCCTTTTCTAGAGTAATATTCAGTAATCCATGACTTCAAGTGAATTAGCAAAAGCAATCTGAAAGGTCATGATCTTGGAGGTCATAGCCTTTTTATTCTCCCCAGGATTTGCTCAGCTACCTGTAACCAGCCTTTAGAACATTAATGTTCTGTCAGGAGTGTATTATGTTTTAAAATTTTATTTACATATATAAAACCTACCATACATAGAATACTGAGATAAAAGCCAGCCCCAAGACTGAGTAAATGTCACTGCAGAAACTGTGGGACTATCTGATAAATGGACCAAAGGATTACAAATATAATTTAAGGTGGAGCTGCTGAATCACAGGATAGGAAAAAAAAAATTATGCCTCTTTTAAGGCATTAAACCACTTTTCCCTCTTCACAATACATCTAGATTACAGACTTTGTTAAAGGCCAATATAGGCTTCAAAAGAAATACATTTTTTATAGATCAGGTCCGTTACTAACACTAAAAAGATGCCTTTTTTAGATTAATAACTCATAAAAATTCTATTGAACCAAAACTCTCCTTGCTATTCAGAATATTCTGAGTTGGAAGGGACCCACAAGGATCATCAGGTTCAACTCTTAAGGGAATAGCCCATACAGGGATCAAACCCATGACCTTGGTGTTATTAGCACCATGCTTTAAACAACTGAGCTTCAGGACATTTGATTAATGTTTTAAACCTTGTTCAAACTATTTCAGCAGTGTCAAATTGCACACAGTGATCCTGTGATCTGCACAGAGGTGAAACCATTCCATCCATTTCCGAGACTGAATCAGCATAAATACACAAACAACAACTTTATCCTTTAAGGAACTTGCAGAACTACTACTTTTAATATAAACAAACTTTTTTGCAATTAACCCTTTACTTTCTTGAACTTATTTTAAAGAGAAAGTTGTCAGCTCTGTTTTCTTAGGTGGATATTCATGTAGTTGAACATAAATGTTGATTATTCTTTATTTTGTACTAGACTGCACATGTTCCTTTAACCAAGGATGCAAAGAAGGTACAAGGGTTACAGACTGACTGGTGACATTTCTAGAAATAGAACTAGTTTAAATATTTGAATCATGTCATGGGTATATTAAGTACCACACCATGTGATCCTGAGTGACATTTTAGGGGAATATCAGAGTCATGGCTAAAGTTTACACAGACACATAAACAACATCTCTGCAAATTTTAAACTATTTAGCTGTCTAACGGTGATACTGTACTGAGCAGAATTTTCCATGTGGTGGAGAAATTAGTTACAAAATATACTGGTCTTTTATATTTGAGAAATAAATCCTTTGAGTAATCCTTAGCTTGATCTAGAATCCACAGAACCCAGTGCAAATTTTTCTCTGCCCTTCTACAGCAGTTGTGGGCATTTTAGAAACATCTGCAAGAAATGTCATAAGTGACTAAATGCCTGGTATATAATTTTAGATACCTAAAAAACTGTTTACATTGCTCTTGGTTGGCTATATCACTCTACAAGGTCAGAGGATAAGATCTAAATTAAAACATTAAATCTCATAAAACAATATTGGTGGGGATTTTTCAATTTCTCATAGCTCAGCCTGAGCAAGACATGATCCTTTCTGACTGATCTCTGTTTAATATAAAAATCTCCATAGCACATAAATAATGTTAGTGCAGATATCATGCTAAGTATGTCTTAATCATAGCATAGAATGTCTCTAGGAAAAATAAACTAAAATTCAGTTTTCTTTTCTCCTTGTAATTCCAGAGGTAAGTGAACCAGTATAAAAATAAAAGCCTCTTTTTAAAAAGAATAAACTAAAAAGTTCAAAATTCCTTGCTATGAAAGGAGGAGAGAAGGAAAAGACTGTGACTCTTAATAAGTCACACAACTACTCTTCAGTCACAAAATTCTTTTTGATTTCTACCAGATAAAGATCTAGTCCATTAAATTTGACCCAGTGAGATTTAGAACCCCAAGTTCTCTTGCTGAAGCTAGTGAAAGGTGTTGGTAGTGCTTGCTTTTTTTAATCAGTCAACCACTATTTTACAATATGAAAACCTAATCCTGACAGTGCTTACAGTTTTAAACTCTCCGATAACTTCCCAAAATAAAGATGGTTTCTCTGAACCTCTGCAAAGGACTTTATGTTTCCCCTTATTTAAATTGTTATTTAAGGGTTGACATTTGAAACATCTTCAGAGTGGGATGACACATTTTTCTGCACTGAGAAGTTATGCAAATCAATAAATTATAACAAACTTACACCACATCCTGTGGTGCTTTCAATTAATTTTTACTAAGCCCTGTATTTGAAATGCCACCATTTGAGTTACCTCAAATAAGATAAGCAATGGAGTTAGTTAAACTGACCTTGAAGCTGAAGGTAGACACGTCCTGCTACATGCAGTGAGCCCAGAGTGTAAAGGGAATAACAAGATGGTATACTCATGAGATTCCAGGTAATATGAGAACAGGAAAGGAGAAGACAGAAGGGGAAAATAATTGCTGCAGTGGCAAATCCTATTTCACTCAGTTATGTCAATGACATTGCTCACACAAGGGTGCTCTTGAGGACATAAATAGGATGTGGCAAAAGGGGTCCATTTAACAGAATCACAGAATATGCTGAGTTGGAAGGGATCCACAAGGATCATTGAGTCTAATGCCTGGCCATGCACAGGATGATTCCCAAGTCACACCATGTGCCTGAGAGTATTGTCCAAATACATCTTGAACTCTGTCAGGCTTGATGCTGTGACCACCTCCCTGGGGTGCCTGTTCCAGTGCCCAGCCATCCTCTGGGTGAAGAACCTTTTTCTAATATCCAACCTAAAACTCCCCTGACACAACTTCAGGCCATTCCCTTGGGTCCTGTCACTGAGCACCACTGAAAAGTGTCTGCCCCTCCTCCTGCCCTCATGAGGAAGTTGTAGTGTGATCAGTCTCTTCTCCAAGCTGAACAGACCAAGCGACCTCAGCTGCTCCTCCTAAGGCTTCCCCTCAAGACTCTTCATCATCTTTGTTGCCCTCCTCTGGATGCTCTCTAATAGCTTAATATCTTTCTTATATTGTGTTGCCCAAAACTGCACACAATAGTCAAGGTAAGGCTGCAACAGTGCAGAGCAGAGCAGGACAATCCCCTCTATCATGGTTTGACACTGGCCCAAGGACAGGCACCTATGACAGTCGCTTGCTCACCCTCCCCTGCCACAGCTGGGTAGAGGACAGAAAAAAATTAACAAAGGGTTCATGAGTTAAGGACCAGGAGAAACACTTCAAGGGCAAAACAGGCTCAACTTAAGGTTGCAAAGTGAATTTATTAATAACAGAATCAATGGAGGAATATGAGAAGTAAAATAAGCCCTTATAACACCTTTTTACCCCCAGCCCCTCCCTCCTTCCCACCAACAGCACAGGGAGACAGGGTATGTGTCACACTATATTAGGAACGGTGAGGCAGTACGACACAATTCTCTTGTGAGTTGAACAGGAGAGCAAGTTTTATTACTCCAGATCTTCTATAGACCGATATGCAAAAGTACAGAAAGATGAAATTCTTATTGGTCAGTGAACTAACACATCACCATCATTGGTCAGTGGGGTACACTACCCCTTGAGCTTCTCTTGCAAGAAAACAAGAAACTGACAAACAACACCTGCAAGGCTGCCTTCTATCTCTAAGGATTGTTTTGATTCCTCCTTATGATTTCCCAGGCTGCTTTCTCAGGTGAGTCTGAGAAAGTTATGTGGCCTGCTTTTCCACAGGCACTGTGCTCCCTGCTTGCTGCCTACGTTTAGCATCCATAATTCCCCTTTTTTGTTTTAGGGCAAAAAGGCAGAGTTTGTCATTTCCTGCTGGGCCCTTGCAGGAAAGCGAACAAACACAGCACAAGAGGTCTCTTTTCAGTTATCAATGAAACTTCAAATGGACACCGATTTAGAATGATCTGGGAAATTTTCTGGCGTATGTTACCAAATCCTTGATGTACCACTGTCAAGTCTTGTTTTTCTTGCAAGGAACTGATGATTAACTCTAATGCAACTAGTTAAACTAACACAGCAAACAAAACATCGTTAGTCTGCTCAAAACTGTCAGTCTAACTTGCCAACAGGGAAGAATGCTCACTCTTTGCTTGTAGAAGGACCATCTGAATGATGATCGACATCCTGATCATCATCCGAAGGTCACCTGTTGGCTACTTTCTGCCTTTGGTGTCACAGGTCAGGGTGAATGCACCTTGCAGGTATCCACTGTATCCCAGTATCTGTGGAAACACATTCATACCCACAACCCCAAGTGATGAGCTCACACAAGCCTTGCCACTTGTTAGTGGTTAGGTCTCTCACCCAAACTTTCACTCGAGGCAGGTGCGTCTCGCCTGAGGACTGCAACAAAAGAAAATTATTCAAAATGACAGGGTTGTCAGAATTTTTTTTGCACTGTGAGATGACTGATTGTATATAGAGCTTTCTCCAACTGACTGCATGGAGTTTCTCCAGTCATTCCTGTTTTTTGTTTTTCCAGAACACGCTTTAGGGTACCATGAGCGCATTCAACAATGGCTTGCCCGGTGGGAGAGTGTGGGATACCGAATTTGTGTGAAACTCCCCACAAGTGTAAAAACTGCCGTGTTTTCTGTGAGGCGTAGGCAGGACCATTGTCAGTTTTCACAGAAGAAGGTATGCCTAAGACCGCAAACGTGATCTTCCAATGGGCTATAACATCACGACCTTTTTCTCCACTGTGAGCAGATACCCACATAGCAGATGAGAAGGTGTCAACAGACACATGCACATATTTAAATCAACCAAATTCAGCAATGTGAGTGACATCTGTTTGCCAAAGCTGCAAGGCCTTTAGACCTCTGGCGTTTACCCCTGCTGGTAAAGGTGCAACAAGTCCATGACAGTCAGCACAGAAGCTGACAATGTCACGAGCCTCAGTTGGTGTTAAGTGAAATTGCTTTTGCAAGGTATGTGTACTTTGATGAAAAAAATCATGCAATGCCTTAGCTTGTGCAATTTTGTCAGGCTGAGGTGCTACCCATGCAGGGTTAGCTAACCTATCAGCCCTGGCATTACCTTCTGTTATGAAACCTGGTAAGTTGGTGTGTAACTCTGAATATGCAGGATATAATATGGGTGAACTTGGGCTTGGATTACACACCACAAAGATTTCAGCAACCGAAATAAGTGCTCGTTATCAACTTCTTTCAAAAGTGCACAATCCAAATGCTTGGCTAGATAAGCAGAATCAGTGACCAAATTCAGTGGTTCCTGAGAGAACTGCTGGAATGCCATGGTCGCAGCCCTTAGTTTGACTAACTGGGCTGAGCCTGACTCATGGCCTTCCAGCACTTGCCACTCAAATTCATCCTTCCATGTAACAATGGCTTTCCCTGTTCTTCCTGAGCCGTCAGTGAAGACAGTGGGTCCTTGCACTGGCACCCGACTACTTTTTGGCCGAAAGAACAATTTGGCTGACTTTGCCAATTGCAATAGTTTGTGGCTAAGCAGATGGTAAGCAATCTGCCCTGAAAAGTTTTGCAGCGCACTCTGTAAGGAAGCGCTGTTGATAAGACTCCATTCAAATTTCTCCTGTTGTATTGGGAAGATGGTTTTCCCAGGGTCAGCTGCCATTAACTGCAAACAATGCTGACAGCATTTAATTATCAATTGAGCAACCAATTCAAACAACGTGGGTGCTGTCTTTTTTGGTTGATGGGGCAGAAGGTCCCATTCCAAAGTGTGCAAAGGATCAGACCATTGTTCACTCCATTGGCCAATGATACCTGTAGGATGAGAATCTGGGTAGGTAATAAAAACAGTGATATCAGTGGAGGGATCTACTTGTGTCCTGGGTTGATTATGATGTTAAATTGTATCCCCATTTGTCCACCTAACCCAGAGACAGGTTTTATATTCTTAAAATTCCATCTAAGACTAAAAGTGAGTGGAAAAGAAGCACCGAGTCTGTTATCAGAGACTGTACTTGCTCCCCCCCCACATCGGGAGTTTTGACTACAGCACAGACAGACAACAAGACACAGATCGCCTTGGCTTTCCAACTAGCCGGAGCAGAGAGGTCTTCCTAGACTGTTTTCTTTCCCTTTTCTGAAACAAATCGAACCTGCTTTAGACTAGGGACTCGGGGGAGCACCGAGAGCTTGCACCCGTGGACTACCGGGAGCCCAGCCTGGGCAGCGGCATTTTCCAGCGACGAAGGGACTCATAACAAAGCAAACACCCACAAGAAAGAAACCCTCTAAAGTTTTGTCATCTCTTCTGAACGGCGAGAAGTTTTGTAATTTGATATCATTCATTTTTGTGCTGGGTGGTGCTGTGCCTGTAAAATAAACAGGTTTTTTCCACTTCTCTCAGAAAAATCTCTTCCCAAACCGGTTGAGGAGTGAAGGAAAAGAGCCACGTGAGTTTCCTTCCCGGGGAGGGGGGGAAGCCCCACTAGAAGTTTTCTCCTAAATTTGCCCTAAACCAGAAGAAATACATTCATTGGCGCCCAACGTGGGGCACGAGAGAATGGAAAAACCCTGTACTGATTGTATTAAAGTGGCAATTACTTTGTATTGGGATAAGATAAAGCAGTCCCTAGCCATCCAGCCATGCTGCTTGAATTAATAATGTCTTTTGAGGTGCAGGCCTTCATGTGTTTCTGGTCGCTAAGCTTTTTTGAAGTTTTAATACCTTTATGGTCCCTTGGTTTATTTTCTTATCCACAACTAGCCCCGGTGTTGTCCCTAACACATAGCTTTTACAGTAGAGGGGCACGGACTAGAATAGCTATTGGGCTGGGCCTAGTGATTATGATTTCTAAGAAGTTTATTCAGGTGCTGGAGTCTGTCCCAAATATAAAAGATTCATGGGTATGGTTATGCACCCAGTTTGTTAAAAGAGAAGCAGGGAACGAGGCTTTTCAACCTTTCCTTTCCTTCTTCTCCTCTGAATCGGTTACATCACTATTGGAGAGTGTTCAGTTCCCCCTGAATGTTAAAGAGACCATCTTCCTGGCATTTAATCTAGTAAGTTTCCTCTATACAGTCTTCAGCCTCTCTAGAATGAGGGCTGAGATTTCTAGAAGGACTGATGAGACCCCTGAACCGAGCATAAAAAATCCTGAGTGGGGTGGAGAATGGGAAGATATGGGCCAAATCCTGAAATAATTCTCTGACCCTGTAGTTTGGGACTTCCCACATGAACAAATTCTGAATCCAGCTGAGATGGGAAAATACCTGAAAGAGAAGTGTCAAGTTAATTCCAAAGAAAAAAAGATCATTGCAGTAAGCTGAGCCCTGGCATATGCGTACCGTGCATTGCTGGATACTGTAAGGCAGCAAACAGGAAGAAGGGAACAGAGAGATAAATCAACAGCTACCCCAATTACTCAGGCTGCAGCCAACCTCCCAGTTACAAAACTAGTAGCTAAACCAGACAGCAAGCCTCAACCAATGGCTGTTGCTACTAGCACAAAAAGTAGAAAGTACACAAACAAAACCGATCGACCAATAGATGATGATGATGAAGATGCAAGAGAAAGACCTTCAACACCTGTTGACACAAAACCAAGAGTCAAAGCAACTGGAACAAGATCAGAAGCTAATATTAAGTCCTTTTCCCTGAAAGATCTTCGTGGCCTGAGGAAGGACTACACTCGACGACCAGATGAATCTATAATTAGTTAGTTAGTCCGTCTGTGAGATGCTGCAAGTGAAGCTACAGTTCTGGATAGCACTGAAGCAAGGCATCTGAAATCCCTGTCACATGATCCAGTTATTGACCAGGAGATGATGAGGGCGGCTAACCCTCGCAGTCTCTAGGCACAAGTCCTTGAAAGTGTAACCCAAATATATCTGTGTGTAAATGACCTCTACATGCAACAAACACAATGAAAAACCATCGAACAAGAGATCCAACGCCTGAGAGAAATGGCAGTGGCAGAAATAGTTTTTTCAGATGACATACCAACTAAAAATCCTGACTTAGTGCCATGTACATCCGTGATGTAGCGAAAATTAGTACGACTTGGGCCGCAAGAATATGCATCTGCTTTAGCAATGATGAAACGGGATGAAAAGCAAGAAACCGTGCTGGATATGGCGAAAAAGCTTCGAGCATACGCAGATGCCGTGCATGGGCCCACCCATGCAAAAATCACAGCTGTGGAAACACGTCTGCTGAAATTAGAAGATAAGATAGAAGAGAATCACAAAAAACTTAAAGATGAGATTAAAGAAGACCTTCTCCAAATCTCAGCAGTACAGATCAGAAATCCTAGCACTCAACGCAGGTGTTCCGCAGATCAAAAGAAAAAGTATACCCCACGAGCTGAGCTGTGGTTCTACCTGCGTAATTGCGGAGAAAACATGAGGAGATGGGATGAAAAATCTACTGCAGCTCTGGCACAACGAGTGCGTGAATTGAAGGAAGAGAAGAGTCACAAAGGAAGTTCCACCAAAAGAGAAGCAGCTCCAGTTGCCCGTAGCCAAACTGCCAAGTATGATGATGATGACATGTCCGATCCCCTTGAAAGAACATCCAAGACATATACCAAAAGAAAGAAAGATAACCAGGCTTAAAGGAGCCCTGCCTCTAGCCAGGTAGAGGCTAAGGAAAATCGTGTTTTTTGGACTGTGTGGATTCGTTGGCCTAGCACATCAGAACCACAACAATATGAAACCTTAGTTGACACAGGTGCACAGTGCACAATAATCCCATCAAGACATGTAAGAGCAGAATCTGTTTCTATTACTGGCGTGACAGGGGGATCACAAGATTTTACCTTGGTAGAAGCAGATGTGAGCCTGACTGGAAAGGAATAGAAGAAACACCCTATTGTGACAGGCCCAGAGGCCCCATGCATTTTGAGCATAGACTACCTCCGAAGTGAGTATTTCAAAAACCCAAAAGAATTCAAGTGGGCATTTGGAATAGCAGCTGTAGAGACAGAGAGTGTCCAGCAACTGAACACCTTGCCTGAACTGTCCGAAAAGCCATCTACAGTAAGACTTCTGAAAGTGAAAGAACAGCAAATACCAATTGCCACCTCGACGGTGCACCGCCGACAATATAGAACAACTCGAGATGCTGTGATCCCCATCCACAAGATGATCAGAGAGCTGGAGAGCCAAGGAGTAGTCAGCAAAACCCACTCACCCTTCAACAGCCCTATCTAGCCTGTGCGTAAATCTGAAAGAAAATGGAAACTGACTGTGAACTATCGTGCATTAAATGAAGTGACTCCACCGCTGAGCGCTGCCGTGCCAGACATACTAGAGCTCCAATACAAGCTGGAGTCCAAGGCAGCGAAGTGGTACGCCACTATCGACATTGCTAATGCATTTTTCTCCATTCCCCTGGCAGCAGAATGCAGGCCTCAGTTTGCTTTCACGTGGAGAAGAGTGCAGTACACCTGGAACCGACTGCCCCAGAAATGAAAGCACAGCCCCACCATCTGCCATGGACTGATCCAGGCTGCCCTGGAAAAGGGTGAAGCTCCAGAACATCTACAGTACATAAATGACATCATTGTCTAAGAAAACACAGCAGCAGAAGTGTTTGAAAAAAGAGAAAAAATCATCCAAATCCTCCTGAAAGCTGGTTTTGCCATCAAGAAGAGCAAAGTTAAGGGACCAGCTCGTGAGATTCAGTTCCTGGGAGTAAAGTGGCAAGATAGACGGCGTCAAATTCCTACTAATGTCATCAACAAAATCATAGCAATGTCTCCACCAACTAATAAGAAGAAAACACAAGCTTTCTTAAGTGCCATAGAGTTCTAGAGAATGCATATTCCTGAATACAGTCAAATTGTGAGCCCTCTTTACCTGGTCACTCAAAAGAAAAATAATTTCCATTAAAGCCCTGAACAGCAACAAGCCTTTGCTCAAATCAAGCAAAAAATCGCCCATGCAGTAGCCCTTAGCCCAGTCAGAACAAGACCAGATGTAAAGAACGTGCTCTACTCTGCAACCGAGAGCCATGGTCTGTCCTGAAGCCTCTGGCAGAAAGTGTCTGGTAAGACTCGAAGTCGACCATTAAGATTTTAGAGTAAAAGCTATAGAAGGTCCAAAGCCCATTACACCCCAACAAAAAAAAAAATTTTGGCAGCCTATGAAGGAGTCCAAACTGCCTCAGAAGTGATTAGCACTAAAGCACAACTCCTCCTGGCACCCCGACTACCAGTGCTAGAAGAAATGTTCAAGAGAAAAGTTCCTTCCACCCATCATGCAACCAGTGCCACATAGAGCAAGTGGATTGCTCTTATCACACAGCGCGCCCGTATTAGTAAACTGAACCGCCCTGAAATTTTAGAAATAATTACAAACTGGCCTGAAAGTGAAAATTTTGGTCTCACAAATGAAGAACAAGAAGAAGTGACAAGAGCTAAAAAAGCTCCACCATATAACCAGCTTCCAGCAGAAGAAACACGCTATGCTCTTTTCACTAATAGTTCCTGTCGCATCGTAAAGATGAACCGAAAGTAGAAAGCATGGCATTAAGTACAATGGACTATTAAAAATCACCTTAAAAGCACTGCGTGGAGGATCTTTTAAAAACTGGGAGCAACATCTAGCAAATGCCACCTAGTTAGTCAACACCAAAAGTTCCACCAACCAAACAAGTCCTGCCCAGTCTGAGTCTTTACATGTACTAGACAGAGACAAAGTCCCAGTAGTACATGTCAGAGATCTGCTAGAAAAGACAGTTTAGGTCAATTCTACCTCGAGCACAGACAAACCCATTCATGGGGTTGTCTTTGCTCAAGGACCAGGTTGTACATAGTGAATAATGCAGAAAGATAGAACAACACGCTGTGTACCTCAGAGAAACCTGATCATTAGGTAAAAGGTTACTGCCATTGTCTGTACATTAAACCATGCAGACGTGAAATATAAGGAAATGTACAAGTGTTGAAAGTATGAGCAAGTGAAAGATAGTGTTTTGAGTGAGTAAAATGAGAGAGTAGAGAATCCTGCAACTCTCTAGCGTAAAATGTCTAGATTCAGTAACTTGGTGTAAGGCGTGACAGAAGCATGATGAATATATTGTTTGTATTTTTTTAGGTAGAACGGAGGGGAAGTTTTTATGTATGCAAAGGTGTGCAGAGTTAAAATGTTAGTTTTGGCAGTAAGTCGACGATATAAAGATAAGGGGTAGAATGTCCTGGGTTGATTATGATGTTAAATTGTATCCCCATTCGTCCACCTAACCCAGAGACAGGTTTTATATTCTTAAAATTCCATCTAAGACTAAAAGTGAGTGGAAAAGAAGCACCGAGTCTGTTATCAGAGACTGTACTTGCTCCCCCCCCACATCGGGAGTTTTGACTACAGCACAGACAGACAACAAGACACAGATCGCCTTGGCTTTCCAACTAGCCGGAGCAGAGAGGTCTTCCTAGACTGTTTTCTTTCCCTTTTCTGAAACAAATCGAACCTGCTTTAGACTAGGGACTCGGGGGAGCACCGAGAGCTTGCACCCGTGGACTACCGGGAGCCCAGCCTAGGCAGCGGCATTTTCCAGCGACGAAAGGACTGATAACAAAGCAAACACCCACAAGAAAGAAACCCTCTAAAGTTTTGTCATCTCTTCTGAACGGCGAGAAGTTTTGTAATTTGATATCATTCATTTTTGTGCTGGGTGGTGCTGTGCCTGTAAAATAAACAGGTTTTTTCCACTTCTCTCAGAAAAATCTCTTCCCAAACCGGTTAAGGAGTGAAGGAAAAGAGCCACGTGAGTTTCCTTCCCGGGGAGGGGGGGAAGCCCCACTAGAAGTTTTCTCCTAAATTTGCCCTAAACCAAAACAAATACAACTTGGTAAACCTGCTGAGCAGAGACAGCTTGTTGGACATCCTCCAGTACTCACCGCGCTTCAGGAGTCAGCTCTCGAGGTGAATTCAGATCAGGGTTGTAACTTTTCTAAAAAATTCTTTTTTTTTGTTTCTTTTTTCTCTTTCTGATTCTGCTGCACTTCTGTACTTTTTTTCCACTTCTGGATTTCTCAGTCTTCTCTGAGCTGAGCTCCTTTGGGATACTCCTTCATGGGGAGTCCCTCTTATCACAGTCCTCCAGGTCAAAACAAAAACTCCAAAGTCTGTTAGGATCTTGTTTCTTGTGTTTATTAGGATGTTATCAGAAAACTTGGCAGGTCTCTCCAGACTATCTACATAAGTTCAATTCACTGCAATCTGGCTCATTTTCTTCTGATGGTACAGAATGGCCTTGTGGCTCACTTTGTAGCTCACTTTGGCTTTGAAAGCACAAAATGGCCCTGAACTACGCAGTTCTTTTATCTTTATA
Source organism: Poecile atricapillus (assembly GCF_030490865.1). Taxonomy (NCBI): domain Eukaryota; kingdom Metazoa; phylum Chordata; class Aves; order Passeriformes; family Paridae; genus Poecile; species Poecile atricapillus. The sequence continues at coordinate 66,185,941 of NC_081288.1, forward strand.
CTTATTCTTATCCAATTAACAATAGACACGTATATTATTTTTCTTAATGACCCAATGACCCATCACCTGTGTGATGTACTGCAGCATTTTCTGTCCAATCACTTACTATTACCCAAAAACCTCTAGAAAAAGAACATGAAGAAGAAAGAAGGAAAATAAACAAGTCTAAATCCTCCATCTTATCTTTTGCTTTCTAAACTAACTTAAACTCTAAACTTTAAGTTTTTCACCCAGTGACTTAAGAAAACTCTCTAATCTTCACACTCACCCTTTTAGCTTTTTCTATCTAACTTTAACATTTGTTTTCACGTATCACCATGAAAACATGCTCATGAATTTCATATTGTATGAAATTCAGTGTTTTTCTGGATCTTAGAACTAAGTATCAGAAACAAGGGCACACACTCTGTGTCTTGGACTCCAAAAAGGGTCCCCCTTTAAAATATTGAACAATGGGGACAATTGTGCTGTGGTCAGCCCCAAGTAAGGATGCAACCACGTGATGATACCCATCAATTTCTGAGCATTATTCAGTCTTGAGAGAATCTGTGAATTGTACCTCCTGATGGCAAATGGTTCGATCTAAGATTTTTACTCCTAAGTATTTCTAAGGAGGATGCTGTTGAACCTTCTCTGGAGCCACCTGCAGACCATAAGAAAGCAGGGCATTGAACAGCTGAGGCTGTATCCTCAGCAGTTCGGCCTGGGTGGATGCTGCCACCAGGATATCATCTATGTAATGATAGCAGTATGCCTCAGGGAACTGCTCATAAACTTTGGACAAGGCCTGAGCCACATACCATTAACAGATAGTTGGGATGTTCTTGCAGCCCTGTGGCAAAACCTTCCATTGATACCTCTGCACAGGTTCAGAGTTTTTAATTGTAGGTACCGTGAAAGCAAATTTTTGCTTGTCATCAGGATGCAAAGGAATCGTAAAAAAACAATCCTTTAAATCAGTGATCAGAATTGTCCACCCCATAGGAAGCATGGTAGGTGAGGGCATGCCAGGCTGCAGTGCCCCCATGCTTTCCATGACTGTATTGATCTTGCAGAGATCCTGCAACAATCTTAATTTCCCAGATTTTTTCTTGATCACAAACATGGGACTGTTCCAGGGACTAGTGGAAGGCTCAATGTGTCCCTGCTGCAATTGTTCCTGGACTAATTCATGAAGGGTGATTAACTTCTCTTTTGCCAGGGGCCACTGGTTTTCCCAGATGGGTTTGGTCCCCAGCCACCGTAAAGGCAGCATGGAACGCTGTGTGCCCTTCACCACAGCGGCCCCCATCAAAAATGCATCCTAATCCGTACCCCCCATGCTGCGAAAACATCCCGCCCCCAGAGGTTAAGTGGAGCTGCAGTGATATATGGCCAGACTGTAGCTGTTTGCCCCTCTGGGTTTTTTATGAGCACAGACCATTGGCCCACAAAGGTCTGTGTAGCACCTCCCAGACCCTCAATTGTTGAACCAACAGAAGTCAAGGGCCAGGACGGAGGCCATGCAGAGAAGGAGACAATCGTCACATCTGCGCCAATGTCGATGAGACCTCGGAGCTGGATCTGAGGCGGGCTGGCATTTGGTAGACTCAGCGTACACGTCATTTGAGGTCGCTGATTGTAAATGCATGCAGACCAGAAAACCTGCAGCACTCCAGTAGATCCAAAGCCACCATCTCCACGAGTCTCCTGCGCCTCTTGTTGCTAGGGGGTCTTCTTCTGCCTCTTGGTGGTCGTGGGTAGGGCCTTCCTCTGCTTCTTGGTGGTCGTGGGTAGGCATTTCTCCTGAATAAGGAGATGTTTTACTTCCCCTTTGTACAGCCGGATATCATCCTGCAGCTTCAGCTCTGCAGTTTCAGCTTCTTGCCTTCACAGACGGATATGTGGTCATTGTGGTTAAGCGTTTCTGCAATGTTAGCTTTTTTAAAACAACCTTAGCAATCATATTTTATTTTAGTAATAATATTATATTTGATCAAATAATAAAAATTCATTACAATTCCCCCTTTTCTATTTTTCATTTTGTTTATCAAATTTTCTTAATACCTCTCTTGCTTTATTTAACATCACCTCACTTTCAAGTTCTTCCCTTTCAGACTGTTGGTGAATTAGTAACAGATGGGCTGCTTCCAATCTTCCTTTCACTATTGATATTACCCGATTGATTATACAGGGACCAAAAGTGAGGCTTAGCAGTATTACAATCACTGGACCCATCAGAGTGGATAGCAGAGTCGTTAACCAGGGTGACTGGAAAAACCAAGCCTCATACCAACTTTTTTGCTGTTCCCTTTCTTTGTGTCTTTTTTCTAACCCCTCCTGCAGTTTTGTCATGGTGTCTCTTGCTACTCCCGTGTGGTCTGCATAGACACAACATTCCTCCCCAAGGGCTACACATAATCCTCCTTGTTGTAGGAACAACAAATCCATTCCTCTCCGATTTCGAAGTACCACTTCAGATAATGATGTAAGAGATCTTTCTAAAGCTGTAATAGACTTTTCAACTCTTTCTAAATCCTCGTCTACTGCTGCCCGAAGGCTAGTTAACCCTTGCTGTTGATTCACTAAGGATGCAATCCTCGTTCCTGCCCCTACTGCTCCAACCCCAAAAAGTGTAGCGATTGTTATTGCAGTCAAGGGTTCCCTCTTTTGTATTCTATGATTGTTATTTTCAATTCTGTCAAGGACCTCTTTCTCTAAGTGGTATAGTACTCGTGGCATAATTATTACCTGTATGCAGTATTCCCTGGAACCATTAAATACATCCAAAGATAAACAGGGTATAAAGCCTACCTTAGAACAAATCCACTTTGCTCCACCGACAGGAATAAGCCATTTCCCTTGGACCTTTTCAGGTTCCTTTAGAGTGGTTTTACACAATCCTTTTATTCTCTTTGGTATGTTTCCCACACATGTTCCTGCTCCCTTTACATTTTGTAAAGTAAGTCCTACCTTCTGGTCTCTCCAATTGCATTGTGTTGGATTACTCTCATTGCTTCGATTAAATGGTTCTGGGGTCCCAATGGCTTCATAGTAAGGAGGCTTGACATCATAGCATAACCAACAGTGCTGGGCCAGCTCAAAATGGGTAGCATTTAAAAAGGCATAGCTAGCCCTCATAATTTTCCATAAAGGATCTATCAAGCCTTGCTCTGGAGTCAGGGTTTCTGTCCAGTATACTGGAGGTGTTATGGCTCTAGAGGGCCCCTCAGTTGGTGCCTGCTTTTTTATTTTGCGAGGATTGTTCTTGGTAGCAGGATTGGTATTGTTTTTGATAACCGGTTTGATAACAGGATTAGGACTGTTTCTAATCACAGGATTGTGACCCACTGGCTGAGGGTCTTCTAAAGCAGGTTCCTTTTTAATAATAATGAGACCTCCCCTGTCTGTTCCTGATTCCCAATATTTCATTCCCTGTGTTTTTCCCACAACTTATCCTCTGTCCTCAGGATTGGTTACATTAAGATAAAGGTGGGTGCAAGTTCCATCTGGAAATACCACCTGCCGGTGGCCCAATTGCATGCCCCCGGAGGGATCAGGCCGGGGAGGCTTGCATCCAGCTGGCCCCCACCCCACAGTTAAAAATTTATCCCCTACTGTTTTCCAGTTAGATGCTATAGTTTCACATCCCCAGTAGGCACAATAATAATGCCCGGGATAATTACAATAAGAAGGCCCAGTGCTAGGAAACATGTAAAAACTCTTTTGATTCTGGCACATCTCTGTAGGCGCTAGCTGACACAATTGTGGTGTGAAGGAGGGAGGTCCCACTGTAACCTAACTTTGGAGCACAGTTTGATCATTCCATCTAATAAGAGACCATTTAAAAGGCTGGTGGGCATGTTGAGTGATTAGAGCTGCTGGACAACAAATCCACAAAATACATCCCAGGAGAAATGGTGGGTACCAGCAGGGAGCGATAATGCAGTGTTTTACCTCTGCAGTAAGGATTCGAGGTGGTGTTTTAGAGGGACGCAGGTATGACATAGGTTTGGGAACTTCCTGGGTCACTGCCCTGGGAGTGTTGGTTCCCCACAGTTTCTGTATGTCTCTGGCTCCTCTGCCTACTCCTTTGCTTGGAGCAACGAGGTATCCCATCTTCTCGGCAGCAGTCGTATTCTTCAGGGGTTCTCCCTTTGGCTTTACACCGGTTCACATACACTTTCCAACTTCTATTCTTTACCTGTGGTGCTGAGCACGGTACCCAGGGTATGTGTTTCCTGCACACCACCTCAATGATTTCCAATTCCCCTAATATATTAAGTGCGCTCCCAGATGAATTAGGATGTGCACACCCTTTTTCTGGATGGATTCTGTGTGCGTATATTTTCCACCACTCAGGGGACCCCTTTTTGAGTTGCCCAATGTTCACCTCTTGCTCTAAATAGATTGAAGTTAATAACCTCTCATAGTTGTAACATTCTCCACAAATTTTACTACCCTGTTCTACAATGTCCCCACCAATTATCCTTACACAACTTACACTTAAAACAAATAAAAGGACAACAAATACAATTAAGTTCAGGGCAAAACACAACTTCACTCATTAGTTTTATGTTTTAACCGGATTTTCAGTTCATCAGGTTGGGGAATCACTTCCCATGCATCAGTGACTGGACCCTTTATCCGACTGGCGTGTGTCCATCCTCTTTCAGCAGTCTGTACAGCTGTATCTGTGGTGAGCAAAACAAGAAAAGGACCTTCCCATTTAGGGGTGAGAGAGGTTTCTTTCCAAGTTTTAATGAGGACAAAGTCTCCAGGCTGTACACAGTGAATAGGTGCATTCAGGGGAGATCTCTGGGTAATCAGTCCTTGTTTTCTCAGCTCATTCCTTCTTTTCATTAGATTTAAAATATATTCATTTAACAGCTGGTTTTCTAATACCGGGTGGTCTGGGGGTATTTCCATGTCATATGGCATTCCAAATAACATTTCAAAGTGTGAAATTCCCGTATCAGTCCTGGGTTGAGTGGGGATATTTAAAAGAGCTAATGTCACACACCTTACCCAGGATAGTCGGGTTTCTAGCATTAGCTTGGTTAGCTGCTTCTTTGTTTCCCCATTCACTCTCTCTACCATTCTGGAGCTTTGGGGGTGATGAGGAGTATGATAATCCCATTTTATGCCTAAAGGTTCCAGAGTTTGTTTTATTATTTTTGAAGTAAAATGTGGTCCCCGGTCTGAATCTATAACCTCCACTATCCCATATCGGGGAATTATTTGTTCTAAAAAAGCTTTTACCACTGTCTGTGCAGTTGCACGGGCCGTGGGAACTGCTTCTACGTAGTGGGTGAGATGATCAATTATGACTAACAAATAGCGATATCTTCCTACTTTGGGGAGTTCGGTAAAATCCACTTGTACTCGGGCAAAGGGTCTGATTGCTAGCTCTCATCCTCCCAGCACTTTGTCTCTCAGGTGCTGTTTGTTCACTTTTTGACATGTCATACAAGCCCCTACTAATTGTTTGGCCAAATTATAAATACCCATACACATGTATTTATTGGTAAACTGATACACCAATGCTCTTACCGACCAATGAGTGTGTGTTTTATAGTGAATATCCCTGAATATTTTCCAAGCAAGTCCTTTTGGGAGGACTTCTCTACCATCGCGGAGGAACCACTGATTTCCCTTTTTAATAAATCCTTCTTTCTTAAATATTTCTTCCTTCTGTTTAGTAAAGGACAAATTAAACCGATAAGCATTCCCATTTAAGGATCCATTTTTATTTTCTGGCTGTTTAAAAACCATTATTGCTGCTTTTTTTGTTTCTTCATCTGCCAAATTGTTACCTCTAATTTCAGTAGTTACTCCTCTCTGGTGTCCTCTCACATGGACCACTGCAATTGCTATGGGTCCTCTTAAGGCCTCTAAAGTTTGCCTAATTAACTCCCCATGCACCAATCCTTTTCCTTGGGAGTTAACAAGTCCTCTCTCTTCCCAAATTTTTCCAAATGTATGTACCACCCAAAAGCATATTTTGAGTCTGTATATATAGTTCCCTTTTTCCCTTTTAATAGTTTTAATGCCCGTAATACTGCATATAATTCACATGCCTGTGCAGACCAGGCCCGACTTAACGGACCTGATTCAATCAATTCAAGGGTCTTTCCACTAACTAATGCATACCCTGACCTCCTTTCTCCATCTTCTACTCTAGAGGATCCACTACAAAAATTTTCTCCCCCTCTTCCAGCGCACTATCTTCCAAATCTTCTCTAATCTTGGTCTGCTGTTCTATGCACTGAATACAATCATGAGATATGTTTTTTTTCAAATCCCCCATACAAAAAGTGCGCTGGATTCTGTAAAGAGGTTGTTTCTATTTCCAAGTTGGGGGACTGAATCAAAATTCCTTCATACTTTAATAACCGTGCATCTGTAATCCATTTTTCAGCTTTTTGTTGTAAAATTCCCCTAACATTATGTGGAGTTAATACCTTCAATTTACTCCCAAAAGTAAGTTTGTTAGCATCCTCTACTAACAAGGCTACTACCACAATTGCTTGTAAGCATGAGGGCCATCCTCGGCTTACAGGGTCTAGCAATTTAGAAAGGTATCCCACAGGCTTCTTTTTCCCTGCCCACTCTTGGGTCAATACTCCATAAGCAGTTCCCTCCCGACTATCCACAAACAAATAAAAAGGTCTCCTAATGTCAGGGAGGCTGAGCACTGGAGCCTGAATCAAATCTTCCTTCAAGTTTTCAAAAGCCTGATAATCCTCTTCACTCCATTTTATTGCTCCTTCTCCCACTAACTTCTGATACAAAAATTTCACTTTTCCGCTAAAACCTTCAATCCACTGTCTACAATATCCCATTAATACCAACACTTGTCTAATTTGCCTCTTACTTTTAGGGAGTTCTAAAGCTAAAATACCTTTTACCCGTTCGGGATCTAACTTCTTACACCCTTTAGTAATCCAATGTACCAGATATTTCACTTCCTCCTCCACGAATTGCAGTTTCGATTTGGACACTTTAAGCCCCTGTATACTTAAAAAGTTTAACAATTTAATGCTTTCTGCTCTAACACTTTCTTCACTTTCCCCTGCAATTAATAAATCATCCACATATTGTAATAAAACCACCCCCGTCCCTAATTCATAATCCAGGAGAATTTGTTCCAAAGCCTGACCAAACAAATTAGGTGACTCAGTAAATCCTTGAGGGAGTACAGTCCATCTTAACTGCTGTTTTCTATGGGTATCTGGATCTTCCCACTCAAAAGCAAAATAATCTCTGCACTCCTCCTTAAGAGGACATGCCCAAAATGCATCTTTTAAGTCTATTACTGAGTACCACTGATATTCGGGGCTTAGCTGACTTAACAATGTATGTGGATTTGCAACCACGGGGAAGCAGGTCACAGTTAGTTTATTTATTTCCCGCAAATCATGCACCAATCTGTAGTTGCCATCCGGCTTTTTAACTGGTAAAATCGGGGTATTGTAGGGCGACATGCAAGGTTCTAGGAGACCTCTTTGTAGAAGCCTCTCAATTTCAGGCTTCAACCCTCTTCTCCCTTCTTGGGAAATGGGGTATTGTTTTATTCTTACAGGGATTTCAGGGTTTTTAATTATTACTTCAAAAGGTTCAATATTCAATTTTCCTACAGTTTCAGGAGTGTACCATACTTCTGGATTAATCTTCTCTTCATCTTGTGTCCTTAAAGGACATCATTTTACTGCCAATTGTTTATCTTTTATTTCCAAGCTTATATTTAATTCTATCATTAAATCCCGTCCCAGCAAATTATAATCTGCTTCTGGAACTAATAACAATGGCCCAACTCCAAATTTACATTCTGATTCTAATTGTACATTCTCAGTTATGGGAGCTGAAAAGGGTTCTCCACTGGCCCCTACTACTTGGATATGTTTTAATGAAGGTGTACATCCTTTAGGTACTCGTTGGACAGTGGACCACTCTGCCCCAGAGTCTACTAAAAATTCGAGTACCTCTTGCTGAGGACCCACTTTCAACTTTATCAAGGGCTCTGATGGTTTTATATGGATCCCAAATAAATAGAGCCCCTGACTTCTCTAATCCTGTTCAAATACCTTCTCCTCTTGAATCCTCTGTCTACAATTCCTCTTCAAATGACCTTTCTTGTGACAATAAAAACATTCAACTTCACTCAAATCCCTTTTCCCAATAGGTTTTCCAGGCCCTCGGGGTCCCTTAATAAACCCTCTTTCTCTTGGGTTACGAACCCCCTCCCATACTGCAGCCACCAGAAACTTAGTCTGCCTTTTCTGAAACTCCTCCTCCCTCCTTACATACACTTTCTGAGCCTCTCTCAACAGCTCATCCAAGGTTTTTTCTTGCCAATCCTCTATTTTTTCCAACTTTTTCCTTATATCCAGCCAAGATTTAGCCACAAATTGGGTTTTAAGGAGGGTTTGTCCCACAGGTGTAGTGGAATCAATGCCTGAGTATAATTGCATGCATTTTCGGAGACGTTCCAACCAATCTGTTGGGGTCTCATCCTTCTTTTGCTCCTCTTTAAATGCTTTATTAATATTTTGTCCCCTCGGGACAGATTCCTTTACCCCTTGGATTATTATGGACCTTAAATCACCCAAGTTATTACGCCCTGCTGGTTCTTGATGATTCCAGTGAGGATTTTGCATGGGCCATTTAGTGTCTGCGGTAGGTCTGGCCTGATGTGTTAGATCCCAAACCCACATCCCTGCCCTCTGTATCATGTCTCGTTCCTCGGCTGTAAATAATATGGCAAGGATGGCCTGGAGTTCTTCCCAGGTGTATATGTTGGGACCCAAGAACTGATCTAAACGTTCAGCCACCCCTAAAGGATCCTCTAGTAGATTACCCATTTCCTTCTTAAAATCCCTGACATCCCCAGTATTAAGGAGAACCGACACATACCCAATGCCCTGGTTGTTCCCACCCGGCATAGGCACCTACCTTAAAGGATATAAATTCTGCCTAGTTTGACTATGTGTACATGGTCTCTGTGGTTCCTGTGGTAACGGTGGTGCTTGTGCTTGTATTTCCCCTTGTGGTTCTTCATCTTCTTCCTCAGGGGGGGCATAGGGAGGTGGGTATAATAATTCATCGCTCCCCCCTTTTCTTTCTTTCTTTTTATCTTTTAGTGGCTACAAGGAGACATTTTTATCAGTCTTGTGTGTGTCCTCTGGAAGCCAAAGGGAGGCATACTCGCTTTCCTCTGGGTTCATAGGGGTCTTACTGTTTACTCAGAGGTTCAAGTCCTGTTGGACACACTCATCAAAAGAGCTAAATGGGGGCCATGTTACTCCTGGTCCATGAATTGCTTTTCCTCCCCAGACCTCAATACTCTAATAAATCATCTTTTCTCTTATTTTTTCTTTTCTCCGGGGTGATTCATCCCAATATTTCAACATTAGCCCTAACGGGATATCAGGAGGGAACTTGGGAAACTTCCCTTTATTCCCTCCCATGGGCCCAGAAGGCTTGCTCCCCTTCTGTCCCATCTTCCAGAGCCCCCTCAGTCACACACACACACACTCCCCTTGTTCGTGGCCCAGGTCCTCGCGGACTGTGGGAACCGCACTAATGAAGGGTCCACTCTCACTTGGCCTCCAGGAGACCTCTCAGACACTGGGCTCTGGGAACACCAACCCCAACCAAACGGTATCCCAATCCTATACTTACCCTGTCCGGGGTCTTCGCTTAGTCTTCATGCGCACAAAATTTAAGGGGTTCTGCGGTTTCCTTTTGCTTGCTTACGGGATTTTGGGGGTCCAGAATGCCAGGTCTGGGGAACAGGAATCCTCCACACGGGGGCTATCCGAAGATAGGGATAGGGCGCCTCCCTGGAGGGGGGGACCCCAAACCAGAGATACCAGGATCCAAGTCATGGCACCAAATTGTTATAAATTGTCGTGACAAAATAGAAGGGACAATTTATATAATAATTAATGAAAGCAAATTTTTATTAATTCAGCAAGCAGTAAAGCAAGCAAAAACCCAGCTGGGGGCAAGCCGGTGGACACTTCATCTTAAGTGTCCTGCACACGGCACGCGCCTTGGCTGAGGAGGTTCCCCTTTTTTTATGCAGTCCCTGCATCTGTCTTCCTGGATTGCATCAGCGCCTGCGCCTCCTGTTGCTAGGGGGTCTTCTGCCTCTTGGTGGTTGTGGGTAGGGTCTTCCTCTGCTTCTTGGTGGTCGTGGGTAGGCATTTCTCCTGAATAAGATGTTCTACTTCCCCTTTGTGCAGCCGGATATCATCCTGCAGCTTCAGCTCTGCAGTTTCAGCTTCTTGCCTTCACAGACGGATACGTGGTCATTGTGGTTAAGCGTTTCTGCAATGTTAGCTTTTTTAAAACAACCTTAGCAATCATATTTTATTTTAGTAATAATATTAAATTTGATCAACAAATAATAAAAATTTATTACAACCCATGTAATTAATAATTCTGGTTACGGGAGTTCCCAGCCTCTTGAGTAATTCCTAGTCTCCCACTTCTAAAGCTCGCTGTTTTACCGCTTCCCAAAAGCGTCCTGGACGCTTTGGACGCACGGTCACATGACACGGTGGGAGTGTCCATAGATGGCTGTGGGATGGTCTCGCAGCTCGGCAGTTTTGTCGCTCAGCTACCAGACTTGTGCACCGCTCTGGGGTGAAGTGTTGGTCGCCGACCGGATCACTGTCCGTGTCCCGGGGCAGCAGTGCGCAAGACGCTGCGCAGGGAGCAGAGGAGGGTGGCAGCCACTGCGGGCGCTGCCGGCTGTTGCTCGGAAACCGCAGAAGGCACGGCAGCAGAGCAGCTGTAGTGGGCAGGGGGAGGAGGTGGTTCCGGCACAGGCGTGGGCCCCGTAGCTGGAAGCGGAGGCGCCGAGGGGCTGGCGGGCTGCAGCGGCGGTCGCCCTGGCAATGCTGGCGCATGCGCGGGCCCCGTGGATGGAAGTGGGGGGGCCGAAAGCACGTCACCCCCCCCCACCGCGCCGGCGGTCTGCTGTGGGGACTGCTGTACTGACGCAGGGGGCGTGGGGGGAAGCAAAGGGGACCATCGACAGCAAAGGCCCTCCCACGGCCGCTCGCGGTGCCGATGAAGGCTCTGCGGAGGGAGCAGACGGAGGTGGGTGGCCACCTTTTCCCCACCGCTTCTCTGTTGGTGGGGCTTGCGCGATCAGTTCCGCGGGTGACGGATACTTTGGCCTTACGAAATCTCGGGGAGAGGGATGTTTTGGAGGCACATAGTCCCGAGGAGAGAGATATTGTTGCCGCCCAAGTCCAAAGTCCCCCGAGGGTCTGGGCGGAGCCGAGGAAGCTCTACTTAGCTCGTCCCCGGTCCCATCCTCCAGCCTCTCATCGTATACAGAAGAGGCATCCCCGGCATCCAAATCCGCCATCCCGTCATCACTGTCCCCAGACTAAAACCGCTCTAACGCTTTAAAGAGCGCGTCCCAGGTGGTCACCAGGCTACACACGCTGGTATCTCCGTCAGTTAACTCGGACCATATATGGTCTCCCACCGACAGCCAAATGTCGAGATCAAAGGCATTTTTGGTGGTTACTCTAAAACCCTGTGCTTTCGCCCACTGGAACAAAGCGCGCATGGAATCTTCTGAGACATTGAGTCCTATACGTGGCAAAGTGTCCTGCCACGCAAAGAGGACAAGTTGGTCCTCAGCTGAACATCGGTTCCCTATTGTGGGAACCGTCTATCTCCACAGCCCGTGAATGCAATTACGCAAACACAGTGGCTTAACCTGGGACTTCAAGCTCTAGCTACGTTGAGATAAGCCGTTCCAGGCCCGCTCACGGGCAGGCCCCGCTATCCCGTGGTCTGAAAGACCAGCTCACTCCAGGAGATCGCGGGAGATATTAACTTACCTCTCTCGGGAGGAAGCAGGTGGCATGTCTTCAATCGCGGCTGCAACGTACGTCAGGGTCCACCAGATGTCGCACTATTGGGAACGGCGAGGAGCACGACACTGACTCTTGTGAGTTGAACAGGAGAGCAAGGTTTATTACTCCAGATCTTCTTCTATAGACCGATATGCAAAAGTACAGAAAAGTAAAACCCTTATTGGTCAGTGAACTAACACATCACCATCATTGGTCAGTGGGGTACACCACCCCTCAACCTTCTCGCAAGAAAACAAGAAACTGACAAACACCTGCAAGGCTGCCTTCTATCTCTAAGGATTGTTTTGATTCCTCCTTATGATTTCCCAGGCTGCTTTCTCAGGTGAGTCTGAGAAAGTTATGTGGCCTGCTTTTCCACAGGCACTGTGCTCCCTGCTTGCTGCCTGCATTTAGCATCCATAATTCCTATCCCCAGATCTTTTTCTGAGAGCCCATTGATTTCAAAATTTTAATAATTTGGAGGGAGGGGGTTTCCATTTTTTTATTCCAAGGGGGGCTCCTTCCCTCCCTAGCAGATACCTGTCTTCCAAACCAAGACAAGGACAGAGGCAAAGAATGCATTAAAAATCTCTGCCTTGTCTCTGTCCCTTTTTGTGAGGAGACCATCCTCATCCTGTAATGGGCCCATCTTATTTTTACATTGTGTATTGCCATTAACATATTTGAAAAAATGCTTTTTATTGTCCCCCACGGTTCTGGCCAGTTTCAGCTCCAGTTGAGCCATGGCCATATGAATTTTCTCCCCACCGTGGCAAGCAATATTTCTATTCTTCTGTCTTAACTGCAATGTGATGCCTCTTGTCGTGGTTTTAAACCAGTAACAAAAAATTACTTATTTCTTGCTGTGAGATATGGATTAAAATAAGAGCAAAACAGGCTTAAAACTTAAAAGGAATAAAGACAGTTTATTAACAAACTACAAGAATAAGAATACCAGAATAAACTTTCAGAAAAACTCTTTTACTTCCCACTACTTGACCATTTCTTTGTACACATAACAACATAGAGACAAAAACTTTAGAATCTTGGTGGTCAAAAACAGTCTTAATTTTCTAGAGTCTTTTCATCAGTCTTTGTAGAGAAACAGAAGTCTCTTTCTGCCAATCTATGGAGTTTTTAGAGTTCACTCCTCCCATTCTACACCACTCCGAGGTGTGCATGGGTCAATGAGTCCAGGGATGCTATTTTTAAGGATAAGTTATTCAAAGGTAGAAGTCTTCTTCATCTGTTTCTGTGAGCCTTCCTGGAAAACAGCTTTCTCCTTTGCCCCCTCAAGGCTTTAAAATCTTCACTTTACTCATTTCCAGCAACTCACAGTATCACAACCACTCTCTCTTTTCTCTAAAGTCCACACTTTGAATACTCTATTCCTCCCATACTCTAGTCATGAATTAAAGGAGTCTTTTAAACTACTATTGTCTATCTCCATAGCTGTAACAGAAAGACATTTCAGCGGCAAGCATCTTCTTTTTCTCTCTTTCTTATTTAAACTTAACTCTTTTCTTCACTGTTTTTGGTGGTTTTATGATGTCTTACATGTTGATTGTCTCTCTTTCTCTGTCTTTCTGGGAAAAAAGAGTAGTCTGTACGTTTATCCAGGTAGTAAAAGAATTTAAAAGCTTTAGAAAGCTACAAGAGTTCATGGTGTCAGGTTTCAGTCCAGCAGCAGAAACTGAAAACCAAGCTCAGCTGACCAGCTCTGCTTCCCCCCCCCCTTCCCTGCGTCCTCGTTCCGGCCTGGAAGGGGGGGGGAAAGCCAAGACAGAGCCTGTTACCTTGTCAGAAGTCGGAAACCAAAGAGGGCGAGAGAGCTCTGAATGTACTTCTTAAGGGGGTGTTTACAAGTTGAATTCACTTTTTAATGGTCAGATCTGCTGTCAATTCTTGTAAATGACTGATAATTGGTCAGGAGGAAAAACTCCCATCAGCCACCAGCAGCTTCAACTTTCCCTCTTTCCAATCTGTCTTAAAGGTGAAGCTACCCCATGACACCTCTCCACTGCTTCACCCCAAAGGCCTATTTGGCAACAGGGAAAGGAGAAAGGTCATGAGCAGATTCTGTGCTGGCTTGCCTCGCCTGTCCGAACTACTCCTTAGATCGAAATAAGAATAAGAGAAATCCACCTGTAACACCCCAAATGGAAGCTGGTCAGAGCTGGAAAACTGGACCCAAGTTGTCAGGAGAATGAAATGAAATCACAGTGGGCCTATATGGCTTTTTATTACTTTTTATTTCACTGTGAACTTGACAGACTTCTGGCAGAGAAGTCCAGAAGCATGAAATCTAAAATGTGATGACAGAAAGCAACTATTAAGGATATATGAAGCCTTCACTTTAGAATTATTATAGCTGCATAGTGGTAGTGTACTAGAAGTAATAATACATGATGGGTGAAAGTGCAAAGAAAAAAAATGCCATTTCATTCATAAAATGCTGCTCCCCCTGAAGCTAAACATTTATGAAGGTTGACAGAGCAACAGAGGCCAATGGTGAACAGCTTTTTTTTAAAAAAAATACAAGACTTTAAAACACTTTTTTCCTTTTTGCATTTAATACTTCTTCAATCATACTTGGCAATTTCCTAACCCAAATATCATCATTGTGAAACTTAATAAAATATATTTATCTGTCCCCTAAAGTGTTTATGGCTCCAGATTAATGAGGGAGTGTTGTGGTTCAGCTGTCAACTAAGCAGCACAGAGCTGCTCAGTCACTTCCCCCAGGTGGTATAGGGGAGAGAACTGAAAAACTGAGAAAACTTGTGAGTTAATGTATTGGGTTTGCAAGGACAAATTTTGAGGGGAGGCAGGGGTGGCTTCTGTGAGAAGCTGCTGAAAGCTTCCTCCATGTCCAGCAGAGCCAATCCCTGGTGGCTCCAAAGATCAGTGTGCTGCTGGCTAAGTCTGGGCCAATTAGAAATGGTGGCATGTCTTGGTTTAGGGCAAATTTGGGAGAGAACCTCCAAATGGGGTTCCCCAAGGGAAGCAAAATTCAAATGACCCCTCCCCCCAACTGGTTCGGGAAAAAGATTTCCTTGGAGAGAAGTGGAAAAAACTGTTTGTTTAACAGAAATTGAATAATATTAAACAATAAAACCTCTCACTGTTCGATGGGATGGCAAATCCAGGAAGAAAAGTCCTTTTCATGTGATGTAGCTTGGCCCGCTCAGGTTCTTATCAGTCCCTCCAGCGCCGGAAAGTGCCGAGGCCCAGGGCCCAGTGGGCCACAGGCATGAGCTCCCGGGGTTTGTCTGGGTGTCTTTCAGTCCAAAGCAGGTTTGAACAGATCCAAGAAAAAAGGAAAAAAAGTCCAGGGAACTCCTCTGCTGTTGGAGTCTGAGATACAGACTGTGTGCCCTTGCTTTTAATATTTAGTTCCAGGATTCAAAGAAACACTGAATTTCATATAATATGAAATTCATGTGCATGTTTTCATGGTGATACATGAAAACAAATGTTAAAGTTAGATAGGAAATGTGTAAATGTGTAGATTAGAAAGTTTCTTAAATCACTGGGTGAATGGGTTGAGGTTTAAAGTTTAAAGTAGTTTAGAGAACAGGAGACAAGATGGAGGATTTAGGGTGTTGTCTCTTGTCCTTCTTCTTTCTTCTTCATGTTCTTCTCCTAGGGGTGTTTGGGTAGTAGTAGGTGATTGGGTAGAAAATGTCACAGTGCAGCACACAAGTGTTGGGTCATTGGGTCACTAAGAAAAATAGCTTAGTTGGCATCTGTTAATTGGGTAAATGGACATATAAAAGACCTTGAAGAAGATCTTTGTTAGCCATTTTACCCCTTTTCTATCATAGTGCACATAGCTCCTTGTACCTTGTAATGCTGATAAGAAAAAATAAACAACTGAGACCGAACGAGAGAAAAAACCGCCTCCCTCTCATCAATCTTCAGTTCAAAGGGAAAAAGAACCCAAACCAAAAAGTACATAAACAGACACTCTGCCTCAGCTAGCTAAAACTAAAAGCCAAAGAGAAGCTCTGTCCCACTGTCTGTTCGTGCTGCAGACACCACAGTCCAGGAGCAGGATGCGGGGGAGTGATGTTTTCCTTCAACACAAACTGTGCACTTCTTCTTCCCCCCTTCGCTCTCAGAGCCAGTCTTAAAGGTGCAGAACTTATATATAACATAAACCAGGCGATTGGGGATACCAGTATCATAAAGTCACTCCAGGACATGATAACACCTCTGTGATAACATATTTAAGAGGAAGGAAAAAAAAAAAAGTTATTGTGCAGTTCTAATGGCAGCCAGAGAATAGTGGAGTGAGAATATGTGAGGAACAACTCTGCAGACACCAAGGTCAGTGGAGGAGAAGGAGGAAATGCTCCAGGCTCTGGAGCTGAAATTCCCCTGCAGCTCATTATGAAGACCAAGGTAAAGCAGATACAGCCCATGGAGGTCCATGGGAATGCAGAGATACACCTGCAACCCATGGAGGAGACCCATGCTGGAGCAGGTGGATGCCTGGGGGAGGCTGAAAACCAATGGGAGACC
Source organism: Poecile atricapillus (assembly GCF_030490865.1). Taxonomy (NCBI): domain Eukaryota; kingdom Metazoa; phylum Chordata; class Aves; order Passeriformes; family Paridae; genus Poecile; species Poecile atricapillus. Next base: position 66,202,332 of record NC_081288.1, read on the forward strand.
TGTGGAGAGAGAAGCCCATGCTGGAGCAGTCTGTCCGTCAAGGACTGCACCCCATGGAAGAGTAACCCACCTTGCAGCAGTTTGGAAAGGATTGTTGCCCATGGGATGAATTCATGCAGGAGAAGTTCATGGAGAACTGTCTCCTGTGGAAGGGACCCCATGATGCAGCAGGGGAACAACTCCTCTCCCTGAGCAGTGGGAGAAACCACAGGTCAGAAACTGACCATAACTCCTGTTACGTTTCCCTGTGCTGCTGGGGGAGGAGGTAGAGCTGGGAAGGAGGGAGGAGTGGGGAGGAAGTGGTTTTGAAGGTCTTGCTTTACTTCTTATTATCCTGCTCTGATTTTGTCAGTAATAAATTCAGTTAATAACTCTAATTTGAGCCTATTTTTCCTGTGACAGTGTGAAAAACGAGGTTCACTCTCCTAATAAATTATAAAAGTTTAATATAAACAAAAGGACAATTAGGAGAAAAAGAAAATAAAGCAAAGGGTTAAAACGGCCGGGTGCCCTGGCATGTTGCCAGGAACACACCTTATATCTTTGGAACACCCTTTTTATCCTCTCCTGCTGTGAGGATTTAATGCATATTCAAACTTTTCTAAGAAGCATTTTGCATGGTGTCATGGTTTTGAACCAGTAATTAACAAAAAAAAGGGGAAAAAAGAATTATTTTTCTTTTGCTGTGAGATATGGATTAAAATGAGAGCAAACCAGGCATAAAACTTAAAAGGAGTAAAGAAAGTTTATTGACAAACTATAAGAACACCAGAATAAACCTTTAGAAAAAACCTTTTCATTTTTCACTGTTCACCATTCTTTTGTTCACATGACAACAGAGACAAAAACTTTATAATTTTGATGGTTTAAATAATCTCAATTCTCTTTACAGTCTTTCCATCAGTTTCTGTAAAGAAACAGAAGTTCCTTTCTGTTGATTTATGGAGTTTGTCACAAGAAAACTATTTTTGTTATAGTTTCTCGTTTCTTTGATATCAGCTGCTCAGAGCTACTGTTATCAAAGCCCACCCCTCCCATTCCACATCACTCTGAAATGTGTTATGGGCCATGAGTTTGAGGATAGCATTTTTAAGGATAAGTTAGTCAAAGGCAAAAAAAGTATTTTTCATCTGTTTCGGTACGCTTCACTAGAAAACAGTTTTCTCATTGCCTCTCAAGGCTTCAAATCTCCCAGCACTTCACTATACCACAATTACTCCACTTTTTACTCAAATTTACACTTTGAACACTCTATTCCTCCCCATACTCTATTATGAATTAAAGGAGTTCTTTTCAGGACTTCATTGTCCATCTCCATAGTTTTAACAGAAAGATATTTCAGCTTAATTAAAGCATCTTCTTAATTCTCTACCTTTCTTGAAGTCTCTTTTCTTTCTTGCCACTAGTAGTTTATAAAGTCTCTTTTCATGTTGATCACTCTCCTTTTCTCTCTCTGGATGAAAAGATTAATCCGCAAGTCTCATCTGGATAAGAAAGAGTTAAAATCTTGCCCAAGCTTTTGTAGATGGTTCGGTGATCTCTGCTGAACAGGAGCTAGAGCTGTTTGCGATGAAAAGTTCCTCATAGCTGCTTTAGAGCGTGGTCTCCGTCTCTGCTTGCAGCAGGCTCAGAGCTCCTCTCCTTCTTCACTCGGCAGTTTTCTAGTGAATGTAGTTACAGCAAAACCTGCAGCCGAGCCAGAGATCGGGCCGGGCCCGGCCCAGCCCGACCTAGCTCGGGACAAGCCTCATCTCCCGGCCGGGAGACGAGAGACGCGGCGGGCCCGGCCCGGCCCCTGCCCGGCCACATGGCCTGGGCAGGGAACCGGAGGCCAGCCGGAACTCCGCCACCCTTCATAGTCAGGAAACAAAGAACACCACAGACTTCTGGTTGTACACTTTAAGGTGGGGTTCACAAGTTGATTTTACTTTTCAATGGCTAAAACTGCTGTTAATTCTCAGCAATGACCGATAATTGGTCAGGAGAAAAGACTCCCAGGAGTCCCCAGCAACTTTAACTTCTTTAAAGGTAAACTAACCCCATGACACATGGTTATGCCCTGAACCTGACTTTTTAGAGCATGCTCCATACCGTTTTTATTTTGCTGATCATCATTTTATTTGAGCTTGATTTGTTGCTATATTTTATATATTAGTAAAGGCCTGTATGCACAAACCAGCCTTTGAAATAAGTCGTGATATTAAGGGCTAAAGTCCTTGAAACCTTCATGCAGAAGAGAGAGTAAAGCAAAACAACATCCCTGTGTGTAAGAGAAAAAATGTAAACTGTGTGTGTTAGCCAATAGTAGCTTGCTCTGCCCGCAGACCCTGTAGAACCCTATAAAAGGTGTGCTAAAGATAGAAATAAACGGCATTCACAATTACTTCTGTGAAGACTGGTGAACAGCTCGGGGGTCTTTCAATATTGATTTCCTTTCTCTGCAAGCAGTCAGTGTTGATAACAGTCTGGGCCCCTCGTCCTGCCGCTGATGACAGCTGGGCTTCATGTCCTTCCGCTGTCAACGGTCTGGTCCCAGCTGCTGATAACAGCCTGGTCTCCATGTCCTGCTGCTGATAACAGTCTGGGCTCCATTGTCTTTCCACTGATAATAGCTTGGGCCCCACTGTCTTTGCCCTCTGGGGTTTTCTTGCTTTGTGCAGAGAGACATCCCTCTAAGTTAGAAATTCCTCTACGCCTAAAACTTGCTAGTAAGAGAAAAAGTACATACATAGCCAAAAAGAATTTAACATATAATATTCATCCTAATACTTGCGAAAGCCAATATCACAATATGGATTTATATCAACAGTATTTGGTGTGTGATCTCTCCCAGTTCTTAACTCATGAATGTTTTGTTAAATTTTCTCTCTCCTGTACAGCTGTGGAGGGGAAGGATAGAGAGGCTTTGAGCCAGCATCAACCCACTACAGTTGAGATAAAGACAATTTAATAAGTAGGCAAAAGCCACAAACACAAGCAAAGCAAAACAAGGAATTCATTCACTGTTTCCCATCAATGGGCAGGTGTTCAGCCATCTCTAAGAGAGCAAGGCTCCATCATGCCTAACTGACTTGGGGAGACAAATGCCATCACTGAACATCTGTCCTTACTTCTTTCCCCAGCTCTATATGCTGAGCATGAATTCATATAGTATGGAATATCCCTTTAGTCAGTTGAGGTCAGACGTCCCTGCTGTATCCCCTTGTTGCCAAATTTTAGGAACTCTCTAAACATGGACAAAGAGGTTTAGGAAGGAGACATTGTTTATTATGCACAGGGTGAAAAGTGAAAGTTTCCCACAAATTGAGCACGCCAGGGAGTAAAAAGCAAAATAATTTATACACTAAAGTTTACATAAACACACCTATCTAAAATACATAGATATAGCCTACCTTATGCATAGTCATTTAGCTCTTACAACCTTATGCAATACTTGTTAATGTGACTACCTGGGCCTCTTCAGGGATTTCTGGTGTTCTCTGGTGGTTGTTTGGGGAGGTACCCCCTACTCAGTTTCAAGCAAAGTTCAGCTCAGAACACAAAATTGTGTACCAAATAAGATATGATCTGCAACTCTGGCACATCTTAAACAATCAACAAAGAGGACATAAAATACAAAAGCTTTCCATAAGCATTAAGCAACGCCTGCATTACACACCTGATAACACTCATTTACATTCAAAAAGGGTTAAAGGTGAGTAAGATACCATCAGCTTCCATCTGCAACAGTGATCAAAGGAAGGAACATAATTCTGCTTGAAGATATCACCCTCCCAACTTACTGCGCACCTCCAGCCTACTTGCTGGTGGGATGGGGGAAGAAGCATAAAATGCCTTAGCTCTGTCTAAGCCCTGCTCAGCAACAGCTAAAACATTCCTGTTATCAACACTTGTAGGAGTAAAACAGGCTCACAGTGAAAGACTTCTCCAAGCCAGGCTGCTCTTGGGATAAGCAGTTTATTATTTAGGTAGAGGGTGGAAGAGATCCATTTATGTTGCCAGCCACAGCGTAAACATGCTCAAAGAGGGAGAGAGAGAGTGGAAAGAGGGGTCTGAGAGCATGAGAGCAGAAGGTAATTAAGAGGGTAGAGAGAGAGGGGCAAGAGGGCGTAAGAGAGGGTAAGAGCCTAAGAGGTTAAGAGGTAAAGAAGGTAAAGAGAAGTTAAGAGAGAGGAAAAAGTAAAAAACTTAAGAGAGTAAGTAAGAGGTGAAAAGCTTAAGAGACAGTGAGTAAGAAGTAAAGAGAAGTCAAGAGAGCAAAGTTCTTGTTACAATACATTATATCCTTTTCTATAGTGAATATTCTAATTCCCAGTAACCAACCAGTATGTGACACACATTCTATAGAATTTACCTATAGCCTATAAGAACTACTACATTACCATACAGTGTTACATTTTAAACTCCAAAAGCTACTTTTCAAATTCTTCTCTTGCTGCTTGACCTTTGGATTCTCTATCAGCAGAAGGGTATTGTTCAATCAACAGGGATTCTCCTTCAGCTGGCTAGGCTATTGTTCTTTGGTTATATAGTAACTAACACTCAGTATCCTATATCTCAAAGCTAGTTTTCATTTCTATTTCAATTCTAGGTTTCATATTTTCAGAATCTTTTGCTAAACAATCATATTCATAAGGTTTCCCTTTTTCATCTTCCCCAACACTCCAAGACCCCAAACAGTAAAGGAACTAAGGACATTCCTAGGAATGGCAGGGTGGTGTAGGCTGTAGATTTACAATTATGGACTGTTAGTTAAACCCCTGTATGTCTTGAACTTCAATGGACAGACAAAGCCACACAAGCCGTCAACCAGCTGAAGAAGGCCCTCATGTCCATCCCAGTGTCACTGATGGACACGATGTATTGAGGGATCTTCAGATAATCTGACACACACAGCTGCTTTGTGAGGCAAAGAAAGCCTTTATTTCGGGGTTTTCTCAACCCTTATAAAGTTTCTCCAACCAGGTTACCCTGATTGGTAGAAGGAACAACACCCCCTTTGGTCCCATTGGTGGGACTAGAGAAAACACACCAAGAACATCTGTTCAGTATTGTTTTGAGAAATATTATCTATTTACAATAACAATCCTGGAGAGAAAAATGTTCTGAAGAACTTTTCCCCTGGGAACAGATGAGCCCCTGACAGGCCAAAACTCTCTCAGGCTCAGAAATCCTGTCCACACTCCCCAGCCTTAGGACTTCCGGACGTGAGTAAACCTTTCTTCTTGTTTTCCCATTAGAAACAAGGGATTGCTCTGGGGATACTGGCAAAGGACTTGGATCCTGTCCTGGTTTAGGGCAAATTTAGGAGAAAACCTCCAGTGGGGCTCCCCCCCCGGGATGCAAACCCACGTGGCCCTTTTCCCCCCCCCCCCAACCGGTTCGGGAAGAGATTTCTCTGAGAGAAGTGGAAAAAACCTGTTTATTTCACAGGCACAGCACTACCCAGCACAAGAATGAATGATATCAAGTTACAAAACCTCTCGCCCTTCAGAAGAGATGACAAACTTCAGAGGGTCTCTTTCCTGTGGGTGTTCGCTCTGTTATCAGTCCTTTCATCGCTGGAAAATGCCGCTGCCTAGGCTGGGCTCCCGGTAGTCCACGGGTGCAAGCTCTCGGTGCTCCCCCGAGTCCCTAGTCTAAAGCAGGTTCGATTTGTTTCAGAAAAAGGGAAAGAAAACAGTCCAGGAAGACCTCTCTGCTCCGGCTAGTTGGAAAGCCAAGGCGATCTGTGTCTTGTTGTCTGTCTGTGCTGTAGTCAAAACTCCCGATGCGGGGGGAGCAAGTACAGTCTCTGATAACAGACTAGGTGCTTCTTTTCCACTCACTTTTAGTCTCAGATGGAATTTTAAGAATATAAAACCTGTCTCTGGGTTAGGTGGACGAATGGGGATACAATTTAACATCATAATCAACCCAGGACATTCCACCCCTTATCCCCATATTGTCAACTTACTGCCAAAACTAACATTCCAACTCTGCACACATCTTCACCTGCTCATACCTTCCTTCTATTTCATGTCTGCGTGGGTTAATGTACAGACAATGGCAGTAACCTTTTACCCAATGGTCAGGTCTCCCTGAGGTACACATCATGTTCCATCTCTCTGCATTATCCACCATGTACAACCTGGTCCTTGAGCAAAGACAACCCCACGAATGGGTTTGTCTGTGCTTGAGGTAGAATTCACCCAAACTGTCTTCCCTAGGAGACCTCTGACATGTACCACTGGGTCTTTGTCTCCGTCTACTACATATAAAGACTCAGACTGGGCAGGACCTGCTCGGTTGGTGGAACCTCTGGTGTTGACTAACCAGGTGGCCTTTGCTAGATGTTGCTCCCAGTTTTTAAAAGATCCTCCACCCAGTGCCTTTAAGGTGATTTTTAATAGTCCATTGTACCTCTCCACTTTCCCAGCCGCAGGTGCATGGTAGGGGATATGATACACCCACTCAATGCCATGTTCCCTAGCCCAGCTGTTTATAAGGCTGTTCTTGAAATGAGTCCCATTGTCTGACTCAATCCTCTCAGGGGTGCCATGCCTCCAAAGGACCTGCTTTTCAAGTCCCAGGATGGTGTTACGGGCAGTGGCATGAGGCACAGGGTAGGTTTCCAACCATCCTGTGGTGGCTTCTACCATCGTGAGCACGTAGTGCTTTCCTTGGAGGGTTTGGGGCAGTGTGATGTAGTCAATCTGCCAGGCCTCCCCATACTTGTATCTGGACCACCGCCCACCGTACCAGAGGGGCTTCAACCGCTTGGCCTGTTTGATCACAGCACATGTCTCACAGTCATGGATAACCTGAGAAATGCTGTCCATGGTTAAATCCACCCCTCGGTCTCGTGCCCACTTATAGGTGGCATCTCTACCCTGATGACCTGAGGCATCATGAGCCCATCGGGCTAGGAACAACTCTCCCTTATGTTCCCAATCCAAATCTATTTTTGACACTTGTATTTTTGCAGCCTGATCTACCTGCTTATTATTTTGGTGTTCCTCATTAGCTCTACTCTTGGGGACATGGGCATCTACGTGGCAGACTTTCACTGGTAGTCTCCCTACCCTGGTAGCAATATCTTTCCACTCTTTAGCAGCCCAAATTAGTTTTCCTCTACGCTGCCAATTAGCCTCTTTCCACCTCTCCAGCCATCCCCACAGAGCATTGGCCACCATCCATGAATCAGTGTAGAGGTAGAGCTTTGGCCACCTCTCTCTTTCAGCAATGTCCAGGGCCAGTTGGACAGCTTTGAGTTCAGCAAGTTGACTTGATTCACCTTCTCCTTCAGTGGCCTCTGCGACCTGTCGTGTAGGGCTCCATACAGCCGCTTTCCACTTCCGGTTCATCCCTACAATGCGACAGGAACCATCAGTGAAAAGAGCATAGCGTGTTTCTTCTGCTGGCAGCTGGTTCTATGGTGGAGCTTCTTCAGCCCTTGTCACTTCCTCTTGTTCTTCATCTGTGAGACCAAAATTTTCACCTTCAGGCCAGTTTGTAATTATTTCCAAAATCCCAGGGCGGTTCAGTTTACCAACACGGGCGCGCTGCGTGATAAGAGCAATCCACTTGCTCCATGTGGCACTGGTTGCATGATGGGTGGAAGGAACCTTTCCCTTGAACATCCATCCTAGCACCGGTAGTCGGGGTGCCAGGAGGAGTTGTGCTTCAGTGCCAATCACTTCTGAAGCAGCTTGGACTCCTTCATAGGCTGCCAAAATTTTTTTTTCTGTTGGGGTGTAATGGGCTTCGGACCCTCTATAGCTTCTACTCCAAAATCCTAATGGTCGACCTCGAGTCTCTCCAGGCACTTTTTGCCAGAGGCTCCAGGACAGACCATGGCTCCCGGCTGCAGAGTAGAGCATGTTCTTCACATCTGGTCCTGTTCTGACTGGGCCAAGGGCTACTGCATGGGCGATCTCCTGCTTGATCTGAGCAAAGGCTTGTTGCTGCTCAGGGCCCCAATGGAAATTATTCTTCTTCCGAGTGACCAGGTAAAGAGGGCTCACAATCTGACTGTATTCAGGAATATGCATTCTCCAGAACCCTATGGCACCTAAGAAAGCTTGTGTTTCCTTCTTATTAGTTGGTGGAGACATTGCTGTGATTTTGCTGATGACATCAGTAGGAATCTGACGCCGTCCATCTTGCCACTTTACTCCCAGGAACTGAATCTCACGAGCTGGTCCCTTAACTTTGCTCTTCTTGATGGCAAAACCGGCTTTCAGGAGAACCTGGATGATTTTCTCTCCTTTCTCAAACACTTCTGCTGCTGTGTTTTCTTAGACAATGATGTCATCTATGTACTGTAGATGTTCTGGAGCTCCACCCTTTTCCAGGACAGCCTGGATCAGTCCATGGCAGATGGTGGGGCTGTGCTTCCACCCCTGGGGCAGTCGGTTCCAGGTGTACTGCACTCCCCTCCATGTGAAAGCAAACTGAGGCCTGCATTCTGCTGCCAGGGGAATGGAGAAAAATGCATTGGCAATGTTGATAGTGGCATACCACTTCGCTGCTTTGGACTCCAGCTCGTACTGGAGCTCTAGCATGTCTGGCACGGCAGCGCTCAGCGGTGGAGTCACTTCATTCAATGCACGATAGTCCACAGTCAATCTCCATTCTCCTTCAGATTTACGCACAGGCCAGATAGGGCTGTTGAAGGGTGAGTGGGTTTTGCTGACCACCCCTTGGCTCTCCAGCTCTCTGATCATCTTGTGGATGGGGATCACAGCATCTCGAGTTGTTCTATATTGTCAGCGGTGCACTGTCGAGGTGGCAATTGGTACTTGCTGTTCTTTCACCTTCAGAAGTCCTACTGTAGATGGCTTCTCGGACAGTCCAGGCAAGGTGTTCAGTTGCTGGACACCCTCTGTCTCCACAGCTGCTATTCCAAATGCCCCCTTGAATCCTTTTGGGTCTTTGATATACCCACTTCGGAGGTAGTCTATGCCCAAAATGCATGGGGCCTCTGGGCCTGTCACAATAGGGTGTTTCTTCCATTCCTTTCCAGTCAGGCTCACATCTGCTTCCACCAAGGTAAAATCCTGTGATCCCCCTGTCACGCCAGCAATAGAAACAGATTCTGCCCCTACATGTCTTGATGGGATTAGTGTGCACTGTGCACCAGTGTCAACCAAGGCCTCATATCGTTGTGGTTCTGATGTGCCAGGCCAACGAATCCACACAGTCCAAAAAACACGATTTTCCCTAGCCTCTACCTGGCTGGAGGCAGGGCCCCTCTAAGCCTGGTTATCCTTCTTTCCTTTGGTATATGTCTTGGATGTTCCTTCAAGGGGATCGGACATGTCATCATCATCATACTTGGCAGTTTGGCTACGGGCAACTGGAGCTGCTTCTCTTTTGGTGGAACTTCCTTTGTGACTCTTCTCTTCCTTCAATTCACGCACCCGTTGTGCCAGAGCTGCAGTAGATTTCCCATCCCATCTCCTCATGTTTTCTCCGCAATCACTCAGGTAGAACCACAGCTCAGCTCGTGGGGTATACCTTCTCTCTCAATCTGGGGAACGCCTGCGTTGAGTGCCGGAACCTCTGATCTGTACTGCTGAGATTTGGAGAAGGTCCTCTTTAATCTCATCTCTAAGTTTTTTGTGATTCTCCTCTATCTTATCTTCTAATTTCAGCAGACGTGTTTCCACAGCTGCGATTCTTGCATGGGTGGGCCCATGCACGGCACCTGCGTATGCTCGAAGCTTCTTCGCCATATCCAGCACGGTCTCCTCCCTTTCATCCCGTTTCATCATTGCTAAAGCAGATGCATATTCTTGCGGCCCAAGTCGTACCAATTTTCGCCACATCACGGATGTACATGGCACCAAGTCAGGATTCTTAGTTGGTATGTCATCTGAAAAAACTATCTCTGCCACTGCCATTTCTCTCAGGCGTTGGATCCCTTGTTCGATGGTTTTCCACTGTGTTTGTTGCATGTAGAGGTCATCTACACAGATATATCTTTGGGCTACACTTTCAAGGACCCGTGCCCAGAGACTGCGAGGGTCAGCCCCCCTCATCAACCCCTGGTCGATAACCAGATCATGTGACAGGGATCCCAGATGCCTCGCTTCAGTGCCATCCAGAACTGTAGCCTCACCTGCGGCGTCCCACAGACGGACTAACCAACTAATTATAGATTCATCTGGTCGTCGAGTGTAGTCCTTCCTCAGGCCACGCAGATCTTTCAAGGAAAAGGACTCAATATTAGCCTCTGATCTTGTTCCAGTTGCTTTGACTCTTGGTTTTGTGTCAGGAGGCGTTGAGGGTCCTTCTCCTGCATCCTCATCATCATCATCCACTGGTCGATCGGTTTTGTTTGTGCACTTTCCACTTCTTGTGCTAGTAGCAACAGCCATTGGTTGAGGCTTGCTGTCTGGTTTAGCTACCAGCTTTGTAACTGGGAGGTTGGCTGCAGCCTGAGTAATTGGGGTAGCTGTTGATTTATCTCCCTGTCCCCTTCCTCCTGTTTGCTGCCCTACAGTATCCAGCAATGCACGGTACGCATATGCCAGGGCCCAGCTTACTGCAATGATCTTTTTTTCTTTGGAATTAACCTGACACTTCTCTTTCAGGTATTTTCCCATCTCAGCTGGATTCAGAATTTGTTCATGTGGGAAGTCCCAAACTACAGGGTCAGAGAATTCCTTCAGGATTTGGCCCATATCCTCCCATTCTCCACCCCACTCAGGATTTTCCATGCTCGGTTCAGGGGTCTCATCAGTCCCTCTAGAAATCTCAGCCCTCATTCTAGAGAGGCTGAAGACTGTATAGAGGAAACTTACCAGATTAAATGCCAGGAAGATGGTCTCTTTAACATTCAGGGGAAACTGAACACTTGCCAATAGTGATGTAACCGATTCAGAGGAGAAGAAGGAAAGGAAAGGTTGAAAAGCCTCGTTCCCTGCTCCTCCTCTAACAAACTGGGTGCATAACCATACCCATGAATCCTTTATATTTGGAACAGACTCCAGCACCTGAATAAACTTCTTAGAAATCATAATCACTAGGCCCAGCCCAATAGCTATTCTAATCTGTGCCCCTCTACTGTAAAAGCTATGTGTTAGGGACAACACCGGGGCTAGTTGTGGATAAGAAAATAAACCAAGTGACCATAAAGGTATTAAAACCTCAAAAAAGCCTAGCGACCAGAAACACATGAAGGCCTGCACCCCAAAAGACATTATTAATTCAAGCAGCATGGCTGGATGGCTAGGGACTGCTTTATCTTATCCCAATACAAAGTAATTGCCACTTCAATACAATCAGTACAGGGTTTTTCCACTCTCTCGTGCCACGCGCAGGGCGCCAATGAATGTATTTGTCCTGGTTTAGGGCAAATTTAGGAGAAAACCTCCAGTGGGGCTCCCCCCCCGGGATGCAAACCCACGTGGCCCTTTTCCCCCCCCCCCAACCGGTTCGGGAAGAGATTTCTCTGAGAGAAGTGGAAAAAACCTGTTTATTTCACAGGCACAGCACTACCCAGCACAAGAATGAATGATATCAAGTTACAAAACCTCTCGCCCTTCAGAAGAGATGACAAACTTCAGAGGGTCTCTTTCCTGTGGGTGTTCGCTCTGTTATCAGTCCTTTCGTCGCTGGAAAATGCCGCTGCCCAGGCTGGGCTCCCGGTAGTCCACGGGTGCAAGCTCCCGGTGCTCCCCCGAGTCTTCAGTCCAAAGCAGGTTCAATTTGTTTCAGAAAAAGGGAAAGAAAACAGTCCAGGAAGACCTCTCTGCTCCGGCTAGTTGGAAAGCCAAGGCGATCTGTGTCTTGTTGTCTGTCTGTGCTGTAGTCAAAACTCCCGATGCGGGGGGAGCAAGTACAGTCTCTGATAACAGACTAGGTGCTTCTTTTCCACTCACTTTTAGTCTCAGATGGAATTTTAAGAATATAAAACCTGTCTCTGGGTTAGGTGGACGAATGGGGATACAATTTAACATCATAATCAACCCAGGACAAATCCTTATTGAAGAGCCATTGCCTATTTCACCAAGCAGCTAGATGTGGCAGCCAAAGGGTGGCCTGGATGCCTCCAAGCAATTTCTGCTGTAGTGCTGTGTCGTTCTAATTAGGAACGGCGGAAAGAACGACACGGACTCTCAAAGGAGTCAGAACAGGAGAGAATCTCTCAGTTTATTGCTCCAGGCCTGTTTTATAGACAGATACGTGGAAAGTACAGAAGGGAAACTCTTATTGGTTAGTAAACTACTACATCACCATCATTGGTCAGTGGGGCTCACCATCCCCCTGACCTTCTCCTGCAAGGAAAACAAGGAGAGCAAAACAACACCTGCAAGACTGTTTTGTTTCCCTGAGGATTGTTTTAATTCTTTCTCATGTTTTTCCCAGGCTACTTTCTCAGGCAAGCCTGAGGAGCTATGCGGCCTGTAATTTGTACAGGCACTCTGATTCAGATTTAGCATCCATAATTCACCCCTTTTGTTAAAAAAAAATAAAATAAAAGGGCAGTGTTTGTCACGTCCTGCTGGGCCCTTGCAGGAGAGAGAACAAACACAGCACAAGAGGTTTATTTTAACAGAACTTGGAATGGATGCTGATTTAGAATCTTGACTTATGTTTTGATGTTTAAGGATTGTTCTCCTTGCAAGGATCTGATGGCTGACTCTAACAGAACCGGTTCAGTGAACTAACACACACGCACACACAACAAAAACCATTGTTAGTCTGTTCCAACTGACGGTCTGACTTGTCGACAAGTAAGAATGTTCAGTCTCTGCTTGTAGAAAGACCATCTGAGTGATGATCGGTATCTTGGTCATCATCTGAGTGTCGCCTGTTGATTGCTTTCTGCCTTTGGTGTCGCAGATCAGGGCGGACGCACCTTGCGGGTACCCACCGTACCCCAGTGTCTGTGGAAACGCATGCATACCCGCGACCCCAAGCGATGAGTTCACACGGGCCTTGCCACTTGTTGGTGGTTAGGTCTTTCACCCAGACTTTCGCTCGGGGCAGGTGCACCTCGCCTGAGGACTGCAATGAAAGAAAATGATTCAAAATGACAGGGTTATCAGAATTTTTTTGCACTGTGAGGTGATTGATTGTATACAAGGCTTTCTCCAGCCGGCTGTGTGGAGTTTCTCCAACCATCCCCGTTTTTTGTTTTTCTAGAACACGTTTTAGGGTACCATGAGCGCGTTCGACAATAGCCTGCCCAGTGGGAGAATGTGGAATACCGAATGTGTGTGAAACTCCCCATAACTGTAAAAATCGTCGTGTCTTCTGTGAGGTGTAGGCAGGGCCATTGTCAGTTTTCACAGAAGAAGGTATGCCCAAGACTGCAAATGCAATTTTCCAATGGGCAATAACATCACGACCTTTTTCCCCGGTGTGAGCAGATGCCCACATAGCAGATGAAAAGGTGTCAACAGACACATGCACATACTTAAGTCTGCCAAATTCCGCAATGTGAGTAACATCTGTCTGCCAAAGCTGTAGGGCTTTCAACCCTCTGGGGTTCACCCCCGCTGGCAGAGGTGCTGCAAGTCCATGACAGTCAGCACAAGAACTGACAATGTCACGAGCTTCGGTCGGTGTCAGGTGAAACTGTTTTTGCAAAGTATGTGCACTTTGGTGGAAAAAATCATGCGATGCCTTGGCTTGTGCAATTTTGTCAGGCTGAGGTGCTACCCATGCAGGGTTAGCTAACCTATCAGCCCTGGCATTACCTTCTGCTATGAAACCTGGTAGATTGGTATGACTCCGAATATGCAGGATATAATATGGGTGAACTCGAGCTTGGATTACACACCACAAAGACTTCAGCAGCTGAAATAGATGCTCATTATCAACTTCTTTCAGGAGCACACAATCTAAACGCTTAGCAAGATCTGCTACATAAGCAGAATCAGTAACTAGATTCAATGGTACCTGAGAAAACCGCTGGAATGCCATGGTTGCAGCCCTTAGTTCGACTAACTGGGCTGAGCCTGACTCATGGCCTTCCAGCACTTGCCACTCAGACTCATCCTTCCATGTAACAATGGCTTTTCCCGTCCTTCCTGAACCGTCAGTGAAGACGGTGGGTCCCTGCACCGGCACCCGACTACTCTTTTGTCGAAAGGACAATTCAGCTGACCCTGCTAATTGCAACAGTTTGTGGCTGGGCAGATGATAAGCAACCTGCCCTGAAAAGTTTTGCAGCGCACTCTGTAAGGAGGCACTGTTAGTCAGACTCCATTCAAATTCCTCCTGCCGTATTGGGAGGATAATTTTCCCAGGGTCGGCTGCCATCAGCTGCAAACACCGTTGACGGCATTTAATTATCAATTGAGCAACCAATTCAAATACCGTGGGCGCCGTCTTTTTCGGTTGATGGGGCAGAAAAATCCATTCCAAAATGTGCAAAGGATCAGACCATTGTTCACTCCATTGGCCAATGATACCTGTAGGATGAGACTCTGGACAAGTAATAAAAACAGTGATATCAATGGATGGATCCACCCGGTAAACCTGCCGAGCAGAAACAGCCTGTTGAACATCCTCCAGCGCTCGCCGCGCTTCAGGAGTCAGCTCCCGAGGGGAGTTCAGATCAGGGTCCCCCTTCAAAAGATTGAACAATGGGGACAACTGTGCCGTGGTCAGCCCTAAGTAAGGACGCAACCACGTGATGATACCCATCAATTTTTGGGCATCATTCAGAGTTTTGATAGAATCCACAAATTGCACCTCTTGATGGCAAATGGTTCGATCTAAGATTTTGACCCCTAGATATTTCCAAGGAGGATGCTGCTGAACCTTTTCCGGAGCTACCTGCAGGCCATGAGAACGCAGAGCCCCGAACAGCTGGGGCTGTATCCTCAGCAGTTCATCCTGGGTGGATGCTGCCACCAGGATGTCATCCATGTAATGATAACAATAAGCTTCAGGAAACTGCTCACGGACTCCTGATAAGGCCTGAGCCACATACCACTGACAAATAGTCGGGCTGTTCTTGCAGCCCTGTGGCAAAACCTTCCATTGATACCTCTGCACGGGTTCAGCGTTGTTGATCGCAGGCCCTGTGAAAGCAAACTTGCATTTGTCCTCAGCATGCAACGAAATAGTAAAAAAACAATCCTTTAGATCAAGGATCAGGATTTTCCACCCCGTGGGAAGCATGGTAGGTGACGGCATGCCAGGCTGCAGTGCCCCCATGCTTTCCATGACTGCATTGATCTTGCGGAGATCCTGCAATAATCTCCATTTCCCAGACTTTTTCCTGATCACAAAAACGGGACTGTTCCAGGGACTAGTGGAAGGCTCAATGTGTCCCTGCTGTAACTGTGCTTGGACTAATTCACGAAGGGCAACCAATTTCTCTTTAGCCAGGGGCCACTGGTTTTCCCAGATGGGTTTGGTCACCAGCCACCGCAAAGGCAGCGTGGAAAACTGTGTGCCCTTCGTCACAGTGGCCCCTATCAAAAATGTGTCCCAATCCGCACTCCCCATGCTGCCAAGACATCCCGCCCCCAGAGGTTAAGTGGAGCTGCAGTGACATAAGGCCGGACCGTAGCTGTTTGCCCTTCTGGGTTTTTGATCAGCACGGGCCGCTGGCTCACAAATGTCTGCGTGGTACCTCCCAGTCCCTCAATGGCCGAACCCATAGGAGTCAAGGGCCAGGACGGAGGCCACGCAGAGAAGGAGACGATCGTCACATCTGCCCCGGTGTCGATGAGACCTCGAAGCTGAATTTGTGGTGGGCTGGCAGTCGGCAGACTCAGGGTGCACGTCATTTGAGGACGCTGAGTAGAGATACAGGCAGACCAAAGGACTTGGGGCAATCCGGTAGATCCAAAGCCACCATCCCCACGGGTCCGATCAGCAGTCCTAGGAACACAGGACTTAAAAGGCACAAGTTGAGCAATGCGAGTCTTCTCAGGGATGGTAACAGGGGGGGAAGGAGTAGAAACCAGGGCACAAATCTGTCCCATAAAGTCAGCATCAATGACTCCCGGGTGTACAAAAATTCCTTGTAGGGTC
This sequence comes from Poecile atricapillus, assembly GCF_030490865.1. Taxonomy (NCBI): domain Eukaryota; kingdom Metazoa; phylum Chordata; class Aves; order Passeriformes; family Paridae; genus Poecile; species Poecile atricapillus. The sequence goes on from NC_081288.1 coordinate 66,218,319, forward strand.
GCACTAGATCTTCCCACAAGCAGTGCACTCAAACCGTGACCCAGAGGACCAAAAGCATCCCGGGGAACCTTATACACATGACTAGAATCTAATGTAACTGTTGTTGCGGTGTATACATCCACTCCTGCCGCCCCCTGGGTGCTGCCTCTAAGCTGGCTGAGTAGGCCTGGGGGGGGGCTGTGCCCTGGGAACTCACTTGTGTCAGAGCGCAGGTTCCCTGTGCGCTCCTGTACACGTTTCCCGAATCCCCCAAAGGCTGACCATTGGCATGATACCTAGATCTACATTGATCAGCAAAATGACCTGGCTTGTGACATCTAGCACACAAGAACTTCCCTTTCCCTTTGTTATTCTGCTGCACCTGCCGAGCCTTGCCCTGAGCATTCTTTTGCTTCCTGGAACCACCCTGGCAGCCTGGTTGTTTTGATGCTAGAGCTGCTGCCAGAGCAGACATTTTGTGCCCCACAGAGCCCACCTTGGCACAGGCTCGGACCATTTCTGGTATTGAGGGGTCCCCTGGAAGAGCTTCTATGATCTTCCTACAGTCTTCATTAGCATTATCCCTTGCCAGCTGTTTACACAAGAGCTGTCTCAGGTTATCATCTTCAACCTGCTTCTCCAAGGCTGCAGCAATTTTTTCAACAAAGGGTAAGAAAGGTTCCTTTAGACCCTGAGTAATCGTTACATATCGTGCCCTGGGAGCAGCCGCTTCTATAGTTTTTAGCAATGCTCCCATACCAATCTTCTGCCCTTGCTCAAGGACTCTGATGTCCCAACGGGCCTGGAGGTCAGGATTGGAAAAGTCACCAATACCCATAAGGGCCTCTACTCTGACCCCCTGTCTGGGATCGTGTGCAGGCAGACGCGCATTCCCGTCTGCAGCCCTTTGAGCCATCTGCCTCCAATTGTCTTCAAAAACTTTAAACTGCACAGGCTGGAACAAGACTTGGGCCAGGTGCCTAATATCAAACGGAGCAAGCACATCAGTGTCTAACACCCTAATAATCTGCATAACCTCGGGAGATCCGAGCCCGTATTGTGCCACCTTACTCTGTATATCCTGCACCACTCTCCATGCTATCACATTATGCTTGTCGGCCTGTCCCGTATTCGGGGTGGCCTTAAACACAGGGAAGGCTTGGGCTGCCCCTTGAGGCGCCCCTTGGACGTCCCATCCCAGCCGGACCCAGTCATCAGGAGCCGAAGCGGTTTCCAGTCCTCCCGCCGTCTCCCCCGCTCCAGCCCCTACGGTGTTAAAAATCCCGGTCCCGGGTGTCCCCAGCCTCTCGAGCAACTCCCAATCCCCCACTTCCAAAGCTTGCTGTTTCACCACGTCCCAAAAATGCCCCCGATGCATCGGAGACGCGGTCACCGGACAGGGTGGGGATGGGCCGACATGGCCCCAGGGCGGGCTCGCTGCCGGGTCGTTGCGGGCACCAGAAGAGGTGGACGGGCCGGCCACGTCAGGCGGTGCAGATCTTCGCTCGGAGGCCAAAGCAGGTACAACAGCAGAACAGCCGCACCGGGCTCGGGGAAGGGGCGGCGCCAGCCCCGGCACAGGCCCCGCCGAAGGCAGTGGGGGGGCGGGAGAAGCACCCGCCGCCGCTGGCGGCAGAGCCCGCAGCGGCGGTCCTGGGGGGGGGGGTTTCTGGCGCGCAGCCCGCCTCCGCCCGCGGCCCAAATCTTCCGGGGACCCGGGCCGCTCCGAGGAAGCGCTACGCCACTCATCCACAGTCTCATCTTCCACCCCGGCCTCACTGTCCTCAGACTGGCTCCGTTCCAGCGCCTTAAAAAGCGCCCCCCAGGTGACTGCCAGGCTGCTCACACTGGTATCCCCATCAGTCAGTTCAGACCATAGACGGTCTCCTACCGACAGCCAAACCTCAAGATCAAAGGCATTATCCATAGTCACAGCAAAACCCTGCTCTTTTATCCACTGAAATAAGGCACGCATGGCATCTTCAGAAACACAGAGTCCCATACGGGGCAGGGCATCCTGCCAAGCGAGGTAGGCAAGCTGTTCATCAGCTGAATTACAGTTCCCCATTATGAGAACTTTATCTTGGTGGCTCCGCGAATGTAATTACACAAACGCTATCGGCTTGGACCCGGGATTTCAAGCTCTGCTTCACCAAGATAGGCTGTTCCAAGCCCGCTCTCTGGCAGGCTCCACTATCCCGTTGGTTAGAAACCAGCTTCCTCTTGGGAAGCCCGGGAGAATTCCACTTTCCCCTCTAGGGGGAAGGGCTGGTGTTTTTCCCGCTCGCTGCTTACCCTCAGGGGTTCAGCGTCACGTCGGTTGTCTTCAGACTTCAGGGGTCAGTAGATACAGTTCACGTCGGGCTACCAGACCTCGGAGGGTCGGTCCATCCTCACGCGGGGTCACCAGATGTCGTTCTAATTAGGAACGGCGGAAAGAACGACACGGACTCTCAAAGGAGTCAGAACAGGAGAGAATCTCTCAGTTTATTGCTCCAGGCCTGTTTTATAGACAGATACGTGGAAAGTACAGAAAGGAAACTCTTATTGGTTAGTAAACTACTACATCACCATCATTGGTCAGTGGGGCTCACCATCCCCCTGACCTTCTCCTGCAAGGAAAACAAGGAGAGCAAAACAACACCTGCAAGACTGTTTTGTTTCCCTGAGGATTGTTTTAATTCTTTCTCATGTTTTTCCCAGGCTACTTTCTCAGGCAAGCCTGAGGAGCTATGCGGCCTGTAATTTGTACAGGCACTCTGATTCAGATTTAGCATCCATAGTGCTGAACATCCAGGAAGCATGCAAATTCACCCTAGGACAGAGGATGACTGTATTAGTGTCCCACCTGGCTTCTGCTGTGCTGGAAGTAAAAGGCAGGCATTGGCTTTCCCCGCAGAGATTTCTGAGATACCAAGACATAATGGTAGAACAAGATGATGTGGAAATCGTAGTCACTAATCTTGTGAACCCAACTTCTTTCCTCAGCAGAAACACAGGAGAACCCGTGACCCATGATTCCCTGGAAACAACTGAGGCTATGTGTCGTTCTAATTGGGAACGGCAGGAAGAATGACACAGACTCTCAAAGGAGTCAGAACAGGAGAGAATCTCTAGTTTATTGCTACAGCCATGTTATATAGACTAGTTCGTGGAAAGTACAGAAAGGAAACTCTTATTGGTTAGTAAAGTGCTACATTACCATCATTGGTCAGTGGGGTTCACCACCCCCTGACTTTCTCCTGCAAGGAAAACACGGGAACAGACAAACAGCACCTGCAGGCTGTTTTCTGTCTTTGAGGATTGTTTTGAATCCTCCCATGAAATTCCCAGGCTAGCTCTCAGGCAGGGCTGGCAGGCCATGGGCCTACAGCCTGCTCCAAAGCTAGCCTCCACAGCTACGTATTCCAGTCAACCTGATCTGAAAGATACACCTCTGGACGACACCGAGACCTGGTTCACTGATGGGAGCAGCTATGTTGTCAGCGGGAAATGACACGCTGGGTACGCAGTCACCGCCCACAAAGAGGTAATAGAGTCCGGACCCTTGCCAGTAGGCACCTCCACACAGAAGGCCGAGATAATTGCTCTGACCTGTGCCCTAGAACTGACAAAAGGAAAAGAAATCAACATCTACACGTATTCAAGGTATGCATTTGGGGTTTTGCATACACATAGAGCTATCTGAAAGGAGAAAGGACTGCTAAATTCACAAGGAAAAACATTAAGCATACAGAAAAAATAATAAGGCTGTTGGAAGCAGTCCAGCTATCTGAGAAAGTAGCCATTATGCATATTAAGGCACACCAGAAAGTAAGCTCTGAACTGGAGGAAGGAAATGAGCTGGCAGACAGAGAGGCAAAAGAAGTAGCTAAAGGCGAGGTAACTATTAAAGCAGCCTTGATTCCAGATGGACATATTTCCCTTGAAGATAACCCAAAATACAATAAGAAGGATAGGAAATTAATTTAGGATCAGAAGGGAGTTTATAATCAGAACGGGTGAGCTATTACAGACGAAGGAAAAGGAAAGTTAGTTGTCCCCTCCAATTTGCTGTGGTCAGTAGTAAATGAGGAACATCAATAAACACATTGGGAAATAGATGCTCTATACAATTATCTAAAAGAAAATTGTGGCCAGAAATTTGTGGGGTATAGTCACACAGGTGACAAGACAATGTGGCCTTTGCCTCCAGACTAATCCTAAGAATATTCCCAAACCAAAACTGGGGCAAATTGGAAAAGGCTATGGGCCCAGGCAACAGTGGCAAATTGACTTCTCAGAACTTCCAAGAAAGATGGGGTACTGATATTTGCTGGTAGTAACAGGCACCTTTTCAAGATGGACAGAAGCTTTCCCCACCAGGACTAATAAAGTGCGAGAAGTAACAAAAGTTCTGTTATGGGAAATAATACTACGCTTTGGAGTTCCAGCCATAATATCCTCAGATAAGGGACCACACTTTATCTCAAAAATTGTGCAACAAATTAGTAGCCACTTGGGCATAGACTGGGAGCTCCATACTCTGTATCATCCCCAGTCAAGTGGTCAAGTAGAAAAGATGAATCATCTAATTAAACAACAAATTGTGATGATTTACCAAAATATGGGTATGATCTAGTATCAGCATCCAACTATAACGGACAAAGACTCTTTAACCGATTAAGGTTAAAAAGTGTATGTTTATTGGCAGCGCTGGGTCGATGTGCAGGGTCACCCCTTAATTCACATGGCCCCAAATACAGGCGATTACAAACTTTTTATTTACTGAGATATTGAATACAAATGCATATTCATAACTGTCCAGGGGTGACTTTATGATACTGGTATCCCCAATCGCCTGGTTTATGTTATATATTAAGTTCTGCACCTTTAAGACTGGCTCTGAGAGCGAAGGGGGGAAGAAGAAGTGCACAGTTTGTGTTGAAGGAAAACATCACTCCCCCGCATCCTGCTCCTGGACTGTGGTGTCTGCAGCACGAACAGACAGTGGGACAGAGCTTCTCTTTGGCTTTTAGTTTTAGCTAGCTGAGGCAGAGGAGTTCCCTGGACTTTTTTCCTTTTTTCTTGGATCTGTTCAAACCTACTTTGGACTGAAAAACACCCAGACAAACCCCGGGAGCTCATGCCTGTGGCCCACTGGGCCCTGGGCCTCGGCACTTTCCGGCGCTGGAGGGACTGATAAGAACCTGAGCGGGCCAAGCTACATCACATGAAAAGGACTTTTCTTCCTGGATTTGCCATCCCATCGAACAGTGAGAGGTTTTATTGTTTAATATTATTCAATTTCTGTTAAACAAACAGTTTTTTCCACTTCTCTCCAAGGAAATCTTTTTTCCCCGAACCAGTTGGGGGGAGGGGTCATTTGAATTTTGCTTCCCTTGGGGAACCCCATTTGGAGGTTCTCTCCCAAATTTGCCCTAAACTAGGACAATAATTCAGTTACCACCCACTCCCCGCTTGCTATGCCAATTAAGAAAAAACAATTAAGCGTGCGTATGGAGGCTAGCTTTAGAGCAAGCTGCAGGCCCCATGGCCTGTCAGCCCTGCCTGGGAAGCTAGCCTGGGAATTTCATGGGAGGATTCAAAACAATCCTCAAAGACACAAAACAGCCTGCAGGTGCTGTTTGTCTGGTCCCGTGTTTTCCTTGCAGGAGAAAGTCAGGGGGTGGTAAACCCCACTGACCAATGATGGTAATGTAGTACTTTACTAACCAATAAGAGTTTCCTTTCTGTACTCTTCACGAACTAGTCTATATAACATGACTGAAGCAATAAACTAGAGATTCTCTCCTGTTCTGACTCCTTTGAGAGTCTGTGTCGTTCTTCCTGCCGTTCCCAATTAGAACGACACGTGCGCAGTTTGTTCTTTAAAATGAGTCGGTGGTCTCGTTATGGGGAGTGGTCACAAAAGGGAGTAAGGAATATATCTCTTCCTCATTCTGACCTTTCTATCTTTTCAATACAAAGTGACAAATGAACACTTGGCCATGCTCTTATTTTCATGTTTCCAATTGGTTTCTGGTTTGCAATTGTCTTATGTTCTTGAAGTTCCTTACAAGATTCTTCGTTTCTCATTACAAGCCCAGCTGAACAAATATAAGGTTAACAGACAATTAGGTATTGGCTAATGATTAGCTCCTAATTCTAGTCGTGCCTCTCTCTTATAAGTAAATTTAAGAAGGATTAGTTTTTTATTAGATTTAACAAAATTTAATTTTAATTAAGGCTTTAGCTTTTCTAGTATCTTAAATTCTTCAGAGTTTATGCTTCAGTGAGACCAGGGCAAAAAGTGGATTTAACCTGGCCCAAATTCCTCCCATTAGCGTTGTTATGGATTTGGACTAAAGCGCTAACAAAAGCTAAGTCATTTTGAGATGCTTTATGGGAAACCATATGGGGTGTTGGAAGACACTCCAGCCCAAGTAAAAGAAGTAGGAGATGAAACCCTAAACAGATATATGGTGGCCCTGAGCAAACAACTAAGGGAAATTGAAAAGTATGTGGCTGGAACTCAGAGCAGAGAATTAGATGGACCAGTACATAACATACAACCTAGAGATTATGTATATGTTAAGTCTCTTGCAAAAAGGGCCCTGAAGCCCCAATGGGAAGGACCATTACAAGTGCTCTTCAGTACCTTCACTGCAATCAAGATTAAAGAGCGAAGCACCTGGATTCACCATGCACAAGTAAAGAAGGCTCCAGAAGAACCCTGGAAAGCAACAACAGGTGACAATGAACTGAAGTTAAAGCTTATTTGGGCAAAATTAATAGACTGTGGGAAGAAATGTTAGCCTGGCTTGTATTTATTACAGCCATAGCTACAAGTAGGGTTAAGGCAATACTGCACACATATAATGAGACTGGCATATATTTTTGTCAAGGAAAAGCTTATGACTTTGACTCCTGGTAGGTCTCTGTTGATGATGATGAAAGTGACAAATGCAACTGTTTTTGGGAAGGAAGAAATGCCTAGGGATGCGAATATTTTTTTGTTCAAGATGGGTTCCATGAATTCCACCATGAACCTATGAAACTCATCCGAATTGGTCCTGAATGTTGTGACAAATGCTTAACCAACTGTACAGAACAGAGCATTTGTCACTTTGAAATCCATTCAGTTAACCAAATCCAGACAACTCTGCTTGTGTATATCAGTCAAGGTTGTATATGCCTTAGAACAGCATGCTCCAGTATAGTCGTAGACAAGCTCGCCATAAGCAAAACACATTCTAATTTGTGCATTTGTAACTTTGTCAAAATTGAAGGATATGACTTCTCCTACCAGGCACCTGTCGTATCACATCAGTATATAAAGGCAAATCTGACCACTGTCCTGGAAATATTGACTGTGCCTATAGGAATGAATTTGACTTTAGTCAAACAGTTATTGAAACATGAGGATTTAAAGAAAATTCTTGAGGAAATTAGGAGTGCAGGAAAAAGAACCTTGATTACAATACACCATGACACAGAGACCATAATGACAGTCTTTAAAAGGATAGAAGAAGACACATCTCACCGTTAGTGGGATATACTTTTTGGATGGTCACCAAAAGCAACAGGCATACTTAATGCCCTAATTCACCTGATTATGATTTTGCTCATTTTAGTTGGCATAAGTCTAATTTTGTATGTTGCAACACGCGTCTGGAATTAGAGGATGTTACGATGAGTGACAGCCTTGACTTCATTGTCAAGAACATATGGCACAGTTTTAAGAGATACTTACCGTACAAATTGGGTGGATGAAGAGGAATCTGTGTATTAGTGAAAGAATTTACTAACCCTCTAGAGAAAGGGGGGGAATGAGTTAAGAAAATTAGGAAATTAAAATTTTGACTAGAATAGGATCGGCTTATGAGAAAATTTAAGGTAAATGAAATATAAAGAATTTCAGAAGCATTGCAGGTGATTAATGATTACTAGGTATGGTTAGAAGCAAGTCTATACACATCCTGCTTGTAGTCAACGATTGCCAAGATGAAATGAATAGCCCATGGATATATATATCATTCTGCTTGTCTTAATGCTTATTTAGAATAAGACCATATATCATTTACTTGTCTTAAGTAGTGTTTGTAGAAGGAGACAAGAAGGATAGACTATTGCGGAAAGGAAAGAACTGTGTCTGCACCTGCAAGCAAGGAATCTGAACTATGTCCAAGAGGACCAGGAGAGCTGCCAGCAGGACACAGTTGAAAAGTTCAAGCCTGAAGAAGAGGAAGATTTCATTAAAAAGGACCCCAGACCCATTTCAAAAGAAGAACTTAGCATGCCCAAAGGGGCATGGAGCTCATTGCCATATGAGGTGAGAGTGGGCAGTCAGGAAATGAATATGCATTAGGCACATTGTGTAATCCTATGCATATGTAATAATTTAGGGAATAAATTAAGAATGAGGGGCAGTGGTAGGGTGTGCACGTCTTTGAGAGATGACTCTGTGTGCCGCCCTGCCGTAATAAAGCATATCCTCCCTAAATTTAACTAGTTAGAGTCCTTTGTCCATAATTTTACTGCTTCACTAGGGTGATTTTATGATGCTTGTATCCTCAATCGTCTGTTCTGTTTATGCTGAATATTAAGATCTGCACCTTTAAGACTGGTTGCGAGAGTGAAGGGGGGGAAAAAGAAGCGCACAGTTTGTTTTCAGAAACTGTACTTACTCCTCTGCATTCCTTCTCCCGGACTGTGCTGTCTGCAGCACGGACAGGTGGGAGAGAGCTCTCCTTTGCTTTTTAAATAATTTTTAACTAACTGCGGCAGAGAAGTTCCCTGGACTGTGTTTTGTTGCAATCTTCCTCCCAGTGGGTCCCCTCTGTCCCACCCCCCGTGGTGAGTGCCCCGCTCGTCTCAGGGCACAGGCGGCGGAGGGGGTCCTGGAGTGGATACAACACGGACTCAAAGTATCTAGACACAGGAGGCTCAAACTTGCTGGAATAATCCTGGGTTTATTGTCTGTCATCCATCCGGGGCAAGAGAGAGACCGAAATGCACTGGGTCTTATCTCTTATACCAGGGGGCAGGGGTGATTAGGGGATACAGGGAGGTCACAACCAATGGGAAGGGGGAAGGGAAAGTAGGTTTTCAGGTAGGAACTAACATTACACAAACCAGAGGTGAGTTTTACCCTTGGGAGATACCAAGATTTTTAGATGCACTACAACAGTGTTTTTTCTTTCTCTTGCAACTGTTCAAACCTGCTATGGACTGGAAACCCAGAAAAACACCGGGAGCTCATGCCTGTGGCCCACTGGGGCCCGGGACACAGCATTTTCCAGTGCAGGAGAGACTGATAAGAGAACTATAGCCCACACAAAAGACTTTCTGAATTTGCCATCTCTTCAGAACAGCAAGAGATTTTATTGTTTAATATTACTCATTTTTTAAGTTTCTGAATACTTTGCTTGTTAAATAAACAGTTTTTTCCACTTTTCTCCAAGGAAATCTTTTCCCAAACCAGTTGGGGGAGACGTCACTTGAATCTGCTTTATAGAGAGAACCCATTCAAAGGTTCTCTCCCAAATTTGCCCCAAACCAGGACAAGCATATTCCAAAGCCCCTATCCTATCTTGGTTCTCACTGGCTACCAAGGTTGAAAACAGTTTTTTGAGACACATTTTCATAACCAAAGTACAGCTAGTACCAAGGGGGGGGGGGGGGGGGGGGGGGGCCTCCAGAAAAGGGTTGAACCAGAAGGGGGAATTACCTCATCACCTGTGCTTCTAATTGGAAATTCTTGTCAAGTATGCTAATTTGCTAAACTTATAAAAACTGTACTCACTCTGTGCGGGTGGACTTTTGTGGACATTTTTCCATAACTGCCCCTGGAAATCTCCAATCAAGATCCACCTTTATATTACATCCTATACTAATATTATCTTGAAAGTGTGTGTTGTTTCATTTCTAGGTTGAAAAAGTTATCACTCCCTGTTATGAAAACCTTGCCATGTGAACCCAATACAGCTCTAACTCTATGAACAAGCTGTATCTATGAGGTATCAGTATGGCTATTATTCAAGAGATCTGTGGACATCTCTTTTAATCCCATCCTAGGAACCAGAGAAAGATCCAGTTTCCTCCCAAACATAAAATACTAGAAATCAGTATTAAACAGCCTCTAGGCGTGGGATGCTACAAATTCAATCCCTGATTTTAGATAGACCCAAGAGGGTAATTTTCCCATGCAATCTGAAATACTACACAAGTAAATTGAATTTATTAATTAACAACACTAATGGAAATAAAATCTCCCCTCTTCAGCAGCTGTGTTGAAGAAAGAATCTTTCATTTGGCCTCCGGAAGCAGCAAGACAAATCACAGAATCATAGAATCATTAAGGTTGGAAAAGAAAAACCTATAAAATCATCAAGTCCCACCATTAACCCAGCACTACCAAGTCCACCACTAAACCATGTCTTTAAGCATCACATCTACATGTTTTTTTTAACATTTCCCGGGACAGTGGCTTCACCATTTCCCTGGGAAGCTTGTTCCAATGTTTTAAAACTCTGTGAAGAAACCTTTCCTAATATCCAATCTAACCCTCCCCTGGTACAATTTGAGGCCATTTCCTCTTGTCCTATAACTCACGACAGTCTCCTTTCCCATAGTTGTAAAGAGCAAGAAGGTGTCCCCTTACCCTCCTTTTCTCCAGGAAAAACAACATGCCTTTCTTAAACCCATACTGACTGGGCCTAATCCCCTGGTTGTCCTGTACGTGCTGTGTGATGGCACTCAAAATGATCTGTTTCATAACCTTCTCTGGCATCAAGGTCACCCTGACAAGCCTGTAGTTCCCTGGATCTTCCTTCTGGCACTTGTAGATGGCTTGTCACAGTATTGTCACAGTACAGCTGGTCTATATTGGACAAGGTAAATCTGGCCATAACACAAATCCAATTCAGCTAGCCTAGTTCATGCCAGAACAAGTCCCCAGATAAGTTACAGGGGACCCTCAGCCAACCCCATTTGAGCTTAGTTGCAAGTACACCACTGGCCAGAGATCTGTGCAGAGAGAGATCCCAGCCAATGAGCTATCTAAGCCTGGGAGTTTTGAACCGACTATATAAGTAAGTTCCAAACAATAAAATGGGCTGTTTTGTCTGATGATCAAGAGGACTCAAGTCGTGGTTTCTGTCTCCAACCTACAACCTGCACATAACAATGGGTGTCACATTCCCTCATCTCCAGTCAACTGTGACCTCCCTGGTTATCCAGGACTGCCGATAAATGAAAGTGGCTTGATGAGTGCATCTGCCAGTGCCTTTAGTACCCTTGAGTGAACCCCATCCGGTTCCATAGACTTGTGTGCATCCGAGTGGTGCGGCAGATTGCTTATCATTTCCCCTTGGGTTATGGGGGCTTCATTCTGCTCCGTCTCTGTCTTCCAGCTCAGGGGGCTGGGTACCCCAAGAACAACTGACCTTACTATTAAAGATTGAGGTAACAAACGCATTAAGTACCTCAGCCTTTTCCTCATTGTTGAAGAAATTTTTGACACTAAGCTCTCATCTCCATTAGATAGGTTTATTGGCACAGATCAGTACTGAAATCTGGTAGCTCAAGCTAGTTGCCTCAAAAGAGGGACTCAGAACAAAGAAACCCCTGAGCATTTATATCCTTACAGTCTATGCACCTGTTCTTTACACACTCTTTATGCACCTAGCACACGCCTCTTAGTCCAATGGTGATTTTTGGTCTGGGGTCTTCTAACACCTTATTGAATTCTTTCTGTTTCCTCTGTGTCCATGCAAGCAGGCCATTAACAGTTCTTATCTTGTCACATTGCAGCTTCTGGTGATGACCGTAGCCTCTGTCTTCTGGTTTGTACTTCTTGTGTATTAGCTCAGTTGGCAGAGCACGGGAAACTAAAAAGTCTTTGATTTTGAGTAAGCACTATTTAGAAACAATTAAAACACCAGTGTGTTATCAATATTATTCACATACTGTCACGATCCACTAACACAAGTGGGAGTCATGAGAGGTTTGTTTGATCTCAAAATACAAAAAGAACACAAAGGGATTTCAGTTTAAATCACAACAACAGTGCACCTTTATTTTAGTGCCAACAACATGGGTTATGCGATAGAGAGAGAGAGAAGAGGGGGATCACAGCTACCAACGGACAAGATGGGGTCACTGGTGTCTTCTTCCGTGGGGAGATCTCTCCAAGAAAGTAACTTAGAAAAGTCACTTTTATAGTCTGTTTCAAAGCGAGGGGCAGTTGGCCAAGAGGTGGGGAAATTCATAGGCTATTGTGATGAGACCCATTGCTTTGGGAAGCAGGTGTAAGGGACAGAACAGGCCACTCCTTACAAGTCCCTGCTCACCAGCAGGAACGAAGGCAGTGTACTGTGGCAGCACAGCAAGCACACCTGCAAACAATCACTTGGCAAGCATCCACCTCAACCAGGCCAGAACCCCTGTACAAAGTCCCTTGGGGTCTTCAGGGTCTTAGTCTCTGTTCTTGCGATGGTCATGAGGCAAGTGAGGGAAACTTTGGACTGTCTCTTACACATACTAAATCCAAATCACAGCATTGTACAGCTACTAGCAAAATTTCTTAGAAAATTATTCCAGCTGAAAGCCTATCTAGGTGAAAGTTCACAGCTTGGGGCCCAAGCCTTCAGCAAATCCAGCTACTCATGTCAAGCAAGTGAAGCTAAGCAAACAGCATACTAAATCACACAGTATTATAACTTAATGTGACTTATTTAAAATTTACCTATTAAGCCAAACAACTAGTATCTCTCAACATTCATCCTTTGTCACTGTTTCCTCAAGCATACGATAAATCATGGAGATTCCCCTTAGCCCTTGGCTTGTTGTGAATGCATTTATAAAACTTTTTTTATTGTCTTTTACAGCAGTTGATAATTAAGTTCCAGCTAGGCTTTGACCTTTCTAATTTTTTCCTTGCATAACCTCACAACATCCTTGTAAGTCCTCCTTAGTTGCCTTCCCCTTCTTCCAAAGATCATAATCTCTCTTTTTCTTGAATTCCAACCAAAGCTCTCTGTTCAGCCATGTCAGTCTTCTTCACCATCAGCTCGTATTTCAGCACTTGGGAACTCCTGTACTTTTAAGATTTCCTTCTTGAGGACTGTCCAGCCTCCCTGGACTTCTTTGCCCTTCAGGACAGCCTCCCAAGGGACTCTGTCAACCAGGCCCCTAAACAAGACAAAGTCTGCCCTTTGGAAGTCCAAAGTAGCAGTTCTACTAACCATCCTTTAATTTTTTGAGAACTGAAAACTCTTATGATTTCATGATTGCTGTGTCCAAGACAGCCTCTGACAACCATATCACTCACAAGTCCTTCTCTGTTCACAAACAGCAGGTCCAGGGAGGCACCTTCCCTAGCTGGCTCGCTCCCTAGAGGTGTCAGGAATCTCCTAGGCCATTTTCTTTCTCCTGTATTGTATTTCCAGCAGTCACCTGTTAAGTTGAAGCCCCCCAGGAGAACAAGGGCCAGTGATCATGAGACTACACCCAGCTGCTTATAGAATATTTCATCTGCCTCTTCATCCTGCTTAGGTGGATGCAGTGATTGAAAGAAACAAACCATGCAGTTCAAGCAAAGCAAAGTCAGTTTTATTACACTGATTACCAGTATTTATAGTTCTCTAACTTCCCCACAAAATTTTCCACTCAGATCCCTTTGCCCCTGTTCCCTTAGTAACACAATCTTTTTGGTTATCAAGTCCCTGTTACATCTTCTTGTGCCAGCGATGTCCTTGTCAACATCCTCTCTCATCAGAGCAGTCAGACGTGGTGTCTTCACTTCTTGTTCTTGCCTTGAGTTTATCTGTCCCACAGCTTCCACTGTACTAGGGCCAGGAGGTCTGTGGTGCTACCCAGCTCAGCTTCTGTAGAGATCTGATCTTCCACATCTCCCCCTTTCTGCTTTTTTAGCCTTCCCCCTGGTTCTTACTCATGTTGGGGAGGATGAAACAGGGAAACCTTATGAATATGATTGTTTAGCAAAAGATTCTGAAAATATGAAGCCTAGAATCAAAATAGAAATGAAAGCTCACTTTGAGTCATAGGATACTGAGTACTAGTTACTATATAACCAAAGAACAATAGCCTAGCCAGCTGAAGAAGAATCCTTGTTGATAAAACAATACTCTTCTGCTGATAAAGAATCCAAAGGTCAAGCAGCAAGAGAAGAAGTTGAAAAGTAGCCTTTAGAGTTTAAAAGGTAACACTGTATGGTAATGTAGTAGTTCCTATGTGCTATAGATAAATTCTTTAGTGGGTGTGTCTCGTAGTGATTGGTTACTGGGAATTAGAATATTCACTATAGAAAAGGATATAATGTATTGTAACAAGAACTTCGGTCTCTTGTTCTCCCCTCTCTCTTAAGCTCTCTTAACTTCCACACTTCTCTTGCTCCTAACTTCTTCCCCCCCCCAAGCTCTTATGCTCTTAATTCCTATTCCCTTCTCTTAACCCTTAACTCTTAACCCTCATCCCCTTCTCCCCTCTCTCTCTTAAGCTCCCTCCCTTAGCTCTTAAACTGTCTCTCTCTCCTCTCTCTCTCCCTCCCTGACCATGTGCACACCGCGGCTGGCAGCAGAAATGGGTCTCTTCTTCCCTCTACCCATATAATAAATTGCTTATACCTGGACAGCTTGACCCTGGAGAAGTCTCTCACCCCATGTATTTTGTACATCTATATACTCATAAACACTTGACATCACCATCAGTAAGCTCCGGACCATCAAAACACTCCCTACCTCACAGCCTCTTCTTCCTTGCTTGTCCCTTCTGAAGAGTTTATAGCCATCCATTGCTGCACTCCAGGTGTGCGAGTCATCCTAACATATCCCTATGATTGTAACTTTATCATAGCTTTCCAGCAGCTCAACAGCTTCCAGCTTTTCCTATTTGTTGCCCATTGCTGCATGCATTGGTGCACTGCCATGTGGATCTCCATCCCCTACTTCCACTGAACTGGCAGACCAAAGGACCTCACTAGCACACTGTCCCTCAAACATTGGTGTGCTGCCCCCAGTCTTATCTTTAGAAAGCCTGGTTTTATCCCTTTCCCTCTTCAAATCTAGTTTAAAGCTCTTTCAATGACCCTTGCTAACTCCTGTGCAAAGATACTTTTCTCCTTTTGAGACAGGTGTACCCAGCAGACTCAGTGTTGTGCAGACTGACCATGATGGAAAAAACCAAAATTCTGGCAGTGACACCAGGCTCGGAGCCAGCTATTGATCTGCTGGCCCTTCCTGTTTCTTCTCTCATCATTCCTTGCAACTGGAAGGATAGAGGAGAACACTTCTTGTGCTCCTGATTCCTTAACCAGTAGTCTCAAGGCCTGAGGTCTCTCTTGGTTGCCCTTAGACTTCTTGTTGCAACTTCATTGCTGCCTACCTGAAAAGCCAATAATGAAAAATATTATAAAGGCTGTACCAGGGAAGGAAGCTGTTTCTTTGCATAGAATCATAGGATGGTTTGGGTTGGAAGGGACCCTAAACATCACCTAGTGCCAATCCCCTGGGATTGGGACACCTTCCATTAGACCAGGTTGCTCAAAGCCCCATCCAGTCTACCCTTGAACACTTCCATGGATGTGCTGATATTTAGAGAAGATATAACCTTCTGCCATCTGGATACCATTGCTCCCTGTTAAATCCAGCAGAACTAGAGCATCCTTCCTGACAGCCATTCCCCCTAGGGGCTTCTTACATACAGGGGGCAGGGTGGGGGAGTAGAGCACAGGTTGTTCCTGTGAGAAATCAAGTGGTGATTTGTGTCAATTGAATAGCATCCACTTATGTATGTGTGTCTGCAGGCAATGCAGACAGAGACCATGGGATTATTATAAAGAAAAGTTTTGAAAATCAGCTAAAATAAAGCATGGAAGTAAAGTTTAACAAAGTAATTATATAACAATAAGCTTTTAGCTAACAGCTTGTTTTAACAACAAAATTGTAAGTACTTGCAAATAATTAATATAAGCTCTAAACTACCTTGTAGTATAAGTTTTAAACTATCCTTTGTACATGCTATAAATTGGTTTTGAGTATAGAAAATTTTTTAATCACTTAAAAAGGGGAAGTAGGACCAACATGAGCTAAAAAGCGCTACAAAGGCATTTTGAAACCTGCTAACTTTGAGTTTTATAATAACTGAGGAAGGGGCCCTATGAAGACATTTTTAGACAGGTTAGCTTTAGGTTGTGAAATGACTGAAAGAAAGCTTGCAAAATATATGCTGACTAACAAAATAAATGCTTGCTTAAACAAACTGTATAACCAAGAATAATGCTAATGGCAGAAAATATATTTTAAGAGAAGAATGGGAGGCTGGAGGGACATCAGAAGACCATCTTAGACCACCTCCCCAACAGATGTCCAAAAAACCACAACTGCTGATTATGAAGAAAAAGCAAGTAGAAAATAACTGAAAATTTGAGGAAGTAAAGTGCCTAGAATGGTATGAGACTACCCTTCGAGACCTGAATTTGTGTGTTGCTTAGGGTGGGGACCCTCAACGCACCCAGCACACTGTAAAATTTGCTCACCTTTTATCGAACAAATTAATAAATTTGCTATATTGCTTGACTTATTGGCAAGTCTAGCATTTTCATTTATAAGATTCCTGGCTGTGCCCAGGTCCCATCAGCTGCTCTCTCAGCCTCCTGGTGGCTCTCTCAGCTCCACCAAGTTTCTCTGATTCAGGAAATTCCCCTGTGCACTACGTTAGAGTGCTCTGATATGGATCATGCCGGCACGAAAGCTGCTTGCCTCAGCAATGTGCTTTTATATGGTGTCATCTCTGATATAGCCCCTTGAATGTGCACTGTGTGAGTCGACACATACAGGTAAGCAAGGCAACCACCAAACCACAGCTGAAATGCAGAGTAGTTTTATTTCATTACCTTGCTAACACCACCTGGTGGCAGACACACGGGGATAGGCTCAGTTCATCCTGGCGAAGGGCAGGCGGGGGGAGGGGGGCCTGCTGCCTGCCCCAGTATATCAGAGCTTTGCCCACTCACAGATTATTGCAAGGCTGTGCTTTTATGATCGCTCTGTCACTCCCAGCAGGGGGCTCAAAGAATGTCTGTGAGTGTGTTGTGTCTCCACAGGAATTCTACTCCTCAAAACAGGCAAAGGATGAACAGACTAGGCATAATAAATTTAGTTTTCCCACACTAACATTCTTAGCATTCCCAGCTGCAAGGTCAATTTGAGCGAAAGTATCCCCTTCTCTTCCAGTTTTAACCCTTTTCCCCCAATATGTACTTACTGAAAATTAGATGTTTTCTCATGCTGCTGAGGGAATACAGAAATGAGAACAAAAAGAAGCCACATCATAGTACTCATGGTAGTGTTTTTCATCACAAGAGATAAAACTAATTTTCAGAATTTATTTTTCAGTTTCTAAATAAAGATTAGTTCTTATCTAGCATTTAAGTAGTCATTGAACTTTGGAGAAAAAGCCCATATAGTAGGTAATCATGACTGAAGGAAAGGGAAAACTTACAAGTACTTACATACACAAAGACAAGAAATGTCAATACTGCTTTACTGCTTTTGTATTTTATTGTGGAACTGAGTTTTTTTATTTTACATCAAATATGCTCAGTGGAAGAGGGGACACTGCACACAAATATAAAAGCATTGCATATTACTTTCACTGAAAACTAATTTTCTACATTAGATATGACTGGATAGAAATAATGCAGAATTATAAGACATAATACCATACACAGATGCAGACTGACACAAACACCATTCAGAACAAGAGAGGTGTGTGAGGTGCTTCTCAGCCAGCAACAAGACTGTTTCTTTCCATGGTTTGGAAGATGATGGCTGCATGCAAATGTGTGAAAGCATATTTCAAATTTCCTCTTTTACAGTTGTGATTTTGGCCCAGTCCTGAAGAGGTAGCTCTACCATCTGGACCTCCTAGCTGCTCTAGTGCAGAGAAGCTGGTTTTTTTCTTCTTTTTTTTTTTTTGTTTCAATATTTTTATGACATTGTTTTATTTAGTGGTTTGTTGTTTTTTTTTTGTAAAGTCACAACAGACTTTTTTCTTTTTTTTATTTGAAACAAAATTACTATTTCTCTCAAAACATCATAGCAAAACCTCTTGTAACAGATGAACAAAGTGTTGCCACTGAAGCATATGACAGAAATATCCTATATGCATGATAAGTGTTCTTTGGAGATGACTTTCTAGTAGTAAGATGGATTGAAAATTCAAATAACAAATTGATTAAATCTTAGTAAATGAGTACCAGAACTCTCCTAAAATGCATAAGCTATTGTAGAAAATTAAAAACCCCATTCATATACACAGTTAACTCCATTCACCAGAGTATGCAAGATAATTAAAAAAAATCAAAAATTAATTTTATGAAAGATGGCATGAAAAGTAGAGGTCAATGAAGTCAGGCCCACCACAGGACTTTGAAAAGGCATGAAAGAGAGGCTCTGTCTAAGTTCAGGAGCAGGGTGTGACCTCTAAAATAATTCTTCATTGAATTTTATGAAACAGTATAGTAATAGCATGAAGATCATGACTGGGGATGCTATTATGAGTAATACCATCATTTAAATGGTGTGTCCTATTGAATCTTTATAATTAATCAATAAGAAACAATGCTCCTAGAAATCTATGCTGATCAAGAGTACTCATTGTTAATGTACACACAACATTTTCTGACTGTAAACTGATTGTGTAGTGATTAGTACAGTTCAGTTCCACAGTCAGGAAAGACATAAAGGCAAGAGGAGCTAATGTAGGAGTTCATTGCTGTGTTACACCCAGGCATGATTAACATTTAAAAGTGAATGGATGGAACAGGCATTACAATACCTCAGAATAGTCAGACTGGGTTTTTACTATTCTCATAAAAGCAAAAGAGAAATATTTTAAGAACAGCTGCAACTGCCTAATTGTTATTTTTAAAGTAAAATAAATGCTTGAGCCATCACAAACTTACTTGGGGATATTTAAGACTTGATTCTTATTTCATTTACAGTAGGACCTAATGACTGTAACTTCCCTGATTGTAGTGAAATTGCTATTGATTCACAAGAATAAGTGGCATAAGTGAGATTAGACTCAGGACCATTGCTGTACTTATATTTTCTACCAAAGCAGAGGTACAAACCATTTCAGATATTATCAGAAAATCAGTTCCCACCCACTTAAAAAGTTTGAAATCTGACCTATATAAGAATGTAGATAAAGCAGAATTGTAGAAATTGTACAATTATTTTTCCAAACATTTTGCCTATAACTTTGAAGACTATGTATTGCAAAAGCCATTTTAAGTGAATCATTATAAGCACAGCAAACATGCTTGTTTTCGCAATACATTTCCATCTGCCTTTTCTGCCATAGTCATTGTGAGTGAAGTTCTTAACAACTTAAAAGGTATAGCAATAAACAAAACAGCATTGCTAGAGATACCTAAAATGAAGAAGCCATTAAAAATAAATCAAAACCCTCAACAATGGAGAAACAATAATTGACATCATTAAATAGGCCTCAGGAGCCCATATATAAAGAGCCCTAAGGCAATACTAAAAAAACCCTCATAAAAATTAGGAGTGCAAACATATACCTATTAAACAAAAATATCCTAACAATGTAAAATTGAAACAAATTATAAGTAAAGAAAATAAAATGAGGTCATATGTCACCCTGAAAACTCAGCTTCTGAGCTTGCTAACATAGTTTTCTAAAGACTTTCCCAGGACAGTAGCTGTAAACATAGATATGTGTATTCTTTCTGTTACACGTCTTGTGATGGGCATCTCTCATGGCCAGTGCAGTGAGAAAGTGTTATCCTGACCATCCAATCCCTGGCCGTGGTCAGAAGCCTATAAATCCTGGGAGGAAAAATAAACTCTCTCTTCCTTTCACCACACCTCAACCTGTGTCCGTGTGATCTATTCATCTTCAGCGGCAAGTCATAGTTCACTACATTGCAGATCTTAATACTAGCCATAATGGTGAATCATACAGACCAGCACATATTTTCATTTTGGAGGCATTTACACCTTCTATAAAGTCAAATTTGCAAACCTACACTGTAACAAGACTTTTTAATAGGGATAAAACTTCTGAGACTAAAAAGTCCAAACTGTCTTAAATCATGTAACTGTTCTACATGCTGTTCTGCTGCAAGCAGTCTAAAGAAGGAAAGGAAGGGAGAAAGGGACAGAAGGAGGAAAGGGACTTATTTTAGCTTATAATTTATTCTATCTTTTCTCAAGATCTTGGGGGGATTGAGCATGTAGATTACACTCTTGTAAATATTAGGCAATCAACATTTCAAATCCTTTTTTCTGTTGTCATCAATATGTTAATTTTTCCACCAGGGACTCTCTTCCCCCCTGCCTCCAAAAAGACAGTTGACTATTTTCAACAAATCTTACCTCAATGTCCATTCTCACTAGAACTTTAAATAACATTAATTTATCTTATAAGACTACTAAAAAAATGGCCTTGGCCTGAAAAATTTTTCTTTGAATTTTCCTTTAAATTAAAACTTTTGTTAAAAATCTATTAAAAGTTCACACAGCCCTAAAAAAAAGTTTTCTGTACGTTTGTACCCATATATGCTCTTAAATTAAACAAATAAAATAAGGTAAGACAGAGGAAGTTTGAATACTGTACAGACTCACAGATAACCTTCTTCATAATCCTGAATATTTTACCACGTTTTGCAACTCTGATAGTGGAGACCACTTTGATCTTGCTTCCACAGTACAAAAGAACCCTTCAAAAAAAATGCTCATCTTGCTTTGTTGAGCTGTCCTGGTGCATCAATGAATTGTTCACAGAACTAACATACGTACTTCATAGCACTAAGTTGACCAGTCAGATAGGTTTCTAGTATACACTTCATGCACACTCACACATCTTTACTGGCACAACTACGATCCTACACAGATGTTTTAAAAATTTGCTGTCTCAACATTAAAAAATAAGTGCATCAAGTTTCTTTGTACATTCAAGTTACTTTCTAAAGCAAATTGTCTACTGTATGTACTCCCAACTGCTTTGGTATTTTGTTTTAGTTAATTGACAGTGGACATGGGTATTTAAGCATGTGTACTGGTCAGTTCTGACTGAAGTGAATGGATTTTTACTGGGAGCATGCCTTAGATCAACAATTTTGCATGTTGAAGTAAAGGTTTTAGAATTCAAAATGAGGTTCAGACTACATGCATATTTGGCCTATGATTGTTATGGGATGTCAGTATGCAGGGTTCAAATTAAAGTGGAAAACTGCTAATGAGCATTTAGGTTATACGTCACTTCCTAGTCACATTCTGCTTCTTATTTTGCAGCTAACATAATTCTGTATAGTAAGGACTACCTTTGCAATAGCTCAGATTGATACAAATTTCAAACCTCCTTTTCATGTGAGTGCATGAACTGCAGTAAGCAATACAGCTGTTGCCATGAGACTACTGGAGATCTAATTATTTATTACTTTGTCCTCCTACCTCTTTCTCTCTTTGTAATTATTTAGAGGAAAAATGCCTCTACCTGGCATAAGTCACTTGGAGTTGTTAGTACATGGTTTTCAAACATTCAGTGAAGATGAAACTGGATCTGTATTTTCACAGTAATTTTGACCCTATTATGGAAATGCTGTTATTTCCCTTAGCAATCAGCAAAGACTAAAAAATTTTTGTGACTTGCATCACTGTGATAGGGTATAGCATTTTTCAGGTATGCAGTTCAGTAGTTGAAATAGATGGGTTGAATTTTTAGAAAAGATGTTTTCAAATTAAAGAATTTCTGGACAAAAAGTAAAACTTGCAGTGCATGGTCTGGTTCTTATAGTTCAATCTTGCAGGCGGGAAAAGATTCATCTTGCATAACAACAGTGCTGCTGCTTGCTAAAACCATGATGTTGAGGTCCTGCTGTTTCTCATGGGTGTCTTGGTACCATTCTCTCATCACCTCTGAGTCATGGGTTGGGATTAAGGTCACCTGCAACACAAAAGAGAACTCCTGAGGAATGGACAACAGAAGCAACTGATAAGAAAAATGTGTTCTTAAGAAGTCCTAGCCAACAATTATGATTCCCTTTTGGAAAAAGTGGATCGGATAAAAGAAAATAAATATGTAGATAACATGAAATGACTGAGAAGAAGCAGTTTATCAAAATAAAACCTTGGTTCTCTAAGGTACTGAGGTACAAGTTTCCAGAGAAGCAGCAGTTTGTAGTCTGCACCGATAGCTCTTCAGATTATGGCCAAATATTTTGTTTACTTATTTATCATGCTGGAAAGGCACATGAAGTTTCCATGTGTATGCGTTGACGGTATAAACCATGAAACATTCACTTTTCTTTCCTACTTAAAACCTGCAAGGTTTCCAAACTTGGATCATATATGGTATAGCAACAAGATCAAGTAGGCAAATGGCTCTGTAAACCAGTTCCCAACTGTTTTATTCTCCAGAGACAGGTCAGAATGGTCAGAAATGGAGAAGTATTTGAGCATGGTGCAGCTCTGTCCCTGATTTGGGTGTCCTCTCACATTGATAGTAAAAGGTTTTAAAATCATAGAAAATTCGGGGACTTAGAAAGGAAGTTAAGCTTGGAAAGCCCTGGGAAAAGTAGGCCCTGGGAAATGTTAGGCCTTGTGCTTGCTAAAGTTCAGGTGAAACTGCACCTGTGTAATCAGTATATGATAAATGATACAACTGTTAGATGTGATTAGATATAATTATTGTATAAAGAACATGAAGAACAATGTTAGGGGGTTGAGGGGGATCACAAGAAATCCATGCTTGGGTAAAAACAATGCATACAATAGAACAATGTAAGTTTAATAATTAATATGTAAGTTATATAACGATAGAGTATAAAAACATGTTCAACTCAAAACCAAGTGGGGTCAGATTTGGGTATGTGTACCCCTGACACCCAGAGCTCTTAATAAAGCACCTTCATATAATCATTCCATGATTATGTGTGTTCCTCAACGCTAACAACATCACTGGTGAAACAAGGCATCCAAGCTGGGAACTCCTGTCTCCAGCAGCTGCTGCCCACTCCAGAGGCACTCTGGCTTCCTGTAGTTGCTCTCCAGAGAAGATTATATTTCCAGGTAGAAATACTAGCGAAGAGCCTACCTGCATATTACTGTCCCACTGGGCCTTGCCCTCCAGCAGGGAGTCCAGAACAGCTCTGCTTGGCTCCTCAGCTGCAGCATCATTCCCGCTCACCACATAGTAGGATGACCGCACCCTCTTGAAAAACTCAACATCAACATTCTTTCTATTGCTGTGGTTGGGAATGTACACCAGATCCAAATACATCGGAGGTCCTGTAGGCACCACTGTAGATTTTGATGACTTACTATTCCCAGCTCCTTTGGAAATCAAACAACAAAATAACATATCACAGACTAGTTAAAACATGCATTTGTTAATTACCACTATAACTGCTGAGATTATATTCTTAAAATTGCTTGTCTTAGTTAAAAATTACATAACTACAATTGTACTTCTGTGTCCCCTGAAACACTTATGACATTACTCTCCTACATCTGATAACATATTCCAACTTTGTTACAGGCCACTTACAATTGGACTGGGAGGAAAAAAATGGAATAAAAATAGCTAACTATATAATACAAGAAAAACTCACTACCACATAACCAACATTTGACCAAATCTTTCCAAGTAATATACTATTATCCAACAATTACTATGCAGGTCTGTGCTTACTGAATTACCATTCAATAAATGGCAGTATTATTTTCCAATTTAGGAAGTACAACTTTTTGGAAGTCTCAGGTATGCATGATTATAAAAGCTAAGGTCACACAGGGAGCAATGCAGAAGTGGTCTTGAGATTTGGGGTATCAGCACATACCAAGACATAGTAGCTGTTGATATGTACAAACTGTCTTACAGGTGCATCAGGAAGATACTACATGTGAGGAGAGAGACAAAGTGGAACGTGGGAGAAAAGAGATATTTCCTAAAGTAATTACTGCAGGAAACTGAGAACAAGTGTTTGCCTGCTGGTTCCTTATTTGCATACACAAATTAGCCACTTATCACAAAAAGTAGAGGGAAGTATGTTTTTCTGCTATACATAGCATAGTATCTGTTCTAAGAAGAGGTCAAAAATAGCTGCTTTTGATGCACA
This sequence comes from Poecile atricapillus, assembly GCF_030490865.1. Classification (NCBI taxonomy): domain Eukaryota; kingdom Metazoa; phylum Chordata; class Aves; order Passeriformes; family Paridae; genus Poecile; species Poecile atricapillus. Next base: position 66,242,455 of record NC_081288.1, read on the forward strand.
CTGGATCATGGTGTGAACTGACAATCGGGATTCAACCAGTAATTTTATCTAGATGACCACCATTTATGTTTTATTGACCTTCTCGTGATCTTACAGAGGATGAAGTTTGGTATGCTGGTTTTGCATTGATTTATGGTGAAGAGGGAAAAAGTCAGCCACAGAAATGATTTCTTGTGAGGAGCTGCTAGCAGCTTCCTCTGCCTGGCAAAACCAATCGCTGGCTAGCTCTGAGAATTAGCACACTGGTAAGTCAATTAGAAAAAAATGATAACTCCTCTATGATAACATATTTAAGAATGAAAACCTTTGGGAAGCTCTCTTGCTCCCTACTCTCAAAAGAAGGATGGGGGGGGCAGGCCAGAGCCCCTTCCCAGAGGAGGCCACTGGACACCATCCCTGGGTGGCCACTGGGCCATGCTGCTGGGGACCATCCTGGTGCCGCAAACAACCATGCAGCTGGGGCGGCGCTGCAGGGCCACAGTTGTCTCAGCATGGCTCACAATGGACTTTATTTGCTTAGCCACTTTTAACCAGCCATACTGCGATCAGAAAGACAAAAGCTGTGGCAGCAGCTTTTCTTTATTTTGACGTCCTGCATGAAGAAAAAGCGCAGTGGAGCCGGCAGCCGGCACAGCTTCTGCAGTGCCGGCAGACACCACATGACCAATAGAGAGAGAAACACGGTGAGCGATTCCCCGATTGCGGAACCTGGACAAGATTAACCTTTCAGTGCTGCAGAGCTCTATAAAAACTGTTTCAATTTATAGAACTTGAGAATAAATGAACCAGTGAACACTGATTCTCTCCCAAGTCAGAGAAAAGGAAAAAGTGAAGACGTGAGGTTATAAATAAATATTATAATATTGGTTTTTCGCAAGTATTAAGATGAATGTTATATGTATTATGTTAGAATGGCTTTGCTGTGTTAATATAGTTTTTTTTCTCCTGCTATTAGCAAAAATATATGCATAAGTGGTAATAGTCGATATAGTATGTTTGAACTGCCTGCTGGCTAGGATAACCTCCAGTGAAGAGATGATGGGGACCTGGCTGCTATCAACACTCACCACCTGTGGAAAGAAAGAGCCAAAGCCCAGATTAAAAGATGATAAGGAAGGAATTAATACAGCAAGCCAAGAAATGTGCATGCTCTAAAAAGGTGGATCCAAGGAGTGGCCATGCAAAATAGTTCCTGGAAGATGTAAACTAGTTAATGGAAAAGTTTGAATAAGCATAAAGTCTATGAGTATGAATCAAGGTGATGCAGTAGAAATGGTATATAAAGGGTGTTCCCAAAACACCAAATGTGCTCTTGGCAGAGTGCCAAGCACTCAGCCTTTGTTCCTTGCTTTATTATCTGTGTCTCTTATTGTCTTTATTAAACCTTTTAAATTTTACCAGGAGAGTGAACCTTGTTTTTCACACATGAGAAGAACAATATGGCAACACTAAGGTTGATGCAAAAGAGGGAGGGGGAGGAGGAAGTGCTCCGAGAGTTGGAGCTGAGATTCTTCTGCAAGCTGTGGTGAGGATTATAATACAACAATTTCCCTGTAATTCGTGAAGTACATGGGGGGATGCAGCATTCACCCACAGCCCATGAGAAAAAGGCAATTGTGCTGAAGCATGTGGATACTGAAAAGCTGTGATTGGGTGAGAGGTTTGAACATAGAGAAAGAAAATCCTTGCTTTCAGAAATAGAAGACCCTTGTTTTTATATTTGAACAGCTGATCCTTAAAAACTGCACCCCATAAGCTAAATGGCCCACAAAAAGCAGTTGTGGGAAGACTGCAAGCCGTGGGAAGGACTTCACATTGCAAGAAGGTTCTGGGCTGACTGTTAGCTGTAAAAATTAAAACCATGTTGGAAAAGTTCACAGAGAACTGTTTCACATAGGAAAGACACCTTGGCATAACAAAAGAGACTCCTTTCCTTAAGTAAACTGACAAAAAAAATTTAGAAGTGACAAACTAACTAAAAATCCCATGTTTTGTCTCCCTGCACTGTCTGTGAGAAAGAAAGAACGGCTGGGGGGAGGAAAAAGGTGTTTTAACAGTTTATTTTTAGTTCTTATTATCTTCTTTTAATTCTGTTAATAAATTTTTCTTTATAACTTTTAAAGTTTTAAGCCTGTTTTGCCCTTATAGTGTTTTTCTCCTAATCCTTATCTTACTCCGTGAATTTTCTTTCTCCCTCCTCTGCTTAACTATAGCAGAAAATAAATAAATAATTTTCGTGAATGCACTGGTGTTTAGCCAGTGTCAACCCATCACATTTGGTAAACTAAATTATCTGAACAATACATTCTATTTAGGATTACATATTGAAAATACAGGCAAGTCCAATACAATTGTCTAGCAGGACCTGCCATTCATCACAAGGCAATATGTCAAGTAAGCATCATAATATGATAAGATTTTCTGAATTAGAGAGTTTTTAGCTATTGGGTATATTAAAACAACTTTTGTCATATTTTATCATAAAAAATCTGTGATACATCTTTCAGAATTGTATATGCTAACACTGCATAATTTATTACACATTACACTTAAATGTCATTATCAAATAGAACCTTGTCTTCAGTGCTAGAATATACCTTAAAAGTATGCCTCAAGGAAGAAGAATCTAATATAAAACTGAAGTGCTGGAGAAATGTACAGCATGAGGAACTGCACTGCTGCTTTGAAAAACATCTACTAGGACTGACATGCAAATAATTGTGTAAGAAAGGAATAGTGGACCACTTAAAATGATGAAGCTACAGAGAGCTGAATGGTGGTTTGCTTGTACTGAATCCTACACTTGCTCCTTGTAAAAAGTTTTCAATAAAACATCAGTCCTGAAAACAGCAAAATCCAAGTATCCCCAAAACACTCTCTAACAAGATGTGTCAGAAAAAGAATATTAGCACAATGTGTCCTTTAGTAATCTAATTAATATTTTATTACTACTTTGAATGAACAACAGTCATTCAAAATGGCATTAGTTTTCTGGATGTTTAGTCATCACTGATGGCATACAACTTTAACTGTGTATTGGTTCTGGCTGAGCTGGAGTTCATTTTCCCATAGCAGCCCTCACAGTGCTGTGCTTTGCATTTGTAACTGGAAAGGTGTTGACAATATACCAGTGTTTCGGCTACTGCTGAGCAGCGCTGTCACAACATCAGCACTAACATTTCCTCTCCCCCATTCAAGGGGCTGCAAGTGGGCAAGATCCTGGGAGGGGACACAACTAGAACAGCTGACCCAAACTGACCAAAGGGATATTCCATGCCATCTGACAACAACTCAGATAAAAAAGCTAAGGGCGAAAGGAAGAACAGGGGGCCATTGGTTATTCTACAATGCTTGTCTTCCAGAGCAACAGCTACATGAGCTGAAGCTCTGCTTCCCAGAAAGTGACTGAACATCGCTTGCTGATGGGAAGTAGAAAATAAAGGCTTTTATTCTCTTTTTGTGTGTGCGCAAACTTTCACTTTCACTTTAGTAAACTGCCTTATCTCAACCTACAAGTTGTTTTCCATCTGATTTTCTCTCCCCTGTCCAGCTGGAAAGGGAGTGGTACAGTGGCTTGGTGGGCATCTGGTGTCCAGCCAAGGTCAACCGACCACAACTGGATTATGTGATGTATATGCTCAGCTCACTGAAAGTGCTCTTACTACTGTTATAATTTTTAAAAAATACTATTTTTAAAATTAATCAACCAAAGTAATAAAAGCATCAAATGTCTGATTGTACCTATGCCTCTCACAATATTGAATTGCATTATTTTATGTTAAGAACATTATGACTATATGATTCTTACTATGAATAAAGTAATTTACTTCACTACTGATTTCACTTCACCTACACAAGTGATACTTTTAATTCTAATAGTTGTTTAACAATTCAGACAGCATTAAGTTTTTTATATTTGATGTACCCTCTCTAATTCTTTGCATCTGAGCAAGCTGGCACATCAAATTTATCAGAGTGAAAAACTTAATTCAGTGAATTTCATTAATTTAAATGTAGCTATAATACACCAAATTTATATTTAAAACATTAACTTTCCTTGGGGGTTTGCTACGAACCACATTGTCAGCTGATGCAAAGGCAACCTAACTTCACTGCAACAGCAAAGAAAATCTTAACATTAAGGAACTCCTGTCTTTACCTGTGGTTGCAGGTTTTGCTGACTTGTATGTTGTTGTATTTGCTGCATTCTTGGTGTCCTTATCTTTCTCTTCCACTTGAGACTTTACTTCTGGATTAGAGATATTTTTGGTTACTTTCTCCACAGATTCCTTTTTTTGAGAAATTGTTTTAGAATTTTTGTCCAAAGATTCCTTTATAGCTGGTTTCAGTGAAGCCACATGTTTTGATTTATCATCACATTTTTTAAAAGGAGACAACTTGGTCTTAGTACCCTGCTTTTTTGTCTTTGTCTTTTCTTTGAGGTCCTTCTTCAAAGGTTTACCCAGATTCTGATCAGTGGGCAAAATCTCTGGATCAACCATGGAGACATCAGGGTGCCTAGGGGAAGGGCTGTGATCCTGCATTGGGACAGGTGGTGGGTCAATTTGTTTGTATGCAATTGTCTTGTCTGTTGGAATGGTTTCTGACTCATCTTCGGAATCAATGTTAGCATCTGCAGTGATGGAAGGACATTCCTCAGTCTCAGGGGGAACATCTGAATCAGTCTGAGATGGGGCAGACTCACTCATGGATGTGGGAGGGGTTTCATCACACTGCCGCCCTTGCTGCTTTCCCCCAGAAGGTGGCTGAGCTCTCATAGATTGAGTTAATGGTTTCTTTTGATAATGAGACTGTTCTTCACTTGCAAACCACTCAAGGGGATTTGGGTTGATAAATGATGGTGAAAGTTCAGTTTTAGGATGTTTATATTCACAGGAGGACACAAGGCATAAGTCAACATCTCGACAGGATACTGCTAAAGATTTCTCTGGACTAAAATGTGCACTTGCTTCATAGGAATAGCTAGTAGCTTTGGATGACCTGGTGGTTTTCCCAGTTGTCTCAAATGAGAAATCTGTGGCTTTGGGTGAGTTGGTGGCTTTCCCTGTTGTTTCATAGGAGTAATCCATAGCATCAGGTGATCTGGTTGCTTTCCCAATTATCTCATAGGAATAATCTGTGACTCCTGGTGAGCCCATGGTTTTCCCTGTCGTCTCATAGGAATAATCTGTGGACCGAGGTGATCTAGATGTTGAAACTGCCTCATAGGAGTAGCTATTATCCTCTGGTGACATACCAGTTTTCTCTGGGGCCTTGTAAAAATAACTAGGTTCTTCTGGTGATGTGCTACTTTTCTCTAAATCTTCTTTTACTGGGCTGATTAAAGGTTTTGGACTGTGCTTTGTTAGGGATTCTTGGTAACCAAATGCTTTGACAGAGGACACTTGCAAAGATAATGAAGATGTGTGAGTAGCTGACATAGCTTCTGTGATTGCAGAAGGTGAATCTGGAAAACTAGGAGAGTACAGAGAAGATTCCCTTGGAGTTAATGCAGACAGGTCAGACTTTGGTGAAAGCTTTTCTCCTAGGCTCTGCATATTTTCTGAAGTAAAAGAAGAATGTAGTGACATATGTCTGGGTGGAACAGCACCTGAAAAGGTTTCTTCTGGCATTGGTGAAGTTAACTGGGAATGTGTATGAGCTGATGAAGTTGAGGATGAATCTTCAGTTTGAGAAACTGAAATAATTTCTGAAATATCCTTCTCCTGAGAGCAAGATGACTGCTTCACAGGGGAAGTCTTCCATGCAAAAATAGGCTCCTGTATATCTGAAGGGCTATAATCTACTTCTTTCAGTCCATTTTCAGATATATGGTATATACTAGTGCCTACAGTAGGATAGTCTGGAGATTGCCTACTAAAGTCCATTGTTAAAGACTGCTCAGGGGACTCATGACCAAATTCTACTGACATAGTTGACTGCTCAGGAGATCTATGATTGTGCACTGGGGTTCTTGATTTTGTAGTTTTAGGTGAGTAATCTGGTGGAGAAATTGACATGGGTCTTGGGCATTCTTTAGATGGAGACATGTCTGTTTCTTGAAATATTGTTAGTGTTTGTACAACTGACACTGAAAGGAAATCATCAACTTCAGTATAGTTGGGGAATCCAACCTCAGCATGCAAAGGAGATACATCACCAGTAGTTGGTTCTGGAAATGAACTAGTAGCAACAGATGCTGTAGAGACAGAAGCTACTCCTTCTATATGGGAATAGGTATCTTCTGCTACAACTTCATCAACTTGAGTTGTAGATGTGTCAGAAACAGTGCCTTCTGAAATTGACATCTTGGTGTCTTCTTTTAAGGAACCAAACTGACTGATATCTATTTGAGTTGGTAAGAGATCACTGGATAACTTCTGCTCATCCAAGACCAGTGAAGACTGAGAGCTGCTGGGTTCTGTATCCTCCATTTTCTTTTCTAGGCCAAAACCTTCCTTAATTACCATAAACTCCATACTTTTTTCACCTTGTTTTTCTTGGAAAAGGCTCACAGAGCTGGCTTCAGAAGCTGATTTCATCTGAAGAGGTGATTTTTTTTTTTCGGGTTTCCCCTCAGAAGGATTTCCATAATCTCTGGTGGGAGACTTTACATCAGCACTCAAAAATGTATCATAAGTGGTCTCTGAACCTATCAGTGGTGAAGTCCGTAGAGGCAAGAGGGTCTTTTCAATAGGAGATTCTGAATCTGGCAGAAGCTCTTCCATAGGGTTAATTCTTGGTTTGGAAGACTCATCTTTGTCTTCACTGAGTTCAAAGATAACAAGAACTTCTGTTGACTTTTCACCAGTTTCAGAGAGAAGCTGACTGGATTTTTCATCAGTAGGAGATTGATAATAAGGCGTGTGGCCAGCACTACCAGCAGCAGACTGTGAGGGAGATGCTACTTCTAATGTTTTATCTTCAGGGCTTGCACAGTGCTCTTTGGCAACTTCTTGATGTACATCAGACAATGTAGCAATGGGGACAGGCTCAGCCAAGATTTGGATCTCTTTGGGAGTAAATGAAAAGTTCACACTGCGTTCACTCAGTGGTGTTTTGGCAACAGGTGATAGAAGGGACAAACACTTTGCTGGGCTCTTGGCTAGACTATGTTTTCCACCATCTTCTGGATAGGGTTCTTTGAGTTCTAATTTGTCAGTGCCTTGGATTTCACTTCCTTTTTGACAATATACATCTTGGAATGCAGATTTACAGAATTTGTCTTCCTCTAATGAAGAAGGTGGTGAGATGGTAAAAGCTGAGGCATTATAGTGTTTATCTTCTGTGGCCTCTGTTTTGGATCCCTCTGATAATCCATTAAAAGCATCTGGAAGTGGAGAAAGTTTAGATCTAGCAAATTCTTGAGAGTACAATAATGTCTCATACTTGGTAATGTACATATACTCTTGAGAAGGTGACTCACTTTCCTCATTGTTAGTTTCATCACTCATGACTTCACGAGGCATAGACATTTCATCCATTGGAGTTGGTTCATTGGATATTCTGATGGTAGACTGTGTATAACCTGAAGTAGAAGTGAATTCCTCAGGTGAATTTTCTCTATCTTCATAAGAAACAGTGGCTTCACCTTCTGAGCCACCAGGTAATGTTTTATCATGGATAGAAGAAGACAGTTCAATTGCTGGAGACTGAGGCTCTGAGTGTTTTGTTGGTGTAAGTAGGCCACATTTATCTTCAACTTCACCAGCTTCTGCAACTTTGTCTACTACAGCCATCACACAATCTTCTTCAGCTTCTATTTTTCCAGTCTCCTTTTCACCTCTGTCTTTTGCTTTGTCTTCCTTGTCTTCTTCAGTCTCTTCAGTTTCTGCCTTTTCTACTGCTTCTTCCCTGTCTTCCTCAGCCTGTTCATCTGATGTCTCATCATCTGTCTTTTCAATATATTTTTCAGCTTTAATATCAGCCATTATTTCTTCTGAACTCTCTTGCATTTTTCTTGTTTTCTTCATATATGGTTTTGTAGTGACCAGTTGTGTCTTTACCTCCTCATCTTCACCTCGCTCTTCCGCTTCCTCTGTGTCTGCCTTTTCCTCATAATTTCCTCCTTCATATGATTCTTCCAAGACAGTTCCCTCATCTTCAAACTTTTCATAGTCATCAACCCTGTGCTTTTCCACAGGTTCCAATTCTTCAGGTGTTTGTTCACACTCACCCTCCACCTCTGTGGTAGTTATGCCTTCATCAGAGGACTCAGCAAGTCCTTCAGGACCTATTTTTTCTTTTTGGACTTCAAAGGTCTCTTTTTGTTCTGTGCCACTGAGTCTCAGTTCATCCTCTATGAGTGCAACTTGAAGTTTCGTTTCTTTTATTGTTTCATCTTCTTCAGCTTTTATTTCCTCAAAATCCTTTGTTAAATCCTCTGGTGAGGACATAAGGGATCTCTCAATTTGAAGTTCTTTTCCACTAGCGGCAATTTCTGCAGCTGCTACAGTTGTGGTAGTGGCTTGAACTACTGCAAGGGCAGCTTGAGCTCCACTGACTTTAATCTCCTTGACAGTCTTAATTTTTACTTTTTCCTTTGGCTTTTCAGCAGATATAGCTTCTTTTTTAGTAGGTTCTTCCTTCTTTTGTGGTCTAGGCTTTGCTGCTGGCTTTTTGACTTCAGCTGAAGCAGCAGATGTCTTTGTTCCTTTAGGAACCTTCTTGATGTCTTTGATTCCTTTTTCTTCCGTCTTAATTTCCTTCTCTTCTTTTTTACCTAGTTTTTTAACTTCCTTTGGTGGAGCTTCTTTCTTTACTTCCTTCTTAGTTTCCTTCTCTTCCTTTTTCACCTCTTTTTTAACTTCTTGCTTGATTTCTTCTTTTTTGTGTTTTTCTTCTTTTTTGATGGGTGTTTTCTCATCTTTTTTAGAAACCTCTTTCTTTGGCTTTTCTTTTTCCTCTTTCTTCTCTTCAGGTTTTGCTTTGACTTCTTTTTTCACTGTCTTGTCCTTTGCCATTTTTGCTTTTACATCTGTAGCTTTTTTTTCAGGAGTTTCAGATTTTTGCTCTTCTTTACTTTTAACATCTTTTTCTGCTACTATAGGTTTGGTCTCCTGTTTTGCTGGTTTCTCTTTTTTAACTGGAACTTTTTCTTTGTTTTCTAATTTCTGAAGCTTTTCCAGTGCTGGACTAGGTTTCGCAAGCTCCAGTGTTTCTTCTTTAGATTCCTTCCTGACAGGCTTGCTTGGTGTCTTTGCAGCAGGCTTCAGACTCTCCTTGCTGTCTGCTTGCTGTTTCAACTTTGCTTGCTTCACAGCTGGACTAGCAATGTTCCCAGTTAGGTCTTTTTGTGTAACCACTGGTTGTTTAAGAAAGTCTAAGTGTTTGAGTTTTTGTAGTCCTTCTAGAATATTATATTGTGTGCTGTTTCCAGGAAACAGAACTCGGATTATTTTTTCTACAGGATTAGCTGGATGCCACACAATGAGGGATGAGACAGAGGTGAAACAGGATAATGGAATGTCTAGTTCTTGGCCATTTGGTAGCAGGAATTCAGCTTTATCTTTGCTAGTACCATTCCACTGCTGCATAAAATATTGCATTTCTTTGCTATTTTTGACAGGATTAAGCACATACATCTCAAGTTTGCCAACTCCCATTTTCTGAAATAAAATTATAGGGTCAGTGGTATTCCCTATGTTTCTGAAAAGAGGTTCTGGTTTCATAGACAATTTATTTAAATATTGGAGAGTAAACCAAGCTTCTTCTATACTCCTATTTACTCTAAAGTTAGGATCCAGGTTCTTCAGGTTCTCAGGTATATTAAGGAATACAACACCTAAATCAGGTGAGATCAGATTTTTCATCCAGTCACTGTTGGTAGTAGACCCTTGGGACTGTTCCTCTTCTAATTCAGCTATCTTTCGCTGAAGCATGCTATTGATTCCTGGCAGGTTATCATCTCCAATGTGAGTGAGTAGAATGGAATCTACCCTGTCCAAGTGCCGGATAAGTTTCCAAAAGCAAGATTTTCTTTCAGATCCTCCATTGATAAGCATGTTGAATCCATTCACTGCAAACAATGCAGAATCCCCTCTTCCACCTGGGAAAATATAACAGCAAGGTTTGGAGAGTTTCAAGAAACCTCCTGAAGTTGGAGGTTCCAAAATGTCAAAGGGTGGTGGCACTTCTACTGATTCTGACAGATACTCAGTGAATTCAGAGAGTCCTTCCATTTTGGGCAATATGGAAGCTGAGTTGAGCTTAATGTTAATAAAGTCTTGAAGGTTGTGTCTGTCAAGGTTGAAATTTTTCCATTCTCCTTCCTCAGGGCAGAAAAGAGTTAAACTGGCTTTGTTGGCAGGGTGTGTGGTGCTCAATAATTCACCAATCTAAGGTTGTAAAACAAAACCACAAGATACATGTAAATTCATTTTAAAATTACAATTAATATCAGAACATAATAGTTCTTGATCAAATAAAACCTTTTTCATTTGCTTCTGCATTGTTGAGTACCCATCCTAGAAGCTAAAGGAACCAGTTATCACAATTAGTTTTCTACTGTATTTTTTAAAATACAAAGGATCAGTTTATGAGAAAAGGTCCCTTCCTCGCTATCTAAAGGGGGAAAGTACCCCAAGGTTCTCCCCTCCCTCCTCTACCATTTATAGGAGGACAGTACAAGTTTTAATTTAGAGGGGATGAGGACTATGAAGCTAACGTTGCCAGAGCTGCCACTATCTCTGCTATTGGCTCATGAGTCTCCCTGATGCCCCCGTCCATTCAGAAGAAACAGACAAATATCTAAGGGAAACAGCACATCCTCTTAACAGGCAGAAAGAATAACTGCAGCCCAGAGGAGGCTAGCATCCTCCTAGAGCATGTCTTTCTCACCCTCTCCTTACACAGCATGTGTTTCACAACACCACAGTTCTTTCTGCAGACTGGCTCCTGACTTCCAGACTGCAGGACAGTTTTCCAGAACAGTAAGAAATTATTCCATCAAAAAATGCAGAAAGTTGCAAGTTTTGTATTTGTGAGCTTGTGAGGTAAATATATTTATATATGTTCTATTCTGGTTTTGGCTGGGATAGAGTTAATTTTATTCATAGCAGCTATTATAGGGCTGTGTTTTGGATTTGTGCTAAAAAAAAGTGTTGATAACACAGATGTTTTAGCTATTGCTGAGCAGGGCTTATATAGAATCAAGGCCTTTTCTTGCTTCTCACATCACACCATCAATGAGTAGTCTGTGGGTACACAAGAAGTTGGGAGGAGACAGCTGGGGCAGCTGACTCCAACTGACCAAAGAGACATTCCATACCATATGTCATGCTCAGCATATAAAGCTAGGGGGGGAAAGAGGAATGGGAGGATGTTTGGAGTGATGGCATTTATCTTTCCAAATCACCATTACTCATGATAGATCCCTGCTTTCTTGGAAATAGCTGAACATTTGTCTGCCTATGGGAAGCAGTGAACTAATTATTTATTTTGCTTTGCTTGCATGTGTGCCTTTTGCTTTTCCTATTAAACTGTCTTTATCTCAACCCATGAGTTGTCTCATTTTTCCCCCTCTGTCTCACCAATCCTACTGTGAGGGGAATGAGCAGGCCACTATGTCGGGCTTAGTTGCCAGCTGGGGTTAAGCTATGACAAGTATATATAAGAAAATATGTATCATGCAATATATATTTATAATGTTTTATATATAGTCTTATAAATAAAAAAATATAATGCTAATGAAGAGCCAGAAGAAAAAAGTTATGGCTAAAAACAATCTTGTTATTATTTTTATTTTCAACTCATGGATCACAAAAGTGAAAATCTAGAATAACTCCATTAATTTTGACAGTGTTTGAAAATGTGTCCTAGTTTCAGCCAGGACAGGGCTAATTTTTTACAGTAGTCAGGAGAGGGGCATGTCCAGACCTAATGTTATTCAATACAACCTCATGTCATTGCTAGGGATGGGGGGGAAAGGGATCCTCTCTGGCTTCAGAGGAGAAGGGTGACCTTTTCCTGGTCAGGAGAAAAGTGTGGTCAGGAAGAGCCAGTCAGTATTTGTTGAAGTTTACCATGTAAATAGTTTCCTTGTCTTATAGCTTTTATTATTAATATTCTTGGTGTTAGTGTTAGTTTTCTTATCTCATTGCTGTTTCCAGTAAATTGTTCTTTTCTCAACCCATGATCCTTGTCTTTTGTGCTTTCAGTGGGGGTGGAGGGGGAGAGAGCAGTGTCTGGTTTGGGAGAGTCTTAGTGGGGGCACTAAATTGGGGAGTACTATTCCTAAACCACAACATCCTAGTATTAACACAGTTTACTGAAATAAAGGCACAGAAAACAAAAAGTCCCATGCAATAGTGTGAAGAGCTATTGCTCTATTCCAGTCTGAACTAAAAACCAATATTTGGTGTTTCCACATTAGTACACAAACATGTAAAGGTACGTTATACTTTTTATGTTCTTCCAGTTCCACAGACACATTTGACTTTTTTTTTTAAGGAGGAAAATAGGTCAAATGTAGCCCATTTCTGTTCTATTTTCACTTAACAGAGACCACCAAATTATATAAACTTTATAGAATTAATTCAGACATAAAATTCAATGCAAAATATGCCCCCACATGGTATAATGAAAAATACCACAACCTTCTTTGCAGACACTCAATTTCTAGTTCAAGCTATAGAAGTAGTTTTCATAACGATAATATAGATTAGACTGCAGCTGAATAATTTGAAAATCTTGGACTACAAACTGAATCAACAGAAGAAATGGATATATATAAAAAGATGCTTGATTGCAGCAGATCTCTGTGATCCTCTGTGTGCCTTGCTTCCTTTCTTTTTGTTATATAATTTATTTTCAGGACTTACCAATAATAAAATGCAACAAAGACAATGGCTGTAATTGAAATAAAAAATAACATACCAATAACTAAATAAAGCAGAAAATATGTATTTTCTATCTTTGTTGTATTTAAACCATTTGATAAGAGTATAAATAAATCTCACTCCTATGTCAGACATGTCTTTGTCTGTAAAAAGCAAAGCAAAAAAAAAAGAAACAAAACTTGTCTCAACCAGCACACCCAGATCCCTTTCTGCAGGTCTGCTCTCCAGCCACTTGTCTCACAATCTATACTCATGTCTGGCATTACTCCGTCCCAGGTGCAGAATCCAGCATTTGGACTTGTTACATTTCATTGCCCAATGCTCTGATCTATGTAGATCCCTCTGCAAGGCCTCTTGTCCCTCAAGAGAGTCAATAGCACCTCCCAGTTTGGTATCATCAGCAAATTTGCTAATGGTGCATTTAACTCCTGCATTGAGATCATTAATAAATATATTGAACAGAATTGGCCCTAGAATTGAGCCCTAAAGAGCACCATTAGTGACTGGTCACCAGCCAGATATAGCCCCATTTACTACATCCCTTTGAGCCATGCCCTTCAGCCAGTTCTTCACCCAGTCTACCATAAGCCCATTCATCCCATAGCTGGGCAACTTTTCCAGAAGGATGCTGTGAGGGACAGTATCAAAAGCCTTACTAAAATCCAGAAAAACTACATCCATTGCCTTCCTTTCATCTACTAGGTGGGTGACCTTATTGTAGAAGGTCAACAACTTCTCTGGGCAACCTGTTTCAGTGTTTCACTACCCTCATTGGAAAAAAAAATAATTCTTATTTCTAGTCTAAATCAACCCTCTTTTAGTTTAAAACACTTAAGGCCTTGTCCTATTTCAACAGGCCCTGCTAAAAAGTCTGTCCCCAAATTGATACAGCAAGGTCACACTGGAGCTCAAGCAAACTTTTTCAGCTCTGAACTTTCAAAATTCACTCCACTGAAATGCTCCTATTTAATTTTGGTAACTAAATACCTAGGGACACAGCCATATAGATTATTTAAATATATACTTTATGCAGCAGCCAAATTAAGTGTGACAGCTTGTTTACTATGGGTTCCTGCCCTACAGGGACTTTCAGGCACAGTACATTAAGCAAGACAGCAAATTGACAAGTCATAAAAGAAACAGCATTAAATATTGGTATGTTTCATTCTTATATTTTTGTTCTGTAAATCCCACAAGATTTATAGATTTCACTACCAAAATGTTAAACACTACAGTAAAGAAGCCAAACAGGTAGGTGGTGCAAAAAACTACAGCCATTCCAACAGGTAGTCTGTCTTATTTCATGTTACTTATTACTTACCTGCCATCAGGCAAGAACCTGCTGTCAAATTCAACTGCTTTGTATGTGCACCTTAGATAAACAAGCTGTATATTTGTCCTGGGTTGATTATGATGTTAAATTGTATCCCCATTCATCCACCTAACCCAGAGACAGGTTTTGTATTCTTAAAATTTCATCTAAGAGTAAAAGTGAGTGGAAAAGAAGCACCGAGTCTGTTATCAGAGACTGTACTTGCTCTCCCCGCATCAGGAGTTTTGACTACAGCACAGACAGACAACAAGACACAGATCCCCTTGGCTTTCCAACTAGCTGAAGCAGAGGTCTTCCTGGACTGCTTTCTTTCCCTTTTCTGAAACGAATCAAACCTGCTCTGAACTGGGGACTCGGGGGAGCACCGGGAGCTTGCACCCATGGACTACCGGGAGCCCAGCCTGGGCAGTGGCATTTTCCAGCACCAGAGGGACTGATAACAGAGCGAACACCCACAGGAAAGAGACCCTCTGAATTTTGTCATCTCTTCGGAGCGGCGAGAGGTTTTGTAATTTGATATCGTTCATTCTTGTGCTGGGTAGTGCTGTGCCTGTGAAATAAACAGGTTTTTTCCACTTCTCTCAGAGCAATCTCTTCCTGAACCAGTTGGGGGGTGGGAGAAAGGGGCCACGTGGGTTTGCTTCCCGGGGGGGGCCCCCATTGGAGGTTTTCTCCCAAATTTGCCCTAAACCAGGACAATATTTTAAACACAACACTGTCTCCTTCCACTGTCAAAATGTTGCTTGGTTTTCTCGAAACTACAATTTAATTCCCCCAATTAAAATGTAATTCTTTTGCAAAGCAACTTACATCAAAACTGAAGTAAATTAAATGTTTTTAAAGAAAGCCTATAATAAAGAGTAAAAAGCATCAGCATTAGTTAGCTAATGCTAATTTTAACAAAAGGGCCATTTTTAGTCTCTTGAAAACCTATGCCATCACATGACAATATATGGAACACTTTTCTGAACATACCTCTTGATCTGTGAAGATCTCAATGAAATTATTGAAGGAGAAGGTCCCTGACTGAAGAATGAGTTCCCCTGTGTTTTCAAAGCACTGTCCAGTTAGTACAAGGAGCTTGTGTCTTGCAGCATCTGTGATCATTAAGCGCACCTAAAGAGGAGAGAAACACATCAATAATGGGAGTTATCATGTGTTTGTACTTTCCTCTGAGAACATAAGGTTTACCTCATCTAATTTAAAGCATATTTTGCACCAAAGCCTCCATAGGACTATCAAAACATTTTCAAGTTATGGAGTGTTTTTATTGTCTGGAGCTTGATGATGGCACAAATAGAGTTGAGTGCTTATGGGTAAGAATCACGAGAAAGGCAAACAAGGCAGATATCCTGGTGGGAGTCTGTTATAGACCACCCAACCAGGATGAAGAGGCAGATGAAATATTCTATAAGCAACTGGTAGAAGTCTCACAACTCCTAGGCCTTGTTCTCCTGGGAGACTTCAATTTACCAGATATCTGCTGGAAATACAATACAGCAGAGAGAAAACAGCCTAGGAGATTCTTGGACTGTGTGGAAGAAAACTTGCTGACACAGCTGGTGAGGGAGCCAGCTAGGAAAGGCACCTCCCTGGACTTGCTGTTTGTGAACAGAGAAGGACTGGTGCATGATGTGATGGTTGGAGGCTGTCTTTGGCACAGCGATCATGAAATGATTGAGTTTTCAATTCTTAGAGAAGTAAGGAGGGGTGTCAGCAGAACTGCCGCCTGGGACTTCTGGAGGGCAGACTTTGGCCTGTTAAGGAGACTGGTTGAGAAAGTTCCTTGGGAGGCAGTCCTGAAGAGCAAAGGGTCCAAGGAGGCTGGAAGTGTCTCACCTTTTTGCTACCTTTATTATTATTATTATATCTTATTTGTTTCAATTATTAAACTGTTTTTATCTGAACCCATGATTATTTTTCTTTTCTTGATTCTCCTCCCCATACCACCAGGATGGGGGGGGGGAAGCATGCAAGTGGCTGCATGGTACTTAGTGGCCAGTTGGCCAGCTGGGGTAAAACCATGGCAAGTGAAAAAGAGAAAGGAAATAAAAGTAATGCCACAAGGGAAAACAGAGTAAGGAGCAGAAGAGAACAAAATTTGAAAGAAAAAGTATATATTCCTTCCATAACTCTTGTTGAATTTTAATAACTCTGTATCAGGACACCGTTGGGCAACTGTATCCTATATGCTAATATGTCAGACTGTTTTTGGGACGTCAATTTTCTTTTCCCAGTGTACAGCATTACTTGTCATTCTGTTACAAAAATGTCACTAAAAAGTAACAGCCTTAAATCACGCATAAAAGTTGCATATTTAGACTCATTCTGTTCAACTCCCTACAAAGTTAAAGGATGTTTCTGTTTCACCATAATTATAAACAAGCACTCAAATACAGTCACATGTACTGTTTACATCTCATGATACCACTATGGACACTATAACTTTTTTAAGTGTACCAGCCTAAGACCTTTTTCAAAACAATAATAAATTATGTAGATACCTGATTGCTCAAAGGAACTTGCAGTGGAGAAATAAACTTCTGCATTTTGAAATAACTGTTAAATATTTTAAACTAGAGCTTTGTTATTTTATTTTACCCTCACTATAGTTAGTAATAATTACTATTTCCCTCCAGAGGGAGATTTACTTGCATGCTACGAAAAATCCATATATTTAGTATACTTCTGTATACTTCTGTACAGTTCAGTAAACTTTTTTGCAAATGTTGGTGGGTTGACCTTCAGTGGCTGCCATGACCTCACCAAGCCTTTTTATGACATATCGTATATAGTGTCCTATGACTTCATGCTCTTGTAAAAAGTCACTTTCCAGCTTTTTTGTAGGTTCCCTTTAGATACCAAAAAGCTGCTATAAGAAGCCTTCTCTTCTCCATGCTGAACAATCCCAATTATCTCAGTCCATCTTCATTGGTGAGGTGCTCCAGCCCTCTTGTTGCCATTTAATTCAATAAAATGCAATATTAAGATAGTAGCAAACGTTAACAGTTAGCATTAGTTGACATTAGTAGTAGTCATGCTAAGGCTTGGTAGGCCGCATATAACCTGCAAATGAACTGTATAGCAGATATTGCAATGTAAGCAGTGTAACTAGGAGATAATCTAAGGAATGTACCTGTTGGCAGAATTTAAAGGTTAAAGAGATAATCGTACCAAGTAGTGAAAGTTTGTGATGATGAAGAAATCATGTAGAAAACATATAAAAACCCTGTGATTTTTCTGTGAAATGGGGCTCTGTCTTTGGACGCTAGTCCACAGGCTCCCGGGCCCTCAATAAAGCACCACATAAACGACTTCGGTTGTTTGTGTTTTCTTCAGATCGGGCAACAGTTTTCTGGCGACCGCGGCAGGACTCCGAAGGTGACTGGGGCGGTTCGCGTTCTGATCCACTCCACGCCGGCACCGAGTGATTCTCGGGGAGTCATCGGTTCGTGCCCGACCCCAGCACCTGGCGGACGACTGCGAAAGGTAAGCCCGAAGGTGCTTTATTTTCTGGTTCTGGTTTGGGTGCCTGCTCATAAGACGAGGCGGCGATCCTCGCAGGGTTGGGCTAAGACGTCTGGTTGGTAAGCCTAGGCGCCGGCTGTCAGACCGGCGAAAGCTGCGCAGGTCCGGCACTTGCCCCTCGCGGCGTCGAGAAGCGGCAAGTTGGATTGGTCTGGTATTTATTTGGTATTTAATCCCTTTTATTTGCTGTATGTGGTTTGCTTAAATTTGTTAAAGTGTAAATATTAATTGTGGTTTTGTATATTGCTGCTTATTGGTTGATATGATAGTTTGTTGTTGAATTATTGTTTAGGTGTTTGTAAGTTGTTGCTGCTAAAAGTGAAACTACCTCAGTATTGGAGAGATTGTGTGTGAGTGTGTGGTATGATAGATTTTGTTGGGCTGTCAGTGTTGATTGTGGTTTTTATTGTTTCGTATATTGCTGCATATTGGTTGTTGGTATTGGTTACTGAGTTTTTGTACGGCTGTAAGTAAGGTTTAAAATGCCATTTAAAGCACTTAAATTTATGGTTCAGTCTGATAAGTCTGTGGTTCAATCTGATAAAGGTATCCCAGAAAATACCCCGCTGGGATGTTTACTAAAGAGGTGGGAAAGTGAAGGGTTTTTCCAGGAGATGAGTAAAGATAAAATGATTGATTATTGTAATCATTGGTGGCCCGAATATAAGCGAGAGAGGCCGTCATGGCCAGAGAATGGTACTGTGGACTTTGACACCATAAATTCGTTAATGCGCTATTTGGAGGACAGTGAAAAATGGGATGAAATACAGTATTTAGACTTGTTTCATTTACTGCGTCGTAAAAAGGAGTGGCAAACCGAGTGCGGAATAATGATGCTGGAGAAGAAAGAATCTGAGTGCGGGGGGGAGAAGTGTTGTAAAAAGGAATCTAAATGTGTGCGGTGTTTAGCTTTAAAATCCCGGACAGAAGAAGATTTGTCTTTACTGGTGTCACCAGGCGCGCCTTCCACTGCACCCCTCCCTTCTGCTTCACCCCTTCCTACCGCTTCACCCCTCCCTTCTGCCTCACTTCATCCCTCGCTGTATCCGCCGTTACCTGAAAGTAGTTCGGAGGAGGAGGATGGGGAGGATGAGGAGGCGACAAACGTTATAGTGGCACCCGAGAATGCTAAAAAGGTTGCTATACGTCTTCCAATCCCTTCCCCGCGAAATACTCCCCTCGCGGCACGAACCAGACAGGGACGTAAAAATCATGGGGGACCCCAGTTAATCGCCCCTTTAAGGGAAGCGGTGGGACCCCAAAAAGAGAAAGTGGTTGTGAAAGTGCCTTTCTCCCCAGGAGATTTGGTGATTTGGAAGCAGTCAGCAGGTAATTACCGTGAGAATCCTGAAAAGGTGGCACGGGTGGTTAAGATGATTGTTAGAACTCAGAACCCGGACTGGAATGACATGCAGGTTTTATTAGATACCCTAATGGATTCCACTGAGAAAGGGATGGTGTTGCGGGCCATGAAAGAGCGTGCTCGGGAAATGATTAGGCTGTATCAAGCTGGGGGAACTGTGAATGACTTGGTTCCGAGTGATGATCTGGGATGGGACCCGAACAAGGTTGAAGGGATGGAATCTATCAGGGCGTACCAGGAGTTGTTGGTGGAAGGAATCAGGACCGGGATGCCTAAAACATTAAATTGGTCGAAGCTGTATTCGGTCAAGCAGGATAAGAATGAATCTCCTTCGGCATTTTTAGAGCGCCTTAAAGAGACTGCTAGTCGCTTCACTGATTTGGATATTGACAGTGAAGCAGGAAAGTTGCAGCTTGCTTTAATCTTTTTGGGTCAGGCACAGGAAGATATACGTAAGAAACTGCAGAAATTAGAAGGTCAGGATACTCGGGATTTGGATAAAATGCTAGAAGTGGCTTGGAAGGTTTATAATAACAGAGAAAAAGAAACGGCCAAGAAACAGCAGGCGAATCTATTAGCTATAATGCAGCAAGCTGGTAATGGGGGAGGAGGCAGAGGTGGTTTTGGGCGCGGTCGTGGCTCTGGACGTGGCAGGGCAGGATTCCAGAATGTCAATTTCGGGGGACGGGGGATGGCCCCTCCTGGTCCCCAACAAGGAGGGATTGCTCCTAATCAATGTGCGTTCTATCGTCAGATAGGACATTGGAAAAATGAGTGCCCAGTAAAAGCTGGACTGGGAGGAATGCCAGTGAATGGATCAACAGGTTACCCCGTGACTCCGGAAGGTGGCGCCCAAGCATTTGTGTTGGGAAATTATCAGAATCAAAACTGACTAGACCAAGACTTGAAGGACAGGATTGATATTGATGGGGGGGGACGGGAGTTTGTCGTGGATATGAGGGTAACGCATTCAGCATCCACGATAGGCTCTTGTTCTTTCCCATTGGTGATACTACCATACGGATGGTGGGAGCAACGGGACAATTAGAAGAAAGACCCTTCTTACAACCATTAAATTTGAGATTTAGAGAAAAGAATTCAGGTGTGGTTCTGACATTTAATGATGACAACAAGGCAGAGATTTGTTGTCATCGTTGAATTTCAGAATTATATTCGAAAATGGGAGTCGGGGAACCCGGGGAAATCAAAAGCTGCTCAGCCGGTGGTAGTAGAATTAAAAGAAGGTGCTCAACCAGTGAGAATAAAACAATACCCAATCAAATTAGAAGCTAAACAGGGTGTCACTCCTTTGATAACTCAGTTTTTAGCACAAGGAATTTTGCAGGAATGTGAATCAGACTTTAACACTCCTATTTTTCCAGTTAGGAAACCGAATGGTAAGTATCGGCTAGTGCAGGATTTAAGGGCAATTAATAATATTGTCAAAGACATTCACCCAGTGGTTGCCAATCCGTATACTCTATTAACATCTGTGTCAGAAAAATTTAAATGGTTCTCTGTTATTGATTTGAAAGATGCTTTCTTCTGCATCCCTCTGGCATTGGAAAGTAGGAAATATTTCGCATTTGAATGGGAAAATCCTGACACTGGAAGGAAGAGACAGCTCACCTGGTCTCGACTGCCGCAAGGATTCAAAAACAGCCCTACAATATTTGGAAATCAATTAGCAAAGGAATTAGAAGAGTGGAAGACTGCTGAGGTAAGAGAGTTACCCTCCTCTTATGTTGTTCTCCAGTATGTGGATGATATCTTTTTGGCAACAACAGAAAAAGGATTGTGCCTGAAATTGACTATTGGTCTGTTGAATATGTTGGGCCAGGCTGGCTACCGAGTGTCAAAAGAAAAGGCACAGCTGATAAAGGAGAGTGTAATATACTTGGGATGTGAGATCACCCAAGGCCAGAGACGATTGGGAGTCAATCGAGTGGAAGCTATTTGTGCTATTCCCCTTCCCAGGAACCATCAGGAACTAAGGTCTTTTCTGGGAATGGTGGGATGGTGCAGGCTGTGGATTCTGAATTTTGGACTTCTAGCTAAACCATTATATGAAGCTTTGAAGGAACCGCAGTTGAGCTGGGATCGACCGAGGAAAAAGGCCTTTGAAGACTTGAAACAAGCCTTGAAAGAAGCTCCGGCATTAGGCCTTCCCGATTTAAATAAAGACTTTCAGTTGTATGTAAATGAAAGACAGAAACTGGCACTGGGAGTGCTAGCTCAAAGACTTGGTTCATGGAAACGCCCAGTAGGGTATTTTTCGAAACAACTAGATACGGTAAGTGCTGGCTGGCCATCATGCTTGCGGGCAGTTACGGCCACAGTGATCCTCATCCAGGAAGCCAGGAAATTAACTTTAGGCAGGAAAATAGAGGTATTTGTGCCTCACATGGTACTGGCAGTCCTGGAACAAAAGGGGGGACACTGGCTTTCATCCAGCAGGATGCTGCAATACCAAGCAATCCTGAGAGAACAAGATGATGTGGATCTAAAAATGACTAATCATGTTAATCCAGCAGAATTTCTCCGCAGTGAGCAGGAAGAAGGAGAATTGGCACATGACTGCATGGAGGTGATTGAACAGGTGCATGCCAGCCGAATGGATTTGAAAGATGTTCCAATGGAAGATCCGGATTGGGAACTGTTTACCGACGGGTCCAGCTTTGTGGAAAATGGTACCAGGTATGCGGGATATGCAGTGGTAACAGTTACCACTGTAGTGGAAGCAAAGGCCTTAGTCCCTGGAACGTCAGCTCAGCGAGCTGAGATCATTGGACTCACTAGAGCCCTAATATTAAGTTCCGGAAAGAAAGTGAATATATGGACTGATTCAAAATATGCTTTCGGGGTTGTGCATATTCATGGTGCCCTGTGGAAAGAACGAGGGTTATTGAACTCTCAGGGAATTACCATCAAATATAGAACTGAAATTCTAGCCTTGCTAGATGCAGTACACCAACCTGAAAAAGTTGCAATAATGCATGTGAGAGGTCACCAGAAGGAAGAAAGAAAAATATATCGAGGAAACAGATTGGCTGATGTCACAGCACGAGAAGTGGCCAGAGAAGTGTGGACCCAAATGGCCCTGATACCCACTAAGGTGAGTCCTGTAACTCCACATTTGATTCAAGAACCGAAGTATTCCCCGGATGATGAAAAACTAGCATTACTGCCGAGAGCACAGAAGAATGCAACTGGATGGTATGTAACAGCCATGGGACAAGTTGTGGTTCCCACCCGAATTATGAGAGCCATTTTAGAGACTGAACATAATAAATGCCATTGGGGAGCAGAGGCATTGGTAAAATTTCTAAAAAGAGAAGTAATTTCTAACCAGATGTTAACATTGGCAAAACGGGTGAATGCCACGTGTCCAACTTGTTTGAAGAATAATCCAATAGTTAGGAAGCAGATCCAGTTGGAGAAAATTACAGGTAGGACCAGAACCAGGAGATTATTGGCAAGTAGATTTTTCAGAATTACCGAAAGCACAGAACTTCAAGTATCTTTTAGTGTATGTGTGCACTTTCTCAGGATGGCACTGGATATGCTATTGTTAAAAGAGCATGGGGTGTGCCAGTATCTAAAAAGGAAAATTGACCATTGCTGCATCCATATTCCAAACGTGACCATTGAAGTAGAAAAAGACATTTCTCAATTGGAAATGATTGAATCCAAAACAAAAGAAATTGAAAAAGAAGCACAACATAATTGGATCGGAGCAATATTTGAGTCTTTAAGACTTCAGGTTTCTAGATGGGTTTCGTCAGTGATACAGTATATTTTGTTATTTGCAGTCTTGTTACTAATCATTTAGTTAGCTTATAAGTGTGTTCTAAGAGTCATCGAAAAGGAAACAAGACGCACCAGAAGAGTGATCAAAGCCTTAGCAAGAACCAATGAGATACGTCTCAATGAAAGACGCCGACCTCCCCCGAAATATGAAGATGTCGTTGGGCAAGATAATCCAGCATTTGAGAGAACCCACGAGGACTAAGAGTTGAGCATTCTTGCAGAAGATTGAAGAATGCTCAAAAGGGGGGAAATTGTTGCCATTTAATTCAATAAAATGCAATATTAAGATAGTAGCAAACGTTAACAGTTAGCATTAGTTGACATTAGTAGTAGTCATGCTAAGGCTTGGTAGGCCGCATATAACCTGCAAATGAACTGTATAGCAGATATTGCAATGTAAGCAGTGTAACTAGGAGATAATCTAAGGAATGTACCTGTTGGCAGAATTTAAAGGTTAAAGAGATAATCGTACCAAGTAGTGAAAGTTTGTGATGATGAAGAAATCATGTAGAAAACATATAAAAACCCTGTGATTTTTCTGTGAAATGGGGCTCTGTCTTTGGACGCTAGTCCACAGGCTCCCGGGCCCTCAATAAAGCACCGCATAAACGACTTCGGTTGTTTGTGTTTTCTTCGGATCGAGCAACACTCTCATCTTCATGGTCCTCCTCTGGACTCTCCAACAGGCTGATTCCCTTACTGTGCTGAAGACCCCAGAGCTGAATGCAGTACTCTAGGTTAGGTGGGGTCTCTCAAGAGCAGAGCAGAAGGAGAGAATCACCTCCCTGAATCTGCTCGTAATGCTTCTTTGGATGCAGCCCAGGATATAGCTGGCTTTCTCAGCTGCAAGCACACATTCTCAGGTCACGTCAAACTTCTCATCAATCAGCAACCCCAAGTCCACATCAGCCCAGACTATATTGTGCTTGGGATTGCCCTGACCCAGGTCTAGGACCTTGCTCTTGGCCTTGTTGAACTTCATAAGATTTGCACATACCCACCTCTCAGGCCTGTCAAGGTCCCTCTGGGTGGTATCCCATCCTACTGGCATTTCTGGATGGCCCTTCTCTGGACTCACTCCAGCAGGTCTATGTCTTTTATGTTGGGAGCTCCAGAACTGGATGCAGTACTCCAGGTGGGGTCTCACGAGAGTGGAGTGGAGGGACAGAATCACCTCCTTTGACCTTCTGGTCATGCTTCTTTTCATGCAGCCCAGAACACGGCTGGCTTTCTGGGCTGCAAGTTCACATTGCTGGCTCATGTCTAGCCTCTCATCCACCAGCACCCCCAAATCCTTCTTGGCAGGACTGCTCCAAATCCATTAATCTCTTGTCTTGTATTGATACCAGGGGTTGCCCTTACCCAGGTACAGCACCTTGCACTTGGTCTTATTAAACTTAATGAGATTTCCATGGTCCCACTTCTCAAGCTTGTCCAGGTCTCTCTGAATGGCATTCTGTCCTTCAGGTTTGGCAACCACACCACTCACCTTGGTGTCATCTGCAAACTTGGTGAGGGGGCACTTAATCCCACTGTCTATGTCACTGATGAAGATATTAAATAGCACTGGTCCCAGTACAGATCCCTGAGGAACACCATGTGTCACCAGTGTCCATCAGGACATTAAGCTGTTGACCGCTACCCTCTGGATGTGATCATTCAACTAACTCCTCATCCACTGAACAGTCCACCCATCAAATCTATATATCCAATTAAGAGAGAAAGATGTTGTGAGGGATTGTATCAAAAGTCTTATAGAAGTCCAGATGGATGGCATCCTTAGCCCTCCCATTGTCCACTGATGCAGTCACTCCATTATAGAAGGCCACAAGATTGGTCAGGCAGGATTTGCTCTTGGTGAAGCTGTGCTGGCTGTCTCAATCACCTCCCTGTCCTCCATGTGTCTTAGTATAGCTTCTAGGAGGATCTGGTCCATAATCTTCCCAGGCACAAAGATGAAGTTTGCAGTTCCTGGGTGTCCTGGGGTGACTTTATGATGCTTGTATCCCCAACTGCCTTGTTTATGTTACATATTAAGTTCTGCACCTTTAAGACTGGTTCTGAGAGTGAAGAGGGGGGAAGAAGAAAAGTGCAGTTTGTGTTCAGAAACAGCACTCACTCCCCCACAGGCTGCTCCGGATTGTGTTGTCTGCAGCACAGACAGCAGGAAAGAACTCTCCTTTGCTTTTAGTTAGTTTTTCGCTAGCTAAGGCAGAGAAGTTCCCGGATGTTGGAGTCAGAGGCACAGAGTGTGTACCCTTATCTTTGATACCTGGCTCTGACATCCAAGAAAGCACTGAATTTCATATAACACCATGGAAACAACTGTTAAAGTTAAGTAGAAAAACTAGGAGTGTGAGTGTGTAAGTGTCATGGGGTGACTTTACCTTTAAGATAGTTTTTAAAGCTAAGGAAGTGAAGCTGCAGGTGACTGATGGAAGTCTTTTCTCCTGACCAATTATCAGTCGTTTCTAAGAATTGACAGCAGTTTTAACCATTAAAAAGTGAAGTCAACTTGTAAACACCTCCTTAAGATGTAAAGTCAGAGCACTTTTGTCCTCTTTGTTTTCTGGCTGTGAAAGGTAACAGAGCTCCGGCTGGCCTCCCATTCCCTGCCCAGGCCATGCGGCCCGGGCAGGGGCTGGGCTGGGCTCAGCGGCTCCCGGCCGGGAGATGAGGGCCTGCGGGGCTTGCCCCGGGCTCTGGCTGGGCCAGGCCGGTCCCTGGCTCGGCTGCAGATTTTGCCGTGACGGAATTCACCAGAGACTGCTGAGTAAAGAAAGGAAAAAAAGCTCTTGACCTGCGGCAGGCTGAGACAGCGACCACACTCTCCAGAGCAGTCATGAAGAATCTTCTATCAAAGACAGCTCCAGCTCCTGCTCTGGCAGAGATCACAGAACCATCTACAAAGCCTGGGCAAGATTTTAACCCTTTCACTACCCAGATGAGACTTGCAGATTAATCCTTTTATCCAGAGAGAGAAAAAGAGAGTAATCAACATGTAAAGAGACTTTATAAACTATCAGAGACAGTAAAGAAAAGAATTAAGCTTCAGAAAAGGTAGAGAATGAGGAGATGCTTTATAAGCTGAAATATTTTTCTGTTAAAGCTATGGAGATGGACAATAGGGTCTTGAAAAAACTCCTTTAATTCATGACAGAGTATATAGGGAGGAATGGAGTGTTCAAAGTTTGGATTTTGAGCAAAAGGTGGAGTAATTGTGATACAGTGAGGTGCTGGAACAGAGTGAGATAGAGTAATAGTTGAAGATTTGAGGCCTTGAGAGCCAATGAGAAAACTGTTTCCAGAGAAGCTCACAGAAACAGATAAAGAGAACTGTGGATGCTAGCTCTGGAGCAAGCTGCAGGGAGCCTGCAGAAACTGCAGGCCGCATAGCTTCTCAGTCCTGCCTGAGAGCTAGCCTGAGAAATTCATGTGAGGATTTAAAAACAATCCTCAAAGACAGAAAACAGCCCTTGCAGGTGCTGTTTGTCTGTCTCTTGTTTTCTTGGCAAGAGAAAGTCAGAGGGTATTGTACACCACTGACCAATGATGGTGATGTAGTGATTTGATGACCAATGAGAGTTTCCTTTTTGTACTTTCCACGAACCAGTCTATAAAACAAAGCTGAAGCAATAAACTAAGGATTTCTCCTGTTCTGACTCGATGAGAGTCTGTGTCGTCTCTACCCAGCCATTCCTTAATAGAGCGACAGAGAACTTTTGCCTTTGAATAACTCATCCTTAAAAATAATATCCCTAGACTCATTGACCCATAACACACCTCAGAGTGATGTGAAATGGGAGGAGTGAACTGATGACAAGATTTCTGGGCAGCTGGCAGCAGGAAAATAGAAAGCTATAACAGAAATAGCTTTCTTGTAGAAAACTCCATAGATTAGCAGAAGACTTCTGTTTCTCTACAAAGACTGATGAAAAGACTCTAGCAGGAATTGGGACTGTTGTAAACACCAAAGTTCCAAAGTTTTTGTCTCTATGTTGTCATGTGAACCAAGGAATGGTGGGTAGTAGGGGATAAAAAGGGTTTTCTGGAAGTTTATTCTGGTGTTCTTATTCTTGTAGTTTGTTAATAAACTTTATTCCTTTTTAAGTTTTAAGCCTGTTTTGCTCTTGCTCTAATCCATATCTCACAGCAGGAAATAAGTAATTTTTTAGTTACTGTTTTAAAACCACGACAGTAAGTCAGAGTGTTTTCTTAAGTCACTGGGTGAAAAAGAGTTTAAGGTTTAAGCTCTTTTAAAAAACAAAAGACAAGATGGAGGATTTAGGGTGTTGTCGCTTCTTCCTTCTTCTTCTTCTTCTTCATCTTCTTCTTCTAGAGGTTTTTGAGTAGTAATAAATGATTGGATAAAAAGTGCCACAGTGCAGCACACAGGTGTTGGGTCATTGGGTCACTAAGAAAAATAATTTACTTGGCATTTGTTAATTGGATAAATAGACATATAAAAGACCTTGAAGAAGTTCTTTGTTAGCCATTTTGCACCTTTCTATCTTAGTGCATGTAGCTCCTTGTACTCTGTATATATATAATATAAATAAGAGAAGAATAAACAACCAAGTCTGAACAAGAGAAAACTGCCTCTCTCTCATCAATCTCAGTCCAAGGGGGGAAAAGAACCCAGCCACAAGTGTCCCATCCGGACAAAGTGGTGCCCAATGTAGGGCTCTCAGTCCAAGGTGACTGTTTTTTTTTTTCTTCCTTTTCCTTGGATCAGTTCAAACCTGCTCTGGACAGAAAATCCAGAAAAACACCGGGAGCTCATGCCTGTGGCCCACTGGGGCCTGGGCCTCAGCGCTTTCCAGCACTGAAGGGACCGATAAGAGACTGAGCGAGCCGAGCTACACAACATGAAAAGGATTCTTCTGGATTTGCCATCTCACTGAACAGTGAGACATTTTATTGTTTAATATTATTCAATTTCTGTTAAATAAACAGTTTTTTCTACTTTTCTCCAAGGAAATATTTTTCCCAAACCAGCTGCAGCAGGGGTGGATTGAATTTGCTTTCTGGAGGGACCTCATTCAGAGGTTTTGTCCCAAATTTGCCCTAAACCAGGACACTGGGGTCATCCCTTCTATTCTTTGTAAGATGGGTGTGATTTTTCCTTTTTTCTTGTTCACCTTACTGCCACGACTTTTCCAATATCATGGTGAGTGGCCTGGCCACTACATCAGTCAATTCCCTCAGGACTCTGGAATGCATCTCATCAGGTCCCATAGACTTATATATATTAAAGTTCCTTAGGCTATCACAGGCCTAATGTTCTCTTACAGTGGGAGGGACTTTGCTCCTCCAGTCCTCATCTTATAGTCCATCTGTGGATACTAAATGCAAAAAGCAAGCAGGGAATAGAGCCTGTGTGAAACTAAGTCACACAGGCTTCTCACTCTGGCCTGGGAAAGCATAAGAAGGAATCCAAACAGTCCTTGGTAAAGGACAACAATCTTCAAGTGTTGTTTAGTCAAGGGGTGGTGTTCCACTTTACCAATGATGGTGATGTGTTGCTTTAATGACCAATGAGAGTTTTACCTCTCGGACCTTCTCGAACATGTGTATAAAAGATTAAGAATAATAAACTTTGCTCTCTTGGACAATGAAGCTAAGGGAGTCAGTGTTGTGCTTATCGCCGTTCCTAATATAGTGCTACATCCATCCACTTGAGAGGTGTAGGAATAGAGACTGCAGTTTGAGGAAGCTGACCTGAACTGGCCAAAGGGGTATTCCATGCCATAGAACGTCATGCTCAGTATATAAACTGGGAGGAGTTGGACAGGAAGGGACTAACTGGGCACTGGTCAGTGGATGATGAGCTATTGTATTGTGCATAACTTCTTTCTCTTGGGTTTTATTATTCTCTCTCTCTCCTTTTCATTACTCTTATTATTGTTGCTATTATTTTTTATTATTTTATATTTAATTTTGTTTCAATTATTACACTGTTCTTATTTCTACCCATGAGGTTTACTTATTTTTAAGGATTCTCTTTTTTCCCAGTGTGGAGTGAGTGGCTGCATGTGTCAAGACAAAGAATGCAGTGAAATGTCTCAAAACACTGTGAAAAAAGGAAGTTCCCATAAGATAAGCCACCAAAACAGGCACAGCTGGCAAAGAGGAAGGTGTTAATTCCAGGCCTAAACGGAGGACAAAGTTTGGAATAAGGACATTAGACAAAATTGTACTGTAGAAACTTGTGATAAGCACAGATGTCAAGAAAAGGAAGATGCCAGGCCTGGTGAGGCAGATGTGGGTAACCGATTTGGACAAAAATTCCTACCATGGCAAACTGTGAGAAAGGAAGGAAGTCCTTTAACACATGCCAGCCCAAGTTGTGGGAACACCATCTATGCTCTGTAGATACCTGGGACTTGGACTGTGTAAGTTACCTCCAGAAGAAAACCAGTGTATCCCCACCACTGAGAAGACCAGAAGAGGAAAGGCCAGCAGGATGCCACAGGGACCCACATGGTGGTGGCTATCTCTCCACTTAATCTGTCTTTTTTTCTCTTTCTCCCCCCACCTTCCCCATTTATTGTTAAATAAAATCCATACTATTGACTTTGGCATATGGTCGCATTTGCACCTTAATTTGGGTGGAGGCATCTTTTAATAATTTGTTCCTAAAAATATGATACTTAGTTCCTGCTGAGATCAAACCATGAAAGTTTCTTCCTATTTGTGTTTGATATCACTTCATGTTGGTAAATAAGTAGAATTTTTGACAAAGTACTGCAAGCAGAGGGTCTTGGTTTTGCATGGCCTGGTTCTTGGGGGGGGGCACAGAAGTGGCTTCTATGAGAAGCCACTAGAAGCTTCCACCATGTCTGGCAGAGCCAATCCCTGATGGCTCTGAGGATGGACATGCCACTGGCCAACTCTGGGCTGATTAGAGATGGTGGTAACACCTCTGTGATAACATATTTAAGAAGAAAGAAAAACAAAAAAATTGTTGTGCAGTTTTAATTCCAGCCAAAGAAGAGTGGAGTGAGAACACTTGAGAAGAACAACTATGTAGATACCAAGGTCAGTGAAGATGGAAGGTGAGGAAGTGCTCCAGGCACCAGAGCCAGGATTCCTCTGCAGCCTGTGGTGAAGACCACGGTGAAGCAGACTGTCCTCCTACAGCCCATGGAGGTCCACGGGGGATGCAGAGATCCACTTGCAGCCCATGGAGGAGGTGCCCACGCTGGAGCAGATGGATGCCTGGAGAAGGCTGTAATTCTGTGGGAGACCCATGGAGAGAGGGGCCCTGCTCTCAGGCCTGTCCTTGAAGGACTGCACCCCATGGAAGAGTGACCCACGCTACAGCAGTTTTGGGAGGACTGTTGCTCATGAGATGGAACCACGTTGGAGAAGTGTGGGGGCGGAGGAACCCGCTGATCCAGAGATCCTGGCACTCCCCTGGAGGCAAGATACTTTACTGTAAGAGAGAGAAAAGTGACCCTCCCAGAAAGCTTTGAGTTAGTTATGTTAAACTGTTACACTCCATTGGTGTTCTCCCATGCCATCCCACCCCGATACATGTATCCCAGTTTCCCCCCGCCCCTCTCCTCCCCTTATAAATACCCCAAGTTTTCCCCTGTTCGAGAGAGCAGCTGTCACCGGCTCCCTTCGCCAAAGGCTCTGCCTAAATAAAGGCTAGGTCTAAGCGGAATGCCATACAGCTCTCTAGTCCCTTCTTCCGTGTCGCCTGCACGTTGCCGCCGAGCGAAGCCAAACTGAAATCACTCGCCAAGCCAAGGACGCGCCTGTGCTCCCGGGCAGTCCTTTTCAGGACAGCTTCTTCAGGGAAGTTGCGGCACAACCTCCGCTGCCGCAGCAGAGAAGTTCACAGAGAACTGTCTCCTGTGGTAGGGACCCCATGGTGCAGCAGTGGAATGACTCGTCTCCACGAGCAGTGAAAGAAACAACAGGTGATAAAAATACCAAAACCCCCACTCCCTGTCTCCTTGCACTGTCAGTGGGAAGGGGGGAGAGGTTAGGGGGGGAGGGGAAGGTGTTTTTAAGGGTTTATTTTACTTCTCATTATCCTGCTCTGATTTTGCTAGTAATAAATTCACTTTATATCTCTCAGTTGAGTCTGTTTTGCCCTTGGAGTGTTTTCTCCCCATCCTTAACTCACAAAGCCTTTGTTAAATTTTCTCTCCTCTGTCCAGCTGTAGCACAGGAGGGTGAGTGAGTGGATTTTGTGGGTGCCTGGCATCTGGCAACTGTCAAACCACCACACAGAGTCATTTCATTTCCCAATGGAATGCTTCTCAGCACTAGCTAGCAATGTAATTATTACTAATTTTTACAACTTTCACTATCACTAGCTAAATTTGTCAATTTTTTCTTTGAACTACATCCTCAGTTCTTTGGCTCTACTCTAGCAAGTTCATGAATAATTGATAGAACTCTTCTGGGGCACTCTTCAGAGTCCATTGATCATGTCATACAGTTTTTGAAGGACAGATCACATAGATCAACCTAGCGTCACCAGCAGATAGATGGTCATTCTTCCCGAGGACCTAAATTTATCTCAAGGAACTGGATTTCTTTTTCGGCACTTTTTCATATGCAAAAAAGGCAGCCAGAGCTACCAAACAATGGAGGAACAGAAGAAAACCAGCTGTAGTTTCACCACAGCTGTCTTCACTTCATCAAGAAAAGAATATGGTGTGTTATGAGGAAATGAGTGCTGGCTAAGTGGTGTGTTTCTGTCCTATGTCTTTGAAGCTTTATCGGAAGTCCAGGAAAACAGGAAAAAATCAAGGGGCTTTTTGGATGTTTTTGATATTTGCTTCTAACATGTCCTTTTGTCTGCAGTTAGGAGCTTTTCTCAACCTGTCCACTTAATGGAGCTTTTATGACACATCCAGTGAAATATTTCTGGCTGACTTACCTCAGTGTTAACTACTTCATCTGAGGGATTGATTAGGACTACAGTTTCTAAGACATCACTTCTGTGGTGAAGAATCTTCTGACCTGAAAGCACAGAGAGGAAAAAGAAGACATTAAATTCAACCAGTGTGGTTTAAACCAGTGCTTTCCCAGAACTACTTTTATGTTCCACTGTGGGACAGCCCTCAAGTTACCCAAGACAGTGCACACTGGCTACAGCAACTACTGTGCTGGCTCATGTTTTTAGGAATACCCATGGCATGTGGTCTTATAGGCCGGAAACAGCACTCTAGAAAATTCATAGAATCACAGAATTGTTCAGGTTGGAAGGGACCTTAAAGATGATCTCATTCCTACCCCCTGACATCAACAAGGACACCTTCCACTAGACCAGCTGGCTCAGGGTCCCATCCAACCTGTCTTTGAACAATTCCAGGAATGGGGCATCCACAACTTCTCTGGGAAACTTGTACCAGTGCCTCACCATCGTCACAGTAATGAAAGTCTTCCTAATATCTAATGTAATCCTACTCTCTTTCAGTTTGAAATCATTCCCACCTTGTCCTATCACTACTGATGCCATGATGATTTTTTGCCTTTTCTTTTTATATACCTTTTATGTATTCTCAGTATTCTTGGTATACATACTTGTAATTTGTGAGGTAAGGGTCTGTTGTGATGTAGAGTCCACAGGCAGGTCCAAAGGAGAGTCGCTTTATTCCAAAAACCTGTCCTTTTTAAGCAATTAGCCAGTTATCAGCTACATAGTTTTAAATCACAACAAACATAATTAAACCAAACACCATACACCATGATGTGAACATGTGATGGTTACATAACTTGTTTTTCTACCTCTAATTCAGTGGAGTCACTTTCCCATAGTTCTTTTCTACTTAGCCGAAGTAGCAGGCCTGAACCATGATTTTACAAGGCCTTCCCTTTGTAAGGTTTTACCTATATGCAACAGTAATTCTTTAGCCTGACATTTCAGCTTAGGCCCAGTATTCTACTAGGCAAGAAGACCAACCATCCTAAAGGCCTCACAATTGGAAGCTGGAAAGCATAACACTATCTTGAGAAACTAAGACTCTCTCTGGAACATATTTTGTAAACTAGGTTCAAGCCCTATCTGGGGGGAATACTTTAGATTAGGGAGATGTCACACCATTCATTTAAGCTTCTCATTTGGGAATCTTTGTCAGACATGCTAATTTGCAAGGTCTATAAAATTGTATACGCAGTATACCAGGTGTGTGCATTTCGGCGTATTCCACCTTGATGAATTGTTGCACTATAAGGATCCTTATTAAATACCGAGGTAAAAACTCTTTTATCCCTTAACTGTGTCTGGCTCATAATTCTAGGACCAGTGAAAAAGGCATCACTACATGTCCTTGTAAAAAGTCCTCCAGTCCTTTTGTAGGCTCCCTTCAGGTACTGAAAGGCCATATGAAGGTTACCCCAGAGCCTTCTCTTCTCCAGACTGAACAGCCTCAATTCTCTCAGCCTTTCCTCATAAGAGAGGTGCTCCGTCCTTCTAATCATCTTTGTGGCCCTCCACTGGACTTGCTCCAACAGGTCAATGCCCTTACTGTGCTGAGGACCCCAGAGCTGAATGCAGTACTCCAGATGGGGTGTCTCAAGAGCAGAGTAGAGGGGCAAAATCACCTCCCTTAACCTGCTGATCCCACTTCTTTTGATGCAGCCCAGAACATAGTTGGCTTTCTGGGCTGCAAGTGCACATTGATGGGTCATGTCAAGCTTCTCATGCACCAACACCGCCAAAAGTTCTCCTCAGAGCTGCTCTCAATCCATTCTCTGCCCAGGCTGTATTTGTGCTTGGAATTGCCCTGACCCAGGTGTAGGACCTTGCTCTTGGCTTTGTTGAATTTCATGAGGTTTGCAGAGGCCCACGTCTCAAACCTGTCAAGGTCCCTCTGGATGGCACCCCTTCCCTCCAGTGTGTTCACTGCACCACAAAGATTGGTGTCATTGGCAAACTTGCTGAGGGTGCATTCACTTCCACTGTCCATGTTACTGACGAAGATGTTAAACGGCACCAGTTCCCATACCGACCCCTGAGGAATGCCACTTGTCACTGATCTGCACTTGAACATCAAACCGTTGACCAAAACTCTTTGAGAGGGACCATCCTATCAATTCCTTATCCACCGCAAGAGTAGTCCATCTGTCACATACATGTCTCTCCAGTTTAGAGAGGATGTCATGAGTCACAGTGTCAAATGTTTTGCACAATTTCAGAGGCGAGTGTAGTGGTCTTGACCATGTAAATGTGCCTATTTAGAGCTTCATGTGTGACTGCTTCCTTCTTCCACTCCTTGGCATCAATAACTGATTATCTTACAGGGTGGGGTGCTGGTAGTTGATTTTTGTAAGAGTAACTCAGGCTTACTGCTCAGACTGATACTCAGATGCTCAGCTGGAATGAAGGAAAGCCTTCCTCAGAAAGACTTTTATCGAACAGAAATGAAGTATCATAGTGTGGGAGTAGAAAGCAGCAACAGCCTTTTACAAACTGGCAAGATATTGAGACATTAAACTACAGATGAAGTGGGAGAATCTGAGACTTGCGCAGAAGATCTGGAGTTGTTTTAAAGTAACTCTACCAAGTTTTTGCAGCTTATCTCTACACATTGGACAAAATATTATTGTGACACATCAAAGGAAGACATTTCCAGGTTGCACAGAAGTGGTTGACTAGCTAGATTGTATCCACCTCTAGTTTCTGTAAACTAGGTTAAAATCCTATCTAAAGACTTCTGGGAAAAAAAATTATCTGTTTGTAAGTATTTCCTCATCCTTGATTTTATTAAGTAAAGCTTCAATTAAAACCAGATATGAATAAAGAGACTTGGCTGCTGCTTGATTCAGAATCAGTCCAATACAAAGAAGAAGTAAATACCACATGACAGTTGCGTAAAGGGTGATTTCCATGTGCATCATTCTAGTTCCCACAGCCATGAAATCCTATTGCTCACCTATACAGCCAAATATTGATGACATTTATGGTAGAATTACTGAGATCGAGATGGTGTCTAACATTTTCTAGACAAGTGACTGAAAAGGTTCCTAATTTACACATTTGATCTTTTCAAGATGATCAAGCATCATGATCATGGGCCCCACTTTTTATGGTGATTGTGTTGAAGCAAATTTTGTGCAAAACTAAAATGTAAATGAATAGCAAGGGAAAGAAAGCAAGTCCTACTTCAAGTCTTATTTAACCAAGGATCACTACTGACACACTTCTTACTGATTATGCTGGTGCAACAGCAGCCCATGGGGATACATGCTGTAGGGAACAAGCTACTCAACAGAGGGCTTCCCATCAGTCCTTCCTGTCATCCTGGATGGACACCAGTGTTAACTTGCTCCCCATCAATGCCATTCCCACACAAATTAAATTCAGAATAACCTATTTGCAGAGGAAGCAGATGATGTGGTGTGATGTGATGATTCTGGCAGAAAGGGCAAAGGGACAATATGTTCTCTCTGAAGACTGAAGGGGAAATTAAAGCAACCTGCACGGTTTTCTAATGGAAGACTGGCATTTGCCCTAATAACACAGCTGAGCTCTGGGGATGAATTTTCCACATAAACACACAGTTTACACATTTCAGAAATCCTATCTGCTTCTGAGATCTCAATCCTTATTTGACAATGGGCCAATCTAGGTGACTTGTCTAGGTGTCTACCAGACTGCCCTTCTTCCTCTAGGCTGTATCTCAGGATGTGAGAGGAAAGAATACATGTCCTTCTAAGGCAGATTAGATCATAATTGTCTATTGTGAGACATTTTTTTGGTGGTGTTTGTTTTAGATCAGACCATTGTCTGTGATAACCTGTTGAGGCAAATGAGAACTCACATAAACAGCAGAGGGCTCCGTACATTTTTGAGTTCAGTTCTCGTGTTTCAACATACCATATTGAAGCCATAAAAATAAATCACAGAATCACAGATGCCTACAAATCACTGGTTGCCTACAATCCCACTCAGGCCACAGAAGGACAGCATGCATGACTTCAGTTTTTATAACATTGTAAACTTTTGACTGTTCTGTGTTGTCACTGATGTGTCAAGACTGGGCTCTGACGGTGTGTCTGACCTGACTGAAATCAATAATACTGTGTTAAATCTGGAAAAAAAGAAGAAAAATAACAACAGTTGATACAGACAGTAGAACAAAGAGTATTATACTCACTTGATAAGGATAGTAGAACAAAACAACATTTTACTCTTACCAAGGACAATAGAACAGAACAGCACAGCCATGGAGAAATAAAGGATGTAACTTAGGCAAACAGAAGTCAAGCAAAATGCAAACAGGATGCCAGCTCAGCTCTGCAAGGCTGACAAAGTAGAAGTTATGCAAAACAACGATATTGCTCTTACTCAAAAGTGGGGGGCAAGGAACAGCTGTCTAAAAAGGACACCGGACTTGAAGACAGACCCCAAAGAACCATATAAAGACTTCTGATAAGGGGTGAAACTATGTAAAATAAAGTCAAGTAAGCAGGGATAGCTAATGAATATGTAATCAGTGTGTATTATAAAAACTGTTCACCTGACGCTCCGGGCACTCTATTAGAGGAAGGATCCTCCCAGTGACCAGCATGCTGTAATAAAGAATGCCTGCTTTCTAATACTCAAAACTGTGTTAGAAAGTTTCTATCTGGCTAATTTCAGTATCACAGTATTATGGGACCTCATTTAACCAACCATAGTCAATAGCTGTGCCATATGGAAGCAAAACACGAGGGTTGTGTTAGCATGTAGCAGGTGCTCCAAGGCAAGATGAGTGGGTATAGGAACATATTGCTTAAGAGTCCTGTGATATATGAGCCATACACTGTGATGTTCCCCTTGTTGTTAGACAAACCTTTGTCCTGATGTACATCGGGCTACTCAGCACTTCACTATTTTAGACTCAGAGTAATCACCAAAAGGCTTGGCTGAGTGTTGAGGATGTTCCATTGGTACTGTTTTAAAATCGTTTATAGGAGGATCAGTATGCTATATCTGAGGACTAAACTTCTCTAACTTTATTAATGCTAGTTATGAGTTTGTCCTGTTAGGTGACAATTTGGAATCAAGTAACTGTGAGGTTGTCCTGAGTTGATTATGATGTTAAATTGTATCCCCATTCGTCCACCTAACCCAGACACAGGTTTTATATTCTTAAAATTTCATATAAGAGTAAAAGTGAGTGGAAAAGAAGCACCGAGTCTGTTATCAGAGACTGTACTTGCTCTCCCCGCATCAGGAGTTTTGACTACAGCACAGACAGACAACAAGACACAGATCCCCTTGGCTTTCCAACTAGCTGAAGCAGAGGTCTTCCTGGACTGTTTTCTTTCCCTTTTCTGAAACGAATCAAACCTGCTCTGAACTGGGGACTCGGGGGAGCACCGGGAGCTTGCACCCATGGACTACCGGGAGCCCAGCCTGGGCAGTGGCATTTTCCAGCGCCAGAGGGACTGATAACAGAGCGAACACCCACAGGAAAGAGACCCTCTGAATTTTGTCATCTCTTCGGAGCGGCGAGAGGTTTTGTAATTTGATATCGTTCATTCTTGTGCTGGGTAGTGCTGTGCCTGTGAAATAAACAGGTTTTTTCCACTTCTCTCAGAGCAATCTCTTCCTGAACCAGTTGGGGGGTGGGAGAAAGGGGCCACGTGGGTTTGCTTCCCGGGGGGGGGGGGTCATTGCAAGTTTTCTCCCAAATTTGCCCTAAACCAGGACAGAGGTTTTTCTCTCCACTTTAAAAAATCACCATTTTGTCCTGTAATAGCTAGAGGTGGTAAAAATAATGGTGTTTTCACAGCCCTTTGTAATTCTAAACAAAGAAAAAGAGGACCAATGAAGCCATATTGACCCAAAGCATGCTTCAAATATTATTTACAAATCTTTAGGTATAGGATGCTGTCGTGGTTTTAAAGCAGTAACTAAAAAAAATCACTAGACAACTTACTTATTTTTTGTTGTGAGATATGGATTAGAACAAGAGCAAAACAGGCTTAAAACTTAAAAGGAAGAAGGAAAGTTTATTAACAAAAATTACAAGAATAAGAAACCAGAATAAAACTTCTAGAACAACCCTTTTCTCTCCTACTACCCAACCATTCTCTTGTTCACATGACAACAGAGACAAAAAACTTTGGTAGTTAAAACAGTCTCAATTCTTTCTATAATTCGTTCATCAGTCTTTGTAGAGAAACAGAAG
The DNA here is from genome assembly GCF_030490865.1 of Poecile atricapillus. NCBI lineage: Eukaryota > Metazoa > Chordata > Aves > Passeriformes > Paridae > Poecile > Poecile atricapillus. The sequence goes on from NC_081288.1 coordinate 66,280,474, forward strand.
ACTTCTGCTAATTTATGGAGTTTTTCACAAGAAAACTATTTTTCTTCATAGCTTTCTATTTCTCTGATGCCAGCTGCCCAGAAATTCTGCCATCAGTTCACTCTTCCTATTTCACATCACTCTGAGGTGTGTTATGGATCAAATGAGTCTAGGGATGTCATTTTTAAGGATGAGTTATTCAAAGGCAAAAGTTCTCTTCATCTGGTTTTGTGAGCCTCTTTGGAAACAGAAGTTCTCTCTTTGCTTCTTAAAGGCTACAAATCTTCAACTGTTACTTCTCCCCCTCTGTTCCAGTATCTCACAGTATCACAACTACTTCACTTCTTGCTCAAAATTCACACTTTGAATCACTCCATTCCTCCCAATATACTGTCATGAATTAAAGGAGATTTTCAGAACCCTACTGTTCATCTCCATAGTCTTTAACAGAAAAATTTTCAGCTTATTAAAGCATCTCCTTCTTTCTCTACCTCCACTGAAGCTTAATTCTTTTCTTCACTGTCTTTGATAGTTTATGGGGTCTCTTTACATGTTGAACACTCTCTCTCTCTCTCTCTGGAAAAAAGATTAATCTGCAAGTCTCATCTGGGTAACGAAAGAGTTAAAATCTTGCCCAGGCTTTGTAGATGGTCCCTCTGCCAGAGCAGTGGATAGAGCTGTTTGCGATGGAAGATAACTTTTCATGGCTGTTGTGGGAGAGTGTGGCCACTGTCTCAGCACGCTGCAGATCAATGGCTGACTCTCTTTTTATTCGGCAGTCTCTGATAAAATTCAGCAGCGGCAGAAAACTGCAGCTGAGCTGGGAGAACTGGCCTGACCCGGCCTGGGCTCGCTCGCCTTTCCCCCCGCCCCCCCCGCCTCCGCGGCCTTGTCCAGCCTGGTGGGGGGCGGGGCGAAGAGGCTGAGCCGGAGCCTGCTACCTTTTCAGAAGCCGGAAACCAAAAAGAGCAAGAAATTCCCAGACTTACATCTTAAAGTAGGTGTTCACAAGTTGATCTCACTTTTCAATGGTCAAAATCACTGCCAGTTCTCAGAAATGGCTAGTAATTGGTCAGGGGAAAAAACTCCCATCAGCCTCCAGCAGTTTCAACTTCTCTAGCTCCTAAAGCTAACCTTAAAGGTGCAGAACTTGATATATATATAAAGCAAGAGATTGAGAATACCAGTATTAGAAAGTCACCCCAGGACAGATGCCCATTCATAAATGGAAGGATGAGACCCCTTAGGATAACGTCACCATATCCTTTGAACAACATCTGAAAACAATACTGTTCCCTAGTTATGTGTCAAAGTTCTGCCAAGTCCAGCAAAATATCACAGTGCAACTAACATCTAAACCAAATGAGCTCATCTAGAAGATGTTCGTGCATGGAGAGCCACAGAGCCATTTTAATGTAGACATCTGAATCTGCAGGATGTAAACCAGCATGTATTTAAGAACTCATTTTCCTCTGAATATTTAAAGTCAAAGTATATATTTTCTGGAACCACTAAAGTATTCAAAAAGTTATGGGCTTTTTTTTAATGAGATAGCACTGATATAATTTTCAAAGGTTCTATCACTACCATTAACCTGTAGCACCATTTATAAGGAAACTTTCAGATATTATTTATCTATAAATCTTTGCAACTACTTAAAATTGAACCAGTATTTATAGCTTTCTTGTTGAACACAGACAAGTAGCTCAATCTAATACATATTGGATGTGGCACTCGGTGCCATAGTCTAGTTGTGGTGTTAGGACATGGGTTGGACTCAATGATCTTGGAGGTCTCTTCCAACTTAGTCATTCTGTTGAATTCTGTTGAATAGAAAGAAAAGCAATAATTCACAAATTAAATATACTTGCTGATGCTTTTGATCCTGACATAACATAATGCCCCCTGAAACAACTGAAGTATCATACGAACCAGTTATTTATATTTCTATAGACCGGAGAAGTTATAAAGTGTTGAGATGAAATTATTTCCTAACACCAGCTCTGTGCTTTGTAAAACAAAATGTGACAAACTCAAGTATACTTTAGCACTGTGGCATTATAAGCATAGGTTTTCAGTGCCAAAATTTTCCAGTAGTGGCTGTTTAATAGGTAGACAAAAATTTCCTGACCTCATCTAGACAAATCTCTCTGAAAACCGTATTTTTGATATGGTGTAATACCCAGCATATTCTGAAACCACTAACGTGAATGACCTACCACTTAATTCTTTGGGTCAGGACAATCTAAAAAAATAAAAAAACTTGAGAATTATTCTGTAGTATTTAGCCTGCATTTCCTTTAGTTAAATATTCCTATTTCTGCCTTTTTGTCCTTTATAGTAGCATTGCTCCATCTGCTTTGCTAATTACACTGCTTCAATACTTGCATACTGGCAATGTAACATACCTTTGCCATAGATAATTCAGGACAATAGATCAAATTAAAATTAAAAATTGTGAAACAAGAAAAAATTACATTGACAAGAAAAGGATCATGCTATATTTTTTCAATTGATTTGCCATAGCCTCCTAGTTTCTTCAAACACCTAGACAGTCAAAATGTATAAAAATTCCAGGACTAGAACTGATGCCAAGATGATTTTTTGCCTTTTCTTTTATATGCCTTTTATATAACTTTTATGTATCCCCAGTACTCTTAGCATGCATACTTGTAATTCCTTAAGTCTGATAACTTAGCATAGCCCTAGTATTTTGTTAGGCCAGGAGACCAAACATCCTAAAGGCCTCGTAGTATGAGGCCAGAAAACCCTGCACTATCTTGGAAAACCAAGGTCCTCTCTAGAAGATATCCTGTAAACTACAGATTTGGCCCATCCAGGGGGGAATTCCTTGAATGGGGGAATATCACGCCATTCATCCAGGCCTCCCATTGGGGCATCCTTGTTAGATATGCTAATTTGTAAGGTCTATAAATTGTATATGCAATCTATCGTTGGTGCATCGCAATGCATTCCACCTTGTGAAATGGAGAACCAATAAGGATCCTTATTAAAATGCTGAGGTAAAACCCCCTTATCCCTTAACCGTGTCTGGCTCCCAATTTTTTAAGACCAGGAAAAGGCATGAGTTGTTGGCAACTCCACTGGGATGAGGGAGACCCTGAAACTTGCAGTTCTTGGACTGAGGAACATACTCACTTTGCCTTCTTTGCCGGCATATTATGGTGAAACAGAGAAATTAAGAATTAGGAATCAAGCATAAAGAAATGCTTTGACTAAAAGAAGAGGGCTGCCAAAACCGTATGAAATGCTTACTGTTCCCACAAGAGCAGGAAGAGAGCAAGGCTACAAGATAAGATAAAGAGCTAGAATGCGCAAACAGGATGCAAGGACAAAGGCACCACAGTATAAGGGGATCCCTTGGACCCCTAAGCCGAGAGAAATGGTATCAAAGTCCAAAAGATGGTCAAAGGACTAAAAGGAGCATGCGCAAGGAGAAAAGGTGAAAAGTTCAACTGAGAGGAAAATCGCTGATATCATCCCAAAGATCCCCAGACGACCACCAGTGACCAAAAAGGAGCAGTGCACAGCCACAAAGAGCCGTAGAGCTAATTTTAATATGAAATGGGGATAGGCGGGGTTAGGAAATGAATATGTATTAGGCGTATTGCGTAACCCTAGTTTGTAGAGAATAAAAAGAGGGGCAAGTCTCCAGGGTGTGAATATTTTTGGAGGAGCTATCCCACATGCACCTCAGTGCTGAATAAATTAATACCTGTGAGAAATTAAGTGGTGATTTGTGTCAATCAAATAACACTCACCCCTGTATGTGTGTCTGCGAGCAATTCAGACAGAGACCATGGGATTATTACAAAGAAAAGTTTTGAAAATTAGCTAAAATAAAGCATGGAAAAAGTTTAACAAATTATTATATAACAATAAGCTTTTAGATAGCAGCTTGTTCCAACAACAAAATTTTAAACTTTAAACTACCTTGTTTCCTTTGTATAAACTAGTTTTAAGAAAAATTTGTAATCACTTAAAAAAGGGAAGACCAACAGAAGCTAAAAAGCTCTACAAAAGCATTTTGAAACATGCTAACTTTGAGTTTTGTAATAACTGAAGAAAGAGCGTATGAAGGTATTTTTAGACAGGTTAGCTTTAAGTTGTGAAATGATTGAAAGAAAGCTTGCAAAATATATGCTGGCTAACAAAATATATGCTTAGTTAAACAAACTGCTAATAGAAAAGATATTTTAAGAGAAAGATGACAGACTAAGGAGACATCAGACCATCTCGGACCACCTCCCCAACAGATGTTCAAGAACCACAACTGCTGATTATGAAGAAAAAGCAAGTAGAAAATAACTGAAGATTTGAGGAAGTGCCTAGAATGGCATAAGAGGCTAACCTCTGAGACCTCAATTTGTGCGTTGCTTAGGGTAGAGGCCCTCAATGCACCCAGTGCGCTGTAAAAACTTGCTTACCTTTGTTATAGATACATATTATATTATTGGCTTTTCATAAATATTAAATTTAATGTTATATGTATAAGGTTAGAAAACTTTGCTGTATTAATATAGTTTCTTCTATTTCTGTTATTGATGAAACTTAGAAATAGTGGTGATAGTAAAAGATTTTAAAATCATAGAAAATTTGGGGAGTTGGAAAGAAAGTTAGTCTTGGCAAGCCCTGGGAAAAGCATTAAAAGTAGGCCCTGGGAAATGTTAGGCCTTGTGCTTGCTAAAGTTCAGGTGAAACTGCACCTGTGTAATCAGTATATGATAAATGATACAACTGTTAGATGTGATTAGATATAATTATTGTATAAAGAACATGAAGAACAATGTTAGGGGGTTGAGGGGGATCACAAGAAATCCATGCTTGGGTAAAAACAATGCATACAATAGAACAATGTAAGTTTAATAATTAATATGTAAGTTATATAACGATAGAGTATAAAAACATGTTCAACTCAAAACCAAGTGAGGTCAGATTTGGGTATGTGTACCCCTGACACCCAGAGCTCTTAATAAAGCACCTTCATATAATCATTCTGTGATTAAGTGTTCCTGAACGCTAACAGTGGTATAATATATATATGTTAAGCTGTAGCATGGTATTAAAATAAAAACTACTTTAACCCAGAGACTGAAAAAAAAAATAGTCAGAAACCCCCCTGCATTATTAGATTATTTTATCCAGATGAAGACAGAGGTGACCAGTGCTCCAAAGGAGGAATTTATTGAACCTCTGTTCTCAGGGAATGTGAGACTTAGTGAAGCCAAGAAGATTGATCTATTGGGGAGGGGTGTCGCCCTGAAAACTCAGCTTCTGAGCTTGCTAACATAGTTTTCTAAAGACTTTCCCAGGATAGTAACTGTAAACATAGATATGTGTATATTCTTTCTGTTACACGTCTTGTGATGGGCATCTCTCATGGCCAGTGCAGTGAGAAAGTGTTATCCTGACCATCCAATCCCTGGCCATGGTCAGAAGCCTATAAATCCTGGGGGGAAAAATAAACTTTCTCTTCTCTTCACCACACCTCGACCTGTGTCCGTGTGATCTATTCATCTTCAGCGGCAACAGAGGGGGGCAAGTTAAAGCTAAACAAAGGAACATCTAAAACTTAAGAAGAATGTTTGAATCATGTATAAGAATTTATGAATATGTAATAGGGTTCTGTTTTTAAGGGACAATCCTTTGTTAGTAAGGTGTGCTCTCTTGGCTGAATGCTGAGGCACCCAGCTGTATTTGTACATTTTACTTTATTTCCATCTCCTAATTGTCTTTCTATTAAACTTTTTAAATTTTATATTAAAAAATATGTGAACCTTGTTTTTCACACCTTTTATCGAACAAATTAATAAATTGGCTATATTTCTTGACATATTGGCAAGCCTAGCATTTTCATTTATAACATACCTACTCTTGTAACTTACTCTGTGGGTTATAGAGTTTTCTTTCCACATATCAACGGGGGCTGAGGAAGCCAGTCCGAGTGGAGGCCCCCGACCGGGGCTCCAGGACCCAATATGAAAGCACGGAAGGGAGGTGAGTTAAAAAGGGTCAGCATTGTGCTAGCATCAAATAGGGGAGATCTCTGGGAAGGTTGTAAGGTTGGGTGGGTGTGTGGCCAGGACGGCCCACAAAAGGGGGGTAATTTGACCCGTTTCCCCCAAAATTTTGGTGGAGGAGAGGAGAAAACGCCCTCTGTTGAAATCATGGAGCTTGGCAGCTGTTAGCATGGAGCTGCGGTGTGGCTCAGAGGCTTAAGGCGCTGGTTGAATAGTTGGGAGACCACGGGTTTGGTTCCCGGCGAGGGAGTGTTTTTCACACTCGCGCACTATCACTTTCTATAGTCTACTTATGCTGATAGCTCTGACTCGGTGCTGTAGTTTGTAAAACGGGTATTTCGACTGGGGGATGGGAATTCCTGGAGTGTTGGACCCCAGGCTGCATTCCACAGCTAATAACTCTTTTCCGGCGGGTTTTTCCTGTTTATGAGTAAACCTGGGTTGCGCGTCCTTCGCAGAGAATGTACAGATAGCCTGCGATTCTCTGTTAAATTTGATATTAAAACACTGGCGGTATCTAACGGGGAAAAGAACCCCCCCTGGCACGCAAGAGATAATCAGACTCTCGACACGGGTCTGGACGACTTTAAAATTAGGAGAGCAGGGAAGATGGCCTCGTTATGGTAGTTTAGAGAGTGAATTAATCACAGAGTTATTAGTGGAACTCCCATCCCTGCGCAGATTTGATGAGTTGAAATACGCGAAACTCTTTACTATATTTCCAAATACAGAAGAGGCATACGAGGTGGAAAAAGACTGTTTGGAAATGGTTTTGAGAGGAATGACAGGTTTGTCTTTACAAACAATCTGTGGGTCTGTTGATAAAATGAAACTATCACTGAGAGATAACAGAAATAATGGGACGGATTCCACTGAAGGATGAAAGGGACACTGGGGAAATACCATAAAATTCCACAAGAGTTAAGAATTAAGAGGGGGGTTATACATTAGGGGGGAAATCTTAGGTATTAGGCATTCCGGGAAGTCTGTACCTCTCAAGTACCTCAGCCAATGGGGAAAGAGAGAAGGGACATGCGGCCGGGAAATTAGGATAAAAAGGAGGCTGCACCCTCCAAAAATTTGAGGCACCCCAGGGAAATGCCCCATGGCCTCTCCCTTTATTCGAATAAAGTAAAAGGACTCCTCTGTCTCCTTTTTGGACATAAACCTCTGATGTTTGTGGATTAATTTTCCTGACAGTTTTATGAGGGAAGAAAAAAGAGAGAGACAGAGCAAAACAGCCCCTGGCTGATTCGGTCAGGATTGGGGAAATGGACATGATGGACGTGGATATGGTGGCACCGGCTTTCTGCGCGCGAGGGGGGGGGGGGGGGTCACCTCCCCCCGTGTCACCTCCACCACTGCCCGTGCAGTTGGGGTGGGGGATAGCCGCGCGCAGTCGCTGCCGCTGCTCCCTCCCCCTCCAGGCATGGAGGCAGGTCCCTCACTGCCCCCCGACGACAGTGGGGGCGGGCTTGCTACCGCCCCCTGACCGCCCTGAAGGGGGAGGCGGGGCGGAGATGGAGGTGGGCTCATCACCGCCCACGGCTCCTCCGGAGCTGGGGACTGGGGGGGGGTTAATCACGGCCCCCGCTCCGTCGTGTTGCCAGGGCCAGGGTTAGGGGCGACCAGAGGTGGGCGGGATGACTCCGACCGAGATGGCTCTTCCGGAGCTGTGTTGGAGTCAGAGGCACAGAGAGTGTGCCCTTATCTCTGATACCTGGCTCTGACACCCAAGAGCGCACTGAATTTCATATAACATCCTGAAAACCACTGTTAAATAGAAAAACTAGAAGTGTGTGTAGATTAGAAAGTTTTCTTAAGTCACTGGGTGAAAAAGTTAAAGTTTGGAGTTTAAACTAGTTTAGAGAACAGAAGACAAGATGGAGGACTTAGGGTGTTGTCTCTTGTCCTTCTTTCTTCTTAATCTACTTCTTCTAGAGGTTTTTGGGTAGTAGTAGGTGATTGGATAGAAGATGCCGCAGTGCAGCACACAGGTGTTGGGTCATTGGGTCATTAAGAAAAATAATTTACTTGGCATTTGTTAGTTGGGTAAATAGACATATAAAAGACCTTGAAGAAGATCTTTGTTAGCCATTTTGCACCTTTCTATCTTAGTGCACATTGCTTCTTATACCTTGTATACATGTAATGCAGATAAGAGAAGAATAAACAACCAAGTCCGAACAAGAGAAAAAACTGCCTCCCTCTCATCAATTTCAGTTCAAGGGGAAAAAGAACCTAATCACGAATAGTCAATAGAGACAGAGCTGGGGTCGGAGGGGGTCCACCACTATTCCCACTACGCCGTGCTTCCAGTGCTATGATTAAGAGCAAAGCAGTCCACGACTGGCCCTGGTCTGAGACAACCTCTAATACCCATGAAGCAGTCTCAATTAAAAGCAAATGGGATGATTCTGATACAGATGGTTCCTATGAGGAAGGTGGTAGGAGAAAGGGAAAAGTAGCCCAAGAAGCCATAGGAGCGGCCAGACACATGTGATTGAAGAAAGATGAAGAGGGGAGAGAAGGGCCTGCATTGGAGTTGACTCTGAGACAGGCTGTGGGAAACCAGGGAGTGATTTATATAAAGACACTGTTCTCCCTCAGAGAGCTACCGCTGTGGAAATACTCGGTTGGGAGGTACAGAGACAACCCAGAGAGAGTAGCTATGTGGGTAGAAAGGACCATCAGAGCCCAAAACCCAGATTGGGGTGATCTGAATGTTATGCTGGATGAATTATTAGATAGCATGGAAAAGGAGATGGCTGCTATGTATGTTATAGAGGCCCAAATTGCAGCTGGGACTCTCCAAGGGACAGTTCATGATATGTATCCCTTATCTGACCCCAGGTGGGACCCCAACGTCCCAGAACAAATGGAAAATTGAAGCAGTACCAGAAATGGGTGGTGTTTGAAATTCCAGAAACTGGAAAAGCTGATAGCCCCACCGCTGGCATCCAGGGCTGTAGACTGCTGCATGCCACCACATCTGCAGTCGAAACTTGAGAAACCTGGGAAACACCGAGGCAGCCAGTGCCACAGTCAGCACCTGAGGGACTGGGACACCCAGCCGGCACAAGCAGCACCCAAGACCACAGGGCATCACATCATGCCAGATGAGAATGGCCCCAGACTCCATCAGGGCAAAGTGGGGCTGCCCGCCACCACCAACAGCTGCGTTACCTAGCAATAACTGTGGGTACCAGATGCATCCGTGTGGCAACTGTCAAGCTGCCACTGCCAATGTCAGCTGCCCCAACACCCTCTGAGACGTTCTATGTCTCCAGCCAACAACTGTAAGCTTACCGGGGCTGTGGGAGGAGAACCAGAAGATGGGGGCAGTAGCAATCAGGCCGTCCCAAAAAACTAGCGCCGACCACATGGCTGTGCCATGGAACAGTGGTGAGTGGTGGGCCACTTTCTCAGCAGAGCTAGCTAGACACCCACAGCTCTCTGTATGTGGGCAGTGAAGAAGCGACCCAGGGAGCCAAACAGCCCTGGCAGGGGCAGCACCACATTCCCTGCCCCCCAATCACATGTGGCAGACTTTGCCCAGGAAGGCGCGGCCACCATTTTGCATGCCGGCAGAGCCCTGCAGGCTGTCCCAGGGCAGCCCCCCCCACACTGAGACTGAGGAGAGGGGCCCGCCTGCAGCCTGCTACAGCTCTCCACAACACACCATCCTGGGGGAAGGGGCAATAGCACAGCCGAGTGAACACAGCCACCCCGCCTGCCACTGCTTTGACTCTGCCAAGCAAGGTTCTCATGCCATGCAGACTCTGTTAAGCTGATACTAAGCAGTAGAAAAGACAGGGCAAGTTCAATAGCCCCTTCCTCAAGAGAGAAGACTGTAACATTTGCATGTGTTGAAGTTGAAATTTATTCATATAACATATCTTTGTTAGCTAATTCTTTTGCAGTTACTATTGTAATAAATTAATCTGTAAATAAAAATTCGTAAAAAGTATAAATAAGATATGTATGTGTTGTAATGATATAAAATCCAAAATGTAAAAAAATCCTGCTCTGGGTCTAGTTGGGAGTTCCCTCCGAGACGCAACAGATTGCAACCAACACCCAGATAACGAACATCAGCTCAGAAAATAGACAGGACGAGGGCCATCAGGAGGACAAAAGAACTGGCTCGGAGGAGATATCCATCTCCAGACCTGAACAACTCCCTGCAAATCTCTGTTGGGAAACAATCAGGTCGACGAAAAGACAAGCCCCGAGAAGGTAGTCGTCGCCAGACCTGAACACCCCACCTGTCAAACCGGTGTTGGAGAAGCAATCAAAAGAAACAAAGGGGAAGGCTCCGCCGAGATATCCATCGGCACCAGCCCGGATCACACCACTCTGCCTAGATGACACAAATTGAAATACATACAGAATCTCTTTACATATGAGGAGATCCTGTCCGGACACTTGTTAGCTCTATTTTTCCATGCCAGGAAATCCATTCACCAGACAATCAAGGACACTTGGTGAATGGAGCCTACTTGGAATTCTAGCCTGAGGACATAAAATCTCTATAAAACCCCAGGCCTGAGAACCCTCGAACGTGGATTTGGGAATCCTATACCTCTGGTGTAGACCCTGTCCACCCAGCGCTGCGCTGACCGTTTTCTTGTGGTTTTTTCTCGTTGTTTGTTCTTTGTTGTTTATTAATAAATTTCTCTTTTATTTTTATCCTGAATTTGCCTTTGCATTTATAACACTATGAAGGTGTCACACCAATGTTACAAATATGGACAACAGTTTGCTGAATATGTCCTGAAATTTATAACACAATGTTTATTGATTTTGCTTTTGTGCACTCTGCAGGCATCATGCTTGCTCCATCAACCTGAAAAATAAACCTTACTGTTTTAAATTTAAATTGTCAAATGCTGTCAGGAGTGTTTACAGCTGTGAGCTAAACTTGTCGCTTTTACAGCTAGTCTGTAGAAGTTTTCTGTTTACATTATTCAAATAGCAATTGCTACACAATTTAAAGAGTCCATATTTGTTATTATGCCCGTGTTACCACTACTCCAAACCCTCTTACCATACCACCTTGTGACCCCCTACATTGCTTTAATTGCTTTTCATGAATAGAATTTTAAATTGTAAGCTATCCTTTCAAGTAGAAATTTATTGAGAAACCATTCAGACTATTCAGCCAAGTCTTCACAGAAGTATGGCGAACATAATTTATTTCTATTTTTAGCACACTTTTATAGGGTTTTACAGGGTCCGTGGGCTAAGCAAGTTACTATTGGCTAACACACACAGGTTTACATTTTTTCTCTCATACACAAGGATATTGTTTTTCTTCATTCTCTCTGCTTCAGGAGAGTTTCAAGGACATTAGCTCTTAATATCGCCACTTATACCAAAGGCTGTTTTGTGCAGACAGGCTTTTACTAAAATATCATGCCCACCTTCTGTTAAAATATTCTCTAGAGAAATTAATTGACATGTTCTTTCAAGGTACCCTTTTCTGCAAGATCAGCTTCCACTTTGCTACTTCCCTGATGTGAAAAAGTTACCACTGGCATAAAAATCCCCTAACCCTAACTACCTTTCATATTTAAAATACTAATCACGTTTTCTTATTTTTAAACCAAAATATAACCATGACTTTTAATGTTAAGTTTTTGCAATTACGTATACAGACACTAATCACAGAATGAAAGGCATTTGAGATTACAAAACAAAAATCAAAAACTATATGTGAGAAAGTATTAACAAGAACTTCTAATTAACAAAAAAATTTGTACTGCAAGAAACATATTAAATGAAAATGCATAATCATCCCAAAAAACGTTTTAATTAACTGAAATTGTTGATTAGCCCATGTATACTATAAATTCTTATCTTCCTTCATTTTCCCTAACTCAATTTCAAAACTCCTGACAAAAAGAAATGGTTTGTTATTTACACTACTGCCATTAAGTGATGTTGTTAAGTATACTAATGATAATACAAAAACTATAAGAATAACTTAATTTCTTCCAACCTCAAGAAACAACTTCAGAAGTGTCCTTAGATAACAAAATAATCCAATTTTGTTATATCTGTTCTGCAATGCTACTAACCATCTGTGTTTATAGAGACAGATAACCCAACTGATTTTACACTCTTTTCAGTATTGTGACTTCACAAAGAGATTCTACAGTACAACTGAATAATGTTATTAGCATATCTACTCATCAAATAATAAGCTAAGATCACAACCAAGTGAAAAAGCCTTCACAAGAGAAATCCAAAAGTTCCAAATATACACCTTAAATCATCTATGAAACCCTTAAAACACAGAGATGTATCATTTTTAATTATATACCAAAATGTAACCTGTAAAACCTAACTGAAACAAAGAAATGTTTCCTTTAGTAGTTTTGAATTGCTTTGTTTATAACCAAGAGGTAAATAATACTTTCAAAGGAGTTGCATATGTATGTGTATAGAGTTATAGTTATTTACAAGTTATTTATAATATCATTAGTTATTTAGCTAAGAGAAAGACTTCTTTTAAGGATATAATAGGGAAGCCCACCCAGTCTGGGTCTCAGCTCTGGCCAAGCTGTGGCTTTGACTGGTGGGAGAGATATGCCATCAAGCCTTCCCAGTCTAGGTCTTAGTTCTGGCCAAACTATGGCCTTGACTGGCAAGGAAAGATATCAGACCCTGAGTGATAGTAAAGCATATAGGCAGTTATAAATTTCACCTTATTAATTTTGTTCAAAGGTCCATGTTTTGCTCCTGTTATAGTTGTTAAAACAAAGAAAAGGGGAAGTGTGGGGTGGATGTGCACCCCCCCTCAAAAGTCTTGAATGCTCTCATGCTCTTATGTTCTCATGTCTTTCTCATATTTTTCTGTCAATTCACAACATAACCTAGCAAGACAACAGCTTATCAAAAACAGAAGATTGACAATGGTAGAACAATCTGTCCATCACCCTACTCAAACTCCAAGACTCAAATATTTGGAACACATCAGTGGTAGAAATATGTGTGGTTTTAATTGAAATGGTTTTGAGTTGAATTGTTTATAGTGTTAAGTTGTAACTTTGTAACTTCTAAGCATCAAGCCTGTGACATGCTAGCCTGAAGGTTGGTGGTTTTGCCTAACAGCTCCTAGATGTGAACACTGCAGCTCCAGTGATACATGGGGCACACTACTGGCTGGGAGAGCTAAGTTTGTCACATTGAGTAGAAAGCCTCATTCAAATTAAAATCATGCTGTCTTTGTCATCCTATCTGCAAGGAGCCTGCAGAAGATAAAAAATGTTATAAATAAATTAATCAAATTTTATTAATAATAATTTTTATTAATAAATTTGCAAAAAAATAAGTTTTGGGACAGCTACAATTAAAGGCAACGCCGAGCTCAGGATCAGCACTGGGTGAACCCTGAACCAGTCTCTGCCACACTGATTCCCCCAAGCTCACCTCTGTCTGTTGGGGTGCTGGGTTTTTATACATTTTTTTCAGCCTGAGGCCATGCAGTCTCAGTTTTTATCTCTATGATGTGTTGTTACATATTTAGAATTTAGATGTTGAACTGCTGATGAGGTTTTCTGGGAAGAGGATTAGGTCTGAGTGGATTTTCGGGAAGCAGTCCTTGAAATGTAGAATTTTTCTGAGATTTTCCCAGAAAGGGATGGAGTCTGAGTGGTTTCTGGTTTTTTTCGGGAGACCGACATTAGGATGAACGGTCAACCAAATCGGTATCACGTGCTGATCACTGAATTATTAGTAGCTCGTCTCCTCTGAGTGGATCTGTCTCTGTCTTGGCGCTTCCTTTGTCTTTTTGCAAACAGTCCTGAGCTCTCTGTCGTCCTTGTGGCAATCTTTCGGTTGCTCAAGTTTTTTGCATTGTGCTCAAGTTAGCTTTTGTGCACTATACACGTGAATTATATCACAAAAAATACATATTACAATCCTTCCCCTTCTAATATTACTATTATAATTCACCAAAAAATTATCTTACTTAACAATTTTTCTTTTCATCACTGTATGCTTTTTTAATTTTGTTTCATCTTTCTTTACTTGGGCTTCAAATTTTGCCAGTATTGCTGCTGCCTTTCTCTGTTTTTCTCTTTCTCTTAATTCTAAAATTTTTGTTATATTTGAGGCTTTTTCTAATCTTCCTGTGGCCATTTCGGAGTGGGTAGGTAGGGCTGTGATCTGCATAGCTTGTACCACAGAGTGGATTAGTCGAATCAAACAAGGTATCAAGCAAGGCAAGAATACAATCCCAGCAATTGAACAAGCTAAAAAGAACATTAGTTTTTTCCATTTTGCACCATTGAATAAAAGGTCTTACCAAGAAGCTTGTAAGATTGCATTCCATTTTTGCACTGGTACATGGGCTACCTTTTTAATTTCGGCTGCTACATTTTTCATAGTATTTCTAAAATCATCAATTTCAACACAACATTCAGATTTATTGGATTTCTCACAGACTCCCCCTTCTTCAGCAAGTAGATAATCGAGAGCTATCCTGTTCTGGTAGACAAATGCCCTCATCTGTGAGTGTTGTTTTGCCAGTAATTTGAGGGCATCTGAGGTGTGGTTAGACACTATTTTTACTACTGCTTGTAACTTTATGAGCCTATTTAGGAGGTATACTGGGGTTCGGTATCCCCAACTCCCATCCTGGGCTAACGTTGCAGGACCATAATATTTTATTATTCTCTCTGCAGGCCACTCTTTATTTGCTCACTTCTGATTTCTTTCTGAAATTGGGGGTATTTTCCTGGTTTTTCTTTTTTCTCTGTTCAATGACTCATACAAAGGTGCCTCTAACAGATTGTTCTCGGTTTTCGGCAAGATGAAGAAGGAGGGTCTTATCATTCTTAGGGTGCACGAGCCTCTCCATCTATTTGGTAATTCGCTGTAGGCGTTTTTCTCACAAATCTAATACATACCACCTGGGGCATTCCATTTTATATCAGTGTTCTCGGCTTTGTCCCAATACCTCCTTAGGCTCTTTAGCAAATGGTAAGGATTGGCCCCAGCCTCCTTGTGCTAACATAATCCTACTGACTTAATCCATTCACAGTTTGTCTCATTTTCATGACTCCAATAACCAGCAGGAGCTTCTGGCTGCCAGACTTTAGTTTTTTTTTATTAAGAGTTTACTGTTAGCATGGATATACATGGGGTGTATCCCACTACTACAGTAAACTCCTTTCCTTCTCTGCTTATGCAGAGAGTTCTAATGATTCTTTCTTCTAAAACCCATCCTTCAGGTCTCGACACAGTTTTCAGAATTTGGATATCATCCCATTTTAGGAGTTGTTCTGGAGTCAATCTTTCACTTTTCCATGGTTATTTCTTTGCAGATTTTAATCCACTGCATATCTAACAGTTTGTCAGTCTCAATTCTATGGCAATTTCCTGCATGAGATCTATTAACAAATTTTTATCAATGCCGGTAAGCCCCACTCTTTATACTGTTTCTCTAACTGTTCATATTGTTCACTTAGAGTTTTCAGTCTTTCTTGTTCTACCCTTTTCTTTCTAGCTTCCGATTCTGGCCGTTTTAGTTCCATTGCAACCTGCTGCATCTTCTTTTCCGGATCTATCCTTTCACTATATTTTGAAAAACAGAAAGTTTCCTCGAACTTTAAACATATCTTTTCATCTTCATCTCTCAGCAGATTTAATACTATAGGCTCATTTTTTGAAAGTAATTTGTCTAGTTTCAAATTTTTTCTCACTCAGTAAGTCTTTCCATTCATTACACACATATCTAGTCTATTTTTATCATAGTGTCATGAATAAAATCTCTCAAGAAATCCACCCCGGTTAAAATACTGTGTTTAGTTATGTACAGTTAATGTTCTTATCCCATTTATAAACCTTGTTTGTTGTACCCCTTGTTTACTCCGATGGTTATTAGTAATGTTAATTACCAGTTTCTGAAGTGTTTTAAAGGTTCTTATGAGACATTCCTCTATCCCTTTCCCTTACTTCCTTGCTACTATGTAACAAAGCTGCTCCCATGGGGGCTGGGTCACACTAACAAAAGCAACCCATTAGAAAGGTATGCCATAGAACAAAGCAACTCCCATGGAAGCTGTGCCACACTAGAACAAAGCAACTCCCAGGAAGCTGTGCAACCAAATAATATGCAAATTAAGGCATGCAAGACACCAAAACAACGAGCTAACAGAGGAATAAAAGGACAAGGAAACATTCTAGCAAGCTATGATGAAAGATCATATTCCTGCATCACCATGACCTAAAGAGGACTGGAAAGGACTGACCACCCTAGACAATGAGCCAGAACAACAGGCCTCCTGGCTACTCTCATGAGGATGGAAGCCCCAGCTCTGCAGTATGTACTGCAAAGCTGAATTGTGCCTCCCTCTTGGAGCTGCCAGTGTGGGAACGGCTGTGGTGCAAGCAACTCCTCGGGCCCCCCACCCCAAGACCTGAATCTTAATAAAGGCATAAAACAGGAGTCTTGTCTCCTGGCCAATTTCTTTCAATAGCATAAACTGTTACTTGGAAATACGATACAAAGGTAGACTCTTTCTTACCTCCAATCCAGACTGTCCGATTGCAGTGTTGACAGATCGGGATTTTTGATGCTTACTTAGTATCTCGTTGTTGTCTCACATGTACCTGGCTTTGTTCTTTTTTCGCTTTTATCTTAAAATGAGAGCTGTTAACTGTGTAGTACTTTGGTTTGGTTTTATCTGGGTGTTCGGGGTTAGGTGTCCTTCTTTTAGTTCTATTAGTTACCTGTGGAATTTTTACCCCATTAGTTACGGGGAAAACCTAACTGCAGGTACTTGGTGGATACTTGAAGAACACAAAGAGTTTGGCCGGGCCCGGGAGGGAAGGGGGCAGGAAAAGGGGAGGGAAGGGGGCAGGAAAAGGGGAGGGTGGGGACAGTTTGGCGGGCTTCTTCAGCTTCGGAGAAGAACACTTTGGGCGCAGAGCTGTTGCAGTAGGCAGAAGGGAATTTCGCCATCACCCAGATGGAGCTGCTGCTTCTTCTCCTTCTCCCCTCTTCGTTGCTGGGCCTCGCACCCCCTGTCCTGCCGGGACATGTGGCAGTGCCAGCAACCACCGCAGAGCTGCTGATACACCTCAGCTACCGGCCCGGGATCTCTGCTCATTCCTGCTGTTCCAGCTGAGTGTTTATCAGAGCCCTGCAGGAGCACTGGGACTGCCCACCTGAGGGGGTTTGTGAAGCAAAGCCTCTCCTCCATCCCTTCCCGTCTCAGCCGAGAAGGCTGTCACAGGGTCCCTGGTTCTGTTTTCTTGCTAGCGCTGTAGTTATTGTTGTTTGTTTGCCTGGTTATACTAGTAAAGAACTGTTATTCGTATCCCCAGATCTCTGCCTGAAAGCCCCTTGATCTCAGAATTATAATAATTCGGAGGGAGGGGGTCTACATCTTTTCATTCCAAGGGAGGCTCCTGCCCTCCCTAGCAGACATCTGTCTTCTAAAACCGAGAAAAATTCTAGAGAATTTCTGAGTTTAAGAGAATACGTTTCCAATCTTTTTATTACAAATGTTGCCAGTTTCCCTGATTAAACACTCAAAATTCAACATTTGTTGAACAGAAATCAAAAATTCTAAAATTTTACTGACAAATGACAAGAAAGAAAGCCCTCCTTCCTATTAAACAGTAGAGAAGACATAGGAGCCTCAAAAAGGTTTGACATCAGAGAACCACAGAAAGAATAGACAAACTAAAATATTGTCCTCTAATATGTACAGTGGAATTCTGAAGGTGTCAATGGGCTTCTCCACAAAATCTGAGAAATTAAATTGGTCAAGAGGGCTAAATTTATTCTTGAATGTTCCCTCTTTCCCAGTTTCAGGCTCCCTTAAAGCTCTTTCAACACAGATTTTGGCAGCTTTATGTTTGAAGACTGAACAGTGCTGAAAAAGAATGTTTTAACCTCTATAGATACGGAAAAACTGCCATAATCTATGCTGCAAGAGGAAAAATTAATAACACAAGACATTTGGTACATTATTCAAGACCATCAGGTCAATGATGTCATTCTAGCAAGACATCAAGACCTCTTTGTCAACAATGTATAGCAACTGACCTTAGGAATTTGATGCAGTAGTATGATACAACATTTTATACACCTTTTCACCTGTCTTGATTTTGGCTGGAATAGAGTTTATTTTTTTTTTCTTAGTAGCTGCTACAATGCTGTGTTTAGGATTTGGTATGAGAATAATGTTGATAACACACTAATGTTTTGGTTGTTGTTAAGTAGTGCTTACCTGAAGTCAAGGACTTTCCAGTGTCTCACGCTCTGCTAGTGAAGAGGTGCACAAAAAAACTGGGAGGGAGCATAGCCAGGACAGCTGACCCAAACTGGCCAAAGAAATATTTCACATCATAGAATGTCATGCTCAGTATATAAACTGTGGGAGCTACACAGAACAGGTGCCAATAACAGTTCACGGATGGGTTTGGCATGTCATCAGGTGGTGAGAAATTGTATTGTGCATCACTTGTTTTTCTTGGGTTTTATCTGTCTCCCTCTCCTTTTTATTACCATTATTATTATTATATTTTGTTTCAATTATTAAACTGTTCTTATGTCAACCTACAGGTTTTACTTTTTTGTTCCTGATTCTCCTCACCAACCCACCAGGATGGGGGGGTAAGTTAGAGAGTTGTTGTGTAGTATTTTGTTGCTCCTTGGGGTTAAACCATGATATCACCATACTTAAAAGATGTTTCTGAAGTCAGAATTTATAACATTCATCAACACTAGGTTGTACTAGTCAATGTGCACATGGCCACAATAATCACACCAATAAAAGCAGCCTATACTTTTTGGAGAAAGTTATATATTTTAATACAAAAACCAAGATTAATCTCTCATATACTCACTAAACATTTGCATTAAAGTAATGAGATGTTAGAAAACTTACCAAATACTTGATTTCCATGCACTGAGAATAAAATTAAATTTTACACTTCACAAAATTGTTGGGTTTTTATTTTATGAATCCTCTAAAGGAAGGACAGTCTTGAAGAAAATGCAGCAGATGTAGCCTTTAAAATTCTAGTTTCTTCATACAAGCCAAAGAAAGTTCCTGTGAGTCAAGTTAGACCCTCTATCCCTCAGCCTTTTCATACCAAGAAAAAGAGTCTAAGCCTTTTAGGGAAAAACATGGGGTTTAAGCCATGCTCGTACAACACCCATGATGCCATTTCTGGCTCTATCAAACTGTAGAGCTAACCTTTCAGGTTATTTTCTGTATGTTCTCTACCTACCACAGTGAGGAACAGCTTCAGACTCCAGGACTAATAGATCGGTGCTACACAAACAAACTGTTCAGTCAAAAAGTGAGTTTCACTTAATTTTAAAAGTGGCCTAAAACTAACATCTACTGCCAAAATAATCATGGTGGTGATAGTAAAAGGTTCTAAAATCTTAGAAAATTCAGAGACTTAGAAAGAAAGTTAGGTTTGGAAAGCCCTGGGAAAAGTAGGCCCTGAGAAATGTTAGGCCTTGTGCTTGTTAAAGATCAGGTCAAACTGCACCTGTATAGTCAGTATATGATAAATGATACAATTGTTAGATGTGATTAGATATAATTATTGTTTAAAGAACATGAGGAACAATGTTAGGGGGCTAGGGGGGATCATGAGAAATCCATGCTTGGGTAAAAACAATGCTTACAATAGAACAATGTAAGTTTAATAATTAATATGTAAGTTGTATAACAATAGAGTATAAAACATGTTCAACTCAAAACCAAATCGGGTCAGATTTGGGTATGTGTAGCCCTGACACCCAGAGCTCTTCAATAAAGCACCTTCATATAATCATTCGTGATTATGTGTGTTCCTGAACGCTAACAGTGGGATACATGAAGCTAACTGTAAGAGACGGTCCAAAGTTTCCCTGATCTGCCTCACGACTGTCACAAGAACAGAGACCGAGTCCCTGAAGACCCCAAGGGACTTTGTGCAGGGGTTCTGGCCTGTTTGTGGTGGGTGCTTGCTAAGTGATTGTTTGAAAGTGTGCTTGACCTGACACCTGCTTCCCACAGCAACAGGTCTCACCACAATAGTGATTGTTTGCAGGTGTGTTTGCTGTGCTGCCACAGTACATTGCCTTAATTCCTGCTGGTGAGCAGGGACTTGTAAAGAGTGACCTGCTCTGTACCTTACACCTGCTTCTCAGAGCAACAGGTCACACCACAATAGCCGATAAATCTCCCCTCCTTTTGGCCAACTGCCCCTCACCTTGAAACAGACTATAAAAGTGACTTTTCCAAGTTACTTTCTGAGAGAGATCTCCCCATGGAAGAAGACACCAGCGACCCTGTATTGTCTGTAGGTAGTTATAACCCCTCCTTTTTTTTCTCTCTTTACTTTGCCTCTTTATCCCTCTCTCTCTCTCTCCCTCTCATCTATCACATAACCCATGATGTTGTCACTAAAATAAAGATGCATTATTGCTGTTGTGATTTAAACTGAAATCCCTTGGTGTCCTTTTTGCACTGAGATCAAATGAACCTCTCACAACTCCCGCTTGTGCTAGCAGATCACGACACTAACCTAAAAGGCTTATCATTTAAATGTTTCAGACATTTCCTGTTGTCAGAAAGTAAAAACTATCGATAATTTTCATGCTTTATTTTAAAACAAAGGAAAAAGTATTCATTGTAGAGAATCACAAATTAAAGAAGACCATCCAATATCTGAGTGTATTTGTCAATTCTGCTCATTAAGAAAACATATAAAACTTTGACCAACATTTCCAAAAACTCACCTTGAATTTCAGGAGAGAATCGAGCTGAATGGCGAGACACAAAAAGTTTTAGTTCTTGATCCAAGTTGCATTCAATCAAACTTGTATCCCATGATCGGATTCCTAAAATTTAAAATGCAAAACATGTCTACCCTGATATATGAGCACTCTTTTAATTGATTATTTCTCCATTTACACTAATGACATTTGCATATTCCTAAATTCTAAAACCAACCTCTACTCCTTTTAAGCTATGCAGCTATCCTTTGCAAAGTGCTGAGCACTCACAAAAAGCACTCTGGATAGCAATCAGTCACAAGCAAGAGGAAATCTGCCTTTCCAAAAGGTAACAATCATTCAAGGCCCCTGATTTATGACTGCTGGTTCCAACATCTTAATAGCCCCACTATGAGATGTCCTGGAATTTACTTTAAAATAGCAATACACTGTTTTCTAAAACTGAAAAGACTGAATCACTCAGGGGATATGTTAGCCTTACTGCAAGACAATTGTATGAGAAAAAAAAAGACAACATGTAGCATGTTGCAAATTATTATTTAAATACAAAATATTAAATTTCTGACTTCTTCATTCAAAAGTTTTGAAGCATTCCATATTTAAATTAAAATTTAAGTGATCTGTTATTAATCTAATATCAAAATCCTAGTTTTAAGACTTTAAAATGCTATGCTTGATCTTTTTTCTTTAAAAAAATAAATCTCATTATTCACTACCACTTTTCCCTCAGCTACTTAGAAAGTGAAACACTTGGCACATATATGATCATAAAATGCATTTCTCTGAAATGTATTTTTAAGGACTGAAATTTGAACAGAAAAAAAATAAAAATCACTGTAACCAAAATGCAAATTTATAGTTTCCTACCATAACATTATGATGACTAATTAAAAAAAAAACCAAAAAAACCCACCAAAACCTACAACAAAGTAACAGAACATGTTTTAAGATTTTTCTTTTTAAAAAAAATAAAGTCTCTCAGACTTCAGGCAAGCAGACTTTAGTCTCTTCAGGGACCTGCTTGTTAAGAGTACCATGGGATAAGGCCCTGGAGGGAAAAGGGGCCCAAGAAAGCTGGTTGATATTCAAGGATCACCTCTTATGAGCTCAGAAGCAATGCATTCCAGAGAAGAGGAAGTCAAGCAAAAATGACAGGAGCCCTGTGTGGATGAACAAAGCTCCTAGAAAAACTCAAACACAAAAAAGACAACAGAGGATGGAAGCAGGGACAAATAGCCTGGGAGGAATACAGAGAGATTGTCTGAGCAGACAGGGATCATGATGGTTAAGAAAGCTAAAGCCCTGAGAAAATTAAACCTGGTCAGGGATGTAAAGGGCAACAAGGAAAGCTTCTATAGGTACACTGATGATAAAAGGAAGACTAGGGAAAGGGCGGACCCTCTCTGTAAGGAAACAGGAGACCTGGTAACCCAACATATGGAAAAGGCTGAGATACTGAATGATGGTTTTATCTCAAGTCTTCACTGGCAAGTGCTTCAGCCACATTGCCTGACTCACAAAAGGCAAAGGCAGGGACTGGGAGAATGAAGAACCAACTGCTGTAGGAGATGATCAAGTTCAGGACCATCTAAGGAACCTAAAGGTGCACAAGTCCATGGAACCTGATGATGAGATGCTTTCATGGGTCCTGAGGGAACTCATGGATGAAGTTTCTAAGCCACAACCCATCATATTTGAGAAGTCCAGTGAAGTTCCCATTGACTGAATAAAGGGGAAACATAACCCCCAATTTTAAAAAGGGAAATAAGGAAGACCTGAGGAACTACAGGCCAGTCAGTCTCTTCTCAGTGCCCAGCAGGATCATAGAGAAGATCCTGCTGGAAACTATTAAAAACGAGATTCACTTAATAAATTATAAAAAGAATTTAATATAAATAAAAAGACAATTAGGAGACAAAAGAAATAAAGCAAAGGGTTAAAACGGCCGGGTGCCCTGGCGGGTTGCCAGGAACACACCTGGTATCTTGGGAACACTCTTTTTATCCCCTCCTGCTGTGAGGATTTTATGCATATTCAAAACATGTCCCCTCCCTAGTTCCGCCTTCTTAGAATATGCTTTTGCACAATTTTTATTTTCTGCTGGTCAGCACTATTTTTGCTGGTCATCATTATTTTTGCTGATCACCATTATTTTGAGTCTGGTTTCCTTTCTTCTGCAAATGGTCATTGTTGATAAAAGTCCGGGCCTCTTATCCTTCCTTTGAGGGCAGCTGAGCTTCACATCTTCTGCTGATAACAGATTGGGCTTTATTGTTTTCCTGATAAGCAGCTTGGGCCCCACTGTCTTTGCCCTCTGGGGTTTTTTTGCTTTGTACCTAGGAAATTCTTTTAAGCTTAAAACTTGTTAACAAGAAAAAAAGTACATACATAGCTAAAAAGTATTTCACATATAATATTCATCTTAATACCTGCAAAAGCCAATATCACAATATAATTTATAACAAAACTATGCTCATGCAAATGGAAAATAAGAAGGTGATTGGTGACAGCCAAAATGGCTTCATTAAAAGCAAATAGTGCCTGACAAATTTGGTGGCCTTCTGCCATGGGGTTACAGTGTTGTTGCATAAGGGAAGAACAACTGACTTTACCTGGACTTTTGCAAAGCATTTGACGCTGTCTGACGCAATATTCTTGTCTCTAAACTGTAGAGACATGGATTTGACAGATAGACCACCCAGTGAATAAGGAATTGGCTGAATGGTTGCACTCAAAGAGTTGTGGTCATTGGCTCAATGTGCAGTGGAGACCAGTGACAAGTGGCATTCCCCAGGAGTTGGTATTGGGACTGGAGCTGTTTAACATCTTTGTCAGTGACATGGACAGTGGGACGGAATGCACACTCAGCAAGTCTGTCAATAACATGAAGCTGTGTGGTACAGTTGACACGCTGGAGGGATGGGATGCCATCCAGAGGGACCTTAACAGGGTTGAGATGTGGGCCTGTGCAAAGCTCATGAAATTCAAGAAGGCAAAGTGCAAGGTCCTGCGTGTGGGTCAGGGCAATTCCAAGCAGAAATACAGGCTGGGCAGATAATGGGTTGAGAGCAGCCCTGAGGAGAAAGACTTGGGGGTGTTGGTTAACGAGAAGCTCAGGACTTAGCAGGGCAGATTGATAGAGCTTTAAAGTAGATTGGAAGGGGGGAAAGGGACAAAACCAGGCCTGCCAGTGATAAGCAATGGAACATGTCAAAATTTGAGGGACTGAGTACTAATGAGATCCTTCATTCTGCTCCATGAGTTGTTGGCTACACTGAACTGCACTTGAAATGTTTCTACACTGCCATGAACAGCATGAGGAACAAGCAAGAGGAGCCTGAAGCCTTGGCCCAGTCCTAGAGATATGACACCATTGGCATAAGCAAAATTTGGTGGGATGAGTCTTGTGACTGGTGTGCCATGATGGATGGTTACAGGATCATTAGGAGGGATAGGCAGGGCAGGCAAGGTGGGGGAGGGGCATCATATGTAATGGAGGGGCTGGAATGTATGGACATTGGGAAGAATGGGTTAAAAGCAGAAGACTGGTGAGGCAGATTGCAAATAGATCAAGTGACCTTGCAGCTGTGAATTTCTCTAGATAAGCCTGTGTGAAAAGCAGGCCAATGATCCTCTCTAGCATGGACTGAGTTTAATGGTGCCTGTGTCTCCACTTGAATGCTTCTGCCTGGGTTTTGCTTTGGGGATCACCCAGTTAGTGAGATAACAGCTATAAATTGATTCTTTGTGTTCTAGCCATGAGTTTGTGGTTGTTCTGTCTGCCTGCCCATGTCAACTCATACAAGAGCATGCAGTTGGTGATGGCATGTGGTTGAGAGCCTTTGGGTAAGGATTAAGGGACAAACATATATAATGGATGTCATTGTGGGAGTCTACTATGGGCCACCCAGCCAGGACCAAAAAAACCAATGAATTAGTCTAGTCATTAGTGGTGTTTTGCAGGGCTCTATCTTAGGCCAGTGCTCTTAATTGTCTTCCTAAATACTAAGTTTGCCAATGACACTGAATTGGGAGGAGCTGCTGACTCCCTCGAAGGCAGAGAAGCCCTGCAGAGGAACTGTAACAAATTAGAGGGCTGGGCAATCCCCAACATTTAACAAAGATGAGTGCCAAATTCTGCATCTGGGATGGGACAACCCTGGATATACGTACAGACTGGGGAATGACAGTCTGGTGAACAGCCCTGCAGAAAGGGATCGGGGGTCCTGGTCAATGGCAAGTTTAATATGATTCAACAGTGTGCCCTGACAGCCAGGAGGGCCAACCATATTCTGGGATGTATAAAGCAGAGCATCGCCAGATGGTCAAGGGAGGTGATGGTCCCACTCTACTCTGCATTGGTGTGGCCTTACCTTGAATTTTGTGTGCAGCTCTGGTGACTGCAATATAAGAAAGAATAAACTATTAGAGAGCATCCAAACCAGGGCAACAAAAATGGTGTAGGGCCTTGAGGAGAAGCTGTATGAGGGGCGGCTCAGGTAACTTGGTCTGTTCAGCCTGGAGGAGACTGAGGGGGAGACATCATTGGCAGTCTACAATTTCCTTGTGGGAAAAAGAGAAGGGCCAGACACATCTCTTCTCTGTGGTGACCAGTGACAGGACCTGAGGGAGTGGCCTGAACTTGTGTCAGGGGAGGTTTAGGTTGGATATTAGAAAAAAGTTTTTCACCCAGAGGGTGGTTGAGAACTGGAACAGGCACTCCAGGGCAGTGGTCACAGCACCAAGCATGACAGAGTTTGGACAACAGTCTTGGGCACATGGTGTAACTCCTGGTGATGGTGCTGTGTAGGGTTGGGAGTTGGACTTAATGATCCCTGTAGGTCACTTCCAATACAGCTTATTCTGTGATTCTGCAATTCTTGTCATCCATGTGCTTAGAGATGGCCTCCAAAATGAGGTGCTCTAACACCTTTCCAGGGATTGATGTGAGGCTGTCTGGCTGGTAGTTCCATGGGTACTCTTTCTTGCCCTTTTTGAAGACTGGGGTGACATTTGCTTTCTTCCAGTCCTCAGGCACCTCTCCTGATCATCATGACCTTTCAAAGACGATTGTGAATGTCCTAGCTATAGCATCCACCAGCTCTCTCAGCACTTGTAGATGCATCCTGTCAGGGCCCATGGAGTTGTGGATGACAAGCTTGCATAGGTATTCTCTAATCTAATCCCCCTTGACCCAAGAGTCTTTCTTCCAAGATTCACAGAATCACAGAATGGTTTGGGTTGGAAGGGACCTTAAAGATAATCTAGTTCCAAGCCCTCTGCAATGGACAGGGACACCTTCTGCTAGACCAGGTTGACCAGAACTCCATCCAGCTTGGCCTCCAGGGATGTGGCATCCACAATGTCTTTGAGCAACCTGTTCCAGTGCCTTACCACCCTCACAGTAAAGAATTTCTTCCTAATATCTAATCTAAACCTACCTTCTTTAAGTTTAAAGCCATTCCCCCTTGTCCTGTCACTCCATGCTCTTGTAAATAGTCTCTCTCCATCTTTCTTGTAGGCTCCCATCAGGTATTGTAAGGCCACAATTAGGTCACCCCAAAGCCTCCTCTTTTCCAGGCCAAACAGTCCCAATTCTCTCAACCTTTCCTTGTAGGAAAAGTGCTCCATACCTCATCATCTTGGTGCCTGTCCTCAGGACTCACACCAACAGGTCAATGCCCTTCCTATACTGGGGACCCCAGAGCTGAATACAGTACTCCAGGTGGTGTCTCATGAGAGCAGAGGGGCAGAATCAAGTCCCTTAACCTGCTGGCCACGCTGCTTTGGATGCAGCCCAGGATGTTGCTATATTTTATATATTAGCAAAGGCCTGTATGCACAAACCAGCCTTTGAACTAAGTCGTAATATTAAGGGCTAAAGTCCTTGAAACCTTCATGCAGAAGAGAGAGTAAAGCAAAACAATATCCCTGTGTGTAAGAGGAAAAATGTAAACTGTGTGTGTTAGCCAATAGTAGCTCGTTCTGCTCGCAAACCCTGTAGAACCCTATAAAAGTGTGCTAAAGATAGAAATAAACTGGCATTCACAATTACTTCTGTGAAGACTGGTGAACAGCTCGGGGGTCTTCTCAATATTTGGCGCTCCGACCAGAGACACCCTGCGGGCAGAAGGACTCTGGAGTCATCGGAGTGGATCTGGGCTCGACATCGAGGGCTTGGATCGGCACCAAATAGGCAGCCTGAGCGCGGTGAGACGCGGAGCGGTTAGACGTGGAAGTAGGGCTGCTGGGGGGGGGCCCAGAGGCAAGGGCGTGTGTAGAAGGGTCGCAACCTTCCCCCTTGCGGGTGCTGTCATGGATGTGGAATTTGCGGCAGTAAATCAACTGCTTCTCAGCATCCTCGTTAAACGAGGCGAAGCAGCCCAGGAAAGGGACCTGGATACGCTCATTATATGGGCTAATTGTCTTGGGCATTTGCAGTGCTCACTGCTTCTTGCGGGGCAAGAACGGACTGATTTATCGGCTCTGATATGGGAAACGGCAATTACGGAAAAGAGCAAGGACACTGTGCTTCTCGGTCGAACTTGGCAGATTGTAATTAATACCTTAAAAAACAGAAAAGTGAGATATGCTGAGGATGTGAGCCCTGTAATTCTACCTGCGTCACAGCGGCAGATGCCTTTACCTCCCACTGCTGGGCAAGCTCTCCTATCTATATTGCCCATGGAGAGAGGGAGGGAGAGTTAGGAAAAAAAAAAAAAAATAATGAGAAAAAAGTTCCACAGGGAACGCTGAAACAACGAACAGAATCTGTTCAGTTATGGCAGGATGTGATACATCCAGAACTATTTGCTTCGTTTTTGGAGTTACTTTTAGCACTACAACCTTATTTAAGTTCCATCTTTACCACCCTGGAAGAAAAGAAGCCAAATTTAAATTGGTTTCCACCCGAACCAGGAAGATATGAGGGAGCGAGGTGAGCTCAGGGAACAAAGGCACCCTGGGGGTAGAAGCAGCGCAAGAAAAGTTCCAAGGCCTCTGATCGCCGTTGTTAGCACCTGGCCGTGAGAGACTTTTCGTGTAAAATCGCCTGCTTTTGCATAATCATGCCCTTTTTTCCTTTATCAGCAAACAACAAGAGAGATTGAGAGAAAAAACTGCATTTGTTAAAGTTAACTTTGTGAGGCTTTTTTTTTCTTTCTCTCCGTTTTTCCTCGCTGCGAGAGTATGTGGAGAATGTGAAGAAAGATAAGAGCAGAGCTGCAGCAGCAGCAGAGTGGGCAGTCCACCCCCCCGCTCCCTCTCTCGGGGGGGGGCACTGGGATGGTGCCTGGTTTGTTGCAGAGTCGTGATTTATTGGGTTTTCAGAGTGTTTTTGTATACCCTTTTAGAGTTAATTTTGTGTTTTAAGTAATTATGAGTTTATGCAATTGCAGTTTTTAGAGTTTTATTAGAGAAATTATTGTGGTTCTTTGAAAGTTAAGAAAAGAAAAAAGAAAAAAAAAAAAAAAAGTGTTTAAGGTGAATACTAACAGAAGTTGCCTTGCAATAACTAGTTTTAGAATCCAAGGTTAAAACATGATGTGATTTATAGCTTTTAGGAAAACCTTCTTCCAATTAATGTTATCTACAGAAGAGATTTGTGGTTTAAAAGATAATTAGTTAAGAGAACTTTACTGTACAAGACAAAGTTAAGTTAAGGTATATATTATCCATTTGCTTGCTTTTTCCACAATTTTAATAAGGAAATTTTAATGTGAGTCCTTTGCTATATAAACACATATAACTGCATATTTACCAATTTGGATTTTAGGTTTTAGTTTAAAAATTGGACTTAATGTTTTTGAAAAGTGCTACAAAAGCTGGATGGCAACTTGCCAAATCCCATGTTGTTGTTGTGGTTTTTCTTTAGAAAAACTGCACCTTAACATCCTAACCAATTTAAACATATACTAGGCAAATTTTTATTATGAATAAGTATTTTTAGTAACATTTGCAATTATTGTGGGTTATTTTCAAAGCTAGATGACATAGAATTATGATGTGTTTGCTACATCTTTATAATCTTTATAGTGAATTTATGTTATTGTTATATTGTGTTTAAAAGGTATATATTAAACTTTTAGTTGCTTTTTTGTAGTAACAGAATAAAATTAAGTTATGTTTTCATTTAATATAGATTAAGTGTTAATAGAATTAAGGATAGTCAAGTTTTATAATGTTTAGGCTTGAATGCTTTTAAGTTTTCTAACTTAGATATTCTTTTAAGGTTAAGTTTGTTATTTCCTTTTGTCATATATAATTATTGTGGAGTTCAGAACAGTTTGCTATGCTGTAAGCATCTCATAGCTGCTACTATTGAGAACCTTGTTTTAGAAATGAGTTAAGAGGCATCTTTCCAGTTTAAAGCCTAAGGCCTTGGCCAAGCCTTGACTTTACCTGGATAGAATGTTTGCCAACAGATCCAGATATTTTCTGTCTCAAAACTGTATTTGAGTCACTTTTTGACTCAACAATTTGACCCTATTAATATGACAGCTGGATCAATTTTGAAGTGGGCTTGGAGAGTCATTTTCCGGAGGTGATGATCCAATCCTTCACTGATTTTTGTTTCTGTTTGTTTGCTAACTATGGGATGCTGGTGCAGTGTTTTAGTAATTAATAGCAGTTTTATATTATATATGTTATTAATAATGTTTAAGATTTAATTGATTTTTAACTAGTATAAGTTCTTATTAATTGTGTATATGGTTTTGTGTTGATGTTGTTGCTTATAACAGAAGTACATCTCATTTTTATTTTTTTTTAAGAAAAAACGGGGGAAAATGGATGCCCCACAAGCATTTAATTAGTATAATTTATTAACTTCAAGGAGAGAAGTGTCTGTGTTTTGTTGGCAGGTTCAAAAAGGTCACCAGTCCATCTGACCAGACTGTGTGCCTCTGAACACACGAGATCCAGTGAACAGAGATGTCATCACACAGCCGTGGTACTCCAGCCATGGATCAGAAGTGGACCTGTCAGGACACAGTTGTGTCTGAACACTATATAGACAGTTGCCAACAGAAATTTTATGTTGTTATTATGATGTTGTGTCTCTACCAATTTTTCAGGTATCCTTTGTTTTAAGATTTAGAAGGATCTGAAGAACCACTTGAACATCAAAGCCCTCAGTCACCGATCAACTGCCAGCTGACATCACGAGAGCAGTGAACGTTCCAGGACTGAATCGTGCTGGAGAAATTCTGTAGAAGATCTTAGAAGTGTAGAGACTCCATTTAATTGTATATAAAGTAAATTGTAGTTGTGTGCTTACCCTTTCAGCAAATTGCTTTCACGCTTAGACTACATATATACCAGAGCACCTGTGTTAAAAGTAGTTAGATAATAGTTTAAGTATTTAGCTTATATAGTAATTGTTATGTTAGTATAAAGTATAAGTATTCCCTCTTTAAGAGGTAGTGTAAGCATCTTTGAAAGTTCATTTAACGATTGAAGTTCTAGCTGTGAGTTTGCAAATATGGTGTCATTTACATGGTAAAATGCTTATGGTAATTGTGTTGTGTATAGTCATGACCAACTGTCTGCTAACTAACATCCAAAAGTGACAGAATATATGGGTCACTCTGGCACATTGAACTGGCCAAAGGTCAATGTGTTTGAGCCTAGCCACCCCTGGAGATCCTTTCGCACCTGTCTCACAGGAGTCCCTGAATGGGATCCTCAAGCATTTAAAAGTTTAATTAGTAATGAGACTCAACTGAATCGATTGGCAATGTTGCAAGAGTGCAGTCGCACTGCTGGCTTCACATTAAGACAACTTGAAGCCTGTTAGCAAGCAAAAATTACCAAAGTTCTTAATGTTACAACCCTCAGAAGAATTAAATTTGTTAAGTTCCACCAATACCTCAGGTGGATGGATAATGTTTGAACCCCCGACAAAAAGTCATTCTAACAAAGTAATGCAGCACTGGGTTGCAGTCAACCCTATAGCTGATCTCGTTACTACCATTGAAAGTAAAGCCTTTATTCGTGGTGCAATCTCACAGGACAATTACCAAAGTGATTACCTAGTTCCATATTCCTAATCTGTGGAGATAGAGCATGGAATTAGATTCCTGCTAATCCACATGGAAGACCCTGTTATCTTGGGAAACTTACTTTGTTCCACCCAAGCTTACATCAATTGTTGAATATAGCTAGCAAAGTGAAGAACATCAAACAGTCAAGGCGAAGCCTGAATGAATTAAAGTTTAGCAACTCTAAAAAGGCTCGCCTGTTAGACTAAGGAAGAATTGAACTTAACATCCACAATGTTAAGTGAGCTTTCAGCCGATGTGAGTAGTGTATATTATGCAGTACTATGAAATCAAGTTGCAATTGACTTTTTGCTCTTAGCACAAGGACATGGTTGTGGAGAGCTTGAAGGCATGTGCTGCTTGGATCTTGCTGATCATTCAGCTTCCATCCATGAGCAACTACAACAGCTACAGGATGGGTTGCATGCCCTGAAAGAAGATAGTGATCCCATTGGAAATTGGTTCGCCAGCTGGGGCATCACTAGATGGTTGAAGTCTCTTATGCTAGAAGGGGGACGGACTTTACTTATAATGTTAATTGGGATGACAGTCTAAGTTGTATGTTATCTTATCCAAAGCCTGGTTTGTGCAAAAAGAGAAAGGGGGATTTGTTGCTATATTTTATATATTAGCAAAGGCCTGTATGCACAAACCAGCCTTTGAACTAAGTCGTAATATTAAGGGCTAAAGTCCTTGAAACCTTCATGCAGAAGAGAGAGTAAAGCAAAACAATATCCCTGTGTGTAAGAGGAAAAATGTAAACTGTGTGTGTTAGCCAATAGTAGCTCGTTCTGCTCGCAAACCCTGTAGAACCCTATAAAAGTGTGCTAAAGATAGAAATAAACTGGCATTCACAATTACTTCTGTGAAGACTGGTGAACAGCTCGGGGGTCTTCTCAATAGCAGGATACAATTTGCTTTCTGGGCTGTGAGCACACACTGCTGGGTCATGTCCAGCCTCTCATCCACCAGCACCTCCCAAGTCCTTCTCACCAGGACTGCTCTCAATCTCTTCATCCCCCAGCCTGTATTAATAGCAGGGGCTACTCTGACCTGGGTACAGCACCTTGCACTTGGTCTTGTTAAACCTCATGAGATTCCCATGAGCCTACTTACCATGCTTGTCCAAGTCCCTCTGGATGACATCTTGTCCTTCAGGTGTGTCAACTCCACCACTCAGCTTCATGTCATCAGCAAATTTGCTGAGGGTATGCTTGATGTCTTTGTCTATGTCATTAATGAAAATATTAAATAACACTGTGCTGGAGTCAGAGGCACGGAGTGTGTGCCCTTATCTCTGATACCTGGCTCTGACATCCAAGAAAACACTGAATTTCATATAACATCCTGAAAACAACTGTTAAAGTTAAATAGAAAAACTAGGAGTGCAAGTGTGTAAATTAGAGAGTTTTCTTAAGTCACTGGGTGAAAAAGTTAAAGTTTGGAGTTAAACTAGTTTCAGAAATAAGAGGCAAGATGGAGGAATTAAGGCATTGTCTCTTGTCCTTCTAGAGGATTTTGGGTAGTAGTAGGTGATTGGATAAAGAATGCCACAGTGCAGCACACAGGTGTTGGGTCATTGGGTCACTAAGAAAAGTAATTTACTTGGCATTTGTTAGTTGGGTAAATGAACATATAAAAAACCTTGAAGATCTTTGTTAGCCATTTTTGAACCTTTCTATTGAGAGGAATGACAGGTTTGTCTTTACAAACAAGCTGTGGGTCAGTTGATAAGATGTAGCTATCAGTGAGAGATGACAGAAACAATGGGATGGATTCCAGTAGAAGATCAAAGGGTCACTGAAAGAACACTATGAATTCCATAAAAGTTAAGAAGGGATTATGCATTGGGGGGGGGGGGGGGGGGGGAAGGTATCGCCACTGGTATCAGGCGTTCCGGGAAGCCTGTACCTCTCAAGTACCTCAGCCTATGGGGAAAGAGAGAAGGGACAAGCGGCCGGGAATTAGGATAAAAGGGAGGCTGTACCCTCCAAAAATTTGAGAGACCCCAGGGGAATGCCCCATGGCCTCTCCCTTTATTCGAATAAAGTAAAAGGACTCCTCTGTCTCCTTTTTGGACATAAACCTCTGGTGTTTGTGGATTAATTTTCCTGACACTATCTTAGTGCACGTAGCTCCTTGTATGCACGTAATGCAGATAAAAGAAGAATAAACAACCAAGTCCGAACAAGAGAAAACTGACTCTCTCCCATCAATCTCAGTCCAAGGGGGAAAAGAACCTAACCACAAATGTCCCATCAGGACAACACTGGTCCCAATATGGAACCCTGAGGCACAGCACTGAGCCATTGACCACTACCCTCTAGATTCCTTTACCCTGGTCTCCTGTGTGAAAGATCCTTGATAGTATTCTAAGCTTGACATGAAGAAATAATGTGCGCTTGCAACCCAGAAAACCAACTGCATCCTGGGCTGCATCAAAAGAAGTATGATCAACAGGTTGAGAGAGGTGATTCTTCCCATCTGCTCAGCTCTTATGAGACCTCCACCTGGTGTACTGTGTCCCACTCTGGGGCCTCCAACATAAGAAGGTCCTGTTGGACTGGGTCCAGAGGAAGGCCACGGAGATGATCAGAGGGCTGGAGCACCTCTCCTATGAGAAAAGACGGAGAGTTAGAGTTGATCAGCCTGGAAAAGGTTCTGGGAAGATCTGGCTACAAGAGAAGCCAGTTTGGATGGATCTCTGAACAACCTGGTCTAGTGGAAGGTGTCCCTGCCCATGGCAGCGGGGTTGTAACTACATGATCTTTAAAGTCCCTTCCAACTCAAACCATTCTATGATTCTATGATTTTTTTTCTAGTTTTCTTCCTTTGTTTTGAAAATAATGAGCAAACAGTTTCACTACTGGTAAATCCAAACACTGCAGTGATTTTGAACACCAATGTTATAGTGATTTTTTTCTTTTTTCCCTAAAGTAATGTCATTAAACATACACAAATTAGCTGGCAAATGCATAAGGGATTGCACGTGAGGAATTGTCCAGTGGCCCCTCCTCACATTCCTGAGCATGTTTTTGCATTAAATTCTTTAGTTAAGTCACTTTGGGTTTTGGTACCTTTCAGGTACAGAAATGCTTCAAGAGCTGTGTGGTCAACCCTTTACCATGAGACTAGCAATAATATTTCTTCTCATAACTCTTGTCAGGATTTTAGGCTGCAAACCTTATTGTTAACACTGCCCCTCATGCTTTATTCTCTTTCAAGGCAGCAGAAATGTCAAATCTTGCACTGCCAGAAACCATATTGTAGGGCTGAAGGAGAAAGAGGGGGAAGAGCAGAGAAACCAGATCTGTGCTGGTGGTTTCCCATTGCAGCTCAGCATAGATGAACCTTTGCATTTCAAGAGCTTGAAGCCTCTTCAGGGGTAATTCATCCAGGGCTTTTCCTTGTTAGCATCCCAGTCAAGGTAGGACCATGCTTCTTACTGTGACATGCTACCAGCTATTAAGCAGCTGCCATTTGAAACTAATTTTGGAAATGAAGTGTAATAAATTATTGTTGTATTAAAAATTCGAAGTATATCAACAGGACAAATGTGTTTTGCAAGGACATAAAAATATAAAATGTATAAAAGCCTCTCCTCAGAGCAGGACGGGGCTTTTCTCCAAAAAGTCGCTGATTGCCAGCAACGCCCAGATAACGAACTCAGGCTGGCCCATCAACTCGAACAAACAGACAGGACACGGACCATCAGAAGGACAATGGAGCTGGCTCGGGAAATTATCTACCTCCGGACCCAAGCAACCCCCTGCAGATTTCAGTGGGAAAAGAAACTGATCGGTGAAAAAGACAAGCTCCAAAAGAAAGACTTCGCCAGACCTGAACATCTCGGTGTTGAAAAGGCAATCAGGAGAGACAAAAGGGAAAGCCCGGCCGAGATACCCATCGGCACCAGCCCGGATTCCACCACCCTGCCATGAAAAACCTAACATTGCAACACATACAGAATCTCCTTTACATATGAGGAGATTCTGTCCGGACACTAGTTAATGTCATTATTCTATGCCAGGAAATCCATTCACTGAACAATCAAGGACACTTGGTGAATGGAACCTGCTTGGAATTTTGGCCTGAGGACTTAAAAATCCTATAAAACCCCAATCCTGAGGACGCTCAGACGTGGATTTGGGAGACCTATACCTCTGGTGTAGACCCCTGTCCACCCAGCGCTGCGCTGATCTTTTTATTGTGGGTTTTTATCGCTGTTTTACTTATTATTGTTTATTAATAAATTTCTCTTTGATTTTATCCCAAAATTGCCTTTGCATTTATAACAGAAGTATCACCTGTTTGTTTCATAACCACTCAAAAGAAAAATAACTGAATTATAACCGTCCACCTCCACTTCCTGAATTTATGCATCATTGTTCACAGGCACAAGCAGTGAGAGTCTTCTGTAAGTCTCCCTATCTTCATTTCTCAAAAATCTCTTGGACATATGATGCATTTTTGGAGTGTAGTCTTGTCAGACAAATACAGCTCAGCAGGCTTTAACTTTTTTCAGGTCTTGGAAATTTCTGAGAGCAAGAAAGTAATATTGATATAATACCACACATGTAAAGCGCATATGGAAACTATGACTAGTAAGCTGACATTGATCACAAAGCTGAAGTACACTGAAAAGAAGTTTGTGTGCATTGACACAGGCAGGTGGCCAGAAGAACAACCACAAAACCATGGCTGAAATGCAAAGAGTAAATTTATTTCATTACCTGGCTAACTAGAGGATCCTGAAGCAACACCCAGGTAGAGACACAAAAGTGGGAACACAGGCACCATTAGGCTCAGTCCATTCTGACAGGTGGCAGGCTGACTGTTTGCACCAATTTATCAAGGGCCCATGCACATGCTTTTTATGATCTCTGAGCTTTGATCTCTCTCCTAAAACAGGGAGCTCAAGAATGTCCATGAGAGTGCCTCCAAGTCTCTCCAAATACCTATGTTATTATTACAGATGATAAACAGTAGTAGGAATAATATTTGGGGTTTGCACACTTACTCTCCAGACCTTGACATTCCCAGCTACAAGGTGACTTGAGAGACTACCACCTCCCCACCATTCTTCCACTTTTAATCCTTTCCTCCTAACAAGGTACTAAACTTGAAGAAACTAGAAAATAAATAGCTCACTGGCCTCTGACAGCAGGCTTGTGTGGGAGACTACAAAGCTTTCTAGAGATCAGTTAAGCAATATGGACTATGATTCAGCAATGCTATGTATTGTGTTATTGGGAGACTGAATGTTATAATCTATGGCTTAAACATCTTCATGAAGGACCTTTGCCTATTATAACAAAACTGTACAAAAGCTGCAGAAAAGACTACCACACCCCGAATAGGCCTTCTGACAGAGGCCCTGGAGTGCT
Organism: Poecile atricapillus; assembly: GCF_030490865.1. Taxonomy (NCBI): domain Eukaryota; kingdom Metazoa; phylum Chordata; class Aves; order Passeriformes; family Paridae; genus Poecile; species Poecile atricapillus. Next base: position 66,316,682 of record NC_081288.1, read on the forward strand.
TAATGACAGAGATAAGATAAATTCAGGTCTGGGGAGAGAAGAAATACATTCACAGAGGGATCAAGCTTAGCACCTTCGGGGTGGAGACCATAGCCCCAGGGCTATGGCTATCAGCTGCCAGGCTTGAACAGACCCTCACACCAAAGGGTGGGGGGGGGAAGACAGGCTTTGGGTTTGTGGTAAAAAAGCCTCTCATCAGAGGCAGGGAACACCCATCCTCTACTGTGCAGAGGAGCCAAGCTGTAGGGGCACCTACACTCTAGGAAAAGCTTATCCACAGCAGAGGGGTGTCATGGCCCATCAAAGCCCTCCCTCCCCCCCCCCAAGTGATATGGTGTCTTGGTTTGAAAAGACAGGTGTCTGCTAAGGAAGGCAGAAACCTCCCTTGAAATAGAAAAATGTAAACCACCCCACACACACACACATTATTATAATCTTGAAGTCAAGGGTCTCTCAGGCAAAGATATGGGAATAACAGTTCTTTACAAGGAAAATTATAATAAAAATGCAGTAGTACAAAAGAGAAAACCAACAAAAAAAACAAGCCACTGACAGAGTCAGAATACAACTTGACACCCTGTTAGTCAGGGTGTTGGTAGCAGTCCAATTAAATGATGGCTGCAGTCCTCCTAGAGTGACAGACAAAGTTCTGTTGAAGTAATGATCCTGTAGAAGGGCATAGCTTTCCTCTGAAGGTCTGGTGGTGTAGATAGGTCCAGTCTCTCTCCCTAAATTCAGTGGAGAAAGGCTGCTGTAGTGTTCCCAGTCTCCAAAAATATACAGGTTTAGATGCTTGGCTCCTCCCCCTGGGTGGAGCATCTCACAATGGGGTGATGTAATTTTATCAGTCATGTAATGAGACTCAATGGCCCATTAACAGAAGATATCCCTCTGGAGGAAGGATGGGTTGTGGAAGAGATAAAGAACACTGCCACACCTGGTTTTAACAGCTGGCCCATTAACAGAAGATATCCCACACTTATGAGAGATGGGTCATGAAAGAGATAAAGAAAACTGCCCCAGCTGGTTTCAACAGATAGTAAGAGGATACATACTTTTGGTTACATCTTGCATTGCAACCCAAGACATATGGGAAACATGTATGCTTATGAAAATTCAAAATTTTAGAAGCATATAATATGCTGAAGCAGGTGAAGGGGAAACAGAAATATATAGTTTATTTAGCAATTTTGTAAAAGTAGAAAAACAACTTCTAACAGATCACTTAAGAATGTAACTTGTTAGGTAGAAACAACTTGTAACAGAACACATAGGAATTTAGTTGCTAGGTAAAGGCCATAAAGATAAGATGTATATTGTGAAAACTTAGTAAAGCAGGACTTAGGTATTGTGAAAACCCAATAAAGCAGAACCTATGGCTTGAGAAACCAGCAGGAACCAGACTCCTGGTTTTGGCCAGGACAAACTGACCTGGGAGTTAGCCACACCTCTACTGCGCCTGCCCGGAAATGGGGGTCAAACAGCAAACACCTGATGAAGACATCTTACTTCATCAGAAGACCCTGTCTACAACCACCAGGAGGCATGGCACCACAGAAGACTAATTATAATATCAAGCGCAAGAAGGCAGAGAGTGGGTGGGAAATAGGCAGGCAAAGAGGTGTAAGCTTGTGGGATCAATCTTTATTTAAACCTGAAACCTATCTCAACCAGGCATGCATTTATGGTGGAAAATCTCCCATGCATCTTCTCCAGCTAGAAGTAAAACATATTTCTTTACAGTTTTAATTGTAAAGTCCTTACTCTGCAACACAAAAGGGGACCCCAGACCCTGCACCAGAGCGCTGCAACATGATGCAACAGATCCACAGTGTTGCAAGGGACAGTGTCAAACTGGCCCCCTGCAATGGAGGGACCTTGGCATTCTCACCTGGCCCAAACATTTATTAATCCCCTGGATTCTATACTTTTTGACATGGTGTGGCGGCAGGGGACCCTCACCACCAAGAAGACCAGATGGAGGGAAGCCATGAGACGTCATTGGGACCCTTGGATGGGTGATATGTTTCTACCTAACCCCCGTTCCCCTACCTCCCCCCCCACTTCTTTTTCTTTCTCTCTTTCTCTCTTTGCTTCTTTTACTATTAAATAACATATATCAATTTTCTGGCACCAATATCTAACCTCGTTTGGTTTTAATCACATTTTTTGTGTATATTTCAAACCTTTCTGGGTCTGATACATTTTATTCACAAAGGCTTAGTTTCCTTTGGTCTTCCATGTTAAACTGGTTCATAACATGTGTTTGCGTGTCAAGGTTTTGGTACTGGGGGAGATATGGGGTGGCTTCTCCAAGAAACTGCCAAAGCCTTTCCTATGTCCAGTGAAGCAAACACCAGCTGGCTCCGAGATGAACCAAGTCTGAGCCAATCAGTGACAGTGATAACACCTCTGTGATTGCATATATAAGAAGAGGAAAAAAAAGTTGTTGTGCAGAAGCAAATTGCAGCCAGAAAAGAGTGAAAATATGTGAGAGAAACAATTATGCAGACACTAAGGTTAGTGAAGGAGGTGCTCTAGCTGCCGGAGCAGAGATTCCCCTGCAGCTTGTGGTGTTAGACTGTGGTGAAGCAGCTGTCCCCCTGTAGCCCATGGAGGTTGAGTGGAGCAGATATCTACATGCAGCTCTTGGACAATCCCATGCCAGTGGATGTGCCCTGAAGGAGTCTGTGACCCCATAGGAAGACACTGCTGGAGCAGGCTCCTGGTAGAACCTGTGCACCTGTGGAGAGATGCCCATGCTGGAGCAGGGGAAGTAGTCCTCCCCCTGAGGAGGGAGCGGTAGAAACAACCATTCCCCATCCCCTTCTGCCACCAGGGAGAAGGAGGTAGAAAATTTGGCATAAAGTTAAAGCCTAGGAAGAAGGGAGGGGTGCGGGGAAGGTGTTTTTTTTTTTAAGAATTGGATTTACTTCTCATTATCTTACTCTGATTTGATTAGTAATAAATTCAGTTCATTTTTCCAAGTCAGGTCTGTTTTGTCTGTGATGGCAATGGGTGAGTGATTTCTCCCTGTCCTTATATCAACCCAGGAGCCTTTCATTATATTTTTACTTCCCTGTCCTGTTGAGGAGGAGAGTGATAGAGTGGCTTAGATGGACAGTGTCCAGACAAGGTCAAACCACAACATGCTACTAATTATAGGACCTGTCTACCATTCATCCCAAGATGCTTTTGTCATTAATCCTAATTTGCAGTAGGGATAAGATTATGATTAGACATAGACTAATGAGCCAAATAATTTCCAAAATGTCCAAAAAGAAAAAGCCTAGATATACCATGCACACAATAGTCCTAGAAGCTGAAGTCAGGATTTGAATAGGATATCCCAAATCTGCAGCTGTATGATTCAGCATTCTGGATGCAAAAAAATCTGTACATACATTATAATGTAGTATAATGTATTATATACCAAATCAGGTTTGGGTAGAACAGAGGCAATTCTGGAACTAAAATCCAAGATCAATCCGATTATGTATATCATTAAAAGCATAGAAGCAACTACTGGAAGTATGACTGAACTGGAGCTATTTCTACATGCTTAGGAGTGTAATGCCACTAGACACAGAACTTATCAGACAACAGACAGGGCACACCCAGTGCCACCAGTCAATGAGTGGAAAAATACTGAAGTTTTGTATTTTCTCCCTCCTTTTTTTGGTGGGTGGACAATGGGTTGGAGGACTGCCCCTTTAGCAAAGTGACATCCTAAGTGTAATTACTGGAAATGCAGTCACCATACAATTCCCTCTTCATGATATATTGAGAAATAACTGCATTCCACCAGGTTGCATGGCATCACACCATTGATGTGTTATCAGCAGATGTTTTCTTTGACACGTGCTGCAGTCCAGTTCATGAATACACACTTTTTAGTGATGGTACTTAGTGTTATAAATGTGTATTGTGATGTTGGCTTTTTGCAAGTATTAAGATTAATGTTATATATATAATGCCAGAATGGCTTTTGCTGTGTGAATGTAGTTTTTTTCTTTTTCTCCTGCTATTAGCAAGAATTTAGGCGTAGGTGGATATAGTGTGTTCTAACTGCAGGATAACCTCCAGTGAACAGATGATGGGGCCCAGGCTACTATCAATGCTCACTGCCTGTGGAAGAAGGAGCCAAAGCTCAAATCAAAACATGATAAGAAATGAATTAAAACTGCAATGCCAAGAAATGTGCATGCTCTAAAAAGGAGGACCCAAGGAGTGGCCATGCAAAAGAGTTCCTGGAAAAGTTTGAATATGCATGAAATCCATGCAGTAGAATGGTATATAAAGGGTGTTCCCAAGACACCAGGTGTGCTCTTGGCAGAGCACCAAGGCACCCGGCCGTTACTCTTTGCTTTATTTTCTGTGTCTCTTATTGTCTTTATTAAACCTTTTAAATTTTACCAGGAGAGTGAACCTCATTTTTCACATTAGGATATGTACCAGAGAAGACAGTGAGGCAGAGATATCAAGAACCCTAAGGCTATGTTGAGAATAAAGGTTGAAAGAAGACATTTTTTCCAGGCTACAGCATATTTTTCCATAAGAAAGAGATTAGCCAAGACCATATTTGCCTCACATAAAGCTTCAGACTCCTAGTATACTCATCCAGAACAATGCACCTGAAAATTTGATTAAGGATTTTCCTGGCAGGCAAAATTCCAATCAGATTGTCTGACACCAGGAACAGTGAGGTGACTTCTAACCCAAAATGATGAATAAAAAGGCAAAAGCACTCCCTCTGAAGATCTAAAACTGCAAGCGGTTAAGAGGTAGATAGAGGTAACAGAGGCAACAAAGCTATGTAGCGGCAACTGTACAATAGAAGAGACTAATAGAAGAGTGTCATGAAGAAACTGAAGAGCATTTTTTCAGAGAAGGATGACATCAAATGTTTTGAGGGAATAAGTATTAAAATGTATAGAGCAAGTGGATAAAAATGTAAATAAATGCAGCAAATGTTCTTCTGGCACAACCAAAACTTAAGATAGCATTAGCAAAGTGCAGTGCTGAAGAGGCTCTGAATGACAAAGCATGACTCAGTAGTTGTCCTTAGGAGAAAATGGTGGCAATAAAGATACACAGGTCACAGTGAAGCTGGTTAACAGTGATGAGAGAGCCTTTTACCACAAACAGTTATGAAAAAGGAATCAAGAGAAATTACCAACTAAAGCAACAATAGTTGAGAAAACAATAGAGACAAAAGAAGTCCTAGCTGGACTGCTGAACCACACCTATAAGACAAGGCTGCTACCAATTCCCCTTTCCAAGGTCTCTCTCCTACCAATGGCAGGTTTCTGATATTTCTGTTTTCACCAGCTGAGAAGAAAAATATGTTACAAAATCATGTATCAATTGAATTTAACAAACTATAGAGTCCAGCAATAATTTTCTTTGTGCTTCATGCCACTATTATGGCAACAGGGCTTTGTTCCCCTCTCCATGTACACTGTGATTTATTGTATCAGAAACCACATCCGGAAGTTATAATATTGTTATTTCACTAGCAATACCTTCCTGTATTGCTGTTTTAAGGACAAATAAACAGTGAGCCACAGCATCCTGTAGCTGGACAATAATGAGGCTGATCACTCAGGTATTAGCCTTATTACCCATATCTTTTTCGGTTTTGAAATATCTATGTGCATATAGAGCCTAAGTCTTGAAAAATTCTCCAGCCAAGAGAAAAAGTCTCGTAGCCTAAAGTTAGACACAATAGGAACAGCTGTATTCTTGCTCAGGGATCTCTGCCACTGAGAAGGAAAACGCCCTGAATCCCGTTGACTTTTTTTCGCGGTGGGGAACAAGGGTTTGCTGAGGAAGCAAAGGAAACGACAAACGGCCACCCCGCAGCCCGAACACCCCAGTCCCAGCCCCGGTTTTTTTGAAGGCGCGGACGCCCTTTGTCAGCTTCGAGCTGCCATAGGGACCGCAGTGCGGTCTGCGCCACGCCCACCCGCCACTGTCTCCGGGCAGAAGGTCTCAGCGACGCTAGATCACTGCCGCAGCCCCTCCACCCCAACAGTGGTCTTTCCCCCTTTGCCCACTAGACGCTCCTGGGGATGGACAGTGGGGCACGGTACACGTCGAGCCGACTGCGGATCTCTGTGCGGGCGGCAGCGGGGAGCCTCAGGGGGACCGGCCCGCAGTCGCTGACCGCTCGCACCCGACGGAGGGGCTCCGAGTCCGGTAGGACGGGAGGTCCGTGCGCGCAGATGGGATGAAGAGTCCCTCGTGCAATAAAAAGAAACCAGAGATCTAGATTTGGCAGCTTATGTGTCTGTGCCGTGCGTGTGTCGCCCCGATCATAGGCAAGGAGCGGCCAGGCCCCCCCACTCCGCCGGCCGAACCCGGTCAGCGCCCCCGTAGGCCTCGCGCGTAAGGGGAAGAAAATGGGGAGCTACTCCCTGCCCTCTGAGGGGAAGGCGTCTGGGGGGTGGGGGCTCAGGCGCTGCCTGCGTCGGTCCCGCTCCCCGCCGTCTCACCTCGCTCGATATTGGCGATAGCCCGCTGCAGATGCTCTTCGGTCACCAGCTCGCCAATAACCACCAGCAGGTAAAATTTACTGTCCAGGAAGCGATGCGAAAGGCTGGGCGAGAGGGACGTGGGGTTTGGGATGCTACAGGAGGCTTCTGAATCCATTTCCACCACCACCACCACCACGGCGGCTATCGCGGGCGCCTCACTCCTTCGCTTCGCGGCTCCGGGGTGCTGGGAGAAGAAAGGCCGTTCCACAGCTGCTCCGCAGGAAGCAGGGAGTGAGGGTGTACGGGGAGGCGGCGGCGCTTTTATATGGAGACGGTGCAGGGGAGGGACCTGGAGAAGAGGGGGAGAAGGAAAAGGGGCGGGGAGGGGGGGGGGGTGGAGAGGGATCCGGCGCGTCCCAGCACCGCCACTTCTCCAGCATGCATAGCTGATGTCATCTGCGGCAAATGCTCCCCGCGGCGGCCCCCGGAAGCAGGAAGAACGCAGGGGGAGAACAATTTCTCGAGGGGCCGCCACAATGGTGGCCTTGAGGTGCACCCCGACCTTCCACGTGACCCCTCCGCCTGTGCTCCCCTGGCCGGCGCAGGTCCGTCGTCCCTCACATATACAACCTTCTCTTTTGCCCTCCTGCTGTCTTACCCTATCTTACCAGACCCTCACTGCTATCTTGGACATCTCCCACTCCTCGAGGCTCTCCCAGGATCTCAGCCTTGAAGCATCATGGCCGTGCCATGAGGCTCCAGCTGAAACCCTGATGCTGGATTAAAAAAGCAGCTCCACTGTGCAAGGCTGTCAGGAAAATTAATCCACAAACACCAGAGGTTTATGTCCAAAAAGGAGACAGAGGAGTACTTTTACTTTATTTGAATAAAGGGAGAGGCCATGGGGCATTCCCCTGGGGTCTCTCAAATTTTTGGAGGGCGCAGCCTCCTTTTTATCCTAATTTCCCGGCCGTATGTCCCTCTCTCTTTCCCCATTGTCTGAGGTACTTGAGAGGTACAGACTTCCTGGAATGCCTGATATCTAAGATTCCCCTCTAATGTATAACCCCCCTATTAACTCTTGTGGAATTTATGGTGTTTCCCCAGTGTCCCTTTCATCTTTCACTCAATCAGTGGAATCCATCCCATTGTTTCTTTTATCTCTCAGTGATAGTTTCATCAGCAGATCCACAGCTTGTTTGTAATGACAAACCCGTCATTCCTCTCAAAGGCGGAGTCCAGTCTCCTGCATCTTTCTGTGGCAGTGCAACAAAATTTTAGCTGTATTTCCCTCTCTCTTGGCAATCTAAATATTCTTGTTACCTTTTCTGTTTTGTTTCAAAGCAGTTCACTTAATGAGATAGTAAAAACATAGGTTTTCTGCACATTCAGGTATAGATATAGATATAGGTATAGATATATGACTCATGCCAGAAAAACACTGTTTCTGGACAAGCTACTTATGCCCATACTCTGAAAGCTCCAGAGGTTCAAAGGGCTTTGCGTAACTAATTTTGACTGGGCTCAAGCAATTCCAGGGAGAACTGGTATCAGAAAACATCTACAATTACAAAAAAACATTACTCTTGATTATCATGTAAAAGTTAGATATCTGCTCCCCAATATTCAGAGACCCATCGAAGAGAGAAATTCAGTCACCTCCTAAAAGTTTTTAATTGTCATCTAAAAGGGAATAGAGCAGTCTGAGATAAATCAGCCTTTCTAAGATGTTCCCCTCACTTTACTGACAGATGCCAGGCACTGGTTTACACTAAGCATCTTGTTTATATTGATGCCTAAAGGTTTTTAGCTTTTTCATCTATTTGTAACTTTGTAGATTTGTAATATATAGCTGTATAGTTTCTAGCACTTTCTTACACTTTGGAACAGTAGTTACCCTTTCTCACATGTCACACTCTTGAAATTCTATTTACTCTTATTTCCAAGAAAATAATTTCTAAGATGGACATCCTGTTTTGCATCAGCATTTAGGAGACATAAGAAGATATAGGGCTAAAAACCCCTTGGAGGGAGTACAATAAGGCAGGTCCAAGGGTGGGTTACCAGGACAACCGGTCTCCTATTTGGATGTACTTGCTAGATATACTAATTGGTTAAACTTATAAAACTTGTGAAAATTCGATGCTGCAGGTAAGCATAGCTATAATTTGTGCACCTGAAAGCTTTCATTAATGAACTGCTCTTTACATTACTACTTTTAATATTGTTTAGAAAGTTTGTCTTCTGATTCTAGGCAACAATATGGCTAAAGTGATGCAGGAGAAATCTCACTGTGACCTATGAAAGGATATAAATTTTTATAGCCTGTTTTTTTTTAAGATAACCTCTGGTCCATGACTGAGAAGACACTTCCTCTGTGTATAGCTCCTTCCAGTAATGACTGCTCAAATTTCCTGCTTGCTCCTCAGAAACAGAGTACTTACCTGGATGAACCAATTCATCAGTCCTGTTTCTTAGAATATATACTTTGTTTCAGGGCACACTGGACTAGTTCAAAACAGCATGTCTTATTTGCCTAGAGGAATCTGCAAAGATTAAAATGTTGTTGTAGGTTCTGGTTAATACTAATGTTATATCTGCCTATAGCATCTAGTATTTTTAATATGAATAGTTCTTCTGCATAAATATAGCATTGACAGCCTTGATTAATATGGTGTGATGTGTTTGGATGTTGCATCCAAAGTAGACTATTTTTCTGAGCTACCATCACATTGAAGGTTCTACACTGTTGACAAGCATTTTTACAGCCATCTGGTGGCCGTGATGACACGGTGATAAAGAGCAGTGATACTCATTCTTCAGTAGAGCTGACACTGCTAACAGAACAAATGCAATGGCATAGATATAGAAGAACTAGTAGTAGTTCCAAAAGTATTAGTGGCAAGGTATGAATGATAACAGTGTTGCTTTATAGGTGTAATAAATTATGTGTAAATAAAAATTCGTAAAGATATAAATAAGATGTATATATATTGAAATAATAAAAACCCAAAGATGTGTATATAAAAAAGGAAAAACCCTCCTTCCAAGCCTGGCCGGGAGTTCTTCTCCGAAGGCAAAGGATTGCAGCCAACACCCAGATAACGAACATTAGCTCGGAAAATAGACAGGATGAGAGCCATCAAGGACAACAAAAGGACTAGCTCGGAGGAGGAACCCAACTCTGGACCTGACCGATGTCCCTGCAGATCTCGGTTGGGAAACAATCAAAGTTGACAAAGACGAGCCTCAGAAAAGTATCCGCTGCTAGTCCTGAATCGCCCACCTGTCAGACCAGTGTTGGAGATACAATCACTGGAAACAAAGGGGGAGACTCCGCCGAGATTTCCATCGGCACCAACCCCGGATCACACCACTTCTGCCTTGATAACCCAAAATTAAAATACATACAGAGTCTCTTTACATATGAGGAGACTCTGTCCGGACACTGGTTAGGTCTATTTTTCCAAGCCAGGAAATCCATTCACCGAACAATCAAGAACACTTGGTGAATGGAGCCTGCTTGGAATTTTAGCCTGAGGACTTAAAAATCCTATAAAACCCCAATCCTGAGAGCGCTCAGACGTGGATTTGGGAACCCTACACCTCGGGTGTAGACCCTGTCCACCCAGCGCTGCGCTGACCATTTTTATTGTGGTTTTTTTCTCTCATTGTTATTCTTTGCTGTTTATTAATAAATTTCTCTCTTTGATTTTATCCCAAATTTGCCTTTGCATTTATAACATAGGTACTCCGTTTGTCTTAGCCCAGCTATGATTTGGTGTTTCTTTGATGAGTCTGGCGATTTCCACGAGGTGGTATAGATGTCTACCTAGAAATAAGGTCTACTCCTCTGTGACCATGTCTTATATGATCACTGCCCTAACAGTCTGTATTCTAGTTATAGTGATATCAAAATTGGTTGGATAGAAACTTTCTAACACAGTTTTGAGTATTATAAAACAGGCATTCTTTATTGCAGCATGCTGGTCACTTAGAGGATCCTTCCTCTTATCAAGTGCCCTGAGCATTGGTTAAACAGTTTTTGTCATACACACTGATCACATATTCATTAGCTATCCCTGCTTACTTGACGTATGTGTATTACTTTATTTTACATAGTTGCACCCCTTATCAGAAGTTCTTATATCGTTCTTTGGGGTCTGTCTTCAACATCCAGTGGCCTTTTTAGGTGGCTGTTTCTCGACCCCTGCTCTTGAGTAAGCACAATATCGTTGTTTTGCATCACTTCTACTTTGTCAGCCTTGCAGAGCTGAGCTGGCATCCTGCTTGCATTTTGCATTACTTTTGTTTTCCCAAGTTACATCCTTTATCTACTTCTTCAAGGCTGTGCTGTTCTGTTCTACTGTCCTTTTCAGAGTAAAATGCTATTCTGTTCTACTATCCTTATAATATACTAATATATAAATATAATAATTATAATAACATAACATAACATAACATAACATAACATAACATAACATAACATAACATAACATAACATAATATAATAAATAGTAGTGCTTCCTGGACATAAAAGTAAAACAATTACTTGCCTCAGAAGCAGAGCACATTAAATGCATTACTCTGAGAAATGCATGCCAGTATACAATGTAACGTGCCGGCTGTGGCTGGGGAGACAAAGAATCCACAACCCGTGCTCCAGCTGCTCATTAGACAAACAGCTTCGTTTATTATTCACGTGATAAATGTGGCATTGGATAAAAATTCGTGAAGGAAAATGAAGGAATATATGTTATATGTATGATAATGTAAAGATATAAAAAAGTAGTATGATCTAAAGATTCCTTCCCGAATCAAGCGGTAACGATTCACTCAGACGGTAACGATCCACGGTGACGCTTATCAGCCCAAGATAAAGAGCAGGACACGGGCAATCAAGCCAGACAATGAGAGTAGCCCGGCTGAGATATCCATCTGCTTCACACCAGACCTGGACACTCCACCCCGGGAGTCCACCCAAAAGATGCAATCAGAAGGCACCCAGAACCATTCGCATGTGAAAGGACTCTGCCCAGTTGACTATTGACTCAGCTCGACGGATCCGGGAAATCTATTCAACCGCACATCTAGACTCTTTGTTAGACAGTGCTTACTCCGGGTTTTGCCTCAGGATACGAAAATCCCTATAAAAACCCTGGACTGCGATTCCTCCTTCGTGGATTTGGGAAAATCTGTACCTCTGGGTATAGACCCCTGTCCACCCGGCGCTGCGCTGATTTATTTTATTGTGGTTTTTTTTCTCTCGTTGCTTGTGGTTGAAATTGTTTTATAATAAATTGCTTTTTATATTAACTTTATTTTGCTATCCCGTTTATAACATTCAGAACTCACTTAAATACTCAATGCAAATTTCCCAGGCTAGACAGCCATTGGCTGATACTTCTCTCCCTGCCCAGCATCCTGGACAGTGGTGTGCAGTGGTTCATACATAAATTAGGCTAGCCAAACTAGATTTGTGTTATGTCTAGATTTATTTTGTCCAGTCCAGACGAGCTGCACTGTGACACTACTGCAACAATTCACCCTTTTCGGTTAAATTAAAAAATATAAAATGCTCTCTGTTATCAACAAGAGCCCTTTGCAGATATGATAACAGGGACAGCATGGGTTCAATTTGAGTGAAGTTTTCTAATTAATTTGACCAACTTAGTTCTCTTCAGCTAGCAACATGCTTTGTGTATTAAACTGAGTTTGCAACACTCATTTCCAGGAGCTGGCAGGTAAGATCACAATCCTTCAAGCTAACATGCCACGGGTTAACTAATTATTGTTACAAGTTACAACTTAACATTAAAAAACAAGAAACTGTTTAAAACTGAGATTATACTTGAACTCTATTGTCTCGGTTTTGAAAGACAGGTGTCTGCTAGGGAGGGCAGGAGCTTCCCTTGGAATGAAAATGTAGATCCCCTCCCTCCGAATTATTATAATTTTGAAATCAAGGGCTCTCAGGCAGAGATCTGGGGATAGGAATAACAGTTCTTTACTACTATGTATAATGAGGCACACAAACAACAATAAATACAGCATTAGCAAGAAAACAGAACCAGGGGCCCCGTGACAGCCTTCTCGGCTGAGACGGGAGAGGATGGAGGAGAGGCTTTGCTTCACAAACCCCCTCAGGCAGGCAGTTCCAGTGCTCCTCCAGGGCTCTGAGGAACAGTCAGCTGGAACAGCAGGGATGAGCTGAGATCCCGGCCCGGTGGATGAGGTGTATCAGCAGCTCCGCAGTGGTGGCTGGCACTGCCACGTCCTGGCAGGACAGGGGGTGCAAGACCCAGCAACGAAGAGGGGAGAAGGAGAAGAAGCAGCAGCAGCTCCCTCTGGGTGATGGCGAATTCCCTTCTATCCACAGCAAGAGGTCTCGGCAAAGTGTCCTTCTCTGTTGCAATGTGGCTCGGGGGAGACAAAGAGTTACATTGTCCCACCCCAAACCCCTTGTGAAGGATGGCCCCGGTGTTCTGATTTGGTTTGAGTCCCTGGGGGGTTCTCCCTTGTTGTGTTTCTAATGGTCCCTGACCCTGAACTCCACCCTCAAGGGTGGAGTCCCTCAAAAGTCCTGTCCCTCAAAAACCCCTGCTGTGCCTCTGTTCGGGGCTCTTTGTTCTGGATCTGAGTTTGTTCCCATGCTGAATAAATTGTTTCATGAACAAAGGCCCATCTTGTTGGTGCTCCATGCTGGTCCCCAGAATCCTACTGCTTCCCTGGATGAGATCCTGAGGCTACTGACTGCAACACTTCTCCGAAGATGAAGAAGCCCGCTACACTGTTCCCGCCCTCCTCTTTTCCTGCCCCCCTTCCCCCCTGGGCCCAGCTGAACTCTTTGTGTTTCTCAAGTACCCACCAAGTACCCGCAGGCAGGTTTTTCCCGCCCCACAACTAATGGGTAAAAATTCCACAGGTGAGCCAGAACTAAAAGAAGGACACCTAACCCCCAACATCTATAAACAAACAAAAACATTCAGCATTTAGAACTGTGAGAAAAACCCATCTTATCAGAAAAACAATTTGTAAACAAACAGTTTTAAATGAATTGTCCTTTTCAAAAGTCTCTGATTTCCATGAGGTAGATGAATGTAGACACAATATTTTATTTAAAGCTTGTTTGCACAACCCAGGGTACAGCTTACAGCTCAGCTTACAGCTTAGTGACCTTGAAGTCACTGGGAAGAACAACCCAGGGTACCGCTTACAGTGACCTTGAAGTTGCTGTGAAGAATATAAACGAAGGAGAAGATGATGAGCAGGATGCAATAGCCAAGAGCAGTTTTGCTTAAGCCACATGAACACTGGAAAAACCCTATAAGAATGTACTGAGTTATGCAATAAACAAAGTTCACTTTTACCTCTATGAGGACTCTGAATATTCCAAGCGGTTTTCCTTTACCTGGTGGCCTGAACTGGGATTCTAAGCAGGTCAACAGCTCGAGCAGATTCGCACAGCAGGTAGAGGTGAAAGTGGATTGGAGCTGCGAGAGCAGGTTTCACACAGCAGATGGACTTTGGAAGCGAATCTAAGCTGTGGAAAATGGGGAGATGGAGGAGTCTGAGCAAAGACCGAGGGCTAGTCAGCATTGGCACTAAGGTAGGAAGGGTCACTCCCCCCCGTCAGTGGCTCCTAGCATGAATGTTGAATTTGCAGCAGCACAAAAACTGCTTCAATGTATCTTCGTTAAACGAGGGGAAGCAGTAAAGGATAAAGACATGGGAAAGCTCGTTGTATGGGCTAGAGAGAACAGGTACTTGAAAGTGCCTCCACTGCTATTCGTAGTGGAAGAATGGAAAGAAATAGGAGATTTGTTGTGGGAAAAAACAATTACAGGGAAAAGCAAGGACATTCCGTCTTACGGCCTGACTTGGCAGATTGTAATTAATACCTTAAAAGACATGAAAGCAGAACCTACCGAGGCTGTGAGCCCCGTAATTCTACCTACATCACAGCAGCAGCCATCTTTACCTCCCACTGCTGGGCGAACATTCTTGGCAATGATGCCCTTGGAGAGAGGGGGGGAGAGTCAGAGAGAAGAAAATAAGGAGGTGTCCAATGTTTTTAAATTAATTGTGGACATACAGGGACAAGATATTAAGCCTACCTTTGAAGAGAAGCCAAATTTACATCAGTTTCCACCCGAAGCAGGGGGAGCATGGGGGGAGCACTGGAGTATGCTCAGAGAGCAAAGGCACCCCCATGGCGGAGGCACTGCAGAAGAAGCTCCAAGGCCATGCTGAACAAATATCAGCAACTACAGAAACAGTTGGGCAGAGCCATGGTGGCTCAGACAGCTTCAAAGGGAGACAAAATAGTCAAAAAATCGCTAACTATATGGTATCTAGTTCGAAATTCATTACTGTAATTAAAGGTTGATAAGTTGCAATGGTCACCGCTGCTACCACCTGGCCCTGAGAAGCTCTTTGCTTAACATAGTCTGTTTTTGTAAAATGGTGTCCTTTTCCCTCTGTCTGCGAACAACGAGAGAAATATTGAGAGAAATAACTGCGTTTGTTAAAGTTAACTTTGTGAGGTTTTTTTCTCCCCGTTTTTCCCCTCTGTGAGTGTATGTAAGGGATAGTAAAGACTTCACTCGAACCTTTTAGAGATAGCAGCAGAGCAGGCCAGTTCACCCCCCTGCTCCCTCTCCAAGAAGTGCCGGGATAGTACCCAGTTAGTTAAAAAGTCATGATTCGTTATTTTCTTAGTGTCTTTATATACCCTTTTAGAGTTAATTTTCTGTTTTTAAGTAATTATGAGTTCTTGCCGTTTTAGAGTTTTACTGGAGAAATTATTGCGACCCTTTAGGAAATTCAAAAAACCCCTCTTTAGAAATGTTTAGAGATAATATTAACAGAAGTAAAAAGTTATCTTGCAATAATTAGTTTTAAAACCTAATGTCAAAATATTGAATGATTTACAGCTACTAATAAAACAACCTTCCAATTAATGTTATCTACAGAAGATATTCATGGTTTAAAAAATAATTAGCTAGGAGAACTTCACTGAACAAAACAAAGTTAAGTTAACCATATATTACCCATTTGCTTGTTTTTTCCACAATTTTAATAAGGTGATTTCAGTGTGAGCCTTTTTGCTATAAAAAACACATGTAACAGCATATATACCGATTTGGACTTTGGATTTGTCATGGGGTTAGTTTACCTTTAAGAAAGTTAAAGTTGCTAGGGACTCCTGGGAGTCTTTTCTCCTGACCAATTATCGGTCATTGCTGAGAATTAACAGCAGTTTTAGCTATTGAAAAGTAGAATCAACTTGTGAACCCCACCTTAAAGTGTACAACCAGAAGTCTGTGGGGCTCTTTGTTTCCTGACTGTGAAGGGTGGCGGAGCTCCGGCTGGCCTCCGGTTCCCTGCCCAAGCCATGTGGCCGGGCGGGGGCCGGGCCTGGCCCGCCGCGTCTCTCGTCTCCCGGCCGGGAGATGGGGCTTGCCCCGGGCCAGGTTGGGCTGGGCCGGGCCCAGCCCGATCTCTGGTTCAGCTGGAGGTTTTGCTGTAATTACATTCACTAGAAAACTGCCGAGTGAAGAAGGAGAGGAGCTCTGAGCCTGCTGCAAGCAGAGACGGTGACTATGTTTTCCAGAGCAGCTATGAGGAACTTTCTATCGCAGATGGCTCCAGCTCTTGTTCAGCAGAGATCACCGAACCATCTACAAAAGCTTGGGCAAGATTTTAACTCTTTCTTATCCAGATAAGACTTGCGGATTAATCTTTTCATCCAGAAAGAAAAGAGGAGAGTGATCAACATGAAAAGAGACTTTATAAACTACTAGTGGCAAGAAAGAAAAGAGACTTCAAGAAAGGTAGAGAATTAAGAAGATGCTTTAATTAAGCTGAAATATCTTTCTGTTAAAACTATGGGGATGGACAGTGAAGTCCTGAAAAGAACTCTTTTAATTCATGATAGAGTATGGGGAGGAATAGAGTGTTCAAAGTGTAAATTTGAGAAAAAGTAGAGTAATTATGGTATAGTGAAGTGCTGGGAGATTTGAAGCCTTGAGAGGCAATGAGAAAACTGTTTTCTAGTAAAGCGCACAGAAACAGATGAAGAATACTTTTTGCCTTTGACTAACTTATCCTTAAAAATGCTATCCCCAAACTAATGACCCATAACACATTTCAGAGTGATGTGAAATGGGAGGAGTGAGCTTTGATAACAGCAGCTCTGAGCAGCTGATATCAAAGAAACAGAAGACTATAACAAAATAGCTTTCTTGTGAGAAACTCCATAAATTAACAGAAAGGAACTTCTGTTTCTCTACAGAAACTGAAGAAAAGACTATAGAAAAATTGGGACTGTTTAAACCATCAAAATTCTGAAGTTTTTGTCTCTGTTGTAATGTGAACAAAAGAATGGTGAGCAGTGAGAAATGAAAAGGTTTTTCTAAAAGTTTATTCTGGTGTTCTTATTCTTGTAGTTTGTCAATAAACTTTCTTTACTCCTTTTAAGTTTTATGCCTGGTTTGCTCTTATTTTAATCCATATCTCACAGCAAGAGATAAATAATTCTTTTTTTTCCCCTTTTTGTTAATTACTGGTTCAAAACCACGACAGGATTTTAATTAGAAGTTAGACTTGATGGTTCTGAAAAGTGCTACAAAAGCTGAATGGCAACTTGCCAAATCCTGTGTTGTTGTGGCTTTTCTCTAGTAAGACTGCACTTTAAAAATCCTAACAAACTTAAGCATCTACCAGGCAAATTCCTGCTACGAATAAGTATTTTCAGTAACATCTGCAGTTATTATGAGTTATTCTCAAAGCCAAATTACATAAAATCATAATGTATGTTACATCTTTTCAATCTCTATAGTAAATTCATATTGCTGTTATATTGTGTTCAAAAGGTATATACCAAACTTTCAGTTGCCTTTTTTGTAATAATAGAGTAAGATTGAGTTATGTTTTCATTTGATACAAAATAAGTGTTAATAAAATTAAGCAAAGTTATGTTTCATTAAGTCTGACTGTTCCTAAGTGAAGCTTTATTACTTTAGTATTCTTTTGAGGTTAAGTTTTACTATTTCCTTCTGTCAAAGTTAATTTCTGCCAAGTTTGAAATTTAAATTGTCTCATGTTTTGTTAAAAAATACTTGTCTAAATTGCAAAGTATAGTTATTTTCCTAGAGACGGGGATGACTACGACTGAAACAGCTGTGATGGAACACTGATAAACACCTCCTTGTAGGTAGAAGATACAGTCTGTTGCATCCTTCATTTCATCGAAGGTTTAATTTATTTGTTGCAATCTCTGCTGTTTTTGTTTTCTATAGGTAACACAAAAGAATAATGACTGTTATTTACTAGGAAATTTACAAGTTTTTTACCTTATTTCATTTTTAGTCATTAAGACATGAATGTTCTAAAAAGATTATCTTGATTTTCTCAAACACTGCTGACATATTCATTGTATAATGTGAATTTATGGATTTTTTTGTGATGAGCATTATCTATAGGGTGTCATTGTTGTATTTATAGCCAGCTTCTCATATATTTAACACATCTTTGTGTAATTACCTTTTAGCCATGTGTCATGTGAGATCTTTTAGTTTTCTAACTGCAGATGCATCTCTGCAAAGAATCTATACAGCTGTTCCTATACAGAGGTTTTCTAGGTTGTTCTTTTTTTACTCCTTCCCTTGTTTAAGAAGACTTGCTTTTGCCTAATCCAGTGTAGCTTTATTATTTTTCAATGCTTCCAGAATTCCAGGAAAATGTATCGTTGCTGAAAGTCAGCTGCCACGAGAGAGGCTTCAGGCTAAACCAACTGCTAAATGGTTTGATTGGTCTGTTGCCTAAAACTTCTGATCCTTTCCTTTGCACAAATGCATTTCAACAGTTTGCTGAGCTTTAAGCATCTCATAGCTGCTATTATTAAGAACCTTGTTTTGAAAATGAGTTAATGTTCTAATGCTGTTTTTAGAGCATATAATTCACAAGTTTGAGCTGACCAGTTTGGGGGTAATTTTCCTTTCTCAACAGTTTGCATGTTTCTCCCATCAACTACCGCATAACCTGACATCCTTTTCCCATGTAAACATATGGAAGAGCCATCTACATATATTATTTCCCCTTCTGAGAGAGTTTGTTCTTCAAGATCTTCCTGAACCCTAGTCTGATATTGGATAATTTCCAAACAATTATGAATTAAGTCACTTTTTGGTTCTCCATACAAAAATTGAGCCGGGTTTAAACTTTTACTTATTTCTAGTGTCAAATCATCACTGTCTCTCAGGATTACTTCATACTTTAACATTCTAGAGTCTGATAACCATTTCTCAGCTTTCTGGTTTAGCACATTTCGAACTGCATGAGGTGTGTACACAATTAGTTTGCTTCCAAAAGTAAGTAACCTGCTGGGGGTTCCATCTACCCCAGTTTCAGCTGCTTGGCCCGCGGTCGCTCCGCCGGCGGCACCGGAGGCCCTGTTTGCCCTGGCCATCCTGGCCCTGGCGGCTTTTTCCGCACCGGGCACCCCCGCCCTGGCTGTCACGCCCCCAGCCACTTCTCCGGCAGCCACCCCGGCTGTCCTGGCCCCGGTGACTGTGTCCACACCGGCCGCGCTGGGCACCGCTGCTCCTGCCACCATGAGACACGTGCAGACTGTCCACGCCCCGGTTTGGTTTCCACCGAGAGACTCCGCTCTCTCAGTGGTTCCGGTAACAGTCCCCGCCTATGCCCCCCCCTTGGAGGACTCAGTGGCAGGACGGATCCCTGCATGCACAATCCCATCAACCCCTGCCATGGACACGGCAGTTCTAAAGAATTTTTCCCTTAAAGGAGAGGTACCATATCAAAATACAGGAAGTGCAGTTTGTTATAAATCCGTATTGTGATATTGGCTTTCGCAAGTATTAAGATGAATATTATATGTTAAATACTTTTTGGCTATATATGTACTTTTCCTCTTGCTAACAAGTTTTAAGCTTAAAGGAATTTCGTGGTACAAAGCAAGGAAACCCCAGAGGGCAAAGACAGTGGGGCCCAAGCTGTTATCAGCAGAAGGACAATGGAGACCAGGCTGTTAGCAGCAGCCAGGACCAGGCCGCTGTCAACTGAAGGATGGACGTGAAGCCCAGCTGTCACCGGTGGCAGAGGGAAGGGGCCCAGACTGTTATCAGCACTGACCGCTTGCAAAGAAAGGAAATCCAATTCAAATAAAATGATGATCACCAAAAATAAAAACCTTATGAAGCATGCTCTGAAGAGGCAGGTTCAGGGCGTAACCATGCAAAATGCTTCTTAGAAAAGTTTGAATATGCATTAAACCCTCACAGCAGGAGGGGATAAAAAGGGTGTTCCCAAGATACCAGGTGTGTTCCTGGCAAGGTGCCAGGGCACCGGGCCGTTTTAACCCTTTGCTTTATTTCCTTTGTCTCCTAATTGTCTTTCTGTTTATATTAAATTTTTTTATAATTTATTAAGTGAATCTCGTTTTTCACAAGTTCAAAGGTGGGTTTCCCTTGACTCTTCCCCAGAACAATACAGAAAGGCTACTAGTTTATTTCCATTACAAGAAGTCTCAATGGGAGGTGGAAATACAGGATTTGTAAATGCCCCTCCCTTTGACTTCTTCAGAAATCAGAGATTTTAAAAAGGAACTCTTATAAATGCAAAAGCAAATTTGGGATAGAATCAAAAGAGAAATTTATTAATAAACAACATAGAAAAAAACAGAGAGAAAAACCACAATAAAAATGGTCAGCGCAGCGCTGGGTGGACAGGGTCTACACCCGAGGTGTAGGGTTCCCAAATCCACGTCTGAGCGCTCTCGGGATTGGAGTTTTATAGGATTTTTGAGTCCTCAGGCTAAAAATTCCAAGCAGGCTCCATTCACCAAGTGTTCTTGATTGCTCGGTGAATAGATTTCCTGGCTTGGAAGAATAGACCTAACTTGAGTCCGGACAGAGTCTCCTCATATGCAAAGAGACTCTGTATGTATTTTAATTTTGCGTTATCAAGGATGAAGTGATGTGATCCGGGGTTGGTGCCGATGGGAATCTCGGCGGAGTCTCCCCCTTTGTTCCCAGTGATTGTATCTTCAACACTGGTCTGGCAGGTGGGCGATCCAAGACTAGCGGCGGATACTTTTCTGAGGCCCATCTTTGTCTACTTTGATTGTTTCACAATCGAGGTCTGCAGAGACGTTGGTCAGGTCCGGAGTTGGGTTCCTCCTCCGAGCTAGTCCTTTTGTTATCCTTGATGGCTCCCATCCTGCCTATTTTCCGAGTTAATGTTTGTTATCTGGGTGTTGGCTACAATCCTTTTTCTTTCAGAGGAGAGCTCCCAGCCAGGCTTGGGAGAGAGGTTTCTTTCTTTTTTTCACATACACATCTTTGGTTTTTATTATTTCAACATATACATCTTATTTATATCTCTTACGAATTTTTATTTACACATAATTTATTACAGGAACTAAAAGGACTACTAGAAGATCCTATAAACACAGCAGATCTATTGGATCAATTTTTAGGTCCCAACATATTTACTTGGCAAGAAATTGGATCAATAATGAAAATTATATTTTCCTAAGAGGAGAGGCAGATGATTAGAGTTGCTGGAATAAAAATATGGGAAAAGGAAAACCAGCAGGGACCACCAGGGGACCAGAAAATGCCAGTGTTACCCCCTGACTGGAATCAAAATGATGAGGCAGGACGAAGAAATAGGAACAATTATCGTAATCTGATAATCAAAGGAATAAAAGATGCAGCACCTCAAGGGCAAAATCCAAAAAAAGCATTTGAAGGACTGTTAGGGAAGATGAAACAGGGAAACCTTATGAATATGATTGTTTGACAAAAGATTCTGAAGCTATGAAGCCTAGAATCGAAATAGAAATGAAAGTTTGCTTTGAGTCATAAGATGCTGAGTACTAGTTACTATATGACCAAAGAACAATAGCCTAGCCAGCTAAAGGAGAATCCCTGTTGATGAAACAATGTCCTTCTGCTGATAGAAAGTCCAAAGATAAAGAAGGAAAAGAAGAATTTGTAAAGCTTTTAGGATTTGAAATGCAAAACTGTATGTTAATGTAGGAATTCTCATAGGCTGTATGTAAATTCTTTAGTGGGTGTATCTCGTAGTGATTGGTTACTGGGAATTAGAATATTCACTATAGGAAAGCATATAATGGATTGTAACAAGAACCTCGCTCTCTTGATTCCTCCCTCCCCATCTCCAACCTCTCTTCTCCTGCTCTCCCAGCACTCTCTCCCCTCCCCCCGACCACGTGGACGCCGAGGCTGGCAGCGGACACGGGTCTCTCCCTCTCTTTACCCTTATAATAAATTGCTTATACCGGAACAGTTTGACCCAGGAGAAGTCTCTCACCACGAGCGAGCGTTTTGAACAGCAATAAAGGACAACAAGGAAAGGAGGAGACCCCAACTGAATGGTTAGAAAGACTTTGGAGGGATATGAAACAATATTCTGGGATAGACCCTGAGACAATAGCAGGGCAAACCCTTTTGAGAGTTAATTTTGTCACCCATGCCTGGCCAGACATTAGGAAAAAACTGGAAAAAAATGGAAAACTGGCATGACAAAGCTTTAAATGATTTATTGAAAGAGGCTCAAAAGGTTTATGTAAGACGAGATGAAGAAAAAGCTAAAGAGGAAGCAAAAATCCTGGTAGCAACTATGCGAGAAAGTAGTTTCCAGAGAAATTTGAAGCCTCTAAATACTACCCCTAGGCATCCAGGGTTCAGGGGCAGGGAAAAGGAAAAAAACAGAACCTCAGTACAAACAGAATCCCAAGAGCAATTTAAGAACACCTGTTATTACTGTGGGATGAAACAGCACTATAAGAGAGAATGTCCTCACCTAATAAAGGACCAGAAAATTTTCCAAGAAATAGGCCCAGAAGAAGAATAAGAGAGTCATAGGCTTTATTTTCTTGGGGACAAATACCATCTGGACCCTATGATAACCTTAAAAGTAGGTCCCCAGGAGGAAGAATTT
Organism: Poecile atricapillus; assembly: GCF_030490865.1. Classification (NCBI taxonomy): domain Eukaryota; kingdom Metazoa; phylum Chordata; class Aves; order Passeriformes; family Paridae; genus Poecile; species Poecile atricapillus. Next base: position 66,339,154 of record NC_081288.1, read on the forward strand.
GAGTTTGTGGTCGACACAGGGTCAGAGAGGACCTGTCTATTACGGATTCCAACAGGTTGTGATGTAAGTAAAGAAACTGTAAAAGTAACAGGGGCAAAAGGAGAATGTTTCACAGTTCCAGTCATTAAAGATGTGGTAATTGAGGGAGAAACTAAAATTTGGATGGGGAATGTTTTATTAGTCCCTGGGACAGGTAGCAACTTATTAGGGAGGGACTTACAAGTAAAGCTAGGAATAGGAGTTATACCTGAAGAAGGGAGAATGACTGCTAAAGTTCTAAAAATTGACCTAGAGGATGAAGATAAAATAAACAAGGAAGTTTGGGCTGGGAAAGGAAATAGGGGAGGACTGGACATTGCCCCCATAAGGGTCACGATTGAGAGAGAAGAATGCCCCATACATGTGTGTCAGTATCCCATATCCTTAGAAGGAAGAGAAGGTTTAAAACCAGTGATAGAAGGACTAATAAAAGATGGGACATTGGAACCTTGTATGTCTCCTCATAATGCGCCTATTCTCCCAGTAAAGAAGCCTGATGGGAATTACAGATTAGTACAAGACTTATGAGAAGTTTACAAAAGAACCCAGACCCGTTACCCAATAGTTCCAAATCCTTATACTCTCCTAAGCAAAGTTCCACCCCAGCACCGGTGGTTCAGTGTGGTAGATCTTAAAGATGCTTTTTGGGCTTGTCCATTAGCTGAGGAAAGCCAAAATATCTTTGCCTTTGAATGGGAGGATCCAGCTACTGGGAGAAAGCAGCAACTGAGATGGACAAAATTACCACAGGGGTTTACTGAATCTCCAAATCTATTTGGGCATGCTTTAGAAACAGTATTACATGTAACTTTTCTCTAAAAAATCCTTTTTCTGTTTCTCTGTTTCTGCTGCATCTCTTCTGTATTTTTCTTTTTATTCTTGGATTTCTCAGCCTCCTTTGGACTGAATTATTTTGGGATCCTCCCTCATGGGGAGCCCTGCTTATCTCAGTTCTTATGATTCGAAGAAAACTCCCGAGCTTGTTAGAATCTTGTTTCTTGTGTTTATTAAAAGGTCATCACAAAACTTAACAGGTTTCTCCAGGCTGGTTACACAAGGTTAATATTTGCAATCTGGTACATTTCTTTCTTCTGATGGTACAAACAAGGACTTGTGGCACACTTTGTGTAGCAGCGGCCTAAGGGGAGACAAAGAGTTAACATTGTCCCACACCAAACCCCTTGTGAAGGGCGGCCCAGGTGTTCTGATTGGGTTTGAGTCCCTGGGGGGTTCTCCCTTGGTGTGCTTCTACTGGTCCCTGACCCTGAACTCCACCCTCAAAGGTGGAAGCCCTCAGGGGTTCTTTCCCTCAAAAACCCCTGCAGTGCCTCTGTTCGGGGCTCTCTGTTCTCGACCTGAGTTTGTTCCCATGCTGAATAAATGGTTTCATGAAGAGGAGCCCGTCTCGGTTGGTGTTCCATGCTGGTCCCCAGAATCCTGCGGCTTCCTGGACGAGATCCTGAGGTTGTGGACTGCAACAACTTCGTGTATGAAGCACAAAATGGCCACGAAATACGCAGTTCTTTTATTGTTATACCTATGTGATAAATGTATCTTTGGATAAAAATTCGTAAAAGCATAAATAAATATAACTGTATCTATAACGATGTAAGAAAATATAAAATATAGTATGGCCTAAGGATTCCTCCCCAGACCCAGCAGTGACTACCCACTCAGGTGGTAACGATTCTAAACGACGCTCATCAGCCTGAGAAAAAAGGCAGGACACGGACAATCGGGCTAGACAATGAAAGGAGCCTGGCCGAGATACCCATTGGCTCCGCACCGGACCTGAACACTCCACCCTGCAGGCCCCGACTAAAGATGCAATCAGGCTAAACAATGAGAGGAGCCCGGCCGAGATACCCATCGGCTCCGCACCGGACCTGGACACTCCACCCTGAGAGCCCAACCGAAGATACAATCAGGAAGCACTCAGAACCTTTCACATGCAAGAGGACTCTGCCCAACTGTCTATTGATTCAGTTTGCAGGTTCCAGGAAATCCATTCAACCAACCATCTAGACTCTTTGTTGAACGGTGACTGCTCGGAGTTTGGCCTCAAGGCACAAAACCCCTATAAAAACCCCGGACAGACAACTCTCCTTCGTGGATTTGGGAACTCGGTACCTCTGGGTACAGATCCCTGTCCACCCGGCGCTGCGCTGATCTATTTATTGTGGTTTTTTTCTCTCGTTGCTGGTGCTTGAAATTGTTTTATAATAAATCGCTTTTTTATTAACCTTATTTTGCCATTGCATTTATAACACCTATTTTCACGCAATTAACAATAGACATGTATATTATTTTTCTTAATGACCCAATGACCCATCACCTCTGTGATGCACTGCGGCATTCTCTATCCAATCACTTATTACTACCCAAAAACCTCTAGGAGAAGTACATGAAGAAGAAAGAAGAAGGGACAAGAGACAACACCCCAAATCCTCCATCTTGTCTCTTGTTCTCTAAACTAACTTTTTCACCTAGTGATTTAAAAAAACTTTCTAATCTACACACTTACACTTTTAGCTTTTTCTATCTAACTTTAACATTTGTTCTCGTATATCACCATAAAAACATGCTGATGAATTTCATATTATATGAAATTCAGGGTTTTTCTGAATCTTTTAACTACGTATCTGTCATGGTTTTAAGGCAGTAACTAAAAAATTACTAGAAAACTTATTTATTTTTTGCTGTGAGATATGGATTAGAACAAGAGCAAAACAGGCTTAAAACTTAAAAGGAATAAAGAAAGTTTATTAACAAAACTACAAGAATAAGAACACCAGAATAAACTTCCAGAAAACGCTTTTATCTCTCACTACCCACCATTCCTTTGTTCACATGACAACATAGAGACCAAAAACTTTGGAACTTTGGTGTTTAAAACAGTCCTAATTTTTGCTAGAGTTTTTTCATCAGTATTTGTAGAGAAACAGAAGTCTTCTTCTGCTAATCTATAGTTTCTCACAAGAAAACTATTTCTGTTATAGTTTTCTATTTCTCTGATGCCAGCCGCCCAAAAATCCTGTCATCAGTTCACTCCTCTCATTTCACATCACTCTGAAGTGTGTATAAGTCAATGAGTCTAAAAATGTTATTTTTAAAGATGAGTTATTCAAAAGCAAAAGTTCTTTTCATCTGTCTCTGTGAGCTTCCCTGAAAACAGTTTTCTCATTACTTTAAGCAGTCTCAAATCTTCGCCTCACTCTGTTCTAGCACTTCACTATATCACAATTACTCTACTTTTTACTCAAAATCTACACTTTGAACACTCTATTCTTCCCAATATACTCTGTCATGAATTAAGAGTTTTTTCAGAACACTATTGTCCATCTCTATAGCTTTAACAAAAAAATATTTCAGCTTATAAAGCATCTCTTTATTCTCTCTTCTCCATCTAAAACTTAACTCTTTTCTTCACTGTCTTTAATAGTTTTATGATGTCTTTTTCATGTTGATTGTCTCTCTCTCTTTAAAAAAAAAAAGTAATCTGTACATTTTATCTAAGTAGTAAAAGAATTAAACTCTTAAAAAAGCTACAAGTGTTCATAGTGTCAAGTTTCAGTTCAGCAGAACAAACTGAAAACTAAACCAAGCTGGCTGGCTCTGTTTCTCCCCCCCTGCCCTCTGAGGCCTTGTCCGGCCTGGGGGGGGGGGGAGGCCGAGACAGAGCCTTGTTACCTTGTCAGAAACCAGAAACCCAAAGAAAACAAGAGAACCCTGGCTTTACATCTTAAGGTGGTGTTCACAAGTTGATCTCACTTTTCAATGGTCAAAACTGCTGTCAATTCTTAAAAATGACCGATAATTGGTCAAGAGAAAAGACTCCCATCAGCCACCAGCAGCTTCAACTTCCTTAGCTCTCAAAACTATCTTAAAAGTAAAGTCACCCCATGACAGTATCAGAAACAAGGGCACACACTCTGTATTCCAGACTCCAACATTACAAACCTTCCCCACTCCTCCTGGAATACAAATTATCCAATATGTTGATGGTCTTTTGTTATCAGGGGAAGCTGAAGTTAAGTAGGCTACTATAAAACTTTTGAATTTCCTTGGGGAAAAAGGACTAAGTATCAAAAGGTAAATTGCAATTTGTAGAATCAGAGGTAAAATATCTCGGACATTTAATAAGCAAGGGTAGGCGAAAGCTAAACCCTGAGAAGATTGCAGGAATTCTCTCTCCTCATTCCCTCTTCAAAAACGGAGATTAGGAAATTGCTTGGATTATTGGGATATTGTAGATTATGGATCAAAGGGTATACACAGGCAGTGAAATTTTTATATGGGAAATTGACAGAAGGTGAAGACATAAAGTGGACCAACAAAGATGATAGCAAATTAGAAGAACTGAAGTTAAAACTAGCCTCAGTATCAGCTTTAATCTTGCCATCATTAGAAAAACCCTTTTATCTGTATGTCAATGTGGAAAGTGGAGTAGCTAATGGAGTTTTAGCCCAGGAGTGGGGGGGAGTAAAAAAACCAGTAGCATATTTCTCAAAAATGCTGGACCCAGTGAGTCATGGCTGGCCGGTATGTAGTCAAGCTGTAGCAGCTACCACAATCCTAGTAGAAGAGAGCCGTAAACTTACTTTTGGAAGCAAACTAAGTGTGTACACACCTCATGCAGTCCGAAATGTGCTAAACCAGAAAGCTGAGAAATGGTTATCAGACTCTAGAATGTTAAAATATGAAGCAATCCTGATAGACAGTGATGATTTGACACTAGAAGTAAGTAAAAGTTTAAACCCGGCTCAATTTTTGTATGGAGAACCAAAAAGTGACTTAATTCATAATTGTTTGGAAATTATCCAATATCAGACTAGGGTTCAGGAAGATCTTGAAGAACAAACTCTCTCAGAAGGAGAAATAATATATGTAGATGGCTCTTCCATATGTTTACATGGGAAAAGGATGTCAGGTTATGCAGTAGTTTGTTGCCGCTGAAGATGAATAGATCACACGGACACAGGTCGAGGTGTGGTGAAAGGAAGAGAAAGTTTATTTTTCCTCCCAGGATTTATAGGCTTCTGACCACGGCCAGGGATTGGATGGTCAGGATAACACTTTCCCACTGCACTGGCCATGAGAGATGTCCATCACAAGATGTGTAACAGAAAGAACAGACACATATCTATGTTTACAGTTACTATCCTGGGAAAGGCTTTAGAAAACTATGTCAGCAAGCTCATAAGCTGAGTTTTCAGGGCGACAGTAGTTGATGGGAGAAATATGCAAACTGTTGAGAAAGGAAAATTACCCTCAAACTGGTCAGCTCAAACTTGTGAATTATATGCTCTAAAAAGAGCATTAGAACGTTTAGCACATAAAAAGGGAACCATCTATACTGATTGTGATAGATTGGCATTTAAGAAAACAAAGAGAAACACCTAAAGAAGTTAAAACTGCTAGAGGCTGGTGGGAGTTTTTCTCCCAGCCAACTACTGGCCATTTCTAAGAATTGACAGCAGTTTTGACCATTGAAAAGTGAGATCAACCTGTGAACACCACCTTAAGACCTAAACCTGGGAATTTCTTTGTCTCTTTGTTTCCTGGCTGTGAAAGGTAAGAGCTCCAGCTGGCCTCCTGTTCCCCTGCCCTGGCCATGCGGCCCGGGCAGGGGCTGGGCTGGGACTGCCGCGGCTCCCGGCCAGGAGATGGGACCTGCGGGGCTTCTCTTCGGGCTCTGGCCAGGCCAGGGCGGTCCCTGGCTCGGCTGCAGTTTTGGTTTTTTTTCTGTGACTGAATTCACCAGAGACTGTTGAGTAAGGAAAGAAAAAGCTCTTGACCTGCAGCAGGCTGAGACAGTGACCACACTCTCCAGAGCAGCCATGAAGAATCTTCCATCACAGACAACTCCAGCTGCTGCTTCAGCAGAGGTCACAGAACCATCTACAAAGCCTGGGCAAGATTTTAACCCTTTCATTACCCGGATGAGACTTGCAGATTAATCCTTTTTTTTCTAGAGAGAAAAAGAGAGAGTAATCAACATGTAAAGAGACTTTATATATTATCAGAAACAGTGAAGAAAAAAGTTTCAGAAAAGGTAGAGAATAAGAAGATGCTTTATTAAGCTGAAATATTTTTCTGTTAAAGCTATGGAGATGAACAACAGTGTTCTGAAAAAACTCCTTTAATTCATGACAGAGTATATTGGGAGGAATAGAGTAGTTCAAAGTGTGAATTTTGAGCAAAAAGTGAAGTAGTTGTGATACAGTGAGGTACTGGAACAGAGAGGGAGAAGTAATAGTTGAAGATTTGTGGCTTTGTAGAAGTAAAAAGAAAACTTCTGGTTCCAGGGGGGCTCACAGAGACAGATGAAGAGAACTTTTGCCTTTGAATAACTCATCCTTAAAAATGACATCCCTAGACTCATTTGACCTATAACACACCTCAGAGTGATGTGAAATGGGAGGAGACAACTGATAACAGATTTTTGGGCAGCTGGCATCAGAGAAATAGAAAGCTATGAAGAAAATTAGTTTTCTTGTAAGAGACTCCATAGATTAGCAGAAAAAGACTTCTGTTTCTCTACAAAGACTGATGGAAAGACTATAGCAAAAACTGAGACTGTTTTAAACACCAAAGTTTTTTTGTCTCTGTTGTCATGTGAACAAGGGAATGATTGGGTAGTGGAGGAAAAAAAGGTTTTCTTTAAGTTTTATTCTGGTTTTCTTATTCTTGTAGTTTTGTTAATAAACTTTCTTTATTCCTTTTAAGTTTTAAGTCTGTTTTGCTCTTGTAATCCATATCTCACAGCAAGAAATAAGTAAGTTTTTTAGTGATTTTTTTTAATTACTACTTTAAAACCACAACACTGATTCAAGGTATGCCTTTGGAGTAGTACATACTTTTGGAAAAATCTGGGAGGAAAGAGGATTATTAAATTCAAAGGGGAAAGGATTGATACATGAAGGACTCATTTTAGAAGTTTTAGAGGCATTAAAATTGCCTGAAGAGATAGCAGTAGTACATGTTAGGGGACACCAAAAGGAATGACCTCAGAAATAAGAGGAAATAATTTGGCAGATCAAGAAGCTAAAGATGCAGCAGAATATGGGATCAAAAGAGTTCTGTTAATTCTAACTCCAGACATGGAAAAATCAACAATTCCCAAATTCAGTGAAGCAGAGGAAAAACAGTTAAACAAGATAGGGGGAAAACAGGATGCATGTGGAAAATGGAGACTCCCTGATGGAAGACAGTTACTTAACAAGTCACTTACTAGAAAAATATTAGAAGATATGCATCAAAAAAACTCATTGGGGTACCCAAGCTTTGTGTGATCACTATTTAAGGAATTATGGGTATATTGGGATTTTTGTAGTGGCAAAACAAGTAAATGAAGGATGTGTAACTTGCCAGAAAGTGAATAAAAAGGTAATGAGACAGATGACATTTGGAGGCCGTGAGTTAACCCTCTGACCATTTCAAAGTATCCAAGTTGACTTCACTGAACTTCTCTGTTGGGGAGGATGAAACAGGGAAACCTTGTGAATATGATGGTTTAACAAAAGATTCTGAAGGTATGAGGCCTAGAATCGAGATAGAAATGAAAGCCTGCTTTGAGTCATAAGACACAGAGTACTAGTTACTATATGACCAAAGAACAATAGCCTAGCCAGCTAAAGGAGAATCCCTGCTGACAAAACAATGTCCTTCTGCTGATAGAAAGTCCAAAGGTAAAGAAGCAAGGAAAGAACTTGTAAAGCTTTGTAGAGTCTAAAATGCAACACTGTATGTAAATATAGGGAAGCGCATAGGCTGTATGTAAATTCTTTAGTGGGTGTGTCTCATGGTGATTGGTTACTAGGAATTAGAATATTCACTATAGGAAAGCATATAATGGATTGTAACAAGAGCCTCGCTCTCTTACTCCCTCCCTCCCCTTTTCCAACCTCTCCTCTTTTGCTCTCCCCACTCTCTCTCCCCTCCCCCGGACCACGTGGATGACGAGGCTGGTGGCAGACACAGGTCTCCCCTCTCTTTACCCATATAATAAATTGCTTATACCTGAACAGCTTGACCCAGGAGAAGTCTTTCACCGTGAGCGAGTGTTTTGAACAGCAATAAGTATCAAAGAATATGTGGAAACAATTGCAAAAACCCTTGAAAATTTGCAGTTAAAAGGGATAATCTCTCAAACCACACCTTTAGACTTTAAAATTCATAATATCCATCCAGGGGAATGGGTACTGGTGAAAACATGGAAAGAACAATCTTTAACTCCACAATGGGAAGGTCCGTTTCAGGTACTGCTCACAATGGAGGCTGCAATACAGACCAGGGAACGAGGGTGGATCCACACCAGCAGAATCAAAGGACCTGTGAAGAAACCTGAGGAGTGGACTGTAACTTCTGAACCGGGTGATACCAAATTGACTCTAAAGCGGGGACTGGGTGGTAATGAACTGGGACAATCCACATGATCCAAGGAATGTCCAGAGAATAACTCCTACCTGGGAAGTAAGGCCAAGCTTATACCAGTGGGTTCAAGAGCTGCCTGGACAAGCTTTAAAACATCTCAGATACCCACCTTGGGGAGGAATACTCCCGCCTCAAACAGGGGAATCTGGACTGTTTCAAATTAAGAAATTCCCAAGTTCTGGCTCTTTCCTGTGCCTTATACAAGGAGGAAGGAGAATTACAACTCTCATCAGTGCCATACCATATACCCTGTCTCAAACATCCTAATACAGGACATGCTAGCTGGGTTAAATGTAAGTGTTTAAATTGTAAGGAAAATTGGTATTGTAGTGCACACAATCGTCGTTCTCTTTGCATGAAATGTAGAGTGCTAAATCGATCCTCTCTCCAGACTGAATTAAGAACAACTGAAATAATAACTATGCTTTGTGAATGGGAATGATTAGTGCCTGTTGAGTGGGAAATACCTGAGGAATGGTGGGAAACTACAATTAAGAAGTGACAAAAGTGATTTGCCTGGAAACTGACAAAAAGGAGGTGATAAGGAAATAGAAGGCAAGACCGGGTTGGCCGCTGTAGTCGCCACCAAGAAGAGACTATACACCTGCTATGGGTGGCAACCCCATAGGCATGGGAGGTGGGAATATAAGCCATATTGGACCTCTGTTATTCCTTTTTTTGTCACTCATTTTTTGTCTTTTCCCTTTTGGAATACCAGTAAACACATGCCATAAATGCTACCGAGAGCTGTATATGCAAAGACACCGAGGTTCCTTTTTTATCACTCATACCCGTATCAACAGTCACTGTTATAACCCATCCAAACTAAGTAACTGTATGCACAATGGGAAAAAATACTGGATTACAGAGAACTTGGGAGCAAGTGGTAATAGGCTGGGAAGTAAATGCCCAAAAGGGGAGAGATGGATTTGTTTTACATATGTTATTGGAAGCAAAGCCCAAGATTTAGTAAAAGAACAACTGGTAAGCAAAAAGGCAAAACCAGCACAGCAATCTAATCCTGTGTCAGTTTCACTTCAAGATTTGCATACAAAATTGAAACAACAATTAGAAAAAGAAATAGATATCTCAAGACTGGGAAAAAAACAGTTTGTGGAGTTAGGAGAGAGAATCAGTAAGGAACTTAATTTAACCAACCGTTGGGTATGTGGAGGGGCTTTGACATCAGAAGAATGGCCATGGAAAGGCAGCAGCTTAGGTCCAATTGAACTCCTAAAATGGAACAAGACAATTACAGAGAGAGAAAACCGTCCAGAAGGGTGGATTTTAAGCTCAACAGTGATAGGAGAAGAATGTCTCTGGCGCATGGGAAAAAATTTTCTTAATGAAGTAGGAAATACTCCCTGTAAGAGATATAAAGTTAGTAATGGAAATTCCACATGGTGGATCCCAGAAGAACCAACTCTGTACTGGACTCAAAGAAAAACAAAGGAAGTGGATTGTAAATATAATACTGAAATTCAACTGTTTTAATGTAAGAATAAAGGCAAGAATCCTTACTTTGGTATCCCCGAAATCTCCAAACTCTGGGAGAACTTAAATTAACAGAAAAGTGATTTTTGGAAAGCACCAGATGGCTTATTTTGGATATGTGGAAAAAGAGCATACCCGAAACTCCCCCCACGATGGAAAGGGAGTTGTACTCTCGGAATTATACAGCCAGGATTTTTTCTTCTGCCAGGACCAAATGGAGATAAATTAGGAGTACCAGTATATGAGGACCTAAAAAGAAACAAAAGGGAGGTGACTGGAGGATTTAAAAAATGGGGAAATGAAGAATGGCCCCCTGAGCGCATATTGGAAACCTATGGGCCAGCTATGTGAGCACAAGATGGGAGTTGGGGATATCGAACCCCAATTTATATGCTAAATGGCATCATAAGACTCCAGGCAGTTGTAGAAGTAATAACAAATAAAACTGCTCGGGTAATAGAATTAATATCCACTCAGCAACGTCAAACCAGAGCTGCAATATATCAGAATAGGTTGGCTTTAGACTATTTGTTAGCTGAAGAAGGAGGTGTTTGTAGGAAATTTAATACATCAGATTGTTGTTTAAAAATAGATGACAACGGGGATGCCGTTCTGGATATAGTCAATGATATCAGAAAAATAGCACATGTACCAGTTCAAAAATGGGACCCAATGCTAAAAAGCAGTTGGTGGGATAATCTACTGGGAATAGAATGGTGGAAAAAGTTAGGCTTCTTCCTTTTGTGTGCTACAGCTGGCTTGATATTTCTTCCTTGTTTAATCCCCTGTTTTATTCAGCTAATCACCAGGGTAGTTCAGAGTATGCAGGTGATAACAATGCCTATAGATCTAAAATTGACTACATCTAGAGCGGCACAAAAAATTATGGTGTTAAAGAAACAAAACAACATAGAAGATCCTTTTGAAGAAGCAAGATTAATTTGGGAAAAAAATGAGCGAATAATGAAGGCTAGAAAACAAGAAACAATGCTCAAGCCAAATGATTCATGAAAAGAGGGAGGATATTGTTATAAATGCATATCATATGATTTGCTTTTTGCAAATATTATAATGAATGTTATATGTATAAGATTAGAAAATTTAGCTGTATTAACATAGTTTTCTTTATTTCTGTTATTGATGAAACTTAGAAATAGTAGTACATATATGTTAGGCTATGGCATAGTATTAAAATAAAAACTACTTTTGTTTGTATAACCCAAAGACTAAAAAGATAGCTAGAGACCCCCTGCATTCATAAACTATCTTATCCAGATGAAGACAGCAATGACCAGAACTCTGAGGGAGGAATTTATTGCATTTCTGGTATCAGGGAATGTAAATCTCAATGGCGCCAAGAGGATTGATCTATTGGGAAGGGGGCAAGAGAAAACTAAACAGAAGAAGACCAAAGATCCTAAGAAGAATGTATGAATATGTATGAGAATTTATGGATATGTAGTAAGGTTCTGTTTTTAAGGGACAAGCCTTTGTTATTAAGGTGTGCTCTCTTGGCTGAATGCAGACACACCCGGACGTATCTGTATACTTTATTTTTATCTCCTAATTGTCTTTTTATTAAACTTTTAAATTCTATAAGAAAAATATGTGAACCTCGTTTTTCACACAATATTACGAGTTTCTGTGTTTGTCAGGTGGAATTGCTGTTGTAGGGTCTGAATGCCTTGATGGAAGAACTCATGTGATACTTTTGTTTGTGCTAGCATATTTGGCTGTGGTGCTGTCCTATCTGGCTGATGAGGTAAAAACATCCACTCTGGGATGTGTATAGGGTCAGGCCAATGGGTGTTCCACTGTCCTATAATAGCAGTAGGGTACAGATTTACGAGAACAAATACAGTGATACACACTTTTGGGTTTATCTGGTGGACTTGTTGGTTCAAGATAGCTTGATCCACCGTTTGGAGAGTAGCTTTTCGTTCTGGGGTTAATTTTCTAGGGTAAGTTAATTCTGGATCACCTTTCAGGAAATCAAATAAAGGTACTAATTGTGAGCTGGTATCCAATTTCTCTTTTTTGAGGGACCACTGTGGTACCCTCTGACTAATAATTCTTGTAGGATGCAAATTAACGATGACAATAAACACTGTAATACAGATTAGAAGCTCTTTTGCATATATATATAAAAGGTTTTGTTTCAATTTCGAATACCTGTGAGTTACAGTAGACAAGTTTGCACTTTTCACCAGGGTTTGTAGTCTGAAGCTCTCACGTGTTGTGATGGTGTTTGATAGGAGTGGTGCTGGAGCTGGCGTCTGGTGAAAGTTCTGGTTCTTTCTGTGGAGATCGTGTGTTTCCTTCTGTTGTGTGGCTGCGTGGGGCTATGAATGCTGTGGTTGTAACTATAGCGAAGCTGCAACTGTGTTGGGTGCTGTCCCGGGGTCGGGGTCTGGCGCCGGCATGCTTTGTCTTGCTTCTGAGGCATTTCCGGGTTTGTATCCGGGCATTTTACGTGACGTCACCTCGGGGGCCGCCCCCCCCCCCCCCCCGCAGCAGCAGCAGTAGGCAGGCGTGACCAGCGGAGGCAAGATCATAGGCGTGGCTTCTGGGCTGAGCCAATCAGCTCCGGGCAGGGGCGGTTCGGGCGTTTCCGTGGTGCCGAGGGGCGTAGCTGGCTCTGGTGGCTGAGGGCCGGCCTTGGGCGCGGTGGCGCGCGGTGATGGTGGCGCGGGTTCTGCCGCTAAAGAGGTGGGATTTTTCGACTCACTATGGCGTCTCCGCGTGGCACCGCGGCTCGGGTCGGCCAGCGGGTATTTTGGAATCAGGCTGCAATACGTCCTGGGCACCACCGCGGCTCCGCCGCCTGCAGTGTTCCTTTCGGCTGCGGCACAACCCAGGACCCCGCCGTTCCCCTCTGTTCTGCCGCTCGGCGGGGTCCAGACACGTGGCAGGGTTGCTACATTTCTCTAGTCATCGCATGCTGCGGTTTCTCTGCCCGGTGGGGTACAGCCGGCTCCCCAGGCTCTCTGGCTCTGCGGAGTTGTAGAAAACGGCGCTCTAGAAAGCAATTCTGGTGAGAGAGGTGCGTTTAAAGCAACCCTACCGCGTGGGGCACCTGTTTGGTGGTGCCGCTTCCTGCAGGGGCTTGGAACGGTGTTCCAAGCTCTCTCTGTCCTCTCCAGAGATCTGTTCCCGCTTTTCAGGTCAGCATTTATCTGTTTCATTATGTTAAAAATAAATCTCCAAAGTTTTAAAACCTTTATAGCATCTTCATCCCCTTTTGAGACTGCTTTAAGAATAGAATGTCCAGTCCGTTCCCATATATTTGTATCAAAATGAGAGGAATGATGGGTTTGTCTTTACAAGCAAGCTGTGGGTCTGCTGATAAGATGCAGCTATCAGTGAGAGACAACAGAAACAATGGGATAGATTCCACTGAAAGATGAAAGAAGCACTGAAAGAGCACCATGAATTCCACAAGAGTTAAGGGATTGTGCATTGGGGGGGGGAAGGTATCCCAGGTATCAGGCGCTCCGGGAAGCCTGTACCTCTCAAGTACCTCAGCCTATGGGGAAAGAGAGAAGGGACAAGTGGCCGAGAATTAGGATAAAAAGGAGGCTGTGCCCTCCAAAAATTTGAGAGACCCCAGGGGAATGCCCCATGGCCTCTCCCTTTATTCGAATAAAGTAAAAGGACTCCTCTGTCTCCTTTTTGGACATAAACCTCTGGTGTTTGTGGATTGATTTTCCTGACAATTTTTGGGGGCTCGGTCCGGGATATTCCGCGAGAGGAGCTGAAGGTGCGCCTCACCCAGTTTTGGTGGTCAGCTCCCCTTGGTGGCAGCCGGCACCGGTCGATCGATTGGGTTCCCGAGACTGTCCAGGAGACAGACGAGTGGCGGACCAGGGGGGGTCCGTGAAGAGTCCACAGGGAAGGACCACTGAAAATCTCACCGGTGAGTAAAATGGGATCTTCGGGGAGCAAGCCTGGGAGGGCACCCAGGGAGGGTAGCACAGGCAAGCCTGGGAGGGCACCCATGGAGGGTAGCACAGGCTAAACAGGGCACCCATGGAGGGTTGCAAGGGTACAGCCAGGAAGGGGTCCTGGCAAAAGGGATGACGATCCCACAATACCCCCGGAGAGTCCCTTGGGGAGAATGCTGAGATCTTGGAACAGATTATGCATTCACACAGAGGTAACTATGGAAATAATGGTAAAATATTGTTATTATGTATGGCCAGAGTATAAGTTGCCAAATAGACTTATATAGCCACCTTAGAAAACAGAAGTCATTTGTGTTGAGTTCTGTGGAGGTATCTAGAGGAGAACTGGAAAAGATGGATTGAAAGGGAATGTGGATTGATATGGTTTAAACAAACAACAAGAGAAATCTATGTGTTAAGAAAAAAAAAAAAAAAGAGGAAGAGGAAAAAAAAGGGGGAGGGGGGAAGAAGAAAACAGTGAAGATTAAAATGTTTTTCAGCACCTTCCCCCGTCTTGTCCTCCGGTGTTACCAGCTGACCCAGGGGCAGCTGCAGGTCCCTGTATCCTCACCTTCCAGGGCAAAGGGATCAGGGAAATGCTGTTCCTACAGCTCCACCTGAGAATAACAGTGGTGTAGGGGGAAGGGAGCAGCATATCATATCACCCCCTAGAACTAGAAGGAATCTCGAGAATCCACGCCTGGGGTGGGGGGGACAATAAGGGAAGTCAAGAAAGAGTCTTTGACAACAGGGGATGGATGGATTGTGTTGGTGTGCTGGAACAGAATTGGTTAATGAGGAGTGTGGAGAGGTGTGGTTGAAGCAGGGACCAGGAGTGGAGGTGCAGGACCAGGAGCACTGGCTGGGGGCCTGTGAGGCTGCTGGGACTCAGCACTGGGCAGTGCCTGACCCCACCGGCCCCGGGCAGGGGCAGCAGCAGCTGTCGGCCCTTTGAGACTGCAGGATGCCCTGGCCGCCTGTGGTGCTGCCGGCCGTGCCTGCCAGGAGCACTGGAGCGGGGAGGAGCTGTTTGGACAATGTGGCAGGACAGGGACTGGCTCTGGTATATGGTGTATAGTAAATAGAGTGAGCACAATGGGGAAAGGTGAAGGTGATGGCCTTTTTCAGGCCAAAGAAGGAAAAACCGCAAGGTCCAAGGGGTCCCCCAGGACAGAGGGGACGGGATCGGCCACAAGGAAGTGGCAGAAGCTTTCTCTCCCCAGCAGGGGAGATCCAAGCCAAAGAGCGGTTGGGAAAAGATCAGTGTGCTGTCTTCAGGGCGTAGGACACTGAAAATGGCAATGTCTGCAAAAAAGCCAGAACCAGCTGGACTGTTGAGAAAGTCCAGAAGATAAGGGAAATGGATTGTTAAGAGTGTCAAAGGCTCTCATTATATCCAACAACCTAGAGCCGTTGTCAACTTTTAAAGTGGGTCTGGACCAAGGAGAGGTGTGTGTCTTAGTAAAAACAAAGACCTCTCGATTCACCTTAATTTTTATCCCCGAGGGGGAAAATTGTCTAAAGAATTTTTTTGATCCTTCAAAAGAGTTTTGAAAATTGTGGTTTCTTCTGTAAGCTCAAAAGTTTGAATACATCTTTCTCTGAAAAAATTGTAAGAATTGTAGTAAATTAATTTGAGAATTTAATTAATTTGTCTACATGAGGTTTTGTACCGAGCTGAATAGCTCCAGTTTAGAGGAGACCACACCCCTCTGCTTTTTGTATGTTTTGTTGTAAAAAGCCAGAACTGGCAAGTTTCAGTTATGAAGCCAATGCTGCAAGTCATACCTTATGGGAAACACTCCCACCAGTCTGTGGTTTGTTGTGGACCTAAAGCAAATTCTGTAGCTGCAACCTTGTGAAGATAGTGTCCTATGGAAGTCCTGGGTATTTGTCATGCACTTCCTCTGTGGAAGTGTCCTGGTTTAGGGCAAATTTGGGAGGAAACCTCCAGTGGGGCTCCCCCCGGGAAGCAAACCCACGTGGCCCTTTTCTCCCACCCCCCAACCAGTTCGGGAAGAGATTTCTCTGAGAGAAGTGGAAAAAACCTGTTTATTTCACAGGCACAGCACTACCCAGCACAAAAATGAATGATATCAAATTACAAAACCTCTCGCCGTTCAGAAGAGATGACAAAATTCAGAGGGTCTCTTTCCTGTGGGTGTTCGCTCTGTTATCAGTCCCTCTGGCGCTGGAAAATGCCACTGCCCAGGCTGGGCTCCCAGTAGTCCACGGGTGCAAGCTCCCGGTGCTCCCCCAAGTCCCCAGTCCAGAGCAGGTTCGATTTGTTTCAGAAAAAGGGAAAGAAAACAGTCCAGGAAGACCTCTCTGCTTCGGCTAGTTGGAAAGCCAAGGGGATCTGTGTCTTGTTGTCTGTCTGTGCTGTAGTCAAAACTCCCGATGCGGGGGGAGCAAGTACAGTCTCTGATAACAGACTTGGTGCTTCTTTTCCACTCACTTTTACTCTCAGATGGAATTTTAAGAATACAAAACCTGTGTCTGGGTTAGGTGGATGAATGGGGATACAATTTAATCAACCCAGGACAGGAAGTTATGGGAAAACTTTAAAGGAAAGTATTTTGTTTTCTTTCCTTAATAAAAGTTTTAAATGTTAAAGGTTATAAAATGTTCTAAATATTAGAGTTTCCTTAATGGAAGTTAATTTGTTAGTCACCTCCCTATACCTACGATAGACTTGATGCAAAAATTGAGATGGGGAGTGGTTAGTTACTATGGATGCTAACTCTGAAACAGAGTGCCTGTAGAAATTACAGGCCGCATAGTTTCTCAGTCTTACCTGAGAAAGCTGCCTGGGAAATTCATAAAGAGGATTTAAAACAATCCTCAGAGACAGAAAACAGCCTTGCAGGTGCTGTTTGTCTGTTCCTTGTTTTCTTTGCAGGAGAAGGTCGGGGGGTGGTGTGCC
The DNA here is from genome assembly GCF_030490865.1 of Poecile atricapillus. Taxonomy (NCBI): domain Eukaryota; kingdom Metazoa; phylum Chordata; class Aves; order Passeriformes; family Paridae; genus Poecile; species Poecile atricapillus. The sequence goes on from NC_081288.1 coordinate 66,355,993, forward strand.
CCACTGACCAATGATGGTGATGTAGTAGTTTGCTAACCAATAAGAGTTTCCTTTCTGTACTTTCCACGTATCGGTCTATAAAAAAGACCTGAAGCAATAAACTAAGAAGAAATTCTCCTGAGTAACTCCTAGAGAGTCTGTGTCGTTTCTTCCCAGCCGTTCCTAATAGAACGACAAGTTACTAAAAAACAAAGAAATGTAATGTAATTAACTTGAAGCAGTGGCATTACTTGCTGCTGAACTAGATCATGTTTATACAAAGTCACCTGTTTTGTTTGGGCAAACTTTGCAAAAGAAAAATGTTAGGAGAGTTTGTTCCACCCTCAGAGGTTAAGTTGTTGTAGTATGTGGATAATTTGCTGTTATCAGGGGAACAGGAGGAGATGGTTGAAAGAGCTACTGTGAAACTGCTTAAGTTTCTTGCTGAAAAGAAAAGACTTAGTGTCCGAAAAGAAAACACAGTTAGTAGTGAAAAAGGTCAAATATTTGAGACATATTTTAACTGGAGGGTTACGGTGTATTGATCCAGAAAGAATACAAGGAATTCTACAAGTACCATTACCCCAAACAAAAAGGGAGTTATGACAGTTTTTAAGGTTGGTGGGATACTGCCGAGTATAGATAGAAGACTTTTCTGTTGTGGCCAGACCTTTATATAGCTTTTTAACACAAGACAGTCCTAATGTTGTGGTATGGACACCACAAGGAGAGCAAAGCTTAAAAAAAATAATTAAAAGACAAATTGGTTAATACCCCAGTCCTAGCTCTTCCAGACACAGAAAAGGAATTAGAATTATATGTGGATGTTAAACAAGATCATGCAAAAGGAATTTTGGTTCAAGAGCATGAGGGAACACAGAGACCTGTTGCCTATTTTTCTAAAATGTTAGACCCAGTGGCCAGAGGCTGGCCCCATTGTCTGCAGAACTGTGCAGCCACAGCTCTGATGGTGGCTGAGGCCTGAAAGCTGACAAGGGGGGTTATCTGATTGTTAAAGTTTCACATCAGATTAAAGCTTTGTTAACTGAGAGAGCCTCTAAGTGAATGGCCAGCTCTCGGTTATTGCAATATGAGTCTTGTTTATTGGAACAGGTGGATTTAGAATTTAAAAGCGGGGAAGGTTTTAACCCAGCCTCGTGTTTGAATGGCCCTGAAGAGGGGAGCCAAGGCAAATTTCATGACTGTATTCAAGTAATAGATCTGCAGACTAGGGCAAGGAATGATTTGGGAGACATTCCATGGCCTGAGGAAGAAAATGTGTTTATTGATGAGTCTTCAAGGGTAATAGAAAGAAGAAGATTTACAGGATACTCTGTCGTGAATGGAAAGCAATTAAAGGAAAGTAGAAGATTACCACCCACCTGGTCAGCTCAGACAGCAGAGCTGTATGCTCTTGTGAGAGCATGTGAAATACACCAAGACAAAACAGTAAATGTTTTTATTGATTCTAAATATGCATATGGGGTGATACATGCATTTGAGAAACTATAAGAAGAAAGAAGTTTATTAACCTGCAGAAGAAAGACGTTGGCTCATGAGAACTTAATCTCCCGCCTATTGGAGGTGGTGAATTTGCCAAAAGAGGTAGCAATGATGCACATTAGAAGGCACCAGGCAGGGTGCTCAGAAGAGGCAAGGAGAAGCAGACTGGCTGATGGAGAAGCTTGAAAAGCTGCATTGTTGCCAGAAGTTTCTGAGATACTTCCCTTGCTCCTAGTGACTGCCCCCTTGTCAGAAAGGTTGTCTTTTCCACTGGAAAAACTTGAGATTGTTGAGAGTGGGGCAGAAGAAAAGGGGTGTGGTTGGTTTGCAAGGGATGGTGAGCAGTAGATGCCAAGAGCTCTGACCTTGCAGTTGTTGAAGCAGCTTCATGGGGGAGGTGCCGAGGCTCCCGATGATAGTAAAAGGTCTTAAAATCTTAGAAAATTCGGGGACTTAAGTTTGGAAAGCCCTGGGAAAAGCAGGCCCTGGGAAACGTTAGGCCTTGTGCTTGCTAAAGACCGGGTCAAGCTGCACCTGTGTAGTCAGTATGTGATAAATGATACAATTGTTAGATGTGCTTAGATACAATTATTGTTTAGAGAACATGGGGAACCATGTTAGGGGGCTAAGGGGGGATCACGAGAAATTCATGCTTGGGTAAAAACAATGCATACAATAGAACAATGTAAGTTTAATAATTAATATGTAAGTTGCATAACGATAGAGTATAAAATATGTCCAACTCGAAAACCAAATTGGGTCAGATTTGGGTATGTGTACCCCTGACACGCAGAGCTCTTTAAATAAAGCACCTTCATATAACCATTCGTGGTTATGTGTGTTCCTGAACGCTAACACCGAGAGATGAATGAGACCTTCCTCAAGACGTGTGCTGCTGTGGGTCTTTTTGCTCTGGCAAAGCGAGCTTTTAGGGTTTGTTTGATTTGTGCTAAAACAAATAACAGAGTTACAAAGAAACTTGCCAGAGGGAGAAGGCTTCGGTCGGTACCCTCCCTTCCAGAGATACCAGGTAGATTTCACTGGAATGCCCCTGGTGGCAAGATTTAAATATCTTTTAGTAATAGTATGTCGGTTATGAGTAGCCAGAAGTGTTCCCAGGTGTTTCCGCAACTACAGGGTCAGTTATTAAAGTATTTTTTTTAGAACAAGATCAGGCCGAGTTGAAAAGATGAATGGGGAAATAAAGAAGCATCTTCTGAAGCTAGTGATAGAAACTGATATGCCATGGGTGCAGCTCTTGACACTAGCTTTAGCAAGAATAAGGGCCAGACCCAGGAGAGATATTCAACTATCTTCCTTTGAACTGATGTTTGGAATTCCTTATCCTTGTAATTCTTGGCCTGGGGCAGTGATGTATATTTAGAACAATTTGTGGCCTGGATACTGTCTCTTGTGAAATCTATTTGACAGGAAACTCAGCTGGCACAGACCCTGCCTTTGAACAAGTGAAAACCAAGAGACTGAGTCCTAGTAAAAGAGTGGAAAGAAGCACCACTGGTAGCTAAGTGGCGTGGACATTTCCAAGTGTTGCTAATCACAGAAACAGCCGTCAAGACAGCTAGACACGGGTGGACTCATCACACTTGGGTCAAAGTCTCTGAGGCCCCGAGGTTTGGACATCTCAGGTGGAAGAGAAGGATGGGAAGCCGTGACTGACACTCTGCAGGAGTGAACTGGAGCAGTAGACATGCGTCGACATTGGGGGAAGCCCTGAGTGCCTACCTGTGGATGCTAGCTCTGGAGCAGGCAGCAGAGTGCCTGTGGAATTGCAGGCCGCATAGCTTTCTCAAGTCCAGCCTGAGAAAGTGGCCTGCGAAGTTTTAAGGAGGATTCAAAACAATCCTCAGAGACAGAAAACAGCCTTGCCAGGTGCTGTTTGTCTGTCCCTTGTTTTCTTTGCAGGAGAAAGTCAGAGGGTAGTGTGCCCCACTGATCAATGATGGTAATGTAGTAATTTGCTACCCAATAAGAGTTTCCTTTCTGTACTTTCCACGTATCAGTCTATAAAACAGAGCTGAAGTAATAAACTACGAGAAATTCTCCTGAGTAACTCCTAGAGAGTCTGTGTCGTCTCTTCCCAGCCGTTCCTAATAGAGCAACATCTGGTGACCGCCGACATGATGTGCATCTGCTGAACCCCTGAGTGTGTGCAGCCAGCGGGCAATGAGCCAGCCGCTTCCCCCCAGAGGGGTAAGTGAGATTCTCCCGGGCTCTCCTAGAGAGAGCTGGTATTTAAACCAACGGTATAGTGGAGCCCTGCCAGTGAGCGGGCTTGGAACGGCTTATCTTGGCGAAGCAGAGCTAAAAATCCCAGGTTTAAGCCAATAGCGTCTGCACCACTGCATTCGCGAAGCCGTCAAGATAAACAGTTCTCATAATGGGGAACTGTAATTCAGCTGATGAACAGCTTGTCTACCTTGCGTGGTAGGACGCCTTGCTGCGCATGGGACTCAGTATTTCTGAAGATGCTATGCGCGCTTTGTTCCAGTGGGTAAAAGTGCAAGGTTTTACTGTGACTGTCGATAATGCCTTTGATCTTGAGGTTTGGCTGTCGGTGGGGGACCGTTTATGGTCTGAATTAACTGAAGGAGATACCAGCGTGTGCAGCCTGGCAGCAACCTGGGGTGCGCTTTTTAAGGCGCTGGAACGGTGCCAGTCTGAGGACAGTGAGGCCGGGATGGAAGACTTAGATGCCAGGAGTGCCTCCTTTTTACAAGATGAGAGACTGGGGGATGAGACCGTGGATGAGTGGCGTAGCGCTCCCTCGGTTCGGCCCAGGTCCTCGGAGGACTTTGGCTGCGGGTGGAGGCAGCCCGTGTGCCAGTAATCTCCCTCCCCAAGACCGGCGCTGCGAGCACCGCCGCCAGCGGCCGCGGGGGGTTCTCCTGCCCTCCCGCTACCCTCTGCGGGTCCCATGACTGGGCCAGCGCTGCCCCTTTCCCGGGCCCATTGCAGCTGTTCTGCCGCCGTACCTGCTTTGGTTTCCGAGCGACAACCTACACCGCCTGAAGCAGCCAGCACGTCCACCTCTTCTGGTGCCCGGAACGACCCAGCTGCCAGCCCGCCCTGGGACCATCTCGGGCTGTCCCCACCCCGTCCGGTGACCGCGTATCCGAAGCGTTGGGCACGTTTTTGGGACGTGGTGAAACAGCAAGCTTTGGAAATGGAAGACTGGGAGTTGCTCGAGAGGCTGGGAACACCCGGAACCGGGATTTTTAACACCGTGGGTGCTGGAGCGGGGGGGATGGAGGGAGGACCGGAAGCCGCTTCGGCTTCTGATGACTGGGTCCGGCTGGAACGGGAAGTCGAAGGGGCACCCCAAGGGGCGGCCCAAGCCTTCCCTGTGTTTAAGGCTGCCCCAAATTCGGGACAGCCCAACAGGCATAATGTGATAGCATGGAAGGTAGTACAGGATATACAGAGTAAGGTAGCACAGTACGGGCTCGGATCTCCCGAGGTTATGCAGATCATTAGGGTAATAGACACTGATCTGCTTGCTCCATTTGATATTAGGCACCTGGCTCAAGTCTTGTTCCAGCCTGTGCAATTTAAAGTTTTTGAAAATAATTGGAGACAGATGGCTCAGAAGGCTGCAGACGGGAATGTGCATCTGCCTGCACACGATCCCAGACATGGGATCAGAATAGAGGCCCTTACAGGTGTGGGCGAGTTTTCCAGTCCTGATCTCCAGGCCCATTGGGACCCTAGAGTCCTTGAGCAAGCGCAAAAAATTGGTATTGGAGCATTGCTGAAGACTATAGAAACAGCTGCTCCTAGGGCATGATATGTGACAATCACTCAGGGTTTAAAGGAACCCTTCTTGCCATTTGTTGAAAAAATTGCAGCAGCCTTGGAGAAACAGGTTGAAGATGATAACCTGAGACAGCTCTTGTGTAAACAGCTGGCAAGGGATAATGCTAATGAAGATTGTAGGAAGATCATAGAAGCTCTTCCAGGAGACCCCTCAATACCAGAGATGGTCCGAGCCTGTGCCAAAGTGGGCTCTGTGGGGCACAAAATGTCTGCTCTGGCAGCTGCTCTAGCATCGAAACAACCAGGCTGCCAGAGTGGTTCCAGGAAGCAAAAGAATGCTCAGGGCAAGGCTCGGCAGGTGCAGCAGAATAATAAAGGAAAAGGAAAGTTCTTGTGTGCTAGATGTCACAAGCCGGGTCATTTTGCTGATCAATGTAAATCTAGATATCATGCCAATGGTCAGCTTTTGATGGATTCGGGAAACGTGTACAAGAGCGCACAGGGGAACTGCGCTCTGACACAAGTGAGTTCCCAGGGCACAACACCCCCACAGGCCTACTCAACCAGCTTAGAGGCAGCACCCAAGGGGCAGCAGGAGTGCATGTATACACCGCGACAACAGCTACATTAAATTCCGGTCATGTGTATAAGGTTCCCCTGGATGCTTTTGGTCCTCTGGGTCAAGGCTTGAGTGCACTGCTTGTGGGAAGATCTAGTGCAACCCTACAGGGGATTTTTGTACACCCGGGAGTCATTGATGCTGACTTTATGGGACAGATTTGTGCCCTGGTTTCTACTCCTTCCCCCCCTGTTACCATCCCTGAAAAAACTCGCATTGCTCAACTTGTGCCTTTTAAGTCCTGTGTTCCTAGGACTGTTGACCGGACTCGCGGGGATGGTGGCTTTGGATCTACCGGACTGCCCCAAGTCCTTTGGTTTGCCTGTATCTCCACTCAGCGGCCTCAAATGACGTGTACCCTGAGCCTGCCAACTGCCAGCCCGCCTCAAATTCAGCTTCGAGGTCTCATCGACACCGGTGCAGATGTGACGATCGTCTCCTTCTCTGTGTGGCCTCCGTCCTGGACCTTGACTCCTATGGGTTCGGCCATTGAGGGACTGAGAGGTACCACGCAGACATTTGTGAGCCAGCGGCCCGTTCTGATCAAAAACCCAGAAGGGCAAACAGCTACGGTCCGGCCTTATGTCACTGCAGCTCCACTTAACCTCTGGGGGCGGGATGTTTTGGCAGCACGGGGAATGCGGATTGGGACACATTTTTGATGGGGGCCACTGTGGCGAAGGGCACACAGCTTTCCACGCTGCCTTTATGGTGGCTGGTGACCAAACCCATCTGGGAAAACCAGTGGCCCCTGGCAAAAGAGAAATTGGTTGCCCTTCGTGAATTAGTCCGAGAACAGTTACAGCAGGGACACATTGAGCCTTCCACTAGTCCCTGGAACAGTCCCGTTTTTGTGGTCAGGAAAAAATCTGGGAAGTGGAGATTGTTGCAGGATCTCCGCAAGATCAATGCAGTCATGGAAAGCATGGGGGCACTGCAGCCTGGCATGCCATCACCTACCATGCTTCCCATGGGGTGGAAAATTCTGATCCTTGATTTAAAGGATTGTTTTTTTACTATTCCATTGCATCCTAATGACAAATGCAAGTTTGCTTTCACAGTACCTACGATCAACAATACTGAACCCGTGCAGAGGTATCAATGGAAAGTTTTGCCACAGGGCTGCAAGAACAGCCCGACTATTTGTCAGTGGTATGTAGCTCAGGCCTTATCTGGGGTCCGTGAGCAGTTCCCTGTGTTGGAGTCTGAAATACAGACTGTGTGCCCTTGTTTTTAATTTTTAGTTCTGAGATTCAAGAGAACACTGAATTTCATATAACATGAAATTCATGAGCATGTTTTCATAGTGATACATGAAAACAAATGCTAAAGTTAGATAAGAAAGATAGGTGTGTAGATTAGAAAGTTTCTTAAATCACTGGGTGAAAAAGTAGTTTAGAGAACAGGAGACAAGATGGAGGATTTAGGGTGTTGTCTCTTGTCTTTCTTCTTTCTTCTTCATGTCCTTCTCCTGGAGGTTTTTGGGTAATAGTTAGTAATTGGATAGAAAATGCCGCAGTGCATCACAGAGGTGATGGGTCATTGGGTCATTAAGAAAAATAATATACGTGTCTATTGTTAATTGGATAAAAATAAGTATAAAGATAAAAGAACTGCGTAGTTCGGGGCCATTTTGTGTATCAGACATGAAGTGTGCCACAAGGCCTTGTTTGTACCATCAGAAGAAAGAAATGTACCAGATTGCAAAGATTAACCTTGTAACCAGCCTAGAGAAACCTGTTAACTTTTGTGAGGATCCTACAATAAACACGAGAAACAAGATTCTAACGAGCTCGAGAGTTTACTTCAAATAATGAGAACTGAGATAAGTGGAACTCCCCACGAGGGAGGATCCCAGGAGAATTCAGCCCAGAGGAGGCTGGGGAATTAGAGAAAAAACCTGTATCTACAGAGAATTCAGCCCAGAGGAGGCTGGGGAACTATAGAAGAACTGTATTCACAGAGAATTCAGCCCAGAGGAGGCTGAGAGACTATAGAAAGTTATATTCAGAGAGAACAGAGCCCAAAGGAGGCAAAGAAAAGAGAGACAGAGGTAACACCCTGAAGCTTATTGTTATCATTACATGGATGACATCCTGGTGGCAGTATCCACCCAGGATGAACTGCTGAGGATACAGCCCCAGCTGTTTGGAGCTCTGCGTTCTTATGGCCTGCAAATAGCTCCGGAGAAGGTTCAGCAGCATCCTCCTTGGAAATACCTAGGAGTCAAAATCTTAGATCAAACCATTTGCCATCAAGAGGTGCAATTCATGGATTCTATCAAGACTCTGAATGATGCCCAGAAATCGATGGGTGTCATCATGTGGTTGCGTCCTTACTTGGGGCTAACCGCATGTCGTGGTTTTGAACCAGTAATTAACAAAAAGGGGAAAAAAAAAAGAATTATTTATTTTTTTGCTGTGAGATATGGATTAAAACAAGTACAAACCAGGCATAAAACTTAAAAGGAGTAAAGAAAGTTTATTGACAAACTACAAGAATAAGAACACCAGAATAAACTTTTAGAAAAACCTTTTCATTTCTCACTGCTCACCATTCTTTTGTTCACATGACAACAGAGACAAAAACTTTAGAATTTTGATGGTTTCAACAGTCCCAATTGTTTCTATAGTCTTTTCCTCAGTTTCTGTAGAGAAACAGAAGTTCCTTTCTGTTAATTTATGGAGTTTCTCACAAGAAAACTATTTTTGTTATAGTTTCCCGTTTCTCTGATATCAGCTGCTCAGAGCTGCTGTTATCAGAGCCCACCCCTCCTATTCCACATCACTCTGAAATGTGTTATAGATCATTAGTTTGGGGATAGCATTTTAAGGATAAGTTATTCAAAGGCAAAAAGTATTCTTCATCTGTTTCTGTGAGCTTCACTAGAAAACAGTTTTCTCATTGCCTCTCAAGGCTTCAAATCTCCCAGCACTTCACTATACCATAATTACTCTACTTTTTTCTCAAATTTACACTTTGAACACTCTGTTCCTCCCCATACTCTATCATGAATTAAAGGAGTTTTTTTCAGGACTTTATTGTCCATCTCCATAGTTTTAACAGAAAGATATTTCAGCTTAATTAAAGCATCTTCTTAATTCTCTACCTTTCTTGAAGTTTCTTTTCTTTCTTGCCACTAGTAGTTTATAAAGTCTCTTTTCATGTTGATCACTCTCCTTTTCTCTCTCTGGATAAAAAGATTAATCCGCAAGTCTCATCTGGATAAGAAAGAGTTAAAATCTTGCCCAAGCTTTTGTAGATGGTTCGGTGATTTCTGCTGAACAGGAGCTGGAGCTGTCTGCGATGAAAAGTTCCTCATAGCTGCTCTGGAGAGCATAGTCACCGTCTCTGCTTGCAGCAGGCTTAGAGCTCTTCTCCTTCTTTACTCGACAGTTTTCTGGTAAATTCCATCACGGCAAAACCTGCAGCTAAGCCAGGAACTGGCCTGGCCTAGCTTGGCTCGGAGCAAGCTCCTGCAGGCCCCATCTCCCGGCCGGGAGAACGGCAGGCCCAGCCCGGCCCCCGCCCGGCCACGTGGCCAGGCAGAGAGCGAGAGGCCGAAGCTCTGCTACCTTTCACAGCTAGAAAACAAAGAGACCAAAAACCCTCTGGTTTTACACTTTAAGGTAGGGTTCACAAGTTGATCCCACTTTTCAATGGCTAAAACTGCTGTCAATTCTCAGCAATGACCGATAATTGGTCAGGAGAAAAGACTCCCGGCAGTCCCCAGCAACTTTAACTTTCTTAAAGGTAAGGTAACCCCATGACACCACAGCACAGTTGTCTCCATTGTTCAATCTTTTGAAGGGGGACCCTGATCTGAATTCCCCTCGGGAGCTGACTCCTGAAGCGCAGCAAGCACTGGAAGATGTTCAACAGGCTGTTTCTGCTTGGCAGGTTTACCGTGTGGATCCATCCATTGATATCACTGTTTTCATTACTTGTCCAGATTCTCATCCTACAGGTATCATTGGCCAATGGAGTGAACAATGGTCTGATCCTTTGCACATTTTGGAATGGATCTTTCTGCCCCATCAACCGAAAAAGACGGCCCCCACATTATTTGAATTGGTTGCTCAATTGATAATTAAATGCCGTCAGCGGTGTTTGCAGTTAATGGCAGCTGACCCTGGAAAAATTGTCCTCCCAATACGGCGGGAGGAATTTGAATGGAGTCTGACCAACAGTGCCTCTTTACAGAGTGCGCTGCAAAACTTTTCAGGGCAGATTGCTTATCATCTGCCCAGCCACAAACTGTTGCAATTAGCAGGGTCAGCTGAATTGTCCTTTCGGCAAAAAAGTAGTCAGGTGCCGGTGCAAGGACCCACCATTTTCACTGACGGTTCAGGAAGAACGGGGAAAGCCATTGTTACATGGAAGGATGAATCTGAGTGGCAAGTGCTGGAAGGCCATGAGTCAGGCTCATCCCAGTTAGTCGAACTAAAGGCCGCAACCATGGCATTCCAGTGGTTTTCTCAGGTACCACTGAATTTAGTTACTGATTCTGCTTATGTAGCAGATCTCGCTAAGCGTTTAGATTGTGTGCTCCTGAAAGAAGTTGATAATGAGCATCTATTTCGGCTGCTGAAGTCTTTGTGGTGTGTAATCCAAGCTCGAGTTCACCCATATTACATCCTGCATATTCGGAGTCATACCAATCTACCAGGTTTCATAGCAGAAGGTAATGCCAGGGCTGATAGGTTAGCTAACCCTGCATGGGTAGCACCTCAGCCTGACAAAATTGCACAAGCTAAAGCATCGCATCTTTTTTTCCACCAAAGTGCACATACTTTGCAAAAACAGTTTCACTTAACACCGACTGAAGCTCGTGACATTGTCAGTTCTTGCGTTGACTGTCATGGACTTGCAGCACCTCTGCCAGCGGGGGTAAACCCCAGAGGGTTGAAAGCCCTGCAGCTTTGGCAGACAGATGTTACTCACATTGCTGAATTTGGCAGATTTAAGTATGTGCATGTGTCTGTTGACACCTTTTCATCTGCTATGTGGGCATCTGCTCACACCGGGGAAAAAGGTCGTGATGTTATTGCCCATTGGAAAATTGCATTTGCAGTCTTGGGCATACCTTCTTCTGTGAAAACTGACAATGCTCCTGCCTACGCCTCACAGAAGACACGTCGGTTTTTACAGTTGTGGGGAGTTTCACACATATTCGGTATCCCACATTCTCCCACTGGGCAGGCTATTGTCGAACACGCTCATGGTACCCTAAAACGTGTTCTAGAAAAACAAAAAACGGGGATGATTGGAGAAACTCCACACAGACGGCTGGAGAAGGCTTTGTATACAATCAACCATCTCACAGTGCAAAAGAATGCAGATAACCCTGTCATTTTGAATCATTTTCTTTCATTGCAGTCCTCAGGCGAGGTGCACCTGCCTCGAGCGAAAGTTTGGGTGAGAGACCTAACCACTAACAAGTGGCAAGGCCCGTGTGAGCTCATCGCTTGGGGTCGTGGATATGCATGTGTTTCCACAGATGCTGGGGTACGGTGGATACCTGCAAGGTGCATTCGCCCTGATCTGCAGCACCAGAGGCAGAAGGCAGCCAACAGGCGACCCTCAGATGATGACCAAGATACCGATCATCACTCAGATGGTCCTTCTACAAGCAGAGAGTGAACATTCTTACCTGTCAACAAGTTAGACTGTCAGTTGGAACAGACTAACAATGTTTTATTTGTTGTGTGTGTGTGTGCTAGTTCACTGAACTAGTTGTGTTAGAGTCAACCATCAGATCCTTGCAAAGAGAACAATCCTTAAACATCAAAACATAAGCCAACACTCTAAATCAGCATCCATTCCAAGTTCTGTTAAAAGAAACCTCTTGTGCTGTGTTTGTTCTCCTTCCTGCAAGGGCCCAGCAGGACATTACAAACACTGCGCCTTTTTATTTTTTTTTTCTAAACGAAAAAGGGTGAGTTGTGGATGCTGGCTCTGGAGCAGGCAGCAGAGTGCCTGTGGAATTGCAGGCCACATAGCTTTTTCAAGTCCAGCCTGAGAAAGTGGCCTGTGAAGTTTTAAGGAGGATTCAAAACAATCCTCAGAGACAGAAAACAGCCTTGCCAGGTGCTGTTTGTCTGTCCCTTGTTTTCTTTGCAGGAGAAAGTCAGGGGGTAGTGTGCCCCACTGATCAATGATGGTAATGTAGTAATTTGCTAACCAATAAGAGTTTCCTTTCTGTACTTTCCACGTATCAGTCTATAAAACAGAGCTGAAGTAATAAACTACGAGAAATTCTCCTGAGTAACTCCTAGAGAGTCTGTGTCGTCTCTTCCCAGCCGTTCCTAATTGAGCGACACCTACCCACAGACTGCCTGCTGAAATAGTCTGTATGAGCATCCCTACTCTCTAATCTCCAGTCACTGGAGGCCAATCCATGCTGTCATTGCTTTCTTTATGCTAAGCTGTTTCTCTGCCTTCACTTGCCACAGATGGCGTGGAAGACAACGTGAAAGTGAAAATTAAGTTAAGAAATTAGATTGTTACACTATTAGAATGTTTCTCTTAATAATTTTACCTTTATATTTTCAGTTAAGTTAGGGTCTAAAGTGGGAAAATAATTTTTTAACCTTAGGAGAAGAAGTAGCAAAAACCTTTATCCTTAGAAATTGTTAGGTCTGCAGAGGGCCACGGAGGTCTGAAAACTGGCCATGAGGGGCCAGTTCGGTCGAGCCTAAATGGTGGGTTAGCACCCTGAGCGAAGTCCATAATGGAACAGGATTTTGGGACAAAGAAGGAAGTCCATGGCAGCTTCATTCTTCTGAAAGACGCATATATTGCCTAAATAGAACAGGAAGCATATATGTGGAAAAGAGAATTTTTGACTGGACTTTATCTTTGGGTTTAGATTGTTGACTGTTGATTGTTTAGACTGCCCTCCTTATGATTGTTCCAGATATCAAGGCAGATGAAATCAAATGCATGATCAGCTCACTAATGGTAGCTGGGTAAGGTGTTCCTTCCATAATTACAAAAAAGATTTTGAAGTCCGTAAAGCAGTGGGGAAAGATAAGTGTTTTGACCCCTTATTTTTAAGCTGCCCCTGGGATAATTCCACAAGTAAGACACATGTAGTCTGAGACTATCAGTGTAAATGGCAACACCTGAGTGGAACTCAAACCCCTTTTCAGTAAGTTCTGGTCCAGATCTAATAAAACAGATCTGGGATGTAATTGCAAGTGGAAAAATAAGAAAGTTAGCTCATGTACCAGTGCAAACTTGGAAAGGATGAGAATAAGACATGTTTTCATAGTTACCTGGTGGCCTATGAGTTAAACAGATGCTTTTTTTCCTCTTATGTGTTGTAGCAACTCTAATCTTTTTACTATGCATGATCCCTTGCTTAATACAACTCATTCAACATGTGATCAAAGGAATGCAGGTAGTAGCTGTGCCTACTGACCCAGAGATGGCTACAAAAGGGCCAAGAGTGATGCCATTGCAAATAATTGCAAGGCCAAAAAGGACCCAAGAAAAAGAAATTAAGTCAATGATAACTAAAGTTTGTAAAGACAATTATTAACAAAAATTAAAAGAGGAGGGATTGAGAGGAATGACGGGTTTGTCTTTACAAACAAGCTGTGGGTCTGCTGATAAGATGCAGCTATCAGTGAGAGACAACAGAAACAATGGGATAGATTCCACTGAAAGATGAAAGAAGCACTGAAAGAGCACCATGAATTCCACAAGAGTTAAGAATTAAGAAGGGATTATGCATTGTGGGGGGGGGGAAGGTATCCCAGGTATCAGGCGCTCCGGGAAGCTTGTACCTCTCAAGTACCTCAGCCTATGGGGAAAGAGAGAAGGGACAAGTGGCCGAGAATTAGGATAAAAAGGAGGCTGCGCCCTCCAAAAATTTGAGAGACCCCAGGGGAATGCCCCATGGCCTCTCCCTTTATTCGAATAAAGTAAAAGGACTCCTCTGTCTCCCTTTTGGACATAAACCTCTGGTGTCTGTGGATTGATTTTCCTGACAAAAAGCTGCTTCTTTGGTTATATCTAAACTGTGGTTCTTTGCCCATGTTATTAAAGCTAATAAAGCTTTTTTTGTCATATTCTAATCCCATTTCTTGTAAAAAGAGCGACCACATCTTCAGAAGTGGAGGTGGTTGAGTGCATATTCAGCCTCCCATAGCTCTGATGAGTATTTTCTTCTATTTCTATGGATAAGTCCAGAAACTATTCCGGATTTTTAGCGATTATTCGCTGCAAACAGCTTTCTTCACTGTAAATTTTTTGAACAGTTTTTCTGCCTCTTAATTCAGCTTTTTGCTGTAATTTTGGGCTCGACTCGCCTCTGCCTTTTCCAGCTTTTCGCTGTATCTCAGGCTATTTTCCTGTCTTACCCAGCTTTTGCTGTATCCCAGGCTATTTTACCTTTCTTTTCCCAGCTTTTTGCTGTCTTGGACAGGCTTTTTAAGCTCTGTCCCTGTCTTTCCCCCCGCTCTACTCACAGGAAAGGCTGTGTCCTCACATGAGGGTCACCACTTGTGACGTGACGACCGTGGCTGGGGAGACAAAGAATCCACAACTCGTGCTCCAGGTGCTCATGAGACAAACAGCCTCGTTTATTATTCAGAACTCACTTAAATACTCAATTCAAATTTCCCAGGCTAGACAGCCATTGGCTGATACTTCTCTCCCTGCCCAGCGTCCTGGACAGTGGTGTGCACTGGTTCATACATAAATTAGACTAGCTAAATTAGATTTGTGTTATGGCTAGACCAGATACATGTTATGTTGATATGTGGAATAGAAAGGACCCCTATAACTCGCAGAGTAGTTATAAGAGTAGGTATGAATTTATTGAGCGCTGAGGTGCATGGGGGATATCTCCTCCAAAGCCATGCACACCTTGGAGGCTTGTTTCTTCCTTTTTATTATCTACAAAGTAGGATTACACAGTACGCCTAATACATATTCATTTGCTAACCCCGCCTGTCCCCGCTTAGTATTAAAATTAGTTCCATGTCTATTTGCAGCTGCGCACTGCTCCTTGTTGGTCACTCTGGTGGTCTTCTGGGGGTCTTTGGGGCTGAAGTCAGCATTTTTCCTTTGGCTGAACTTTTTACCTTGTCTCTTTGTGCATGCTCTCTTCAGTTCTTTTGATCCCCCTCTCTCCATTTCCTCTGGCTTAGGGGTCCAAAAGAATCCAAGGAAGCCCCTCATCTTATGGTGCATTTAGGCTTGTATCCTGTTTATGTATTCCAGCTCCTTACCTCATCCTATAGTCTTCTCTTCCTGCTATTATGGGAACAGTCAGCATTTCAGACGGATTTTGTAGCCCCTTCTTTTATGCAAAGCAATTTTACAAATGATTCCTAATTCTTAATTTCTCTGTTTCAATCCCCCCTTTTCTAGAAAATTAGTAAATTCTTTTGCTTAGTAATACTGATGTCTTTCTCTTTTTTGGTCTATTTCCATAGCTTGCCCTCCTCGGTATGTATCCCTCATTGCATTACTATATGCTGTTGCTAGGGAGGTCAGTACTGCTATTCGTCTTAACATCCTACAGTTCCAAACAAGCATTGCAATCGATAGCACCAGACTTACACCTACTAATGCCATTATGACAATGATAGGATGGCAAAGTGTGTTCAAAATCCCAGTTGGTGACCATCCAAAGAGTGCATCCCACCAGTGATGATTTGTGTCTTGGTTTATCGTTTGTAATACTTTGCTTATCTCCTTTATATCATGATAGACAGTAATCAGAGTCTTTTGCCCATTTTCCTGGATCTCTTTCAGGATCCTTGCCAAGTCTTGGTGGTTCATTAGCTGTCTTACTAATGTCAGGTTCATTCCAATGGGTGTAGGTGATAATTTATGGTATATTGTATAGTTAGATCTTATCAACTGGTGGGATGTAACTGGTGCCGAATATAAAAAATCACACCCTACAATTTTAACAAAATTACAAATACAAAAATTAGAATGGTTCCTAATAGGCAAGGTTACATTGTAATCATCTATTTCTACAGAAACACACGCAGTTCTTAGACATACACAGCCTAGGCCAATATATACAAGCACACTCTTCTGACTAGTATCAGGATGAATCTCAAAGTGGCAGATGCTTTGCTCAGTGTCTAAATATATGTCCTGTGCATCAATCGTGTTAGCCTCACAGATAAACCCTTGTTGTTCCCGGGTACCACAAGATTCCAAATTCACAGTTTGCCACCTCCCATTCATCATCCGGGCCCATGCTCTATACTTCGAGAGGTAGAGCACTGTCCCTTCATGATTTAATCCTAATGCAATAATAGGGTCGATACTGTAAATTGTGGCATTGCGTATAGTCTGCACGAAAGCAGTAGCTATTTCGGTGGTAGGGTCATATGTAAAATTTACCAGAGTCCACCAAGACTGAAGTTTTCTTTCTAAATTGTTTGCATTGTTCCAGACAATTTTCCGAATTTCAATTGGAAAAGCACCATCACTTCCTTCCCTTATTACTGAAGCGACTATTGATTGTATCCATAATTGTGCCTGTATGCAGCTGAGGGCTAATGACACATTATTTTGGGCAATATTTAGTGCTTTTATTATTACCTTGTGGTCCTGGTCCCCAGCCTCCTTCCACCTTGGTAATATTTTGGAAACTTCCCATTGGTTAGTTCCTAGTGCTAATAAAGAGTACTGTAGGGGCTATTTTAGTTTTGTCAAATCACTTATGGTAGTGGCTAATTTATTCATTAATATTTCTGAATCAATTCCATTTAATACCCTCAACTCTGTTTCTAATATTCTAGTTAAGTCTCTTCTCATTCTGCCCCTGAAATGTATCTGCTTTTGTAACCATGTCGCCCAGCCCTCTGATGATGTCTTTAGGAAAGAGGAGCAGGCTGACTGAATCTCAGAGATGTTAGTTTGCATTAGTAATTCAATATGCTTGAGAGACCACTCTGGGTTAAATAACAGTTGTTGTCCCGTATTCCTTATTACATATGGTCCAACTTCATAAATTTTAGGTTCAATCTTAGGTTCAATTTTAGGTGGTGTGGTCTGAGCTCGGGTTACAGTTGATTTGGTTGTTGCAATAGGCATGGCTTTCATTCTAAATTTGAATGTTAGCCCTTTATCACCACGACCCCAAAGGCAAACCACATCCACAGTTTGTACTAATGTAAAATTATACCAACAATCCAATCTACTTAAACGGTCACAAACTTCCCAGTGCTTGCCCATAGGAGAAGCTGAAACACTAATTTGAACTGCCTTTTCATAGTTAGTCCCATTAATCATCCGGCATCCTACCCTGATTTCTTCTCCGATAGTCCCTTGAAGGGTCCATAACCTTTGTCTTTGCCATTCTCGCTTTTTATATACCTGGTTTTCATGCATAACCACAGTTGATAGGTTTAGTTCTCTTATTTCAGAGTATTTTCCCATGAATCCAGTGGATTGAATGAAAGCTTGGGACCAAGGCCATTCAGCATTTTTCTGGCTAGAGGTACTTTCCAATTCTTGAATTATACTTGTGGCTATAAGTAAAACAGAATGATTCTATTGACTAGGTTTGTGCAAGCGAGATCATGAAATACTCCCAACTGCAATGTACTCATTTTGCTCGAGTAAGTTTTAGTTTTAGTTCGTTGTCACCCAGTGTTACTTTCCAAGGGGCTTCTGGAGCCTCATTTACTCGAGAATGGTGAATCCAGGCGCTCTGTTCCTTGATCTTAACTGCAGTGAAGGTGGTGAGGAGCACCTGGAATGGTCCTTCCCACTGTGGCTCCAAAGTTTTTTCTGTAAGAGACTTAACATACACATAATCTCCAGGCTGTATGTCATGCACTGGCCCATCCTGCCCTCTGCTCCGGGTTCCAGCAACATGTTTCTCAATTGCTTTGAGCTGCTTGCCTAAGGCTATCATATAGGCAGTCAGCCTCTCCTCCCCCACTTGGGTAGACAATCCCTTTTGCACACCATATGGTCTCCCATAAAGTATTTCAAAGGGACTTAGTTTTTCTTTGGCTCTAGGCTTGGTTTGGATCCGCATCAATGCCAGTGAGAGAGATTGAGGCCAGGGTAAATTAGCTTCTTGTCCCAGCCTCACAATTTGCTGTTTAATTAAATGATTCATTTTTTCTACTTGGCCACTTGACTGGGGGCGATAAGGGGTATGGAGCTCCCAATCTATCCCCAGATGTCGACTGATATGTTGTACTATTTTTGAGATAAAATATGGCCCCCTATCTGAAGATATTGTGGCTGGAACCCCAAAGCGTGGTATTACCTCTTGTAACAATTCCTTGGTTACCTCCCAGGCTTTAGCAGTTCTGGTGGGAAAAGCCTCTGGCCACCCTGAAAAGGTATCTGTTAAAACCAACAAATATCGATACCCCCCTTTTCTTTGGAGTTCTGAAAAGTCAATTTGCCACTGCTGTCCAGGCCCATGGCCTTTTCTAATTTGACCGAGTTTTGGTTTGGGAGTATTCTTAGGTTTAGTCTGGAGGCAAATGTCACACTGCCGAGTTACCTGAATGACAGTAGAGTATAAATTTCTGGCAGTAATCTTTTCAATTAGATAGCTATACAGGACATCTATTCCCCAGTGTGTTTTCTGGTGCTCCTCCTTTACTAGTGACCATAACAAATGAGAAGGGATGACTATTGTCCCTTCTGCAGTAATAGCTCATCCCTCTTGGTTATATTTTCCCGCTTGATCTTGAATTAGTTTTCTATCTTTTCTAGTATATACTGGCTTACCTTCAAGGGAGATCTGTCCATCAGGAATTAAGGCTCCCTCAATTGTTATCTCACCTTTTGCTGCTTCTTTTGCCTCTCTGTCCGCCAGCTCATTTCTTTCCTCCAATTCTGAGCTCACCTTCTGGTGTGCCTTAATGTGCATAATTACTACCTGCTCAGGTAGCTGGACTGCTTCCAGTAGCCGCAATATCTCCTGCACGTGTTTGATGCTTTTCCCTTGTGAGTTTAACAGTCCTCTTTCTTTCTAGATGGCTTCATGTGCATGTACAACCCCAAATGCATATCTCAAGTCTGTATAGATGTTTATTTTTCTTCCCTTTGCAATCTCCAGGGCACGGGTTAGAGCGATGATCTCTGCCTTTTGTGCAGAGGTATCTGTTAGCAAGGGTCCAGATTCTATTACCTCTTTGCAGGTGGTAACTGCATACCCAGCATGTCACTTTCCACTGACGATGTAGCTGCTCCCATCAGTGAACCAGGTTTCTGCATCATCCAGCGGGGTGTCTTTCAGGTCTGGGTGGCTGGAGTAGGAGGCTTCAATAGTCTCCAGGCAGTCGTGGTGCACCGGCTCCCCTTGATTCCCACTGAGAAAAGAAGCTGGGTTGATAATGTTAGTTACAACTATCTCTACATCATCTTGTTCTACCATGATGGCTTGGTATTTCAGGAACCTTTGTGGGGAAAGCCATTGCCCGCCCTTTACTTCCAGGACTGCAGACACTGTATGAGACACCAATACAGTCATTTTCTGGCCCAGGGTGAGTTTGCGTGCTTCTTGAATATTCAGCACCACTGCAGCAACAGCTCTAAGGCATCTTTGCCATCCCTTGGCTGTTGCATCTAGTTGTTTGGAGAAGTAAGCAACTGCTCTTCGTTACGGACCCAAGTCCTGCGCCAGTATTCCCAGGGTAATTCCCTGCTTCTCATGGGAAAACAAGGATGGTTTACTTACATTCGGGAGTCTGAGCACTGGGGCTGACATTAAGGCATTCTTCAGCTGGCAGAAGGCTTGTGTGGCCTCTTTTGTCCACTGGAGGTCTCTGTTCCCGCTTGTAATGAGTGCATACAGAGGTTTCACGAGCAACCCATAGCTGTGTATCCATAGTCTGCACCATCCTGTCATACCTAAGAATGGTCACAGCTCCTTTACTGTTTGAGGTTTTGGGGTTTGGCATATCGCTTCTTTGCGATCTTGCCCTAGAGTCCACTGTCCAGCACTGATTTCATAACCCAGATAAATTACTTTTGGCTTCACTACCTGGGCCTTTTTCTTTGATACCCTGTATCTCTGAAGTCCCAGAAAGTTTAGCAGGCTTACCGTCCAGGCTATGCATGCCTCTTTTGTCCGGGTAGCTATGAAGATGTCATCCACGTACTGCAGTATCTTTCCTTCTTCTGGGGGAGCCTCCCAGGATTCCAGATCCTTGGCAAGTTGCTCTCCAAACAGAGTAGGAGAGTTTTTAAATCCTTGAGGCAACACAGTCCAGGTGAGCTGGGATTTGCGCCCACTTTTGGGGTTTTCCCATTCAAATGCAAAAAAATTTTCTGGCTGTCCTCATGGATAGGGAGGCAAAAGAAGGCATCTTTCAAGTCTAAAACAGTAAACCAAGTTAGCTCGTGTGTCAGGCACATTAGTACAGTGTATGGATTTGCGACTACAGGATAGAGATCCTCAGTTATTTTGTTGACAGCCCTCAGATCTTGTACTATCCGGTATGACCCATCAGGTTTTTGGACTGGCAAAATGGGAGTATTGAACTCAGATGGGCACTCTTTTAACAAGCCTAACTGCAAAAAGTTTTCAGTTATGGGACTAATTCCTTCCCTATCTTCCCTTTTCAGGGGGTACTGTTTAATTCTAACTGGTTGTCTTCCTTCCTTGAGTTTGATTAATATTGGAAGTGCATTTTCCACTCTCCCTGGTACATTGGAGGCCCACACTCCAGGAAATACTTGATTTATTATTTTTTCACTAATTTCCCTCTCCGTGTGAACGGCTGTCAACATTAAACTCAATGCCTCTATGTACTGTTCATCATTTACCTCCAGAATAACCTCACCATTTTTAAATTTAATAGTTACTTGTAATTGTTCTAACAAGTCTCTACCCAACAGATGTCTCAGGGAGCTGGGCAGATATAGGAATTTATGAATGCCCCATTGCTTTCCAAGCTTATACTTTAATGGCTTGCAAAAATATGCTTTTTCAGGTTGACCAGTTGCTCCTATTACCGTAACGTAATCCTTCCCCCCAGGTGCCAAAGTCTTATTCAATGATGAATATGTTGCCCCGATGTCAACCAGAAATTCCACCTCTTTCCCTTTTTCTCCCAGTTTCAATTTTATAACCAGTGGATCTTCTGGGGTGAGATCTACCAGTCGTCTTCAATCTTCATATGCAATCATTTTCCCTTTTTCCCGGTCTCCCTTTTCCTGGAAGCCATCCCGTCTCCGCTCTGGGCACTGATTTTTCCAGAGACCATATTTCTTACAGATGGCACACTGGTCTCTGCCCAGTCGGGACAGGCCTTGTCTATATGATCCCTGTCCACGTTTTCCTCTCTCTCCCTCACTTACAACAGCTACAAACTCCCTCATTCCTTGTTTATATCCTTCTTCCCGGTTACTAAAAACTCTCCACGCCTCATCTAACAAAGTCTCTAAGTTCCTCCCATCTGCCCCCCGAAGCTTTTGGAGTTTACGCCTTATGTCACCCGTAGACTGCCCCAGGAATAAATTAACTAACTGCTGTACCCCTACTTCAGACCCAGGATCCCGTGATGTGTGATGACGCATGGCATCTCTTAATTTCTCGAGGAATTCAGATGGCGACTCAGCGGGTCCCTGCTTGATTGCATATACGGCTGACCAATTTATAGTTTTGGGGATGGCTCTTTCCATCCCCTTTGCGATCCACTCCTGATAGCTTTCTAGTTTTTTCAATTCTGCTAATCTGTTTGGATCCCACTGTGGGTCTTGGAGTGGGAAATAATCTTTCACATTTAATTGTTGGGTTTTATAATAATCTTCTGCCAGATCCCCTGCCGTTTTTATAATTAATTGTTTTTCTGTCTCGGTCAGTGTATCTAATAATAATTGCATATCACTCCAGTCTGGATTGTGTTGTTTTATTATATATCGCAGACGTTTAGCTGTGTTAACTAGATCATTGGGGTAATTTTTAGCAACTTTTTCCCATACCTCCAAATCGATTGTGGAGAAGGGAACTTTAACCAATACCACTTCTCCCTCTGGTGCCACTGCCTCACGCAGAGGTGCTTGTAATATGTGTGTCTGTTGTCTAGTCCGGTGTGCAACCGGAGGGGTGTTGTCGTGGTTTTAAAACAGTAACTAAAAAATTATTTATTCTTTGCTGTGAGATATGGATTAGAGCAAGAGCAAAACAGGCTTAAAACTTAAAAAGGAATAAAGAAAGTTTATTAACAAAACTACAAGAATAAGAACAACAGAATAAACTTCCAGAAAACCCTTTTTATCCCCTACTACCCACCATTCCCTTGTTCACATGACAACATAGAGACAAAAAACTTTGGAATTTTGGTGTTTAAAGCAGTCCCAGTTCCTGCTAGAGTCTTTTCATCAGTCTTTGTAGAGAAACAGAAGTCTTCTTCTGCTAATCTATGGAGTTTTCTACAAGAAAGCTATTTCTGTTATAGCTTTCTACTTTTCTGATGCCAGCTGGCCAGAAATCTTGTCATCAGTTCACTCCCATTTCACATCACTCTGAGGTGTGTTATGGGTCAATGAGTCTAAGGATGTTATTTTTAAGGATGAGTTATTCAAAAGCAAAAGTTCTTTTAATCTGTTTCCGTGAGCTTCCCTGGAAACAGTTTTCTCATTGGCTCTCAAGGCCTCAAATCTTCAACTATTACTCTATCTCACTCTGTTCCAGCACCTCACTGTATCACAATTACTCGACTTTTTGCTCAAAATCTAAACTTTGAACACTCTATTCCTCCCTATATACTCTGTCATGAATTAAAGGAGTTTTTTCAAGACCCTAATGTCCTTCTCCATAGCTTTAACAGAAAAATATTTCAGCTTATTAAAGCATCTCCTTATTCTCTACCTTTTCTGAAGCTTAATTCTTTTCTTTACTGTCTCTGATAGTTTATAAAGTCTCTTTACATGTTGATTACTCTCTTTTTCTCTCTCTGGATAAAAGGATTAATCTGCAAGTCTCATCTGGGTAATGAAAGGGTTAAAATCTTGCCCAGGCTTTTGTAGATGGTTCTGTGATCTCTGCCAGAGCAGGAGCTGGAGCTGTCTTTGATAGAATCATGGCTGCTCTGTAGAGTGTGGTCGCTGTCTCAGCCTGCCGCAGGTCAAGAGCTTTTTTTTCCTTTCTTTACTCGGCAGTCTCTGGTGAATTCCGTCACGGCAAAAACTGCAGCTGAGCCAGGGGCCAGCCTGGCCCGGCCAGAGCCCCGGGGCAAGCCCCGCAGCCCCCCATCTCCCGGCCGGGAGCCGCTGGGCCCAGCCCAGCCCCCGCCCGGGTCACATGGCCTGGGCAGGGAACGAGAGGCCAGCTGAAGCTCTGTTACCTTCCACAGCCAGGAAACAAAGAGACAAAGAAATTTCCAGGCTTAGGTCTTAAAGTGGTGTTCACAGGTTGATCCCACTTTTCAATGATCAAAACTGCTGTCAGTTCTTAGAAATGACCGATAATTGGTCAGGAGAAAAAGACTCCCATCAGTCACCAGCAGCTTCAACTTCCTTAGCTCTCAAAACCACCTTAAAGGTAAAGCCACCCCATGACAGGTGTCTACGTCCCCTGAGTCCACATCCTCATCCTCATCCTTTTCTGGTCTTATGTGGGGAGACTTAAGCAAATCGTTTGCCAGATCTTGTTCCTGGGCCATAGTCTGATAAACCTTATCTGATTTTGTGCATCTTTGCCCTACGCTACACGCTGAACAACACCACTTAAGCCTCCCCCTCTTAGTCTTATTCTCCTTCTCCAGGGCCAGTACCAGAGGGTCAGAGGGAACCCTGATCCCCCAGTCCCTCTGCCATTCGGGGTGATTTCGAAGGGAGAAAAACATATCAGCATATTATACCTCTGTCTACTTCCCTCCTGAGAAAGAGCATGAGTTGCAATAGCGTGTTATAGTCCAAAGTTCCACTAGGTGGCCACTTCGCTCCCTCATCCAATTTATATAGTGGCCACCAGTCCTTACAGAATCTGATTAAATCCTTCTTGTTCTCAGTTCCCCCACATCCAGCAATACCTTTCCAGTGTGCAAGGATACAGCCTAGTGGACTTGCTTTAGGGATTTCTTTACTTTGTCCAGTGCCTATTATTTCCCCTTTCTTGTCCTGTCCCGTTTCCACCCAAACTTTTCCTCACACAATTCCACTGTCTCTTCCCAATATTCTTCTCACACACAATTGCAATTTGTGGGTGCCCAATGTGACTTTCCACACACAAACCTCAGAGTTTTCACTTTGCACGTGGAGCATATGCCCTGATGGTTATTAAAGCAACAATACCAGTGTCTACCCACAGTTAAAACAAATATTAACCACTTCATACTCAAGCACAACACTCCTCATTTATACTTGGGCTTGCTCCACACTGACTCCAGTTGCTTTGTTTTTCTCTGGCTGCTTCAGTCGCCCGAGGTCGGAACCGCAGATAGAGCTCCACACTCGCTCCGCACCTCTGGTGCGTCTCACTCGCTCATTCACACACCAAACACACTCAGTGACTCAACGTGTTCAGACTTAGCATTCACACAAAACAAGGGTTCGCTTGACTCACCCCCAGAGTCACTAGCGGGCTGCTCTATCAGCTCAGCGAGAATCCCCCTTCGTCAGCTGCACTATCAGCCAGGATTGATCCCTTTCCCTCTGTCTCTGGCCCCTTCTGGCCGGGTGCTTGCAAGCCCACCGGGACTGTGCTGTACGACAGACGTGTCTGTTCACTTTACCAGCAGCCCTTCCCTTGATATTTAATTCATACATTTATCCACAGGCCAGCAGGTTGTAGTCTGTCCCCATGGTGAGCGAACCGAGGCTCGGGGTCCCTCCCAGAAAGGTCCTGGGGGCGCGCCAGGGAATCTGTTCCTCGGCCGCTCCCGCAGCCAGACAGAGACCCTCCTACCTGGCTCGCCAAAATGATATGCGGAATAGAAAGGACCCCTATAACTCACAGAGTAGTTATAAGAGTAGGTATGAATTTATTGAGCGCTGAGGTGCATGGGGGATATCTCCTCCAAAGCCATGCACACCTTGGAGACTTGTTTCTCCCTTTTTATTCTCTACAAAGTAGGATTACACAGTACGCCTAATACATATTCATTTGCTAACCCCGCCTGTCCCCGCTTAGTATTAAAATTAGCTCCACGCCTATTTGCAGCTGCGCACTGCTCCTTGTTGGACACTCTGGTGGTCTTCTGAGAGTCTTTGGGGCTGAAGTCAGCATATTTCCTTTGGCTGAACTTTTTACCTTGTCTCCTTGCGCATGCTCCCTTCAGTTCTTTTGACCCCCCTCTCTCCATTTCCTCTGGCATAGGGGTCCAAAGGAATCCAAGGAAGCCCCTCATCCTATGGTGCATTTAGGCTTGTATCCTGTTTATGTATTCCAGCTCCTTACCTCATCCTATAGTCTTCTCTTCCTGCTATTATGGGAACAGTCAGCATTTCAGACGGGTTTTGTAGCCCCTTCTTTTATGCAAAGCAATTTTATAAATGATTCCTAATTCTTAATTTCTCTGTTTCAATGTCTAGATTTACTTTGTCCAGACCAGCTGCACTGTGGCACTACTGCAACATACAAAATTAATTATTTTTGCTTTTTTAGTGTGAAAAACGAGGTTCACTCACCTAATAAATTTTAAAAGGTTTAATATAAACAAAAAGACAATTAGGAGACAAAAACAATAAAGCAAAAGGTTAAAACGGCTGGGTGCTTTGCTCTCTGCCAAGGGCACACCTGGTGTCTATGGAACAGTCCTTTTATCCCATTCTTCTGTATGGGTTTAATGCATATTCGAACTTTTCTAAGGACTGTAACTTTTCTCTAAAAAATCCTTTTTCTGTTTTTCCTATTCTGCTGTATTTCTTCTGTATTTTTCTTTCTCTTCCTGGATTTCTCAGCCTCCTTTGGACTGAATTCTTTTGGGATCCTCCCTCGTGGGGAGCCCTGCTTATCTCAGTTCTTATGATTCGAAGAAAACTCCCGAGCTCATTAGAATCTTGTTTCTCGTGTTTATTAAAAGGTCATCACAAAACTTAACAGGTCTTCCAGGCTGGCTACATAAGGTTAATCTTTGCAATCTGGTACATTTCTTTCTTCTGATGGTACAAACAAGGCCTTGTGGCACACTTCGTGTCTGAAGCACAAAATGGCCCTGAAATACGCAGTTTTTTTATCTTTATACCTAGTTTCACGCAATTAACAATAGACACGTATATTATTTTTCTTAATGACCCAATGACCATCACCTCTGTGATGCACTGCGGCATTCTCTATCCAATCACTTACTACTACCCAAAAACCTCTAGGAGAAGAACATGAAGAAGAAAGAAGAAGGGACAAGAGACAACACCCTAAATCCTCCATCTTGTCTCTTGTTCTCTAAACTAACTTTTTCACCTAGTGATTTAAAAAAACTTTCTAATCAACACACTTACACTTTTAGCTTTTTCCATCTAACTTTAACATTTGTTTTCATGTATCACCATGAAAACATGCTGATGAATTTCATATTATATGAAATTCAGTGTTTTTCTGGATTTTATAACTAAGTATCAGAAACAAGGGCACACACTCTGTATCTCAGACTCCAACATTTGCATAGCCACTCCCCAGGTCTGCCTTCTTAGAGCATGCAAATTTGGTTTTAATTTCTCATTTATTATCTTTTTATTTGGGCTGGGGTTCCTTCTTCTGCAGGCGGTCAGTGCTGATTGCAGCCTGGGCCCCTTTGCAACAGAGAAATTAAGAATTAGGAATCATTTATAAAATTACTTTGCGTAAAAGAAGGGGCTACAAAACCCGTGTGAAATGCTGACAGTTCCCATAATAGCAGGAAGAGAACAAAGACTATAGGGTGAGCTAAAGAGCTGGAATACGTAAACAGGATACAAGCCTAAATGCACCATAGGATGAGGGGCTTCCTTGGATTCTTTTGGACCCCTAAGCCAGAGGAAATGGAGAGAGTGGGGTCAAAAGAACTGAAAGGAGCATGCACAAGGAGACAAGGTAAAAAGTTCAACCGAAGGAAAAATGCTGAATTCATCCCCAAAGACCTCCAGAAGACCAGCAGAGTGACCAACAAGGAGCAGTGCGCAGCTGCAAATAGGCGTGGAACTAATTTTAATACTAAGCGGGGACAGGCGGGGTTAGCAAATGAATATGTATTAGGCCTACTGTGTAACACTAGTTTGTAGAGAATAGAAAAGGAAAAACAAGTCTCCAAGGTGTGCATGGCTTTGGAGGAGATATCCCCCATGCACCTCAGCGCTCAATAAATTCATACCTACTCTTATAACTACTCTGTGAGTTATAGAGTCCTTTCTATTCCACATATCACCATCATCTGTCCACTGGAGGTTATCTTGCTTTGTACAGACAGGACATAGTGCTAATGTCCAAAATGCTTCTTGGCCTAAGCCTAAAACTTGCTAGCAGGAGGAAAAAGAAAAAGACATAGCAAAAGCATATAACATATAACACTCATCTTAATACTTGCGAAAAGTCAGTATCACAATATGGATTCATAACATTTAGCATTTGTTTATTTTAAGAAAAAAATAATACATAACTGGAAAATTGCTTGTGGATTTGAAAATGAAGTGAAATGAGTGTATTATGTACAAAGAAGAAAATACATACAGGTAGGTAATACAGAGATACTTGAAATACTTTGCTGAAATAGTCCTGTATTTTATATTGGTCTGTAAACGAGTATGGAGCTAAAATCTATTTGCCATACTACCCCTGGAAAAGTTTCTCTGTCAATCGCTCCTTGTTCTAGCGTAACTGTTGCATTTGGATTGTTCTTTTACTAAATGTCACATTGTGATGTTACTTCCTTAATGACTTCTAACAGGCCTGTAACTTGTGCTCTGAGATATTGGTGGAGGGGGTCCACTTCCTAATGAATTTTATTATTGAGAAACCGCTCAGACTATTCTGCTGAGTCTTCACAGAAGTATGGCGAACGTTGTTTATTTCTATATTTAGCACACTTTTATAGGGTCCGACAGGGTCCGTGGGCTTAGCAAGCTACTATTGGTTAATACATTCTTTCCCCAGAACACAAGGCTATTGTTTTTCTTTCATTCTTGCTGCTCCATAAGAGCTTCAAGGACACTACCTTTAATATTGTCGCTTATACCAAACGCTGGCTTGTGCAGACAGGCTTTTACTAAAATATCATGCCTTTACTCTGTTAAAATGTTTTACTACATTTTATCATGTTCAGATTTCACATAGTGTTTCAAAGCTCTTTTAGGTATACTAATTGGCCTGTTTCTAACTGTCCCCATCCATTCCCTAGAAGTTTCCTTTTATTATCTTGTATCCATTTATAATCTGATGGCTGATAATTTACTGGTTGCCTGTTGATGCTTCAGTGGAGATTCTCAGTATAATTCCAGGTCTCAAAGAGACATGAGCAATTGATGATTTCTAGAAAGGTATTTATTGTATAAAAGCATTAGTCTCAAAGGCAAAGAGTTCAGAGAGTTAAAGTATTTGCTAAAAGCTTTGGCATAAAGTTCCGAGTTTTGAGAAGCAGCTCTCTGGTATAAGGTCCTGATGTTTGGGGTCGCAGCTTCTCGGCGTGGAGTTCGGTTGTCCTGGGCCGCAAAAGCAGTTGGTGATGATGATGGTGCTGCTGTTCTTCTTCAGATGTTTTGGGTTTTTTTGATCCCCAATACAGGGGATTAAATTCATAAATCATCCAATCAGCTAAAAGCATGCTTCTAAAACAATACTTTCTACACCAATTTGAACTTAATTCTAACATGCGAAAGCAATGTTCTTTTTACTTAAATCTTATGTATAGGGTATCATCTGTTTACGTGAATAATCCCATCTGTTTTTATCCAAGAATGCAAACTATATTTTCATTATGTCTAGAGCTACGTTGAATCTGTGAAGGATATTATCAATGAACTTTAAACTGGGTAATAAGGCATTTCACTAGCTAACACAGACTCTTAGGGCACTTAAGCTATATTTTTACTCACTTAAAACTAAATCTTACACTTTTACTCTATATCTATGGCTTAATATATTTTAATTCTTTTCTCTCTCTGAGGAGCTCAGAGAGGCTTTTATTTTAGATTCCAACAGTTGTCCAGTATCTACTTCAGTGGGCATCAACGCAGTCACTACTGGCTCCTTTCTTTCAGCACCCAGCCTAGCTTCATAATCTGCCAATCTGTTACTTTCTTCAGGGAGAGTGTTACCTTTAGAGTGTCCCCAGCAATACATAACTGCCACCTGTGATGGGAGTTTCACTGCTTCAAGGAGTCTGAGGATGTCGGTTGCATATTTGACAACTTTCTTCTGAGCTGTTGAGTTCTCTTTCTCTCCAAATTGCACCATGAGCATGGACAGTCCCATAAGCATATTTGGAGTCTGTCCAAATATTGATGATTTTTCTCTTGGCTAGCTCCAACTCTTGGGTTAGAGTTATCAGCTTAGCCTTTTGCAATGAAGTTCTTGCAGGTAAAGAATTTGACTTGATTACCTTAGAGACAGTGGTCACAGCATACCCAGCCATCTGCACCCCTTGTTTCATGAAACTGCTGCTGTCAGTAAACCAGTTGTCAGCATCTGGGAGCGGTTCTTCTTTCAGATCTGGGCAGCTGGAGTACACAGCCTCAATTTCCAGGCAATCATGTACCACTGGTTCACCTTCAGATTTTCCTTGCAGAAAGGAAGCAGGGTTAATAATGTTAGTTACTTGAATGTCAACGTCATCAGATTTGGCCAGAACCACTTGATATTTCAGAAATCTTGAAGGAGATAACCAGTGATTTTGTTCCTGCTCTAGGATAGCCGACACTGTGTGTGACACTAGAATAGTTGTCTTTTGTCCTACTGTGAATTTTTTTGCTTCCTCAGTGTTCATTATAACTGCTGCAACTGCTCTTTTATAGGGTCCCAATTGCTGTGCTAAGACTCTCAGAGCCATCTCCTGCCTCTCATGTGAGAACAGCAAGAAAGACTTACGTCAGGAAGTCTGAGGGCTGGAGCTCTCATAAGTTCGCACTTCAATTCTTTGAAGGCCTTGTCAGCTTTGGAAGTCCATACCACAACATTTTCAGAGATTTTTACCAGTTCATATAAAGACCTCACAATCAATCCATAGTTATACAACCATAGTGGGCACCAATCTGTCATTCTAAGAAAAGCACAAAGTTTTCTTACAGTCTGTGGCTTAGGTGTTTGGCAGATTGCTTCTTTCTGTGCAGTTCCCAGAGATTGTTGTCCTCCAGAGGTCTCGTATCCAAGATAGGTCACGTGTTGTTGCACCAGTTGAGCTTTCTGTTGAGAAACTCAATAGCCATTCAGTTCCAAAAATTTCAACAGGATCACTGTCCACTCAAGACAGTCTTTAGAAGTTTTTGTAGCAACTAACAAGTCATCTACATATTGTAGAAATGTACCTTCCCCAGGTGGAGATGGCCATTGCTTTAATTCTTTAGCCAATTGACTTCCAAAAAAGTGTGGGACTGTTTTTGAACCCTTGAGGTAACACTGTCCAGGTAAGCTGTCTTTTCCTTCTTATACTAGGATTTCCCCATTCAAATGCAAAGTTCATTTGACTCTCTTCTGCAAGAGGCAAGCAGAAGGCGGCATCTTTGAAATTTATGACTGAAAACCAGATTAAATCCTCTTGTAATTTTGTTAGCAGCATGTAAGGATTAGCAACTACAGGATGGATACTTTTAGTAATTCCATTAACTGCTCGCAGATCCTGTACTAATCTGTAGGTTTCATTAGGTTTCTTTACTGGCAATATGGGGGTATTAAATTCTCTTTCAATAGTCTTGATGCTAAAAACTTATTAATTATGGGCTCTACTCATTTTCTATCTTCCAATCTTAGGGGATATTTTTTCTTAGATACTGGTCTGGCTTCTCTTTGTAATTAAATTTTAATAGGGTCAGCTAATTTTGATCTTCCCAGAGTATTAGTATCTCACACCCCTGGGTAAACCTGATTCAATATTTGTTCAAGTAAATCCCTGTCTAACAGAGATTTAGGTGAATTTGGTAAATAGAGGAATTTATGTATTCCCATCCTTTTCCCAATTTTGTATTCAAGTGTTTTTAAAAAGGAATGCATTTTCTGGTTGGCCCATGGCTCCCTTGACTCTAATATATTTTTGACTCTTAGGCACCAAAGCTTGATTCAAAACTGAAAATGTGGCTCCAGTATCAATTAAAAATTCAACTTCTTTATCATTCCCTAGCTGCATTTTAACCAGCGGGTCCTCTAGGGTCAGATCTGCCATTCCCCATCACTTACTGTTACCTACAGCTGCAGTGACAGCCTCTTGCATTTGATTTGCCAAGTCAGGGCACTGGTGCTTCCAGTGTTCTTCTCTTTTATAAAATTCACACTGATTCGGTCCCAGTCTGGGTTGTAATTGATTTGAGCCCCTTCTGCTGCTTCCACTTCTGCTTCTGCCTCTGCTCTGTCCTAGACTGTGGGGAGAGATAGGATGAAGTTAAACTGTGGGTCACACTTGCAGAAGCACATGACAGCCCAGAGCGGCTTGTCTCTGCCTGACCTTGGGGGGAAGAGGTGTCACACGGCAGACCCCTATGGGAGACCAGCCTGCCAGAAGCTGACAGATGGGTGAACAGCGTGTGATCGCCCCATAGAAGGACATTAAGAAGGCGTGTTGCTGACGAGGCAACATGGGATGGGTCATGTAATGAGAATTACCATGTAAGGAAATACTGTGCCTTGAAAGTGTATAAAACCAACTCATTTCTTTAAATAAACGATTCAGATTCCTTGCCATCTGGGTCCATGTCTCAGTCGTTACACTCAACCACGCCCACCATTCTGGTGCTGATCCAGCACAGCCACTATAGTCGTAGTCAGCTTTTTCTGTCCTTGCTGGTCCCTGTTATATACTCTTCAAGCTTCTGCCATTAATGCTTCCAGGTCCCTGCTTACAGGCTCTCTCATTTTCTGAAGCTTAAATCTGATGTCTGGGCTCGATTGCCCTAACATTAGAGAAACTAACTGCTGCTTTTCCATGTCTGATAAGGGGTCTAGGGTTGTATGTTTGTGCACGGCTGCATGGAGTCTGTCTACAAAAGCAGTAGGAGACTCCTGCCATCCTTGTTTAACCTGGAATATCACTGACCAATTCACTGCCTTTGGGGTAGCATTTTCCAATCCAATTTTAATTAAATTTCGATACCTAACCAACAACGCATAATCTCCTTCATCATTTGGGTTCCATTGGGGATTGGAAGTGGGAAACACCTGTTCCACTGTACTCTGTGTCATGAATAAAATCTCTCAAGAAATCCACCCCGGTTAAAATACTGTGTTTAGTTATGTACAGTTAATGTTCTTATCCCATTTGTAAACCTTGTACCCCTTGTTTACTCTGATGGTTAATAGTAATGTTAATTACTTACCGGTTTCTGAAGTGTTTTAAAGGTTCTTATGAGACATTCCTCTATCCCTTTCCCTTACTTCCTTGCTACTATGTAACAAAGCTGCTCCCATGGGGGCTGGGTCACACTAACAAAAGCAACCCATTAGAAAGGTATGCCACAGAAGCTGCACCCAGGGACGCTGTGTCACACTAGAACAAAGAAAGTCCCATGAAGCTGTGCAACCGAGTAATATGCAAACTAAGGCATGCAGAACACCAAAACAACGAGCTAACAGAGGAATAAAAGGACAAGGAAACATATTCTAGCAAGCTGTGATGAAAGATCATCTCCCTGCATCACCTAAGCCTGCTTGGAAACCATCTTCCTGCATCACCATGACCTAAAGAGGACTGGAAAGGACTGACACCCCTAGATAACGAGCCAGAACAACAGGCCTCCTGGCTATTCTCATGAGGACGGAAGCCCCAGCTCTGCAGTGTGTGCTACAAAGCTGAATTGTGCCTCCTCCTTGGAGCTGTCAGTGTGGGCAGGGCCGTGGTGCAAGCAACTCCTCGGGCCCCCCACCCCAAGAGCTGAATCCTAATAAAGGCATAAAACAGGAGTCTTGTCTCCTGGCCAATTTCTTTCACTCTGCAGGTCTCTTCCAGCAATTTGTCCCTCTACATGTGCTCTGTCTGTTTTAATTCCCAATTCTTTTTCTGTTTCTGTAAGCTCTGACAACATTAAATCAATATCACACCAATCAGGGTTCTGGTTCCTTACAAACAACTCAAACTTTTTTGCAAATTTCCTGGGAACCTCTCTGTAATTTCTAACTTATTTTCTCCAGCTATTTCACATCACTAGTAGAAAAGGGAACCTTCATTCACATTGTTTCTACCCCGGGATCTATTACTTCCCTCAGAGGGGCTATCAGAGGCAAAGCCTTTTTTGCTTTACTTCTCATTTGTGCTGTTATTGGAGTCCCTTGTCTTAGGTTGCAATGTAAGATGTAACCAAAAGTATGTATTCTACTACCATCTGTTAAAACCAGGAGGGGCAATGTTCTTTCTCTCTTCCATGACCCATCCTCCCTCCAGGGGGATATCTTCTGTTAATTGACCATTGAGTCTCACTGCATGACTAATAAAATTACATCATCCCATTGTGAGATGCTCCACCCAGGGAGAGGAACCAAGCATTCTTACCTGGGTATAGTCTGAGACTTGGAACAGCACAGTCAGCCTTTTTCCCCTGGATTCCCAGAGGAAGACCAGACCCTTCTGCACCATCACTGGACCTTCAGAGGAAAACTACACCCTTTCTACAGGATCATTGCTTCAACAGAACCACATCTGCCCAAGAGGACCGCAGCCACCATTTAATCAGACTGCTACCAACACCCTGACAGGGTGTCAGGTTGTATTCTGACTCTATCAGTGGTTTTTTGTACTACTGTATTTTTATTTTAATTTTCCTAGTAAAGAACTGTTATTCCTGTTATAAATGCAATGGCAAAATAAGGTTAATAAAAAGCGATTTATTATAAAACAATTTAAGCACCTGCAACGAGAGAGAAAAACCACAATAAATAGATCAGCGCAGCACTGGGTGGACAGGGATCTGTAACCAGAGGTACCCGAGTTCCCAAATCCACGCCGTATGTGCTGCAGTCCGGGGTTCTTATAGGGGTTTTGTGCCCTGAGGCCAAACTCCGAGCAGTCACCGTTCAACAAAGAGTCTAGATGGTTGGTTGAATGGATTTCCTGGAACCGGCGAACTGAATCAATAGACAGTTGGGCAGAGTCCTCTCACATGTGAAAGGTTCTGAGTGCTTCCTGATTGTATCTTCGGTTGGGCTCTCAGGGTGGAGTGTCCAGGTCCGGTGGGGAGCCGATGGGTATCTCAGCCGGGCTCCTCTCATTGTTTATCCTGATTGCATCTTTAGTCGGGGCTTGCAGGGTGGAGTGTTCAGTTTGGGTGCGGAGCAGATGGATATCTCAACGGAGCAGAGTCCCTTTCACATGTGGAATAGCTCCTGATTGCACCTACCGGGGTGGAGTGGCTAGTTTGGGTGTGGGGCAACTCTCATTGTCTGATTTGATGGCTTGTGTGCTGCCTTTTGTTTTGTGTTGGTAAGCGTTGCTGTCGATCGTTACTGCCCGACTTGGGAAGAAATCTCTAGGTTATTTTATATTTTGTATCTTTACAGTATTACAAATATAACATATAATTCTTTATTCTCTTTCACGAATTTTTATCCAATGTTATATTTATCACATTCCTATTCCCATATCTTTGCCTGAGAGCCCCTTAATTTCAAAATTATAATAATTTGGAGGGAGGGGGTTTACATTTTCCATTTCAATAGAGGCTCCTGCCTTCCTTAGCAGACATCTGTCTTTCAAACCAAGACATCCTTGAACTTGTTCCCTCTCCAGGATCATCCATCTCATCCTCACTACCACTGGGGCTTGACGGGGGGGAGCAGTTGGAGGAGAGTGTTCAGCTGGCCTTGGATAGCTCAGGTTGTTATAAATGGGATGGCAAAATGAGGTTAAATAAAAAACAATTTATTATAAAGCAATTTCAATAAAACAAACAACAAAAGGAAAAACCACAATAAAATATATCAGCGCAGCGCTGGGTGGACAGGGGTCTATACTCAAAGGTACAGATTTTCCTAAATCCATGCTGTATGTGTTGCAGTCCGGGGTTCTTATAGGGGTTTTGTGCCCTGAGGCCAAACTCCGAGCAGTCACCGTTCAACAAAGAGTCTAGATGGTTGGTTGAATGGATTTCCTGGAACCGGCGAACTGAATCAATAGACAGTTGGGCAGAGTCTCTTTGCATGTAGAAAGGTTCTGAGTGTCTCTTGATTTCATCTTGGGTTGGGCTATCAGGACGGAGTGGTTGGGTCCGGGTTGGAGCCGATGAATATCTCGGCTGGGTTTCTCTCTTTGTCCAGTTTGATTGCTTCTCCAACTGTGGCTTGCAGGGTGGGGCGTTTAGGTCCGGTGATGAGTATCTCGTCCGGGCTCGTTTCTTTGTCCAGGGCTCGTTTCTTTGTCCAGCCTGATGGCCCGTGTCCTGCTCATTCTCTTAGGTTGATGGGCGCCGGCTAGAGTCGTTATCTGAGTGCGGGCTAGAGTCGTTATCTCTTGAATGGGTATTTGCTGCTGCTTCTGGGGAGGAATCCTTGGGCCACACTATACTTTATATTTTCTTATATCATTATAAATACAGATATATTTATTTAGGCTTTCACGAATTTTTATTCATAGATACATTTATCACAGTCCCCCACTTAATACTTTATCACATTAAAAATTCGTGTTATTTCATTCAATCTTACTGAGGAAGAACTGTGAAATTTTAACCACATTCATCTTCTTCCCAGTCCGATAGCGAATTCCCACAATATTCCTGAGACCGGTTATGTTTATTTTCAAAATTCTTTAAGGCCTTAATTACGTTCTTGTTCTTCTTTTCCTCCTCTAATTTCATCAGCTTAGAGAGAGAAGTAGGTTTCCTTTGTGCTTTCTCTGGATCAATTGGAAGGGTGGCAATCTGCATTCCTTGCACAACAGAGTGAATTAATCTGATGAAGCAAGGAATTAAACAGGGGAGGAAAATGATTCCGGCAATTGAACAGGCTACGAAGAATACTAACTTTTTCCACTAAGCCCCCTGCTTAAATATTTGATCCCACCAGGAGGCTTGTAGAATTGAATTCCACTTTTGAACTGGCACATGCGCTACTTTCTTTATTTCAGCAGCCAGTCCTTTTATCGTTTCTCCATAATCGTCTATTTCCATGCAGCACTCGGACTCGTTATATCTACCACACACTTCTCCCTCCTCGGCTAGCAAATAATCGAGAGCTAATCTGTTTTGGTATACGAAAGCTCTCATTTGTGAGTGCTGTTTTGCTAGGAGTTCTAGGGCTTCTGAGGTGTGGTTGGAAACTACTTCTACTACTGCTTGTCACCTGATAAGCCTGTTGAGGAGATAAATGGGGGTTCTGTAACCCCAACTGCCATCATTTGCCCAAGTAGTGGGCCCATAATATTGAATGATCCTTTAGGCAGGCCATTCTTCTTCTTTCCATTTCTGGCTGCCTCCTGCCATTGGTAGTTCCCGTTTTAATTCCCTCCTTTGTTTATTTAATGTTTCAAAGAGGGGGGCCCCCAATGATTTACTCTCTGTTCTGGGTAGAGTAAAGAAAAAGGGCCGAATTATTTCGAGTGTGCAGGATCCCTTCCATTTTCTAGGTAGCTCACTATATGCCTTTTTACCACATATTCAATAAATGCCGTCAGGAGCCTCCCAGCCCTTGTTCGTATTTGCCGGATCATCCCA
This sequence comes from Poecile atricapillus, assembly GCF_030490865.1. Classification (NCBI taxonomy): domain Eukaryota; kingdom Metazoa; phylum Chordata; class Aves; order Passeriformes; family Paridae; genus Poecile; species Poecile atricapillus. Next base: position 66,392,576 of record NC_081288.1, read on the forward strand.
ATATTCTTTTAGGCCTTCTAGGGCATGGAAGAGATTGGCCCCGGAGCTTTTGTACCAACATAGTTCAATCATTTCTATCCATTCGCAGTGATTGCCCCGGGTGCGACTCCAATAGCCCGCGGGTGGTTCGGGTTGCCAAGTCTTTGTTTTACTGTCAGAATTCACTGTGAGTGTGTTTATACAAGGGGTATAACCCACTAAATCAGTAAATTCTCTCCCTTCTCTGCTAATGCAGATAGTACCGATTATTCTTTGATCTATCACCCACCCCTCGGGTCTTCTCGTTGTTTTTAACATCTTTAAGCCCTTCCATTTTAGGAGTTGCTCTGGGGTGAGTCCTTCTCCCTTCCATGGCCACCTTTCGGCCGATTTTAAAACACCACATATCCAACAATTAGACAGACCTAATTCTGTGGCTATTTCTTGCATTAGGTCTATGAATAGATTCTGGTTGGGGTTTGGTAATCCCCAGTTGCTGTATTGTTTCTCTAATTGTTCATAATGTTCACTAAGAGAGTTAAGTCTCTCTTGTTCTAGCCTCTTCCTTCCAATTTCTACTTCTCGCTTCTTTAATTCCAGGGTTAGTTGTTTTACTTTCAGGGTCTAACTCTTCCTCATCTTTGGAGAAGCAGAATACCTGATCAAACTGTAAACATACCCGGTCATCATCACTTTGTAACAAGTCCAGAATTATTGGTTCATTACTAAAGGAGGCTTTTTCTCCGTGTTTTAAATTTTTACCTTCCCAATATAATTTCTCTCCTATAGTACATGTTTTCAAGTTTGCTTTATTGTAACACAAAGGATTGATTTTGTAATATGCTACAAAGGTGGATTGTCTCTTTCCTCCGATCCAGACAGTTTTGTTACATTGGCTACAGATAGAAACCGGAGGAATCACTCCCACTTCTCTTCTATACCTGAAGTGGGCAGCTCTGGTCTTTTGTCTCATAGGAATCTGAAACTGCCCGTCCTTAAAACTTGCCCCTGAGCGAAAACACCAAACCTCCCCCTTTAAATTACAGAGATTATACTGAGTGCCGTTAGATATGCAAAAACCTTTCTGTCGTTCTGGAGGACAGTCAATCATTTGTTCGGTTTCTGTGGCAGTCCGACACTGCTCACACTTCCCCAGGGGACTCTCCCCCGGAGGTACCTTGGGACTCATTCCCTCGGCCAAGCACATGGCTAGATTCAGGACTACCAGGATTCTCCACTGCTGTATCCCTCTGCCTTGCCCTTCGCCCGTATAAGAATATACGGCGGGGATTACCATCTTCTCGGCAGCAGGGATAATCTTCAGGGGCCCTTGAAGTCCTAATGGCATACCTTCTTTTGAAAGTAGCCCACCGAGATGACCTGATTGTGTTTGTCTTACACGGAACTTTGACTGTCTTCCGGCACTCAATTTCCAAAGCCTCTGCCTTGGAATCTAGTTTACCTCCTAATCCTTTTTTGAAAAAGCAGGAACCACTCAGGAGAGTCTAGTTCTAAAAATTCCGCCGAGGTGGCAAGTGATAAGAAACGGCTAGTTTCCTCCTGTTCTTTTTCCAGACACTTAGTACACAATCCTTTAGGCTTGTACCCTCCCCAACAGTGGGTTACCCAAATTTGTTTACAATAAGCGCACTTGAAATGAATAAATGGAAAGCAATCACATTCAGGGTTAATACAACTTAACTTGTCATTTGTGATGACGCCGGAGTTTAATTTTCAATTCTCCCGGAGGTGTGGTGACTTTCCACTCGGAGGCGTCGTAATCCTTTACTTTTTTCACACGGGATGAGTGTGTCCAGCCTCTTTCTGCAGTCCGGACAGCTGTGTCCGTGGTCAGGAGAACGAGAAATGGTCCCTCCCAGTGGGGGTTGAGGGGGAGCTCTTTCCAAGCTTTGATCAGGACTTTATCCCCAGGCTGTATCTGGTGTATTGCAAATCCTAGTGTTGTGCTTTGGGGAATTAGTCTTCTTTTCTGCAGATCCTGCAAATTTTTGTTTATAGAAATGAGATATGGTTGTATTTGCACATCCTCCACCTGAGGGTGTGCCAGCGGCATTCCATGTTTGTACAGCATCCCATATAACATTTCAAACGGAGACAGACCTGTCTCAGAGTGTGGCATGGTTCTTATATTTAGTAAAGCAAGGGGAAGACACTTAATCCATGACATCTTTGTTTCAATTATGAGTTTTGACAGTTGGGATTTCAATGTTTGATTCATTCTTTCTACCTGTCCTGAACTCTGAGGATGCCAAGGGGTGTGATATTGCCATCTGATACCTAGGGCTTCTGAAATTTGTTTAATAATTTTTGACGTGAAATGTGTTCCTTGGTCTGAATCAATGCAATCTACTATCCCATATCTAGGAATTATTTCTTCTAATAAAATTTTTGACACCGTTTGGGCTGTTGCCCTTGCTCTGGGAAAAGCTTCTACCCAATGTGTCAATTTATCCACTATTACTAATAAAAATTTGTATCTACCGATTTTTGGTAGTTCGGTGAAATCCACCTGAATTCTTTCAAATGGCCTGTATGAGAGAGGGCGACGTCCCCAAGCCATTTGCTTAAATTTTGATCGGTTTACTTTTTGGCATATCACACACCCTTGTACCTCCTGTTTGGCGAGTTCAAAGATCCCTTTGCACCCGAAAAATTTTAGAAACTGTTCAGCTAATGCCCGAGTTCCCCAATGAGTCTGTTTGTGTAATCTTCGCAGTATCCCCCTTGCCATCCCTTTTGGAATTAATTCTCTCCCATCGGGCAACCACCATTTTCCCTTTTCAAAGGTTCCTCCTACCTTTCTGAATTCTTCTATCTCTCTTTCCGAAGGGAGCGTGGGGATTTCTGGTGATTCCTCCGGGGTTATTTCGGGAATACTTACGGTTAACAAAGCCGCTTGTTTTGCCTCTTTGTCTGCCAGGTTGTTACCTCGGGTGTGGAACTGCCATCTTGTCTGGTGTCCTTTTACATGGACAACCGATATTTCCTTCGGTTCTCTGACAGCCTTTAGAATTTGTCGAATGATCTCCCCGTGGATTAACTCTTTTCCTTTCGTATTTATCAGACCTCTTTCTTCCCAAATTTTCCCAAAGGTATGTACTACTCCAAAAGCATACCGCGAATCTGTATAGATGGTCTCCCTCTTTCCTTTCAATCCCCGGAGGGCTCTTAGGAGAGCATAAAGCTCGCAAGCTTGTGCAGATCAGCTTGCTTTCAGGGGGCCTGATTCCACAATGTCTCCTGATATGCCATTCACTATAGCATATCCTGACTTTCTTTTTCCCTCAACAACTTTCGAGGATCCATCTATAAACCACTTCTCTCCCCCTTCTAACTCTTGATCTTCTAAATCTGGTCTAACTTTAGTTTGCAATTCCACAGTCTCAATGCAATCGTGTAACAGTTTTTCTGTTGGTTCCCCAAACAGGAACTGCGCAGGATTCTGCACGGTAGTGGTTCTTAATTCTAAACCAGGCGAGCTGATTAAGATGGCTTCATATTTCAGAAGCCTCGAATCAGTCAACCACTTTTCCGCTTTTTGTTGTAAGATGTTTCTTACATCATTTGGGGTGTAGACTATCAAGGGAGCTCCAAAAGTTACCTTTTTTGCTTCCCCTACCAACAAAGCCACTGCCACAATTGCTTGCAAACAAGTAGGCCAACCCCGACTAACCGGATCTAAAATTTTCGAGAGAAACCCTATGGGCTTCTTCTTTTCTGCCCATTCCTGGGTCAGAACTCCTTGTGCTGCTTGTCCATTCACATCCACGAATAACTGAAATTCTTTATTGGTATCTGGTAAAGTTAGTACGGGGGCAGTTATAAGGGCATTCTTTAATTTCTGAAAATTAAATTCATCTTGTTCAGTCCACTTCAACCTGTCAGTGTTCAATCTTTCATACAAAAATTTCACTCTTTCACTGAAACCTTCAATCCATTGTCTGCAATATCCCAAGAGCCCTAAAAATTGTCTAATTTGTCTTTTTGTTTTTGGTGCAGGGAGTGCAAGAATCCCGGCTACCCTCTCAGGGTCTAATTTCTTTTTTCCCTGAGATATCAAATGTCCAAGATATTTTATTTCGGGCTCTGTGAATTGCAGTTTGGATTTCGATACTTTCAACCCCTTTTGTCCCAAAAAATTCAACAAGGCAATCGTGCTTCTCCTCACTTTCTCTTCAGTCGTTCCAGCTATCAATAGGTCATCAACATATTGCAGGAGCTTTGTCCTGCCCTCAGGAACAAATTGCGTTAGCAGTTGTTCCAAAGCCTGCCCGAAAAGGTTCGGGGATTCCACAAACCCCTGAGGGAGGACTGTCCACCTCAGTTGTTGTTTCCGGTTTGTGTCTGGGTCCTCCCACTGGAAGGCGAAATAATTTCTACTCTTTTCATCCAGAGGGCAAGTCCAAAAAGCATCTTTCAAATCAATTACACTATACCACACATCCTCAGGTGAGAGCCTGTTTAGTAATGTGTAAGGATTGGCCACTACTGGGAACCTGGTTCGGGTTCTAGCATTTACAGCTCTGAGGTCCTGAACCAATTGGAAACTGCCATCCGCCTTTCTTACAGCCAGGATGGGGGTGTTATGCTGAGACATGCAGGGTTCCAGAGTACCCCCTTTTAGGAGGTCGTCAATTACTTGTTTCAATCCCCTCCTCCCTTCCATCGGGATGGGGTATTGTTTGACCCTTATAGGGTCTTCAGGGTCTTCGACTTCTATTTTAATGGGTTTGATGTCCAATTTCCCTACTTCCCCTTTTGAGTGCCACACTTTAGGGTTAATTTCTTCTTCGTCCTTGGGAGTCAGTTTGATTATTTTCACTACTAATTCAGAGTTTTTAACACTGATATTAATTCCTAAAGCAACAATCATGTCTCTTCCCAACAAATTATAATCTGCTTCTTCTACAAGCAACAAATTCCCTAAGCAAATTTTATTTTCCGATTCTATTTCTACATCTTTTATTAGATACTTTGAAAGGATCTCCCTTGGCACCGATTACAAAAACCTTTTCCCTGCTTCCCACACATCCCTCTGGCAATTTCTGCAGAGTACTTCTCTCTGCTCCAGTGTCCACTAGAAAGCTTACCTCCTGTTGCTGGGGACCCACTTTTAATTTTATCAAGGGCTCCTTGGATGTTCTTGTCCCCAAATTAAAGAGCCCCAGACACCCCTAATCTTCTTGAAAAATTTTTTTCATCTTTTATTCTTTGCCTACAGTCCCGCTGAATGTGTCCTACCTTCTTACAGTAGTAACATTCGGAGAGCTCTCTCCGCGGGGTCGGGGCTGCCCTGTGAGGGCCTCTCTGTTTTCTAGGCAGTGTTTTAAACTTACCTTGTGTTTGCTCTTGCTTTTGGACTTCCTTGACCGCAGCTACCAAAACCTTAGCTTGCAGTCTTTTTTTCTCATCCTCTCTCCTCATGTATATTTTCTGAGCTTCCCTTAGAAGCTCCTGGAGGCTTTTATCCTGCCACCCATCGATCTTTTCCAATTTTCTCCTGATGTCCTCCCAGGATTTGGCAACAAATTGTGTTTTTAGCAGAACCTCCCCCACGGGGGAGTTTGGGTCAGTCCCAGAGTAAATCTGGAAACTTCGCCGCAATCTCTCCATCCATTCGGTGGGCGATTCCTCCTTCCCTTGACACTCCCTGAAAACTTTACTAATATTCTGACCCCGGGGAACCGCCTCTCTTATTCCCTGAATAATCATGTTCTTCAAATCTATCATGCTCCGCCTGCCCTCCTCCGTCTGGGCATTCCAGCTCGGGCTCACACTAGGCCATTTCTGGTTACCTGGTGTCCCCTGTGGATTGCGTCGGTCCCAGTCTCTGATACCAGCTTGTTTAATCATCTCTCTCTCCTCTTGATTAAACAATGATCTCAGGATTGCCGTAAGATCATCGAATGTATAAATACTACTCCCCAAAAAGTCGTCCAACCTTTCAGCCACACCGAAAGGATCGTCCAGCAATCGCCCCATCTCCTTCTTAAACGCTCGTACATCCCCGGAGTTAAGGGGAACATTCACAAATCCAATCACTCCTGGAGCTGTCGGTACATCCCTGAGAGGGAGTAACCAGTGCTCGCTCTCACTCTCTCCCCACTCCTCACCCACCATTTTTGCTTTCAAACGGGTTCTACTTGCGGGAGGGGAACTGTGGTTTGTGAGAGTTTTTCCTTTTGTTAATTGTGGGAACTCTGCCGCCAACCATGTTAACGGGAGGGACCCCTTCTGTTATATGGGAGGGTCCCGGCTGTGGCGGCCGGACTGGTAATTGTGGATAGAGTGTTCCCCAGCCCTGCGCAGGACAAACCTCTGAAGAGGCTACGGTGGCTATGGTATCCACAGGCGGGGGCAAGGGGAGTGCTGCCGGCACGGCTGCCGACACCGATTCTTCCGCTCTGGATACATACATCTCAGCGGGTTGTTCCTGGGAGCCTGAAGGTGCCGAAGGCACCACTTGGTCTCCGGAAGGGGGCTCTGCCAGTCCATGGTACGGGGGTGGTAAATGGTCGAGAGGTTCCCAGGGTTCGGTTTTTGACCCACGTTTTTCTTTTTGCTTTATTGCGAATAACCCCACCCTGGCCATTAACCAGAGTTTAGCATATTCCCTCTCCTCGGGGTCCGAGGGGACTTTGCTCTCTACGTAGGAGAGCAATTCGTTACATGTCCATCTTTCAAATGTGCCTAACACCGGCCAAGTGAGGTGATTCCTCAGCTCCTGCCCTCCCCAGATCTCTGTGCAATACTGAATCATTTTCGCCTTAGACTTTCTCTTTCTCTGGGGACAATTTTCCCAGTATTTTAACATCCATCCCAAGGGACTTTCCAGTGGGATTTCCAGCGATCCCTCCGCCTGATCGGAAGGACCCTTCCCGGTGGTCTTTCTTTGTATCTTACTCTTCTTCTGCCCCATGTCTAGTAAAAAAATTTCTTACCTTCCTTCGACTCCTCTGTGAGTCTTTTTCCGTCTCTACATTGTGTCTGTTCCGCTTTTACCCGAGAGATCAAAGTTTGCTAATACTCACCTCTCAGCTAGCTGAGCTGAGGTCTCTTGTATTCAGCACTCCGATCCTCTTCTGGACCTTTCCCTGGGTCCGTTGACTGAAAGGGTTTACCAATTCCTGAGCTCAACAGGACGTATCTTTCCCCTTTAGCCCCTTGTGATCGGTCCCCCGAGACTCCCTTTCGTCCCAGGTTTTTACAAGTGTGTGGAGAGAGAACTTTCTCACACCGAATCGCTTCCTTCGCGGCCGGCCAATTCCCTCGCGGGAGGATGGAAACGCGACCTTGAAGTCCGCACTCGCTCTGTGATCAGATCACGTCTCACACATTCGCCCAATCACCCGCTCAACCTCAGAGTACTTACAGCTATTTCCTGTGAGGGTGTCTTCGTGCACAGTAGACTTTTTACGAGCTACCAAGCCGCGGCTTTCCGAAGGCTCCGTGCCTTCCCGAGCTCACTGCTCCAGATCCGTCTCTCTTTTATTGTGGTTTTTACCTTAGCCTAAATTTGGTTCGGATATTGGAATGGGCTGCGGAGGTTCTCGACTCACCAGGCCGCCAGAAATCGGTGGGGGTACCCGTCCTGGGCAGCGAGATTCTTCCGCAGTTTTCTCCGATCCGAGTCACGGCACCAATCTGTTATAAATGGGATGGCAAAATGAGGTTAAATAAAAAACAATTTATTATAAAGCAATTTCAATAAAACAAACAACAAAAGGAAAAACCACAATAAAATATATCAGCGCAGCACTGGGTGGACAGGGGTCTATACTCAAAGGTACAGATTTTCCTAAATCCACGCTGTATGTGTTGCAGTCCGGGGTTCTTATAGGGGTTTTGTGCCCTGAGGCCAAAACTCCGAGCAGTCACTGTTCAACAAAGAGTCTTGATGGTTGGTTGAATGGATTTCCTAGAACCGGCGAACTGAATCAATAGACAGTTGGGCAGAGTCTCTTTGCATGTAGAAAGGTTCTGAGTGTCTCTTGATTTCATCTTGGGTTGGGCTATCAGGACGGAGTGGTTGGGTCCGGGTTGGAGCCGATGAATATCTCGGCTGGGTTTCTCTCTTTGTCCAGTTTGATTGCTTCTCCAACTGTGGCTTGCAGGGTGGGGCGTTTAGGTCCGGTGATGAGTATCTCGTCCGGGCTCGTTTCTTTGTCCAGGGCTCGTTTCTTTGTCCAGCCTGATGGCCCGTGTCCTGCTCATTCTCTTAGGTTGATGGGCACCGGCTAGAGTCGTTATCTGAGTGCCAGCTAGAGTCGTTATCTCTTGAATGGGTATTTGCTGCTGGGTCTGGGGAGGAATCCTTGGGCCACACTATACTTTATATTTTCTTATATCATTATAAATACAGATATATTTATTTAGGCTTTCACGAATTTTTATTCATAGATACATTTATCACAAGCTCTAAATCCTGAACATCTGTAATGCTGTCTCCATGTTTGTCTGCTAACTTCAAACACTGTATACTGCATACAGAATAACATCTCTTCATCTTCCGCTTGTTATCCTTTTCTAATGCTAACACAAAAGAATCCTGCGGAGCCAAATTTATGCCACATTCCCTCTGCCATTCAGGCTTATTTCTCAGAGTAAAAAAATATTTATGTACATTGCCTCATCTCATTTTGATTCTCTCCTTAAAAACATTAACTTCAACAAAGTATTGTAATTTAAAGTACCATTCACAGGCTATTTTTCCCCGCTGTCCAATCGATAAAGGGGCCACCATTGGTTCCAATATTTTAATAAACCACTTTTCTTCAGGTTATCTTTTGGAATGCCTCCTAACTCCCTCCAATGGGCCAAAACATACCCTAAAGGGCTCTTTTTTACTATTTCTTTACTGCCGGAACTACCCATTTCAGTGTAACTTCAATTGTATGTGATGGCACTTTATAGCAAGAATACAAATCCTACTTCCATCAGCTTTCAGCCACCACACACAACACCACACACACAGCACATATCAGAGGTGTGACAGACTCCAATATTTTCTTTTACGATTAAAACACTGTCCTAGGGTAACTTTATGATGCTTGTATCCCCAGTCGTCTGTTCTGTTTATGCTGGATATTAAGTTCTGCACCTTTAAGACTGGTTCTGGGAGCGAAGTGGGGGAAAAAGAAGCACGGAGCTTGTTTTCAGAAAGGGCACTCACACCCCCGCATTCCTTCTTACAGACGCTATTGTCTGCAGCATGGACAGCGGGAGAGAGCTCTCCTTTGCTTTTTAGTTAGTTTTTTTTAGCTAGCTGAGGCAGAGAAGTTCCCCAGACTGTGGCTTTTCTTTTTCTTAGATCTAATCAGCCCTGCTCTGGACTAAAAACCCAGAAAAACACCAGGAACTCACACCTGTGGCCCACCAGGGCCCAGGACACGGCATTTTCCAGTGCAGGAGGAACTGATAAGAGACTGAGTGAGCCGAGCTACACCCCACAACAAGGACTTTTTGAATTTGCCATCTCTTCAGAACAGTGAGAGGATTTATTGTTTAATATTATTAATTTTTTTTATGCTTGTGAATACTTTGCTTATTAATTAAACAGGTTTTTTCTACTTTTCTCCAAGGAAATCTTTTCCCGAACCAGTTGGGGGAGGGGCCACTTGAATCTGCTTTCTAGAGGAACCCCTTTGGAAGTTTGCTCCCAAATTTGCCCTAAATAAGGACAAACACTCAGTATGCACCCAAGGGTCACACAACCATGGGACACTGAATCGACATGGTAGTCCACATGCGAAACAAGGAATTGGGGCCTTATAAATGGAAGGAATGAAACAGGGTATTGGAGCAGGATGGGACATGGATTAAAACTGTTAGCAAAGTAAACTAAAACCTTTTTGCAAACACCCAAACAGTAACAGCTGTAAAGGCACCAACACAGACAGGGAAAACTTGTGGCAGACACCCAGCAGGCAGTAACAGCTGATAGCACACAGATGTTTCCATCCATCCATCCATTAGAAACACTAATTTTATACAAAATCCACAAAATGACACATGCAATAATCAAATTCAAAATTCCAAGACTGTCAGAACCAACAGAGAGATGGGGTCTTCAGACAGCTCTCTTTTATAATGCTGTTTATTCCATAGACTAAGTTACAGCAGTTGGGGGTCATGGGTTGGCCTAGAGCTGATGGCTATAGGCGAGCCATATGTCCTGAAGCCCCCTTGGTTCTGGTTACAATGCATTATATCTTTCTTTTGTTGTGCATATTGTTGCATAACAACCAATCAACATCATACGCAATACCTTTACATCTACATATATCCTATAAAAACTGCTAGAATTAGCATACTATGTTAGTAACTAATCATTTGAGTTAGTAATTACATGTTAAACTTTGAAACTTGTTTTGCAGTGGAAAATTCTTTTTGCTTTGGTAAAAACCATCTTTCTGTCTGCCTATGCTTTTTTACTTGGTAGCAAACATGCTTTGTTTGAAGACTACTTAACCTGTTGGACTTCAGCCATAAAACCTCCTTCTAGCTAACTAAACCTTTGTTCTAAACCTTCCAACTTGACTACACCTTTGTTCTCTCAGCTGTTTCAGCAACAACTGGCCCTAAGAACATCTTTTTATATATCAAAGCCTGCTTTCATTTCTAGACAACCTTTTGCTAAGCATTCATATTTGTAAAACTTTTCTGTTAAATTCTCATCCTTCCCAACACAAGACCAAAACCAATAATAAGAGTCATCATACTTATTTTGGGGACTTGTAGTGGTTTAGATTCACCAATTTGAGTTTCCCAGCCAACGCACCAAATAATGTGGTGGGTTTTAGCACTAGCTAAAATCACCAGGGCACTTACTCATTTCTTGCTGTGAGATATGGATTAGGAGAAGGGTAAAACAGGCTTAAAATTTAAAAGGAATAAAGAAACTTCATTAACAGGACTACAAGAATAAGAAACATCAGAATAAAACCTCCAGAACACCTTTCCTCCCCCTACCCAATTCTTTCCTTTCCCAACTGACCACATAGAGATAAAACCTGGGATGGTAAAGCAGTACCCACTATACAACAGTCTTTCATCAGTTCTTGTAGGGAGAGGAGTTTTCTCTTGTCATACCATGGAGACTTCTCCACAAGAAACAGTTTTCTTGTGGCTTTTCATTTCCATGAATAGCAGCTGCCCGAGCAAAAAGTTCTGTATCGTGACATTCCTCCCATTTTGACAGCCCTCCTAGAGGTGTGTCAATGGGCCATGAACTCATGGGGTATTATTTTGAGTTGTTCAAAGGCAAAGGTTCTCCTCATCTGTCTCTGTGGTCATCTCTGGAAACAGAGGTTTTCTGGTTTTCTTCTTCTCTCCCTGGGGGCAAAGGTCTTCATCAACTCTCATCTCTCTCTCTCTCTGTCCAAGCTTCTCATGGGATCACAGCTACGCTAACATCTGCTTAGTTTCATCAATGGATGCCTCTGCTCAGATCTACATTTGAATACTTCATCCCCCCATACTTTACTCATTAATTAAAGGAGATATTTCAGTGTATCATTGTCCATCTCCATGGTACTACCAAAAGAATATTTCAGCCTGTCCTAGTTTAGGGCAAATTAGGGAGGAAAACTCCAAATGGGGATTTCCCCAGGGAAATGCCCCTCCCTACCAACTGGTCCGGGAAAGGGAAAAAAAAAAATAAAATTCCTTGGAGAGAAGTGGAAAAAGCTGTTTATTTAACAGAAATTTGAATAATATTAAATAATAAAACCTCTTGCTGTTCGATGGGATGGGAAGTCTAGGAAGAAAAGTCCTTTTCATGTGGTGTAGCTCGGCTTGCTCAGTTTCTTATCAGTTCCTCTGGCACTGGAAAGTGCCGAGGCCCAGGCCCCGGTGGGCCACAGGCGTGAGCTCCCGGGGTTTGGCTGGGTGTTCAGTCCAGAGCAGGCTTGCACAGATCCAAGAAAAGGAGAAAACAAAGGTCCAGGGAACTCCTCTGCCTCAGCTAGCTAAAACTAACTAAAAGCCAGAGAGAAGCTCTGTCCCACTGTCTGTCCGTGCTGCAGACACCACAGTTCAGGAGCGGGATGTGGGGGAGTGATGTTTTTCTTTAACACAAACTGCGCGCTTCTTCTTCCCCCTCTCTTGCTCTCAGAGCCAGTCTTAAAGGTGCAGAACTTAATATATAACATAAACCAGACGACTGGGGATACCAGTATCATAAAGTCCCCCCAGGACACAGCCCCATTCGGCATCTCCTCATCCTCCTTCCATCTGAGGCTTGATGTTGATATATTTTATATATTAGTAAAGGCCTGTCTGCACAAACCAGCCTTTGAAATAAGTCGTGATATTAAAGGCTAAAGTCCTTGAAATCTTCCTGCAGAAGAGAGAGTAAAGCAAAACAATATCCTTGTGTACAGGAAAAAAATGTAAACCTGTGTGTATTAGCCAATGGTAACTTGCTTAGCCCGCAGACCCTGTAGAACCCTATAAAAGGTGTTCTAAAGATAGAAATAAATGGCATTCATGTTTACTTCTGTGAAGACTGGTGAATAGCTGGCGGTCTCTCAATATTTGGCGCTTTGAATGGGACACCCTGCGGGTAGGGGGGCTTCAGTGGGTCCACGCTTGGTGGGACAGAGCCTTGGACCGAGGTTGGTGGAGCGGATCTGAGTGCAGATAGATGCTGCCTTGGATTGGTACCAGATAGGTGGCTCGCGAATAAACAGGGGCAAGTCGCTAGGCGAGTCCAAGAGGCGGGGGCATTGTAGAAGGGTCGCGACCTTCCCCCCTGTCATTTGCCGCTAGCATGGATGTGGAATTTGCAGCAGCAAAAAAACTGCTTCTTAGCATTCTCGTTAAATGAGGCGAAGCAGCCCGGGAAAAAGACCTGGATATGCTCATTATATGGGCTAATTGTCATGGGCATTTGGCAGTGCCCTCACTGCTTTTTGCAGTGAAGGAACGGACGGAAATAATGGCTCAGATATGGGAAATGGCAATTACGGAAAAGAGCAAGGACACTGTGTCTCTCGGTAGAACTTGGCAGATTGTAATTAATACCTTAAAAACCAGAAAAGCGAGATATGCTGAGGCTGTGAGCCCCATAATTCTACCTGCGTCACAGCAGCAGATGCCTTTACCTCCCACTGCTGGGCAAGCACTCCTATCTATGCTGCCCTTGGAGAGAGGGAGGGAGAGTTAGAGAGAAGAAAATAATAAGAAAAAAGTTCCACAGCGAACGCTGAAACAACGAACAGAATCTGTTCCGTTATGGCAGGATGTGATACATTCGGAACTATTTGCTTCATATTTGGAGTCACTTTTAACACTACAACCTTATTTAAGTTCCAACTTTACTACGCTGGAAGAAAAGAAGCCAAATTTAGACTGGTTTCCACCTGAACCAGGGGGACATGGGGGAGCAGTGAGGTGTGCGCAGAGAACAAAGGCACTCCCGGGGCAGAGGCAGTGCAAGAAAAGTTCCAAGGCCACTCTGAACAATTACAGAAACAGCTGAGCAGAAACAGGTGGCTCAGACAGCTTCAAAGAGAGACAAAATAGCCAAAAAATCCCTAACTATATGGTATCTAGTTCAAAATTCATCACTGTTTATAGAAGTTGATAAGCTGCAATGGTCGCCGTTGTTACCACCTGGCCGTGAGAGACTTTTCGTGTAACATCGCCTGCTTTTGTAAAAATCGTGCCCTTTTCCCTCTATCAGCGAACAACGAGAGAGAAATTGAGAAAAAAAACCCTGCATTTTTTAAAGTTAACTTTGTGAGGTTTTTTTTTCTTTCTCTCCGTTTTTCCTCTCTGCAAGAGTATGTGGAGAATGTGAAGAAAGATAACAGCAGCAGAGAGAAGCAGCAGAGCGGGCAGTCCACCCCCCTGCTCCCTCTCTAAGAAAAAGCACCGAGACAGTACCCAGTTTGTTAAAAAGTCATGATTCATTGTTTTTTAAAAATGTTTTTATATACCCTTTTAGAGTTAATTTTGTGTTTTAAGTAATTATGAGTTTATGCAGTTGCAGTTTTTAGAGTTTTACTAGAGAAATTATTGTGATTCTTTGAAAGTTAAAAAAAAATGAGGAAAAAAAAGAAAAGGTGTTTAAGGTGAATATTAACAGAAGTTACCTTGCAATAATTTGTTTTAGAACCTAAGGTTAAAATATGGTGTGATTTACAGCTTCTAAGAAAACCTTCCAATTAATGTTATCTACAGAAGAGATTTGTGGTTTAAAAAATAATTAGTTAAGAGAACTTTACTGTACAAGACAAAGTTAAGTTAGAGCATGTATTATCTATTTGCTTGTTTTTTCCACGATTTAAATAAGGTAATTTCAATGTGAGTCCTTTTGTTATATAAAACACATATAACTGCATATATACCAATTTCGATTTTGGATTTTAGTTTAAAAATTGGACTTGCTCTTTCTGAAGAGTGCTACAAAAGCTGAATGGCAGCTTGCCAAATCCTGTGTTGTTGTGGTTTTTCTCTAGAAAAACTGCACTTTAAAATCCTAACCAATTTGAGCATATACTAGGCAAATTCCTGTTATGAATAAGTATTTTTAGTAGCATTTGCAGTTATTGTGAGTTATTCTCAAAGCTAGATGACATAGAATTGTGATGTATTTGTTACATTTTTATAATCTTTATAGTGAATCCATGTTATTGTTATATTGTGCTTAAAAGGTATATATCAAACTTTTAGTTGCCTTTTTGTAGTAACAGAATAAGATTAAGGTATGTTTTTATTTAATATAGATTAAGTGTTGATAGAATTAAGAATAGTCAAGTTTTATTATGTTTAGGCTTGAATGTTTTTAAGTTAAGTTTTATAACTTAGATATTCTTTTAAGGTTAAGTTTTGTTATTTCCTTTTGTCATAAATAATTATTATTAGGTTTAAATATTGTTTAATTTAATTTGTTTTATGTTTTATTGGAGACACTTGTTTAAACTGCAAAGTATAGTTATTTTCCGAGAGAGATGAAGATAGCTACAATTGAAACAGCTGTGATAGAACACTGATGAGCACCTGCTTATGGATAGAAATGAATGCAGTCTGTGACACCCTTGACTTCATCGGGAGTTCTATTGTTTGTTGCAATCTCTGCAGTTTTTGTTTGTTATAGCTTTCTTATTTTTTAGTGTTTCCAGAATTTTAAGAAGATGCACCATTGCCGAGGATCAGCTGTCATGGGGGAGGCTTCAGATTAAACCAACTGCTGCATGCTTTAATTAGTCTGGTACCTGAGGTTTCTGGTCATTTGCTTTGTACAAATGCATTTTAACAGTTTGCTGTGCTGTAAGCATCTCATAGCTGCTACTATTGAGAACCTTGTTTTAGAAATGAGTTAAGAGGCATCTTTCCAGTTTAAAGCCTAAGGCCCTGGCCAAGCCTTAACTTTACCTGGACAGAATGTTTGTCAACAGATCCAGATGTTTTCTGTACCAAAAGAGTATTTGAGTCACTTTTTGACTCAGCAATTTGACCCTATTAATACGACAGCTGGATCAATTTTGAAGTGGGCTTGGAGAATCATTTCCGGAGGTGGTTATCCAATGCTTCATTGATTTTTTTGTTGTTTCTGTTTGTTTGCAGACTATGGGATGCTGGTGCAGTGTTTTAGCAATTAATAGTAGTTTTATATTATATATGTTATTAATAATGTTTATGATTTGATTGATTTTTAACTGCTATAGGTTCTTATTCATTGTGTATATGGTTTTGTGTTGATGTTGATGTTTATAACAGAAGTACATCTCATTTTTATTTTTTTTTTAAAAAACGGGCGAAATTGATGTCCTAAAAGCATTTGATTAGTGTAATTCATTAACTTCAAGGGAGAAGTGTCTGTGTTTTGTTGGCAGGTTCAAAAAGGTCACTTGTCCATCTGGCCAGACTGTGTGCCTCTGAACACACGAGATCCAGTGAACAGAGATGTCATCACACAGCCTTGGTGCTCCAGACATGGATCAGAAGTGGACCTGTCAGGACACAGTTGTGTCTGAACACTATACAGACAGTTGCCAACAGAAATTTTATGTTGTTATTATGATGTTGTGTCTCTACCAGTTTTTCAGTTATCCTTTGTTTTAAGATTTAGAAGGATCTGAAGAACAACTTGAACATCAGAGCCCTCAGTCACTGATCAGCTGCCAGCTGACATCACGGGAGCAGTGAACGTTCCAAGACTGAATCGTGTTAAATCATAGTCTGTTTGTGAAGGAAATTCTGTAGAAGTTCTAAGAAAAGTGTACACTCCATATAACTGTATATAAAGCAAATTGTAGTTGTGTGTTTACCCTTTCAGCAAATTGCTTTCACGATTAGACTTAATATATACCTGTGCACGTGTGTTAAAAGTAGTTAGACAATAGTTTAAGATAAAGAGTTTAGCCTGTGTAGTAATTGTTATGTTAGTATAAAGTATAAGCATTCCCCCCCCCTTCAAAGGTAGTGTAAGCATCTTTGAAAGTTCATTTAACGTTAAAGTTTTAGCTGTGAGTTTGTAAATATGATGTCATTTACATGGAACCAACTGCTTATGGTAATTGTGTTGTGTATAGTCCCGACCAACTGTCTGCTATCTAACACCCAAAAGCAACAGAACATATGGGTCACTCTGGCACATTGAACTGGCCAAAGATCAATGTGTCTGAGCCTAGCCACACCTGGAGATCCTTTCGCACCTGTCTCGTAGGAGTCCGTGAATGGGATCCTCCAGCATTTAAAGGTTTAATTAGTAACGAGACTCGACTGAATCAATTGGCAATGTTGCAAGAGTGCAGTCGCACTGTTGGCTTCACATTAAGACAACTTGAAGCCTATTGGTAGGCAAAAATTACCAAAGTTCTCAGTGTTACCATACAGCCCTCAGAAGAATTAGATTTGCTAGGTTCCACCAATACCTCGGGTGGTTGGATAATGTTCGAACCCCCAACAAAAAGCCATTCCAACAAAGTAATGCAGCACTGGGATGCAGTCAACCCTATAGCTGATCTCGTTACTACCATTGAAAGTAAAGCCTTTATTCACGGTGCAATCTCACAGGACAATTACCAAAGTGATTACCTAGTTCCATATTTCTAATCTGTGGAGATAGAGCATGGAATGGAATTCCTGCTAATCCACATAGAAGACCCTGTTATCTTGGGAAACTCACTTTGTTCCACCCAAGCTTACATCAATTGCTGAATGTAGCTAGCAAAATGAAAAGCATCAAAGAGTCAAAGCGAAGCCTGAATGAATTAAGGTTTAGCAACTCTAAAAAGGCTCGCTTGTTAGACTAAGAAAGAATTGAACTTAATATTCACAACGTTAAGTGAGCTTTCAGCTGATGTGAGTAGTGTACGTCATGCAGTATTACAAAATTGAGCTGCAATTGACTTTTTGCTCTTAGCACAAGGACATGGTTGTGAGGAATTTGAAGGCATGTGCTGCTTGAATCTTACTGATCATTCAGTTTCAATCCATGAGCAACTACAACAGGTGCAGGATAGGTTACATGCCCTGAAAGAAGATAGTGACCCCATTAGAAGTTGGTTCGCCAAGTGGGGCATCACTGGATGGTTGAGGTCTCTTGTGCTAGAAGGGGGATGGACTTAACTTATAATGTTAATTGGGATGACAGTCTAACTTGTATGTTATCTTGTCTTCATAAGAGTATAGAATGAGTCACATCCAAAGCCTGGTTTGTGCAAAAACAGAAAGGGGGAATGTCGCCCTGAAAACTCAGCTTCTGAGCTTGCTAACATAGTTTTCTAAAGACTTTCCCAGGACAGTAACTGTAAACATAGATATGTGTACATTCTTTCTGTTACACGGCTTGTGATGGACATCTCTCATGGCCAGTGCAGTGAGAAAGTGTTATCCTGACCACCCAATCCCCGGCTGTGGTCAGGAGCCTATAAATCCTGGAGGGAAAAATAAACCTCGCTCTTTCTTTCACCACACCTCGACCTGTGTCCGTGTGATCTATTCATCTTCAGCGGTAACAGGGGAATTGTTGATATATTTTATATATTAGTAAAGGCCTGTCTGCACAAACCAGCCTTTGAAATAAGTAGTGATATTAAAGGCTAAAGTCCTTGAAACCTTCCTGCAGAAGAGAGAGTAAAGCAAAACAATATCCTTGTGTACAGGAGAAAAAATGTAAACTTGTGTGTATTAGCCAATGGTAACTTGCTTAGCCTGCGGACCCTGTAGAACCCTATAAAAGGTGTGCTAAAGATAGAAATAAACGGCGTTCATGTTTACTTCTGTGAAGAGTGGTGAATAGCTGGCGGTCTCTCAATAGCTTGACTCTTTCTTTTACTGACTTTGGTGTTTTCATGTTGTCTTTCTATGTGTCATCACTCCTTTTCTCTCCCTGGAGAGAGGATCGAGGTCTGCACTATGGATGCTAAATTCGAGCAACAAGCAGGGAGCACCGTACATGTGGAAAAGCAGGCTGCATAACTTTCTCAGACTTTCCTGAGAAAGTGGCTTGGGAAATCATAAGGAGGAATCAAAACAATCCTCAGAGATAGAAGACAGCCTTGCAGGTGTTGTTTGTCAGTTTCTTGTTTTCTTATCAGAGAAGGTTGAGGGGTGGTGTACCCCACTGACCAATGATGGTGATGTGTTAGTTCACTGACCAATAAGAATTTCATCTTTCTGTACTTTTGCGTATCGGTCTATAAAAGAAGATCTGAGGTAATAAACTTTACGCTTTCCTGTTCAACTCACAAGAGAGTCCGTGTTGTACTGCCTCGCCGTTCCCAATAATGCGACACTGCACATCTCATCTATTTAGTGAAAGGGTTAAATCTCACCCCAGTGTCCACAGCCCTCATGGTGTTTGGTTTCAGGCCGCACTGAAGGAGGGGGGGGCTCGGCCTGGAGCCATCGGCACTGGACGGAGCGAGGGGGGTGGATTTAGTATCGGCTAGATGTCAGCAGCCATCGCCTGGCCCAGCCTGGGGCCAGGGCCCGCAGCCTCCATTCGCCGCCCAGGAACCACTGGGGTCCGGCCTGGCCTCCCCCAGGCCGCATAGGTTGCGGGGGAGTGGGGCCGGCCCCATCAGAGCTCTGCTACATTTCGAAGCCAGAAGTAAAGAGAAAAGTTCTCAGGCTTGTGGTTTTTAAAAAGTGGAATTCACAGAGGCGGACCTAATTTCTAAATGGTGCAAAAAGTTGTCAGTTCTCAGAACTAGCCAGCTATTGGCCTGTCCTAGGCACAGAGGAAGCTCCCAGCAGCTTCTACTCGAAGAAATCACTTGCGTGAGTGTTTCTTACTTCTTTCCCCAAATATCAATCCGTGTCAAACCACCACAGGACTCTAATGCCTTGTATCTCTTTTGGAAACTCCAATGCCTTCCTTCAGGGACTTTAACCCCTTCTTTTGGGGACTCTAATCCCTTCCTTTGGGGACTCTAACCCCTTTGTATCAACTTCAGGGATTCTCCTGTGATATTGTACACTGTGAGGGGCATCTGCCCTGTCTTACAGGAGTTTCCTAAGTAAAAAAACCAAGAATATTTAAAATTATAAATACTTTAAATTTTCTGCAGTTGGTCGGTCCTTGTCTGTCCCCTCAGAGAGCCCATGAAGCACAGAGTCCCTCCTGGAAAATCCCAGGGTGCGCCAAGGGAGTCCCCAACTCCAATGGATCTTTCAGCCAGGCAGAAAGGTCCTGCCACACTAGGTCGCCAAAACAGATGCCCGAAAGATAGGCTGGGAATAAAACCCCATAGACCAACGTCTATAGAGCAGGTATTTGTTTATTGCAGAGTTGGTGGTAAGGGGGATTTCTCCTCCTAACTCACACGCCTTTGTCAAGTACTGTGGTATATTTATACAGGAAGTATTGCTTAGTGTTAATATGTCATTATAACATCAGCATATACGCTCCGGAACTAATTTACGTAGTATGATCTCATAGTTATTAGATAGTTCTATTGCACTGAGCTTGAGCCTCCCGAATTTGGGGGTCATTGGGGGTCTTTGATGAAGACATCTTGAGAATATCTAGTTGGTATTTCTCCTTGCGCCAAACTAGAGTAAATGAACCTAGGTTCACCCCCTTACATTTAATTGTTCTGGGGTGTAATACGTGATCCTCAATGTTTGAGAGACCAGTTTCTTAGCTGCAACTAAATTGCGTAGATGTGCCACTTCAGTAGAAAAAATAGCAAAGCACATGTGGATTATGGAATATGTCCTGTGTCGCCCTGAAAACTTAAGTTTTTCAATCTTTTGACATAGTTTTTAAAGACTTTCCCAGGACAGTAACTGTGTAAACATAGATATGTATGCATTCTTTCTGATACACGTCTTGTGATGGACATCTTTCACGGCCAGTGTGGTTGGGAAGGTGTTATCCTGACCATCCAATCCCTGGCCGTGGTCAGAAACCTATAAATTCTGAGAGAAAAAATAGTCTCCTTCCTTCACCACACCTCGAACTATGTCCGTGTGACTCATTTTGTGTCCAACAGCGACATCTGGTGACCCTGATGTGTGTTGCAGGTGACGGTTGCAGGGTTACTGTCTAGCCTGGAACTATGGCTGCCTTTGGGTTCTCTCCTACGGATGCCCTGGCTATGGGGATGTGGCATGTTGTCTTTCATCAGAAACAGACTGATGTTTCAGATGTTGACTTTCAGCAATTGTATGCTTATGGGAGAGCTGAAGGTTGTTTTCCTGTGGTTGAGGCGAGAGGCGGTTTTTTCAAAGCCGGCTTGGGATGCGTTAGGCGATTCCCTGATCTGACCGATGTTAGTGGCTTACAATCCCCACCTGGCTCGGTTGCTGCAGATCTGGCAACAGTGTGACTGCACTCTGAACAGCTGCACATCCTCTTCTGCTGGATCGGTAGCCACTTTCTCTGACCTGGATGAGAGGGACAGCTCTGACTCCAGTTGTGGGAGCAGGGCGAAGCTCTCCCTCTCCCCCGGTGATGCGGAGCCGGGGGGCAGCTGTGTCTCGGGTTCTGAGGTCAGCCCCCCCGGGGTTGCCAGGGGCCCCGCCATGTTGGGTCCCTGCCAGCGGGCTGTCGGGGGCGCCGCAGAACCGGTGGGCGTAACCCCGCAGTGCCCGGCGCCCCGGTGGCATAAGCCTGGGGCGGGGTCGCCTCCTTTGTGTGCCTTCCCAGCGCAGGCCAATGGGGGGCTGCCTGAACAGGGGGCGGCACCGCCCCTGGGGACGGCATCGTGGATGGTCCCACGTCCCCGTTGTGGCTGGGCTGTGCCGTACCCCGCAGTGGGGGATGGGACGAGCCCGGGCTCCGTGGCCACGCATGCACACACTGTTCCGAAGGAGGAGGGGCCAGTGCCGCTCCATGTGGAGCGCCCGGCGCCGATTCTTGGGTTTTGCGCCCCCGAGGAGACGCTGTTAGGGGCAATTCCGAGCGCTGCTCCTCCCGCACCGGATTTGTGGGGCATGGGGATGGGTGCGGCAAGTGGTGTGGATGCTGGGCTGGTTTCTGCCAGTTCCGTGGTGCAGGTTTCCCCTCCTGAGAGCCTGGGACGCTCCCTGGCAGCGAAGCGGGATGGTACCGCGGCCCAGCGGGCTGTGCCTCTACCTGCGCCACGGTCCATCCCCCGTGCTGGAGGCAGACCGTGCTGCGCTGGCTCCACCCCACCCCACCTCGTGTTCCTGGGCGTCGCCCGAGCCTGCGGCTGGAGAGGGGATGCCCCTGCTGCCTCCTGCGGCCACGGCAGATCAGGGTCCTGCGCTGTTTACTATTGGCTCGGGTAAGTGATACCGCGGGGGCGAAGCCAGTGGCCTCCACGGGAAAGGGGTCCAGAGCTGCTGGAGGTTCTTCGGCTGGTCTGTGGACCTTGCCCCCCGCCAGATGACTATGCGGCCACGGGATCAGGCACCCTTTTGGGGCGCTGTGAAGGCTAAGGTTGATGAGGTAAATGGTTGTGATTCTGGACACGGACCCCTGAACGGCGGGGATGGCTCCTCGGGTTCTGCTGTTGTTATGGCAGCTGTGGTGCCGGACGCTGTTGTGGGGTCTTCCCGCCAGGTGCCTGGCCCTGTCTCAGGCGACTCTCCGAGGTAGGATGCAGCAAACGAGGCCTCTCCTCCGGATGGGTATCAGGCATTCCCTGTGCTTCAGGATGCGGCTCAGAGGACTCATCAGCCGCTATCCTGGAAGGCCTTGGCGTGTCTCCGGGAGATGGATGAAAAACATGGGCTAGGGTCGAATGAGCTTATGCAGGGTCTTTGGTGCCTTGTGGGTGGTGTCCTGGTACCTTATGATATCCAGAGTATAGCCCATGTTCTTTTTCAGCCTGTGGAGTATGGAATTTTTGAGGGGGTATGGGCTCCCATAGCTTGTCAAGTGGTGCAGCAGAATACTGCCTTGGGTCAGCAGGATCCCAGGTAGGTAGTTGTCACGATCCACAAGGTGGGATTCGTGATGTGGTTCTTTTAGTCGGTCTTAGAGTACAAAAGATTATCAGCGAACCAAGGACTTAAACAGCAAAACACACTTTATTGAGTGCTCATCAGCACTAATATGCGATAGAGAGAAAAGAGGAAAAAGCAAAGCATAAGGAAAAAAGAGTAAGGGGATTATAGCTACCAATGTCGAAGTTCACTCAGCCATCCAACGATGCAGTCTTCTGTCCGTTGGGGAGATCTCAAAGGAAGGTAAATTTGGGGTGTGATTTTATAGTCTTTTGCAAAGCGAGGGGCGCAGGGCCAAAATCAGAGGAGACTGACGATAATTGTGATGAATTCCATTGCGCGGGGGGCAGGTGTAGGGTACAGAGCAAACCACGTCTTGCAAGTCTTTGCTCACCAGCAGGAACGAGGGCAATGTGTCATGGAAACCCATTGTGCAGAGTACCACGCACAAGCCTCTGCTCACCAGCAGGAATGAGGGCAGGGTACCGTACAACCACCTGCAAACAATCACTTAGCACACATCCCCCTCAGCTATGCCCAAACCCCTAAACCAAGTCCCTTGTGATATTCAGGGTCTCAGTCTCTGTCCTTGAGACGGTTGTGAGACAGATGAGAGAATCTTCGGACTGTCTCTTACAGTGGTCAGCTCTGATGTTCTGCTGGGTAAGGACGGCTTTGCTGACGTTAATAGGCAGGTTGGCCTTGACCCTCTTGTGCTTGAGCAATGCAAGGAGACAGGCGTGGCGTCATTGGTGCGGGCCTTAGAACTGGCGGCCCCCAAGGAGCCTTTTGCAACTGTTGTCCAGAGGGCTTACAAGTCTTTTCTGTGTTTTGCGAATCGGCTGACTGCTTCTGTGGAGGGCAAGTGCAAGATAGTGTGGCAAGGCAGCTTGTGCTCAAGAGTCTCGCAAAGACTAATTGTAATGCCATGTGTCAGAGGATCATTAGGGAGCTCCCTGGTGATCCCTCGCTGACGCAGATGGCGCAGGCTTGTGTAGAGGCAGGTGTCAATGCTGAGGAGCCCCCTACTGTGGCTGCTGCACTGCGGCCAACTTAGGTGAAGCCACAGGGTGGGCAGCAACAACAGGGGACTGCTCAGGCCAGCAAGTAGTAGAAAAAGAAGGCGCAGGGGGCCTCTGCTCCTCTGTATTACTGCGCCCGGTGTGGTAGGCTGAATCATGTGGAGAATGTGTGCAGGGCAACAGTCCATGTCAATGGTAAGTCTCTGTTGGGCTTGGGAAACGGGAAGCCGAGCGCGACGGGGAGACGCGCTCAGACACAAGCCTCTCTTCACACCCCAGAGCCCATGGAGGTCTGCTCGGCCAGCTCATAGCCAGCACCTCCAGCTTGTCAGGCCTTGATGTCTTGGACTCTTGTAAGATGTACAGGGTTTCTTTTGGATGCCTTTGGCTCAGTGGGTGAGGGCATGAGTGCTCTTCTTGTGGGGAGGTCTAGTACCACTGCTCAGGGCATCATTGTGCACCTAAGAATCGTTGATTTGGATTTCACGGGGCAGATTTATGCCATGGTTTCCATGCTCACCCCCCCCGTTACTATCCCTGCGGGAACCAGACTTGCTCAACTTGTGCCTTTTAAGCCTTGTGTTTGCAGAACAGAGGACTGGCTGCAGGGAGATGGGTTGCCTCAGGTTCACTGGACTGCTATTCTGATGGCCAAGAATCGTCCTGAATGGGTCTGCACCCTGTCCATCCCTGGTGAGACACTGTCAGAGTTTAGCCTCCATGGGCTTCTTGACACTGGTGCAGACATCACCATCGTCAGGTTTGCCGACTGGCCCCCAGAGTGGCCCTTGGACCTGGTGCAGACTTCTGTTACAGGGTTGACAGGAGCAGATCAATGCTATGTGAGCTGGAGGCCAGTTTTCTGTACCAAAAGAGTATTTGAGTCAGTTTTTGACTCAGCAATTTGACCCTATTAATACGACAGCTGGATCAATTTTGAAGTGGGCTTGGAGAATCATTTCCGGAGGTGGTTATCCAATGCTTCACTGATTTTTTTGTTGTTTCTGTTTGTTTGCAGACTACGGGATGCTGGTGCAGTGTTTTAGCAATTAATAGTAGTTTTATATTATGTATGTTATTAATAATGTTTATGATTTAATTGATTTTTAACTGCTATAGGTTCTTATTAATTGTGTATATGGTTTTGTGTTGATGTTGATGTTTATAACAGAAGTACATCTCATTTTTTATTTTTTTTTTTAAAAAAAACGGGGGAGATGGATGCCCTAAAAGCATTTAATTAGTGTAATTCATTAACTTCAAGGGGAGAAGTGTCTGTGTTTTGTTGGCAGGTTGAAAAAGGTCACCTGTTCTTCTGACCAGACTGTGTGCCTCTGAACACACGAGATCCAGTGAACAGAGATGTCATCACACAGCCTTGGTACTCCAGACATGGATCAGAAGTGGACCTGTCAGGACACAGTTGTGTCTAAACACTACACAGACAGTTTACCAACAGAAATTTTATGTTGTTATTATGATGTTGTGTCTCTACCAATTTTTCAGTTATCCTTTGTTTTAAGATTTAGAAGGATCTGAAGAACAACTTGAACATCAGAGCCCTCAGTCACCGATCAGCTGCCAGCTGACATCACGGGAGCAGTGAACGTTCCAAGACTGAATCGTGCTGGAGAAATTCTGTAGAAAACCTAAGAAAAGTGTAGAGACTCCATATAACTGTATATAAAGCAAAGTGTAGTTGTGTGTTTACCCTTTCAGCAAACTGCTTTCACGATTAGTCTACATATATACCAGAGCACGTGTGTAAAATATAGTTAGATAATAGTTTAAGATTACGTGTTTAGCTTGTGTAGAAATTGTTATGTTAGTATAAAGTATAAGCATTTCCCCCCCCTTCAAAGGTAGTGTAAGCATCTTTGAAAGTTCATTTAAGGTTAAAGCTTTAGCTGTGAGTTTGCAAATATGGTGTCATTTCCATGGTACCAACTGCTTATGGTAATTGTGCTGTGTATAGTCGTGACCAACTGTCTGCTAACATCCAAAAGCGACAGAACATATGGGTCACTCTGGCACATTGAACTGGCCAAAGGTCAATGTGTCTAGGCCTAGCCACACCTGGAGATCCTTTTCACACCTGTCTCATGGGAGTCCCTGAATGGGATCCTCAAGCATTTAAAGGTTTAATTAGTAATGAGACTCGACTGAATCAATTGGCAATGTTGCAAGAGTGCAGTCGCACTGTTGGCTTCACATTAAGACAACTTGAAGCCTGCTGGCAAGCAAAAATTACCAAAGTTCTCAATGTTACAACCCTCAGAAGAATTAGATTTGTTAAGTTCCACCAATACCTCAGATGGATGGATAATGTTTGAACCCCCCAACAAAAGTCATTCCAACAAAGTAATGCAGCACTGAGCTGCAGTCAACCCTATAGCTGATCTCGTTACTACCATTGAAAGTAAAGCCTTTATTTGTGGTGCAATCTCACAGGACAATTACCAAAGTGATTACCTAGTTCCATCTTCCTAATCTGTGGAGATAGAGCATGGAATGGAATTCCTGCTAATCCACATAGAAGACCCTGTTATCTTGGGAAACTCACTTTGTTCCACCCAAGCTTACATCAATTGCTGAATGTAGCTAGCAAAGTGAAAAACATCAAACAGTCAAAGCGAAGCCTGAATGAATTAAGGCTTAGCAACTCTAAAAAGGCTCGCTTGCTAGAGTAAGGAAGAATTGAACTTAGCATCCACAATGTTAAGTGAGCTTTCAGCCGGTGTGAGTAGTGTACGTCTGTTACCGCTGAAGATTAATAGATCACGCGGACACAGGTCGAGGAGTGGTGAAAGAAAGAGCAGAGTTTATTTTTCCTCCCAGGATTTATAGGCTTCTTATCACGGCCAGGGATTGGATGGTCAGGATAACACTTTGTCACTGCACTGGCCATGAGAGATGCCCATCACAGGACATGTAACAGAAAGAATGTACACATATCTATGTTTATAGTTACTGTCCTGGGAAAGTCTTTAGAAAACCATGTCAGCAAGCTCAGAAGCTGAGTTTTCAGGGCGACATCCGTCTTGCAGTATTATAAAATCAAGCTGCAATAGACTTTTTTCTCTTAGCGCAAGGACATGGTTGTGGGGAGTTTGAAGGCATGTGCTGCTTGGATCTTACTGGTCATTCGGCTTCCATCCATAAGCAACTACAAGAGCTACAGGATGGGTTACATGCCCTGAAAGAAGATAGTGACCCCATTAGAAGTTGGTTCGCCAAGTGGGGCATCACTGGATGGTTGAGGTCTCTTGTGCTAGAAGGGGGACGGACTTTACTTATAGTGTTAATTGAGATGACAGTCTAAGTTGTATGTTATCTTATCCAAAGCCTGGTTTGTGCAAAAAGAGAAAGGGGGAACTGTTGATATATTTTATATATCAGTAAAGGCCTGTCTGCACAAACCAGCCTTTGAAATAAGTTGTGATATTAAAGGCTAAAGTCCTTGAAATCTTCCTGCAGAAGAGAGAGTAAAGCAAAACAATATCCTTGTGTACAGGAGAAAAAATGTAAACCTGTGTGTATTAGCCAATGGTAACTTGCTTAGCCCGCAGACCCTGTAGAACCCTATAAAGGTGTGCTAAAGATAGAAATAAACGGCGTTCACGATACTTCTGTGAAGACTGGTGAATAAGCTGGCGGTCTCTCAATACACAATGAGAACTGGCGAATTAGCGGAAGCATGGTGGTGACGGCATACCAGCCTGCAACATCCCCATGCTTTCCATCAAAGCGTTAACTTTCCGGAGGTCTTGTAGCAACCTCCATTTCCCAGACTTCTTCTTGATACAGAAAATAGGAGTG
This sequence comes from Poecile atricapillus, assembly GCF_030490865.1. Taxonomy (NCBI): domain Eukaryota; kingdom Metazoa; phylum Chordata; class Aves; order Passeriformes; family Paridae; genus Poecile; species Poecile atricapillus. The sequence continues at coordinate 66,419,791 of NC_081288.1, forward strand.
TTCCAGGGACTGGTCGAAGGCTTCAGATGACCCTGGTCCAACTGTTA